>NW_027266277.1:0-1200000 GCF_022045235.1 Haliotis cracherodii
GATGGATTAGATATAAATCTCTACCTTAAGTCACATGTACGACTTTCGAGAGCGTCATTAACCCGTAACCCAATCCTTGGACAATAGAAATGAAATGCGTTTTAAATTAAAAAAAATTAAAAACAACTCGTTTCTTATAATTACTTTCGATCAAACTGTCTTCGGGAATTAAATTTAATGCTAAAGTGCTTGTTATATAAAATTTAACTTTCCCGCCAGGAGAGACTAGATATCCGATAATAGTATAGGCTGAGGCAGGAATATACATATTTATGTAACAATTTTCTATCCATTTAAACAGTGGTTAACAACAGTGCGTTCTGATGTGAGTTATGTATCTATCTACTACATTTTTATACAGACAATGAGTCGGACACACACACAAACACACAGACATACATACATAATTTTGACAAAACTATACCTAAGGTATACATAAAATATTACAATGATAGCTGATTTAATATATGTTATAGATAATCATAGTAATGCATTTCATATTGTTATCATCTTTAACTACGTGGACACACTAATTATTATGTCTCTCCATATGTGTAGTTTACACAAGTACACATATCAACTGTGGTAACGCCACAGCGATGGGGGCAGTGGGGTAGCCTTGTGGTTAAAGCGTTCGCTCGTCACGCCGAAGACCCATTTCGATTCCCCACATGGATACAATGTGTGAAGCCCATTTCTGGTGTTCCCCGTGATATTACTGGATTATTGTTTAAAGCGACGTGAAACCATCCTCACTCCCTCACTCACAGCGGTGTTTATCAAATTACTGCATGCAAGTACATATATTTGTAGATTTGCACAAGACAAGAAACACAATTCAAGTTAAACATACATTAAATGTCTAAAAGAATATTTATGGACAACAGTATGACATACTGTAACATCATATACTACCGAAAACAAGTTATAGAACACCCACAATTATAAGATTGTATTTTTGCAAAACAATTAGCCATGACTAATTAATTAACCATAGTCTTCTTAACTTCTTTTGAAAAGTATATATTTAGATTTGAACCTGATTTATTTAGAGCGTATTGCCATGATCTGCCACATTCATACAACTGAATAGGGCCATAAATCAATCAATTACATTTTACGCAAAAATCTGTGGATTGTTTTAAATTCACCTACGTCTGTACAGTTAAATTATGTTTTAAGTAAATAGTGAGAACAGTTCAACGTTCCCTCCCAATTGCAGCAGATATCACATGCGGCCCCTAGAGTTGTCAAGAGCGGATATTGCTTAACCGCGAGAAAGCGATAGAGCGAGAAAGCGATGTCCCCTCTCGGCCACCATAGTGAAGCCCATTTCTGCTGTCCTCCGCCGGGATATTACAGTAATATTGCTAAAAGCGGAGTGAACCCATACTCACTCACTATTGAGCTGCCTTCATGTACGTGGAATATTGTGTTGCACAACCAACCAAATATTACTATAATCACAGCACACGGAATACTGTTTCAGGACCATCAGGCAGGGATGGTGAACACGCGAAAGAGAAACCTCAGGTTGATATAATTACGTTATGTGTTCATTCATTATTTCAGTCAAATTAATTTAATTTACCTCATTTCGCGTGAGAATCCACAAAGAGGCGGATTAAGTGACAGGGAGGTCAAATTCGGCGATATCTGACGCCTGGGGACACAAGGCAGAGGTATTGTACGCCGACCAGCAGGGAGAACTCTCAGTGCTGCCCTCGCCGCTCTGATGTAATTACATGCTTTCAGAGCCACGCTGCTCTCACTCCGTGTTCTCGGCAAAGATGTCCCACCCCCATCACAGATTCCAATATCAAAATGTCAAGATGAGATAGGGTTTGCATCTCTGGTGATTATCCAACAACAATGATAAATTAACCGTCTCGGCTCTCCCCGCTGCTGACATCTCGCCGTACACGATTCACGGACGGGTGGCGGCCATATTGGATTTCGAGGCGCCATTTTCTTTGCATGGATTGCCATATTAAGGCAGGTATCCGTGGATGCTTAAAGCTTCGTGGTTAATTATTGTCCATGTTTTAACAAATACATTCGACTTGATCTTTATTCGGAATCGCTTTGTTGATGGTATTTTTAGGTCCCCATGTGAAATTCAGGACAAAACCTGCCCTTGACCTTGTAGAGAAACTGGATTGGGTATTGGAAGTTCACAATGACTGCTGCAAGTGAATACTGATTGGATGACTGAAAATACGACAATGTCAACTGTCTGATTGTTTCACAATAACCTTCCTCCGTGGAACACTGGACTCGTGAAGATCCGGGATAGAGTAGGTCTTCAGCAACAAATGCTTGCTGTAAAAAGTGACTATTTGCTTGTCGTAAAAGGCGACTATGCTTGTCGTAAAAGGCGACTAACGGGATCGGGTGATCAGGCTCGCTGACTTGGTTGATGCATGTCATCGATCCCAATTGCGCAGATCGATGCTCATGATATTAATAACTGTATTGGCTGGTGCAGACTCGATTATTTACAGACCGCCGTCATATAGCTGGAATATTGCTGAGTGCGGCGTTAAACAACAAACAGACATGTACAGACACTATAACCCCCCTCCGTGGAACACTGCACTCGACCACGGATCTGTCTAGTCCAGACTCGATCATTGGTCCGACTGTCATGATTAAACTTGCATGAGTCTGTAAGGCAATAATTATTAGTTTAAATCATAATTTCAAGATTATACAAATAATGAGAACAAGTTGCCCCCCATGAAAGACTGGCGTCCTTAGCTGTTCTGTCCCCATGTCTTGAGTTGCCTATTAGGTTAGAATTACTGCACTTCCATGGACTTATGTTTCAGTTCAGCCTTGAAGCAAGGCTATGTCATGATATACGTGGTATATTCCCGACTGCGGCGTGTACAACTCGACGTTTTGTTCCTAATCATCTAGAGCCGTCGGCGATATAACTGCGCCTCACTAGTCTCTTTTGTGTGATAGGAAGGTGAATTATAGCAAACGAAATTTAAGAAACGTTCTACTTTGAGACAAGAAGTGAGTGAGTTGGATTTAACGCCGTTTTGAACAGTATTTCACATATACGGCGATGTGTCAGCTTGTGGGAGAAAAAGCCCGACGTATGGCGCTGACAAGCGAATAGACTTCATGAGGACAAGCCGGGATTCGAACCCACGATCGAAATTTTCTGGCACGCTTAAGGAACACGACTTTGTGGTGGCTGGGCGGAGAGGTGGGAGAGGTAATCTAATTCTACATTGTAAATTTGTTGGTTGTCAGATCCGTCAAGTAATTAAATCTTAGCTTGTCAAACCTGTCTTTCATTCTGCTGCCATTGTGATAATCCCTTCATTACTGCAGCCCTGAACACGACCCTTGACTTGATACCACAAGTCTTCAGACATTGATTTCCCTTCCGGAGGTATATTGGGTCAGAGTATGTCCCCAACAGGACAGGGTTGTCGTTAGGGCCGATTCACTTGCTTGTGCGTTAATTATTTAACGCCACAGGAATATTCCAGCTTTTTTACCTCGGCTCGAACATAATCGAGTTTGGAATAAACAAACCAGTGGAGGTTTAATGTGGAAGGGAGGGTTTGTTTTGAGTTGTTTTTTAAAAAAAAAAATTTTTTAAAATGTTTTTTTTGGGGGGGGAGGGGGGCCTGTTCTAAATGTGAAAACAGTCCCCCCAAATTAAATTTTAATTAGTTACCTATCATGAATAATATGTTGATATGGTTGTTGAAGTAAACTTAACAATGGTTTACATTTCGTGTATGGGATTTTATGGGCCTACACCCACGGGGCTGGAGTTACAAGTGGGTACCCCCTCCCCTTTTTTTCATTTTAAATTCTGGACCTGAGCCTGTGGTTTACAATGTGTGACATGGCGGACTGTGTGTCCGACGTACCTCGATGGGGTTCATGGTCAGCGATCGTTCTGACATTATTGCCTAGCCTTTATATCCACATTTTATAGATGGATTATTGATGACTGCTTATTTGCCATAGTCATCTAACCATAAGACGCTTCTTCAAGGACAATACATTTTGTGATCCGTTTAATGCATGGCAGCACCATTTATTTCAGCTTTTTTAGTTTGCTTTGAGGGAGATTTGGCAGTCTCAATTCATGTCTGTCCTTCATTAGAAAGACGGATATCGAATATGTAGAGCATATGTGTCAGTATTCTTACGCACTACCAAAAGAACGGGACAGTTTCGGGGATTCCGGGTCAGAAGTAGCCCCCTGCAATCTATGCTTGTCTTCCCTTTGGGGAATCTGGGTTAGGGTAGGTTTTGCTTCTTTCTCTATTTGTTGTTTTACGCCGCACTCAACAATATTCCAGCTATTTCACGACGCCTATTAAGGCGACGCCTGTATTTAAGGCTGAAAGATGAAAGGAATAAAACATGTTTAATTTTGTTTTGTTTGTTGTTTAACGCCGCACTCAGCCGTTTTGTCAGCGATATGACGGAGGTCTGTAAATAATCGAGTCGAGACAATACAGTGATTGACTGCATGACCATTGATCTACGCAATTGGGAAACGATGATATGCATCAACCAAGAAAACGAGCCTGACCACCCGATCCCGTTATTCGCCTCTTACCGCTAGCATGGGTTGCTGAAGACCTATTCTACCCCGGATCTTCACGGGGAGGTTAAATCGGTCGCCAGCAACTTAAACAGGTCTTTTCATCAGGTTTCCGGGTTAGAATAGGTCTCCAGCAACCTATCCTTGTCTTCACGGGTCGATTCTGGGTTCGAGTTGGTGCCCAGCAACCTATGCTGGTCGGAAGAGGAGATTTAATGGATTGTTTGATCAGGTTCGGTGACTTGGTTTATTCTCTTGGTTCACAGCGTGTCAACGTACCCCAATAGCATGGCTTGCTGCTCACAATACCAATAACTGGATTGACTGGTCCAGGCTCGATTATTTTCAGACCACCGTCATATGGCTAGAATATTGCTGCGTGTGGCGTTAAACAAACAAACAGACATATTATTTGATTATGTCACAAGACGTGGCGTCAAAGCGTGACATTAACATGGAGCGTTTTTCTCGAGAATATTTACCGTGAAATTGTTCTGCCATAACATGATGCCTCCAGGGAATTTGATAAGCAAAACTAAATAAATGTGCAATGACACGTCTTCCTCTTGAACACCACAGCTGCCAGCGACAGTCGCACAGCGGAGAGTCACGTGATCTGTAACCATTTACCGGGAAAATGCATCCGAGTGTTTGCCGCCAGATTTCAGCACAGACGAGATGACAAGCGCGCAGACGTGATGAGCCCAGTTGTCGTCTGCTTGTGATGACACGTCACAGACCCAGTGGATGAAAAGGTAGGCAGTTTATATCGATCTTAACATCTGTTTGACCTTCAGATTGTATTCTGTTTAGATAATATTCCCCTGAAATATATCTTTGTTATGAAAATATAAACACAAGGCGCATGTGCATGCGAGCATTGCAAACAACGTTCGCCAGTCTCGCCGTACGTATATCCGGCACCGTGCTACAATGATTTTAATTATGTATGGTATTCCACTATTATAACGTGTATTATTCGAAAGCCTGACTATCGACCCGTCCTCCAAGACAACCTGTTTGATTGAATCGCGTCGCATGTTACAGTTTTATTGAATTGAAATTTGAAAATGTTGTGTTTACGGCATGAAGAGTTCACGTGAAATAGTGTTCATGCATATTTTATAGAATAGTAACTTAGATGTTTGAACTGAGTCTGTTTTAGAAGGTTAACACAAAGGCTTCGGACTATACGAAATATCAACATAACTGTTCCACCTGATTGTGTCACATCGTCCCAACATGTATCCAGTTGCAGGGGTGGTCCAATCGTTTAAGGTGCTGCTAGGCACAGTTGCTTCCCTTTGGCGTACCAGAAACCTATGATCATGGGTTTGAATCCCGGTCATAATCACTGCACAAGTTTGTCCATTTTCCAAAGGTCAAATAAGCTTGCTTATTTTACTGCGTTTCACAACGAAACAATATGGTCAATTGACAAAATATTTGTGGATACTCCTGCATGACATCATATGCTGTCCATAAGAAATAGATTCACTGTTAAGTCTATCCCACATTTCCTTCTACGCGAGGCTCAGAACCATTGATCCGCATACAACTTCGTGGTATTTTGTTTACAGAGAGGGGGCACGGGTGTCCCAGTCGTCTAAGGCACCGCGTCGTCTAAGGCACCCAGTCGTCTAAGGCACCGCGATTCGCAGTGCAGAGTTGCGTCCCTTGGGCACACCAGAAACCTATGATTGTGGGTTCGAATCCCGGTTCGCCCCGATTATGTTTCTAGGTTTTTCAGCACCATATCCATGCTCGTGGGTTTCACCGAAGTGGTAAACGTCTGAGACCTGCATCACTTCTGGCTTTCCTCCCACATTAAGCTGACACGCCGCGATATGACTGGAATACTGTTAAAAGCGGCGTTAAGCCCAACTCACTCACTCACTGTTTACAGAGTGTTCATGTCAATTTGCCTGGCCGGTACTACACTGTGTTCAAACAAAGTGAACACGCACCGACATGACTTGATTTTTGTGATGCAGGGGCGGTCGGGTAGCCTAGTGGTTAAAGCGTTCGCTCGCCTCGCCGAAGACCCGGCTTCGATTCCCGACACGTGAACAATGCGTAAAGGCCATTTCTGGTGTTCCCCGCCGTGATATTGCTGGAATATTGCTAAAAGCGGCGTAAAACCAAACTCACTCACTCACCCACCTTTTGATTCATGTGTTGTTGCTGCCGCTTCAGTTGCTCTCAGGGATTCGAACCCGAACTAGGTGCTTAACTACGCTACCGGGACAGTGGAGACAAGCTTGCGTTTAAGACGTTCTAGGTTTGGGTTCGAATCCTTGCGCGAATACAACATTTTGGAAAGGGGAAGTGCAACATGTGATTTGGCAATATGAAACTCGTTGTTGGTGTCAAATGTGGTGACAACGTCCAAGCCACTAGCAAGCACTTTGTCGGGTATTGAGCCTGTTAAGCCGCTTTAGTACAAACAGCCGACGTGCTGATATTGCTGTGTAAATGGACCCAAAGGGGTGCTTTTGTAGGACCGTCATTAAACACGACAGCTATTTGTTTCAGGAATAATTAATGTAATAATAATAATAATAATAATAATAATAATAATAATAAATAATGATGAGTGATGATGATATGCATAATAATGATAATAATAATACAAATTATGTAATAAAATAATGATAATGATCACGAGTGATGATGATAATGATGATGATAAGTGAGTGAGCTTTTTCGCAATATTCCAGCAATATCACGGCGGGGGACACCAGAAATGGGCTTCACACATTGTACCCATGTCTTCGGCGTGACGAGCGAACGCTTTAACCACTAGGCTACCCGACCGCCCCTGATGATGATGATGGTGATGATGTGCATATTAATAATGCGCAAAATCCACGCTGTTAAGCATGCTCAAAGCGATACATTATTACCGCTGTCAATGGATCATGTGCACTCGATTTTCCTTCTCAGCTCCCTGTGGAGTATACCACACAAGCTGCCTGTGGGGCTGTAGGAGGTGGGCAGTCACATTACCATCTCATCCTACCTCAATGTGGTATTCGTGTCAACTCGGTTGATTGCGTGTCATCGTTCCCCGAATGCGTCAGGCGTTGCTCATAATATCAACCACGGGTTTTGAAAGGCCTCCGTGATACAGCTGAAATAATAGTTTTGTAGACTTTGGGGTAAACCAGTCACTCCATTATCAATGAACATCCGAACAAAGTGCTTTTGTTGGGCGCTGTTTCCGATCCACTATGTGGGTCAATGGATCAGTTAGCACTCAAAAATCATTTTCAGCACCTTTGGGACAACACAACCTAAGCTTCCTGTGAGGCGCTAGAAGGTTAACAACCACGTTGCCTTTTCATCCTACCGGGTACCCATTCACTTCTGGGAGAATAGAGGCACATTTCGAACAAGGCCCGAAGGCCTTGAAACTCTCAGGAGCCAGTAGCCCAACACAGTCACCCATCCAACTACTATCCGCTACCAATTTTGCTTAACTTAACCTGATTTGGGACCTGTGCGATGTTGTACCACGTGCCATCGCACCAACAAACAAACAAACAAACAAAGGGTATGGTGTTGCGCAACCTGATATGTGTACAGTGGTATGTGATGTATCATGGACCGGTGGACCCGTTCCAGAATGAAACACCTCCGAAGCCTCGATGGCTGCGTGGGTTAGATCGCTGACTTTGTGTGATGGCGATTAGGTGCCTCACTCCGGCAGTCTGGGTTCGAATCCCGGACGGGACTCAACCCAAAAAAGTACGAGAATATGTCCTTCACAGAGAAAGTGTTATCCGAAATATGGCTGCGTGGGTTAAATCGCTGACTTTGTGTGCTGGCGATTAGGTGCCTCACTCTGGCAGTGTGGGTTCGAATCCCGGACGGGACTCAACCCAAAGAAGTACGAAAATCTGTACTTCACAGAGATTGTGTTATCCCATATATAGCATCTGTTGCATCCTTCGACACTATGCAAATAAAAAGTCTGTTGTGACAATATGGTCAATCATTATGTCTTCGATAAACTTCGCAGCAATCAGGTTTCACTGTCAACAGAAAAGAGAAGGCGACAGTTCCAAGTCAGGCCATCCATTGTGTGCTTCTTATCCCCATGTTCAGCTTTAGACAGCTGGAAGAAAATACAAAACCTATAAAAAAAACACCATCACTTGATGTTGGCATTAAAGCGACAAACTCATTCCTTAATCACAAAAAAAATCTAAAAAGCATGTGTTTAGGAATCGCTATCAAATAGTAATCCTACCCGGTGTCAGCGAAAAGGTGAGCATATCCTACCCCACCGGTGGAACCGTCACAAACACATGCAGAGGCAAGGCAGTGGGTCACCTTTAAAACTTAAGAACATATGGTACAAGTCAAGATAGATGATTGCATCAAACATTATTTTTGTAACTGCTGCCTCAGATTTGGCTTCATACGTCAAGCATACAGCTTTTAAAGCGTCACTTAGATCTTGAATGTGAGGGGGCACGGGTGGCCCAGTCGTCCAAGGCGCCGCTATTCGCTGTGCAGAGTTGCGTCCCTTGGACACGCCAGAAACCTATGATTGTGGGTTCGAATCCCGGTTTACTCCGATTATGTTTCTAGGTTTGTCAGCACCATACCCGTGCTCGTGGGTTTCACCGAAGTGGTAAACGTCTGAGACCTGCATCACTTCAGGCTTTCCTCCCACATTAAGCTGACACGCCGCGATATAACTGGAATACTTTTAAAAGCGGCGTTAAACCAAACTCACTCACTCACTCTTGAATGTGTAACCCTGATCAAACACCTTTTGAGCCAGAGTCGTTTCACGCTTTCTCGAACCCATTGGTTGACTGATCTGAGATATGTGCAACGTGACATCACAATTTGACCGCGAGAGCTCTCAATTGATTAAATATAATAATTCTACTTTTTAAAAATTAAAACATGTACTCATGAATTCCCTACATTGTTAGTGTCAAGCTTCAAAAATATATACCCGTATTTAGATCATAATGACTCCTTGAATACAATGTCGGCAATGTTCGACAATTCCATTTAATGTACATGTAAGGGGGGAGGGGCTGGGGAAGGGGGAGTTTGGTATTTCTCGGATATTCTCACAATTTTCCCGTAAAATCATGCCGATGGTCTCTGGATGCGATCGTTTGGCCATTGCGTTTATCGACGTTGCCCAGCTACATCTATGGGGAACAGTTTACGAGACTTACCCTCCCGAATAAAGGTCGTCCAAATTACGACGTCATCAAGTTTCCAGGGCATGTTCGAATCTCCAGGAATGAGGTCATGGTGGAACAATATGTTGTCGTAAAATAAACCATACTTCATTCTTCATTCACTTTTTGCGATTTATCGCGTTTCAATGTCAGTGATGTTCTGTCAAATAGACAGTTTATAGAAGCAGGAGTCTCTCGAGATTCATGGAACTTGTACATTACTGTACGACAGACCCAAAACAACAAACACTTGACTGTACGCACGTACAGTTTATATGAAATCGTGCAATTTGTTTAGAATGTGAACGGTGGAGTTTGTGCGATCTGCAGTGCATATAAAGCGTGGAACGAGAATTTACCTGTGCTCAAACATAGAATGGCAATTTGTGCCAGTTCTTAGCTCGTTTGTCTCCCAGACCCAATACAAAATAATTAAAAAAGAGTCAAACTCATGATGTATATTTCTAGGCTTTATTTGGATTTTATTGTATTAATTTTGTCGATAGATATTTGTAAATATGATAACTTTATTTCTGGGACTTAATGTCAGTCTGGTGCATCGCCTACTCTTTGTGCTGTGCGTTTTATCCAGATAAACTAGCATGCATCCTCTATCTTTCACTTGTGGCTCGAGTTGTGTTTCTCAATTTCGAGTCGATAGAGCGAATTTCGATCTCAATTTGTACTTGTCTCGTTATAACTGATAAGTGAGCCAGTATTTAGGTACTCAGTATTTCATTGACGTAAAAAAACAACTCATTTATCAACACCTACTCCCTGTAACACGATTCCCCATATACGTTCTAAAGAATACTCAAGTAGGCCACAGTTTCCCATTGTAAACGCCGTAAAGACTACCGAGCTATTGGCACCAAACCATAAACAAAAAGCCTAGAACATGAAGACAATAGAAGGAACTCTACATGGATTTCTGTTATTGATTTTTACCGCTTGTCTTTCTTTCAAATGAAAACGTCAGAGACAATCCAATCGGAGTTGAGCGTTTTTTCCCAAAATGTCGTATAGGTCTACCGAACAACGCTATAGCTTAATGAGAACTTTATCGATTTTCCACGTAATAGGTTAATTAAATGTCTCTATCAGAAGAAAATATAAGATGAAAATACACAACTTATTTGTCAGTAAATCAATCTTTTGCTTCAATCAGAAACTGTGTTTGACGAGTGTTTGTCCGTGAAACCCGGTGTTGGTAATAAATGAACTCTTTGAGAGCGGTGGAACATGGTTGTCTCGGGCATAGCAGGGACACGGGAGGCCCTTGTGTCTTAGGCACGGCAATTCGCTGTGCGGAGTTATGCCCCTTGGGTACTCCAGAAACCTATGATCGTGGTTTCGAATCCCTTTTCGCCCCAATTGTGTTTGTCTGTTTGCCGCACCATACCTGTGCTCGTGGGTTTTACCAAAGTGGTAAACATGAAATACCTGTATCACTTCGGGCTTTCCTCCCACATTTAGCTGACACACCGTGATATAACTGGAATACTGTTCAAAGTGGAATGGAAACCAAACTCGCTCACTCACTATAGCAATTGGAACATTTCGTGAAGCAATTTAAAATTTAATACCCAAATGACTTCGTTGAATGTGTTTTTCTATAGTCTACATGACTTGAATGCATAAAAACGTATGTATATAGGTCACCAGTATTGATGAGTTAGTATTTCAGTGATATCACGACGTGTCAGCTTGATGTGGGAGTATTTTAGTTTTATCACTGTTTGTCAACTTGATGTGGTTTGTTGCGTCATAAAATTCACTTCTCGAACCAAAGCAACTATGCTTGTCGTAAGAGGCGACTAACGGGATCGGATGGTCAGGCTCGCTGACTTGGTTGATGCATGTCGTATCCCACTTGCGTTGGTCGATGCTCATGATGTCAGTCACTGCGTTATCTTGTCCAGATTCGATTATTTACAGACCGCCGTCATATAGCTGTAATTTTGCTGAGTGCGGCGTGAAACGAGAAACAAACAAACAAACATAAGTTTGGTGAAACCTGCAAGAATGGTGTGTAAACCAAGAAACATAATCAGGGCGAATTTGGGCTTCGAACCCAGATTGTGCTGAGATGTATTTAATGAGTTTTCAGTAAACTACGTTTATAACGAACACGCTTATAACGAACTGACCGATATAACGAACTTATTTTTTAGTCCCGGCCATTTGATGTATATATGCTTATAACGAACTACGGTTATAACGAACTAAAATAAGCGGTCCCTTTGGGTTCGTTATAACCGTAGTTTACTGTATAACAAGAAATAGAATTCATACTGAGTCTTCTTCATTGTTGTTTTCTCCGGTGTATTCGCCTCGAATGAAAATGCAATCTTTGTCAGATAACGAGATGAGATAAATATATTAATGAGCTATGAACAATATTTTATGTATCATTTCATTTATGATTTATATAATTTTGGAGGAAAGTCAAAAGAGACGAAGGTCATAGAAGATTAGAAGTATACTTATAGCAATAATAATAACAACAAAGATCATAATGCATCAAGATAACCGATGGGTGACGGTTTGATACAAACAGCTTCCGGTTACGTCTGGTTTCACTGCGCATGGTCCAACCTATGGTACCCGGAACAAGCAGGTATAATAATCCGGGCACTGCGCATGCGTGCTTGACGCCTGTCATATTATTGTCTATATGAGCTATGCGCCTCCTGACCGCCTACCTGTTGCCACAGTGTGTGGATTACGTTCGTAATCAGACCACACGAACTAACTAACAACATGTTTACTACAATTTCATCAAAAACTGGACCTATCATATTATGATGTAGATTAGAAGTGAAAGAAGAACAGTGTTTGCGTGATACCATTTCAGAAGTAGCACGTTACATAAACACATTCCTCGTCACCGCTCTTCATCGTGTTATTTGCAAAGGGCAAGAGTTAGTCTTGCAAGAATCAGGCGCCATCGCTAAATATGGAACACGGCAAACGCAGCTGTGTGCCCCCATTGTCGGACAATCTGTCGGCCGATCAGTTTCGTATAAATCGTATTGGGAATTGACGATGCTCTGTACAATAATAATGAAAAAATCGACAAAACCATTACCAGTCATCATTATTTTGTGCTGAAAGCAGAGTCTCGTGAATGATTTATACGCGTACTAGTATATCATAAGCATGCTATCAAATAGTGATGGCACCAGGCTTTCATGATAAGGTGAGCGTATTCTGCCCAACCGGTTGCAACCGCCACAAACACATGGAAAGGCAAGTCAATTGTTCACCCGAAGAAACACGGGAAACACGGGAACATATGGTATAACAGTATCACAGTTTCATATTTACACACAGTATCACAGTTTCATATTTACACACATCACAGTTACATATTTACACACATCACAGTTTCATATTTACACACATCACAGTTACATATTTACACACATCACAGTTTCATATTTACACACAGTATCACTGTTTCATAATTACACACATCACAGTTACATAATTACACACTGTATCACAGTTTTATATTTACACACAGTATCACAGTTTCATATTTACACACATCACAGTTACATATTTACACACTGTATCACAGTTTTATATTTACACACATCACAGTTACATATTTACACACATCACAGTTACATATTTACACACAGTGTCACAGTTACATATTTACACACATCACAGTTACATATTTACACACATCACAGTTACATATTTACACACAGTATCACAGTTACATATTTACACACAGTATCACAGTTACATAATTACACACATCACAGTTACATAATTACACACTGTATCACAGTTTTATATTTACACACTGTATCACAGTTTCATATTTACACACATCACAGTTACATATTTACACACTGTATCACAGTTTTATATTTACACACATCACAGTTACATATTTACACACATCACAGTTACATATTTACACACAGTGTCACAGTTACATATTTACACACATCACAGTTACATATTTACACACATCACAGTTACATATTTACACACAGTATCACAGTTACATATTTACACATTGTATCACAGTTTCATATTATTTACACACAGTATTACAGTTTCATACCCCCCCCCCCAATCACAGTTTTACATTTACACACATCACAGTTACATATCTACCCACATCACAGTTACATATTTACACACATCACAGTTACATATTTACACACATCACAGTTACATATTTACACACAGTGTCACAGTTACATATTTACACACAGTGTCACAGTTACATATTTACACACATCACAGTTACATATTTACACACAGTGTCACAGTTACATATCTACCCACATCACAGTTACATATTTACACACAGTGTCACAGTTTCATATTTACACACATCACAGTTACATATTTACACACAGTGTCACAGTTACATATTTACACACATCACAGTTACATATTTACACACATCACAGTTACATATCTACCCACATCACAGTTACATATTTACACACAGTGTCACAGTTTCATATTTACACAGTGTCACAGTTTCATATTTACACACAGTTTCACAGTTTCATATTTACACACAGTATCACAGTTTCATATTTACACACAGTATCACAGTTTCATATTTTTACATTTACACAGTTTCACAGTTTTACATTTACACGCAAAATCTACAGTTTAACAAAAAGCTTCACACACACATTCACACACTTAACTACATGTAGTTGTTATATATTTACACACATGAGCGTTTCAAATATACACACAAAATCGCACAATGTTTTATTTTGACTAACTTACACTCATTATGACATCCATTAGGATTCTAACACACTTTACCACACAGTGTTTCATATTTTCCCAATCACAAAGTGAGCTTCATTTCATACAGACATCCAGTTCTTACCGACACGCGATGTTCTCCAGACACGACCTTACCCAGTGCTGACACAGACATGCACAGGCATGCCCCTATTCCAAAGCAGGCCTATATTTATTTGGCGTTCGTTCATATTTCACACGTGATATGTGCCCACAAGCCCACAACCTAAGATTGTGTATGCTTACTTATAAGAATTGCAGAGAAGCGTCTTGTTGCTAAGTAACCTCTTTTCTCAGCGGTTTCTATATCCCATCTCGACCTGGCAGTAACAGAAGTATTTCCTGTCACGGGGAATTTGTGCTGGGGAAGCAAGCCCCGAGAACTACTCATCAGCGATCTGTGCCGGAAATGTTGGGGGCCATCTGATATGGAGGGTATGACTATAATTTGCTTCTTGTGGTGGCGAGAGTGATCCATTCCCTCGGTTGTGTCTCCGTCCGCATGAGTGGAGTAGGGTAATGGCCACTCCGGTTTTGGAAGTGTGGTCATACCGTCCTTAAATCACCCACTTTCATACCACAGGGGAGTCTTCCTGACGGGGATCGAGGCTTTTTGTTCAGAATTATTTCGGTCGTGTCATGGCTATTAACGGCCATGTGATCCATTTCCAGTATTGAATCTGGATGAGTGAAATCATTCCGCGTCCTGTAATAATGTAGAAATGGAGAGAAAAAAACAAGTTGATTGGTCAAGGAAATCAGGATCATTGTCCAGTTTGAAAATATTGTCTCAACCTTCTTAGCAGTCTCCATCTTGATGCGGACTGAGGCTGGGGTGTTAATCCGTCTTTAAGAATATTTCAGCAATTTCAGCGATTTCAGCGAAAAAGGGCTGCATCCTTTGAACCCATGAAAACTAAAGCCTGGTCTTCTGTATGATTGAGTGAATATAGTTTTACGCCGCTTTTAGCAATATTCCAGCAATATCACGGCGGGGGACACCAGAAATGGGCTTCACACATTGTACCCATGTCGGTTATCGAACCCGGGATTTCGGCGTGACGAGCGAACCGAACTATCCTGGGCTACACAGTCGTCATCGTATCCCAATCGATGCTCATGATGTCAATCACTGGAACGTCTTGTCCAGACACGTTATTTAAATATATGGCTGGAATGTAGCATGGCTTGTCAAGTGGGAGGGACTCCCGACGTGACCGCTTTGGTGAAAACCCGTCAAGATCCGGGTAATTGGTCTTCATCAACCCTTGATCGGGTGGTCAGACTCGCTGACTTTGTTGATGCATGTCATCATATCCCAAATGGTTAGATTGATGCTCATGATGTCGATCACTGGATTGTCTGGTCCAGACTCGATTACTCACAGACCGCCGTCATGTAGCTGGAATATTGCTTAGTGCGGCTTTGTTTGACATATTTTATTGACATCTAAGGTCAAATTGATTAGGCAAATCTTGTCCAACTTACAACGCCATCCTATCATGTAAGGGGCGATCGGGTGGCCTAGTGGTTAAAGCGTTCGCTCGTCACGCCGAAGACCCGGATTCGATTCCCGACATGGGTGCAATGTGTGAAGCCCATTTCTGGTGTCCCCCGCCGTGATATTGCTGGAATATTGGTAAAAGCGGCGTAAAACCACACGCACTCACTCATAAACATTGATACAGACAGGGGACAAATGTAAATATTGAAATAAATAACAAATATACAAAGTACGATACTTTCATGGAATAGTATGATCAGTAATTGATAAAAGTACATAAACTATTGCTGTGATGAATGCTGTATACCAGTCATCCGGAGACATGCTGTAAATGGTACATCAAATGTTTGTTTGTTTAGAATTTAGGATTAGTGTTGAAACCAAGGCATGGGACTCTGGACATTCGGTGCACCTGCTCTGTGGAACATTCACCCTACTGGCCAGCAACTTCCTTGATGAATTCAGAGACATTTGCGCCAGCGGTTTCATAGTTGTATGTAAATGTTTTTTTTACTCGTTGTTTAACGCCGCACTCAGCAATATTACAGCTATATGACTGCGGTCTGTAAATAATCGAGTCTGGACCAGACAATCCAGTGACTGACATCATGAGCACCACCCACGCAATTGTAATACGATGACATGCGGCAACCTTTCAGCGAGCCTGACCACCCGATCCCGTTATACAACAAATGTAAAATACGAGATGTATATGACTATAAATTATAGTAAATAGATATGTTAACCTAATCTTTTTGTTCACATAACATATTGCGGCTTTCAGACAAAGAAACCAAAAAATTGTATCGCGGAAAATTATGACAGAGAAACTTTCTCGGAAACCAACAAAACCCAGATACATCCATGCTGTTGTGGTCCATGGACGCTATTGCTCCAAGGACGAGTTTGCCCTAGTCTTCTTAACTCTCTGTCCTCACACACAGTTGATAGTCTTCATGTGGTGTTGCATCCTTCCAGACCGTCTTTGACACCCGACACATTCTCAGTGACAAAAATCGCGTTTAAATCTGTAGAGATGTTTAAGAACAAAGGGTTCGTTTGCAAGATACTTAAGCCACTAGCTAGAGCAGGATTTACAGCACATTACAGCAATAATGGCTTGGGGGAAAAAGCTAACTTGCTTGAGCCCGCATCACTGTGGTAAATCTCCCGCAATTTCAAAGCTATTTATTGGCATTTAAACCTTAGCGTGTCATAACTCGGGCATATTTTTTTACTTAATTGATGGAACTTTGAAATCGAAGTTCCAGCATTGCTCAAGGTTACTTCGTTATAATATTGATGTTCGTTGCTCGTGTGTATTTACTTCTGTTATCAATGATGTGGGCAGATGCATCTCTAAGCTGTTGTTAACGTGTCCGGTCGTTAACGCACGTCAATAATCACATGTAACGAGGAGATGATATCCTTGTGGTTAAAACGTTCACTGTCGTTCTGAAAACGCGGGTTCGATTCCTCACAAGGATATTAATGTGAATATATTTTTGGGTTGTTAGAATATTGAGCAAACTGTCGTTTAATCCAACTGACTCGTTCTAGAGGTGGGGATATCGGTCTGTCATTTTAAACTATAAATTGAAAAAAATACAGCGCATTTTTAGAAGACTGGTTTGGGTTAAATATTTCATTTACATACAGACCCGTGACGATCCGGGTTACAATAGGTCTTCAGCAACCCATGCTTGTCGTAAAAGGCGACTGCTTGTCGTAAGAGGCGACTAACGGGATCGGGTGGTCAGGCTCGCTGACTTGGTTGATGCAGGTCATCGTATCCCAAATGCGTGTGGATCGAGGCTCACGTCAGTCAGACTCGATTATTTACAGACCGCCGTCACACAGCTGGAATATTGCTTTGTGCGGCGTTAAACATCAAACAAGCAACTCATACAACTGTGAAACGCTGGCGCAAATGTCTCTGAATTCATCAAGGATGTTGCTGGTCAGTGGGGTGAATGTTCAACAGAGCAGCAGTACTGAATGTCCTGAGTCCCATGCCTTGGTTTCAACACTTTTTTTTTTTTAACCTAATATTTCCTTCCTGGTAGACAATGCCTACGTACCCCACATTTTTTTGTAAATCTGATTCTTTTCCATCCAATACATCGGATTCTTGATTTAAACAATTCCAAATGGTAAGCTTTTAGATTCCTGAACAACGAGAAAACGCATTTCTCAGAGGACATTATAAGTTGCAGCAGTATCACGAGGGGTACATGTGGTTTTATGCGTCCCGCGTTAGGTTTAATACCACGAACCTAACTAGGGCCGCATTAAATCCTATGATACCCCGAGTAATCCTGCTACAACGATGTTTAGTATGACATTGTAAAAACATTAAAACAAATTCAACACTGATAGAAAACAGTTGTTCGATTGAGCTGAGGTTAATTTGTGCTATGTTACTTTTACTTCGAAGCGGGGTATACGGGATTTGTTCTGCCTCTCAGAAATCCATGTGCAGTCTGGCTTGTTCGTGGCGGGGTATGAGTGATTTATTCTCCCAACTGAGAAATTTATTTCCCCCCAAGGCGGAATACATGGTATTTTATCAAGATCACGAGGTCCAATCAGATCTCATTCTGACATGGAGGTATAATAAACCTTTGTATCCGTCTCGCGACCAACTAAATGAGGATTGAGTGGTCAGGCTTTGTGACTTCTCTGACAGTGTGTGTACCCCGATTTAGTGGGATAATTGATGACTTCGCTGATTGTGTGTCATTGTACCCCGATTTAGAGGTTTAATTGATGACTTCACTGACAGTGTGTGTACCCCGATTTAGTGGTCTAGTTGATGACTTCGCTGATTGTGTGTCATGGTACCCCGATTTAGTGGTCTAATTGATGACTTCGCTGATTGTGTGTCATGGTACCCTGATTTAGTGGTCTAGTTGATGACTTCGCTGATTGTGTGTCATGGTACCCCCGATTTAGTGGTCTAGTTGATAACTTCGCTGATTGTGTGTCATGGTACCCCCGATTTAGTGGTCTAATTGATGACCTCGCTGATAGTGTGTCATCCATGACCCCATATTGCCTGGTCTGAAACATAGTGAGTCAGTGAGTATGCTTTTACGCCGCTTTCAGCAATATTTCAGCAATATCATGGCAGGGAATGCCAGAAATAGGCTTCACGTATTGTACCCATTGGAGAATCGAACCCGGGTCTTCGGTGTGACCCGGTGTAAACACGAGTTTACCCCTCCGCCCCCGTATGAAATATAGCTGGAATAGTGCATAATGCGGCGTTAAATAATATTCACTCACCCGCTTGACGTTTATGTATATAACGGTAAACATCCGCCATCCCCTGGTTATCACCAGCCTAAACAAGCATTGTCCATCCCTCCCTGCGTCCACCGCCCGTCCATCAGGTTTCCACTGACCAATTTGCGTTTGTGTTTTCAGAAGAAGAAAAACCGTATTCGAGACATCCTCGGGAACCTTTTACACACATACTGGTTAATATTTATTGGCATTTAGAATTTTCAAAGTGTTATTTACCTTTAACATTTCCAAAGGACCACGGCAGTTACTTCAGTTACCAGGGATAATTGAAGACAGTCCATCATTGGGATGGGCACCGACATTTTTATCTGATCATATCGTTTCAAAAATTGTGAAATTATTCAGAAATCAGATTGTCCTCTAGACGGTACTGATGAACGTTGTGGGGTGTCACGTGAGGCAGGGGACACGGGTGGCCCAGTCATCTAAGGTGCCGCGATTCGCTGTGCAGAGTTGCGTCCCTTGAACACGCCAGAAACCTATGATAGTGGGTTCGAATCCCGGTTCGCCCCGATTATGTTTCCAGGTTTGTCAGCACCATACCCGTGCTCGTGGGTTTCACCGAAGTGGTAAACGTCTGAGACCTGCATCACTTCGGGCTCTCCTCCGACATTTAGCTGACACGCCGCGATATAACTGGAATACTGTTAAAAGCGGCGTTAAGCCCAACTCACTCACTCACTCATGTGAGGCCAGTTATTCAGTGTAAGTGTTGCATATGTCTGTTATCGTGAATGCACGAAGTATCATCATGTGCATTGGAAAGACAAATGAATATAGTATCTTAGCACGTATCGCCATTAAACCAACAGACGGATAGAGAAGAATAAAATAGAATCAAATTGCATATATTTCTGTTCACGTGTCTACTGACAAGTAATCGATCAGTAATGACGAATTACTTGAACCCTTGTCAAGATCTGCCTTCTGTTCAACTCATTAAGTCGGCTGAAATAGGTCAAGGTCGTTGAAGGTTACAGATGCGTACAGATGATACGAGATTGATGTTCTAGGGTGGACATATTTGGTTATTGGGTTGCCAGGCCTTGCACGTGTTTATTTATGTTTTGTGGAGAAATATTAAGACTGTGTGTGTGTGTGTGTGTGTGTGTGTGTGTGTGTGTGTGTGAGAGAGAGATTTCTAAGACCTGCATCACTTTCAGCTTTCCTTCCAAATAGGGCAGTCACTTCGGGATGTTACTGAAATATTGCACAAAACTCACACACTTTCCCTTGTTCACAACAACAACAACAACATCAATGCCTAACTGAAGTAAATAGCCCATTTGCACCTGTGTACTTTTTAGACGAAAATGACCAATTTAAGGCAAAAACCGTCCTGCAAATTAACGAATTGTTGTCTTGTAAATTGCAGACTTTGACGAGGCCATTGTAAGCGCGGACTATTGATTCCGTGCTGCTGGCTGCTTTAAATTGGTTTCATTTAGTTTCGTTTCTTTTGAAAAGAGAAAAAAAGACACAGCGAGGTAATAATGTATGGGTATGGTAAATCCCTGGTCGCAGTCGTACTGCTAATTGAATAAACAACCCGTTCTTTAGCCAGACACCTGCTTCAGCACTGCCGTTGGGATGAACTTGAAAACAGCGGGGATATTTCCTGTAGAATTGTAACCGTGCCATGTGCTCTTTCCTTAACTATCAGGGACCGCCTCCGTGGTCTAGTGGTAGAGCGTCCGCCCGGAGAGCGGAAGGTCCGGGGTTCGATCCCCTGCCGCGTCATACCAAAAGACGTTAAAAAATGGTACTTGTTGTAACCCTGTCTGGCGCTCGGCATTAAGGGGTTAAAGCAAGGACTAGTCGGCTCGGAGTCAGTATACTGTGTCTGAGTGGGGAAACTGCGGCATGGTATTTCAGTGGACGATCACTATAAATCGGCATCAGTCCGGTCTAGTACAAGCAGCCACACACACGTGCATGCACGTCGCTATATAAGTGCAATAATCTTGGACCCGACGTTAAACCCAATTTCACCTCACCTTAACTATCAATATGTAAGATTCATGTAGAGTTTAAGATTGTAATTAGTCCCGCGGAAGTATGTAGAACATTGCAGCTACTACTACTTCCACCTCTACCACTACCACATCTACTACTACTACTACTACAAATACTACTACTACTAGTCCGGGGTAGAATAGGTCTTCAGCAACCCATGCTTGTCGTAAAAGGCGACTATGCTTGTCGTAAGAGGTGACTAACGGGATCGGGTGGTCAGGCTCGCTGACTTGGTTGATGCACATGATGTCAATCACTGTCTATGCATTCTGAAGTTCCCTATGTCGGTTCCTCTTATCCCAGGCACGACATGAGCTCTCTCTCTCTCTCTCTCTCTCTCTCTCTCTCTCTCTCTCTCTCTCTGTGTGTGTGTGTGTGTGTGCGTGCATATGTATGTGTGCGTGCGTTCGTGCGTGCGTGCGTGCGTGCGTGCGTGCGTGCTTGTGTGTTATATTGCAGTTGTAACGCAGCCGTACCTGATAGCCTCTCGGCCAAGTGTACACACCAGGCTAGGATTATTAGATATCGCCATCTGTCTTACTTGTCGGCATTAAATGAAATCGATCCGGGTCCACTTGATGCACTCTATATCTATTGAACAGTGCGACAGTCGGTAACATTTACAGGGTCAAATGAGTAATTGGCTGGAAGTAGCTTCCATGCCACCTACAAGTCCGATATTGCTACCTGCAATCAC
Source organism: Haliotis cracherodii (assembly GCF_022045235.1). Taxonomy (NCBI): domain Eukaryota; kingdom Metazoa; phylum Mollusca; class Gastropoda; order Lepetellida; family Haliotidae; genus Haliotis; species Haliotis cracherodii. The sequence goes on from NW_027266277.1 coordinate 22,122, forward strand.
ATTTTTAACGACGCAACGCACTGCAGCCAATACGATTCAGTAGGGTGGGGTGGGGTGGGGTGGGGGGATATGGCCGCTTGAAACATTAAAACCAATCAAGCACTTTATTGCACGTTACATGTAAGTAACATGCTGTTTAGGGGTCTTTGGTTGATTTTCACCATACTAACATTGTATTTCCAATTTTAAAAATTATTTCCCCAAAGCAATGTGTAATTATCGGACATCAGCAGACTTCTGTAAAAATATATATCAAATAAAGCACACTACGTGTGGAACCCCATTTATATAAAATAATAAATAACTAAAAAATAAAAAATAAATAACTATAAATAAATAAAATAAAATAAAATAAAATAAAATAAAATAAAATAAAATAAAATAAAATAAAATAAAATAAAATAAAATAAAATAAAATAAAATAAAATAAATAAGTAGATAAATATATAAATAAATACACACACACACACACACAAGGAAATAAAATAAAATAAATTAAAAAGAACATACATAAGAACATTAAAAAATGACGCGCACTTCCCTGACCTGGGACCGTTTATCAGTGGTGCGCTGAGTACATGTGGCTGTTTTTCATGACATATGTTAAAATATGTTCTGCTGATAGAGCCAATATATACTCTGCAGCAGGTGGCCCTGACAGAAGGAATATCCATTACTCATATGTATGTCAGCCAGGATTAGGAAGTGAGCGTGTGTTTGTTGTTTAGCGCACTAAAGCTGTGTGACAGCTGCCTGTGCAAAATCGAGCCTGGACCAGACAATCCATTGATTGATATCATGAGCATATATTGACATATGCGTGTGTTCGGATAGCCCAGTCGTCTAAGGGAGTGATTGGTTTTAGGACTATATCATGTAATGATGATGGTGGAGTTTGGAGTATCATCCCTAAATATTGTTCAAATTCATAACCAACTTATTTTAAAAACAATAGAACTGTCATTTTTTCATGCCCCAATATTTCTGTTATTTTTTCGCGACCTCCCTTTCGCTGTATCATTTTACATAAACAAGCCCCGAACTTAACTTCACCCCACCCAACTCCCCCGCTCCCCTAAAAGATATTGCCAATCCTTAGAGATGATGATGGTTGTGGCGATATATGTGATGATGATTGTGGCGATATTGGTGATGTTGATGGTGGCGATATTGGTGATGACGATGGTGGCGATGTAGGTGATGACGATGGTGGCGATATAAGTGATGATGATGTAGGCGATATTAGTGATGATGATGGTGGCGATATTAGTGATGATGATGGTGGCGATATTACTGAATGGCAGATGATGATGGAGTAAATGACTTGAGTGTGATGATGGTGGCGGTATTAGTGATGATGATGGTTGTGGCGATATATGTGATGGTGATTGTGGCGATATTGGTGATGTTGATAGTGGCGATATTGGTGATGACGATGGTGGCGATGTAGGTGATGACGATGGTGGCGATATTAGTGATGATGATGTAGGCGATGTTAGTGATGATGATGGTGGCGATATTAGTGATGATGATGGTGGCGATATTACTGAATGGCAGATGATGATGGAGTAAATGACTTGAGTGTGATGATGGTGGCGGTATTAGTGATGATGATGGTTGCGATGTAGGTGATGATATATATATCTTTAATAAACGCGGGGCGGTCGGGTAGCCTTGTGGTTAAAGCGTTCGCTCTCCACACCGAAGACCTGGGTTCGATTCCCGACATGGGTACAGTGTGTGAATGTGATATTGCTGGAATATTGCTAAGGGCGGCGTAAAACCACACTCACTCACTCACTCACTCACTTTAATATACTATAATAACTGTTATCTTTAAATTGTGACAAATTTGTCACCCGTCAGCTTCAAAGAAATCTCAATCGAACAATTACCAATTCAATGGGTTTCAACAAAGTGGTAAATACGTAAGACCTACATTATCGCGCGCATTCCTTCCACATCAAGCTGACACGCCGTGATATGACTGAAATAAAGCGGGGGCACGGGTGGTGAAGTGGTCTAAGGCGCCGCGATTCGCTGTGCAGAGTTGCTTCCCTTGGGCACGCCAGAAACCTAGGATTGTGGGATCGAATCCCGGTTCTCCCCAACTATGTTCCTAGGTTTGTCAGCACTATAACCGTGCTCGTGGGTTTCACCAAAGTGGTAAACGTCTGAGACCTGCATCACTTCGGGCTTTCCTCCAACATTAAGCTGACACGCCGTAATATAACTGTAATACTGTTAAAAGCGGCGTTAAACCCAACTGACTGACTGACTGACTCACTCACTGAAATAAAGCAGGGTGAAGCACGTCGCTATAATCTTGCAATAATCTTGGATGTCGGCGACGTTAAACCCCATTTCACCTCACCTTAACCGTCTGAGTTAAACTGCAGCAAGGTATCTCAGTGGGCAAGCTATATACAACTATAACAAGGAGACACACTCAAACGCGCACACACACATACATACGCACGCACGCACGCACGCACGCACACACACACGCACACACGCATATACACACAACGTTAAAATTCATTCACCCCCCTCTCTTCAGCCTGGTTTACAGGCACACCTTTACTCAAAGGGCAAACTGTATCCTGAGGCCTTGGGGTAAATTTCGTCATATAAACATGTTTTATAAATTTAATTGGGGGGTAAATACCACAACTCGACATGTGGAGCACATTTCGTACCCCTATGGGGTATATTTACAATACCCCCTGCCCCTGTGGCAAAGCAGAGCATGTGATCACTAGGCTTAAAACATGTAGCGCTCTGTGCATCACCCAGCTGCTACACTGCCAGCGATCTAACGCGACATTTCACAAGGTTATCTGGAAAGAGAAAACCACCCTCTCCCATCTGTAGCAGCCGATAGTAATATCACCATGGCAATAGTATTGTTTTATCGTAATAAAGGTAAATGGACCAGCTAATAGATGGCACGTACCGATTTCACCCTGTCCTCGGTTATCACTTACATTGAAATGTGGGTCAGAACAACGGATATTCATGAAATAAATAAATACATTTAAATAAATAAAAAAAATATTATTGTCATGCGAGTCTTTATAGGCATTAGTGGCTAGATGTGATCGAATAAACAAGTCTGGACCAGACAATCCAGTGATTGACATCATGAGCATCGATCTACGCTTTTGGAATACGATGACATGCATCAACCAAGTCAGCGAGCCTGACCACCCGATCCCGATAGTCGCCTCTCACGACAAGCATAGTCGCCTTCTACGGCAAGCATGGGTTGCTGAAGACCTATTCTACCCCGGATGTTCTCTGGATTTGGAAGACAACTTTATTATATGTACATGTTTCAGGGCTACTTCCTGCCTCTGTATCAAGCGACGGGGCAAGCAGTAGCCCTGAAGCGTTATGTATATATAATAAGAACGTTGTTATCCATAACATTCCCTGTGATGTTATCATGGTGTAGCTCACTTGGTCGAAGAAGGCGTACTCTCGTCCCTCCGTTGTCTGTTTAGGTTTTCAACATCGTTGACACCAATGGATTGTCATTTGGTGGCACACTAGACAAAATGTACCAAGACGTATACAGTAAACTACGGTTATAACGAACTCAAAGGGACTACTAATTTTAGTTCGTTATAACCCTAATTCGCTATAAGCATATATACAGTATAACTACATCAAATAGTCGGGACTAAAAAGTTAGTTCGTTATATCCGTTTGTTCGTTATAAGCGTGTTCGTTATAACCGTAGTTTACTGTATATTGTATCCACTTGTATGACGACAACGTTAAAACTCGTATGACCGTTTCACCTATATTTGGATTTATCACAACAACATAATATGCATAAGACTGTGTACCGTATTTCCTCTGTAACACGCCCTGGCTTAATAGTGTCGCGCAAGCCGTTGACCAGGCGTCTCCTTTGTCTTGTAAGGGCACAGTGGCAATTCATTACGTAACGGAATCCCAAGGTCTAAACCACGTACCCATTTTCCAAAGACAATGAAAGGGAGCGATCATTCCATGCCATAAATGAATATGGCAGAGATAATTAATTTCATAAAAAGATGGACCCGGCCTCTATTATAGATCCTTCTATTTTTTTAACATAGCTTATGACCCGGCGTCAAAAGACCGGCATGTATTGTAAAACGGACGTCTAATACAGAAAATACGGTATGCAAGCACCAACTACCGACACACAACCCTTCGTGGACCTCATTCATTCTGGCAATTATCCCAGGCATCTATAATCTTTGTCTATATATTTGCAAGTCCAGGGGGTCCTAGACATTAAGATGGGGTCCGAGGTCACCACCACACACACGGCAAGTGAACTTATTATACTAAATGTATTCCGCGTTAGCGTATGGGTCCCCAGCAACCCATGCTTGTCGTAAGAGGCGACTAACGGGATCGAGTGGTCAGGCTCGCTGACTTGGTTGATGCATGCCATCGCATCCCAGTGGCATGGATAAATGCTCATGATGTCAACCACTAGTTATTCTGGTGCAAATTCGATTTTTAGCATATCGCCGTCATAATGTATTGTTGAATGGGGCTTGACAACAAACAAACAAAAACAGATGACCGTGACCTTGGCAGGGAGACGTGGGAGAGGTCAGGGCTAACACCACTCTTAAAGTAATTTCACTAACGTAAATTAGTAGTGACACGTACATGCACGTCGCTATATAAGTGCAATAATCTTGGACGCGACGTTAAACCCCATTCCACTACACCAAGTTAGTAGTGAACACTTGCGCCACATCGATAGTTGTATGGTGAGTGAGTTAGTAGTGAGTTTAAGTGAGTGAGTGTTTGCGTGATTGAGAGTGAGTAGGTGTGTGAATGTAAGTAAGTGAGTGATCGGATGTGTGGGTGAGTGATGGACAGAGTGAGTTATTAAGATTAACTGAGTGAGTGAGTGTGAGTGAGTGAGTCTAGTTTAAGGACCAAAAACCTTATTTCTACATTGCCGTGAACACCGACGAGATTGCTAAATAATTAATTATTCCATCGTGCATGCTTCTCCTAAAGATGTAAAGATTAAAAAGATGGCAAATAACATTGACCAGTCTTCCGCCATTGAAACATAACAAACCCAAACAACCTGACATGAATTTTATAGCATATAGTTTTCCAATACTGTAAAAGCGGCAATGAAAAAGCTATATGGAAAAGCGCACCACATCAAATGTGCTCGTCAAAACGAATGAATGCAATAAATATCAATATTGCTGCAAACATATTAGACCGACCTATTTCTTGTGTCAGCTGTTTCCATTTCCAACGGCGGTATTTGATATATGATCGCAGGGCTCGATTCAGCTTCATAAAACATACACCAGTGAAACCTGTTATTCAAAAATGCAACCAAATAGTTACGTGTACAAGCACAAAGTGCATGTAGAAAAAATCATTGTTCTCTCGGACTAACCCTTACCTATCCTCACAATATCGATCTTTGAACACACTCAGTACCTCTGATGGGCGGTCGGGTAGCCTAGTGGTTAAAGCGTTCGCTCGTCACGCCGAGGAACCCGGGTTCGATTCCGACATGGGTACAATGTGTGGAGCCCATTTCTTGTGTCCCCCGCCGTGATATTGCTGGAATATTGCTAAAAGCGGCATAAAACCATACCCACTCACTCACTCACTCACTCGGTACCTCTGAAGTTGATTTACCACACGAAGTCACAAGTCCTTGTTTTATGTGTAATTTGTCATGCGTTCTTGGGCTTGACGTCATCAAACTGTGGGTACTTCAGGATTATGTGCACATGTTCCTATTGCGTACTACAGCAATGCGTCATCAATTTATGTGACACTGGCAGCAGACCGACCTCCGTTTTAAATTAATAAATTTGTGAGACCAGGGTGCAACCTGGTTGTCTTTGTCGCAACTTAGTTTTCATGTCAACATGCACCTGGTGCAAGCTGAATCTAGTTCCTTAAATCGAGCCCTGGATCGCCATTTTCTTCTGTTTCGTTACAACTCAATCGCACTCAACACGAAGCCAGCCGAATCTAAACATGGTGAGGATTGTGCTTAACAGCTAAACGTGTTTAGGGTCTAAATATTGGAAGGACACGTATTTCTGATTTGCACATAATTTGAATCTAATTTGAACGTACATACATACATACATACATACATACATACATACATACATACATACATACAAACGTACGTACGTACGTACGTACGTACGCATACTTATTTACTCTTAAACACTCTTACTTACATACACAGGGAACAGATAAGGGACAAACCCACTGTCAGGGCAAAGCGGGATTTGATTCCTCGATCAGTTTCCTGGCACGCCTAAGGGACGCTACTCGCCTTGGGACACTTGATCCTGGGGGTGAGGTAGCGTACTCTTGAAAATCTTACATTATACGGGATTTTAAATCTCCTTTTCATAATAAATACCTTGACCCACTTTCCACCAAAGCTTCGTACCGGAAGTGACGTCACCATCTCTATTTTTCTCCTATCTCTAACGTTGCACAGAATTTCTTTCGCTCATGGGAGAAGCATGACTGGACGTCTGTGTTTAATGTCATGCCCAGCAAATCAGGCCCAAACAGAAGTTGCGAATGGGTCATGATATTTATCAACATACAAAGACGGTATAATTCCCAAGATAATCGAGGATGAGATATGAAGGGTTAGATTGACACTCAGGGACCCCAGGTGTACAATTTGGAACAGTTTGACAGTCGCTTAAAGGGGAACTGTGGTCTGTCGTCTTCCGCCTAGCTACAGTCTAGGTCTAGACAGTGTAATTTGTGCCCTGTGTGAACCGTAGACATTGGCTCTTGGTAATTGAGGTAATAATTATACTGGACGTATAAACACCATAACATTTCAGTTAGCAGACAACCTAATGAAAGTGATGATTGGCGGACTTGAATCGAATATGCCAGGACTGACAATTTGTTGAGCCTGGTCGCCATTAATAACAGGAATGCGTAAAAGCCTACAGGCAATGCCTTCATTTTAACCATCCAAATTGGTCGTCCGCAATAAATCTTTGAAATATGGTAAGATTCTGAATTAGAAATGGGTTCGTTTAATGAAATACAAAGTCCAGATGCTCTTTCCTCTACACGCCGCGAGGATTCCGACCAGATCCTTATACATAATACACTCTAAACGATGTGTTTAGAATGTAAACAAAGACAAGATATGTTTCGAGCTAAACATGATTACGAATGTGTAAAATCCTAAGCTGAATACACATTTGATGTGTTCTACCTAAACGCAGTTTGGTCTAAACAAATGAAATGAGCCATCGTGTCACAGCCTAAAAACCATCTAAACACAACATCCCCATTATCTAAACATGTTCAGAATTTAAACATGTTAAAACATGTTTAGACGTTCAACTTGCCGGTATAAGCTTTTACAGACCATTTCGTGGCACGCGTGCTGAAGTGAAGTCGTTCACGTCAAAGAATCACGGGTTGTCGCGCTGAACGTCGTGTGTTCCATGTCAGTCCACTCCTCATCCCCTTTGTCGTGTTGGTGTTGTGATGCTGCAATAACCCCCCCCCCCCCTCCCCCCCAGACACACATACATATAACACATACACAGACAGACACCACACACACATATCACACATACACACAGACATCACACACACATGCGCTCAACACACCTCCAATGAACACCTAACAACCTACTTTCCACAATCCAACCACCAAAGCCTCACCACCAACTCCTTGCCCCCCCCCCCCCCCCCCCCCCCCTCTGACCCGTCGTACTCTTCACGTCCAATAAGGAGGCCCCTACGGTAGATCAAGGATCGCATTATTCGCAAGCAGAGACACTGAGACTAGCTTCCCTCTCTCCCCTGGCTTGACCTGACAGCCGCAGCGCCCTCTAGGCACTGATTGTTGTCTGTCTCGGCGGGTCTCACGTGACCTTCAGGACATTCACACGTATTGTTACTTCTGATTTGAAGCGCAAAATTAAATTTGAACTTGAAATGATTTTTTGTCCTTCAATAATTTGTCTTCAAGTTCATTTCACTCAACACCCCTTCCCACACGTTGTCAACCAAACTTGCCTTTGCACACACGGTCCCGAGTGTAACGAACGCCGGTTTAACGTCGCGTCCAAGATTATTGAACGATATATAGCGCTGTGTTTGTGTGTGTGTGTGTGTGTGTGTGTGTGTGTGTGTGTGTTTTGTGTGTGTGTGTGTATGGTGTGTGTGGCTCCTTGTATTGTTTTATCCCCTTAATGCCCTTTTATCCCCTACCAGGCAGGGTAACAACAAGTACCATCTCGTAACGTAATGTAATATCTTGCTCACACACATAATGACACGATGTCTTGCTCACACACATAATGACACGATGTCTTGCTCACACACATAGGGGCGGTCGGGTAGCCTGGTGGTTAAAGCGTTCGCTCGTCACGCCGAAAACCCGGGTTCGAGTCCCGAAATGGGTAAAATGTGTGAAGCCCATTACTGGTGTCCCCCGCCGTGATATTGCTGGAATATTGCTAAAAGCGGCGTAAAACCTCACTCACTCACTCACTTACTCATGCTCTTTTATCCCCTTACCAGGCAGGGTAACAACAAGTACCATCTAGTAACGTCTTTTGCTATGACGCGGCCGGGAACCGAACCCCGGACCGTCCACTCTCCGGGCGGACGCTCTACCACCAGATACGAAGGTCGTCTTTGTGAGAATAGTCTGAACAAATGATCAAATGCAGCACACTTCTTTCACGTGCAAAACCTGCACTAGTTATGATTGACATGTAAAAGGTCCGACAGGTGTTAAAATCCTGTCCAAAAAGCGCATGTGGCATGAACGCGAAAAGTCATAAAACATGTGTCAAGATATTTTTTTTCAACCAACTTTTCACCTAAAATTGACTTAGTGATGGCATCAGGTTTTTTTTATCACGATTGCCATGACTTCATACTCTCCCAGATACAGATGTCTGGAATGGTTTGGACGGTGTCCAAGTTTTCATGCGGGTTAGTGTCGCGATGACATGTATGCTTTTTGTTTGAAGTGAGAGAGGTTTCACAGAGGTCTTGTTTTTATTGAACATGGATTTCAACATTCCATTTATTCCTTGAATAACAAAGAGTGCGTGGTTTCAAATTTCCCACAGATGTCTGGTTAGACTGGAGGCAGTGTCTGTTTCATTATGAATTTGAAAAAATAAGAAACAAATCCGAGATGTATATTTTCCTCTTCCCTCGTGTTCTGAGTGCATAAAGGTTTTATTTTATTTCCATTAGGTAAACTATTTACCTTAATTATGCATTACTATATAAATGGAGCCTTCTGCGTGGGAAGGGCAGTCGGTAACCTTGTGATTAAAGCGTTCTCTCGTCACGCTGAAGTCCCGGGTTCGATTCCCTACATGGCTACTATGTGTGAAGCCCATTTCTGGTGTTCCCCTGCCGTGATATTGCTTGATTATTGCTAAAAGCGGCGTAAAACCATACTCACTCACCCACTCTGCGTGGGAAGACAAAACGTCAACAGAGCGTCCTGAGATTTAGCCTTTGCTGCGTCCTCGGAGCTTGTAAAAACGGTTGATATTTCAAAGATATAATGGCCAGTGTATTGGTTAACTGCCTCGTGTTACCTTGTTCTAGCCACGTGCCCTCATTTAGGTATCGAACAGGGGTCTTCTGCGTGTCGGGCATTGCATCTGAGGCAACCGGTTGAAACCACGACTTCAATGATGACAGGTCCATCTGCTGTATCCAGTCTGATGGTCTTGAGCCCGTCGGCGCCCTTGGATGACATTAACGTCAACGGTCGGCATCACTTTTCGTTTTCACCCATATCAACGTACCACGATGTAGTGTTACGGAAATGAATTTGAACTCATTCACTCTGTTAGCTCTGAATAAATATCCTGTCTGTACAATGTGATTAATGACTTGAACAGATGAATATCAATTTTTGGCAGCCAGGTCGCCCTGCTTGTGCACCTCAAGGGTTGTCAGCTATCGCACTGCAGATGAACCTAACTGTTTGTCAGCCGTCGCTCTGGGGATGAAGCGCCATGTTTGGCATCAATTGTCCTGACGTTTGAACCTCAATATTTTGCAGCCATTATCCAGCGGATGAACCTCAATGTTTATTAGCCATCGCCCTATAAGCGAACCTAAATGTCCTCGAGATGCAGATGAAGCTCAATGTTTAGCTGCCATTGCTCAGCAGGCTAACCTCGATGTTTGGCAGCCATTGCTCTGCAAGCGAACCTAGATGTTTGGCTGCCATAATAATAAATATGATTGCTCCGCAGGCGAACCTTGATGGTTAACAGCCACTGCTCTGCAGGCGAACCTGTATGTTAGCCAGCCACCAACCTGCACATGAACCTATGTTTGGCAGCCTTTACTCTGCAAGCGAACCATGGTGTTTGTCAGCCATCACGTTGCAGATGAACCTATGTTTGTCAGCCACCGCTTTGTATATGGAGCTCAATGCATATGGAACCACCATCCTGCACATGAACCTATGTTTGGCAGCCAGCATCCTGCACATGAACCTATGTTTGGCAGCCACCACTCTGCCCATGAACCTATGGTTGTCAGCCATCACGTTGCAGAGGAACCTATCTTTAGCAGCCATCTCCCTGCTTATGAACCTATGCTGGCAGCCACCACCCTGCACATGAAACTATGTTTGGCAGCCACCACCCTGCACATGAAACTATGTTTGGCAGCCACCACCCTGCACATGAAACTATGTTTGGCAGCCACAACCCTGCACATGAAACTATGTTTGGCAGCCACAACCCTGCACATGAACCTATGTTTGGCAGCCACCACCCTGCACATGAAACTATGTTTGGCAGCCACAACCCTGCACATGAAACTATGTCTGACAGCCACGCCGACAACTCAGCCTGCAGCGCTAAGCCTCCTGGGAAATCAGCCTGCCTGCTTTGCGCTTCTTGCAGCCTGACAATATTGTAAGTTTCACGTAGCTATTTCCAATCAATGTAAAGTTTCTCGATTCAAGCTGCATTGTACGTAAGCTCCTTTTCCTTGGTTGGAGCAAATGCCATCGAAAAGGCTTGATTGGTGATGTTGTAAATATTGTCACCAGAGCTAATTGCCAGCATGAATACAGCCTCGGTTAAGTAAACACAGCTTAATGAGGCCATTGATTACTGTCAAGGTAAGCTTCAAGTTGCGCGTACTTACAGAACAATTGCACCGGCAGAATTTCTGCAAGCGAAAGACTGTTTTTTAAGGGGGCACGGGTGGCCCAGTCCTCTAAGGCGCCGCGATTCGCTGTGCAGAGTTGCGTCCCTTGGGCACGCCAGAAACCTATGTTCGAATCCCGGTTCGCCCCGATTATGTTTCTAGGTTTGTCAGCACCATACCCGTGCTCGTGGGTTTCACCGAAGTGGTAAACGTCTGAGACCTGCATCAATTCGGTCTTTCCTCCCACATTAATCTGACACGCCGTGATATGACTTGAATAGTGTTAAAAACGGCGCTAAACCCAACTCACTCACTCACTGTTTTTCAAAACGTTTCAACAAGAGCTTATCATGTCCTTGTTGCTGTGACGTATGTCGGATGTGGCTGAAAATTGGAACATTCAATCAGTTACGGCAAAGAAGAAATGTAAAGCGCGTGGATGTTTAACGTTGCTTGGGAAGCGTTTGGGTGAGTGAGTAAGTGAGTGAGTTTGGTTTAACGCCGCCTTTTAACAGTATTCCATTTATATCGTGTCAGCTATACAGATGCTTGAAAACATGCAATTTTCTTCACAAAGAGTGAGTGAGTTAGGTTTAACAGTATTCCAGTTATATCACGGCGTGTTGGCTTACTGTGGGAGGAAAGCCCGAAGTGATGCAGGTCTCAGACGTTTACCACTTCGGTGAAACCCACGAGCACAGGTATGGTGCTGACAAACCTAGAAACATAATCGGGGCCAACCGGGATTCGAACCCACAATCATAGGTTTCTGGCGTGCCCAAGGGACGCAACTCTGCACAGCAAATCGCGGCGCCTTAGACGACTAGGCCACCCGTGCCCAGGGAAGCGTTTGGTTACACCAAACACGTAAGCTTAATGTAATATCAAAGCCCATGTGCTTTTGTGTTTGTTGACAACGCCACACTCATTCCAGGTATGTGACGGCGGTGTGTAAATAATAGAGTCTGTGTTATTGACATTCAGGCGTGTAGCGTTATTGACATGTTATGTAGGGGAAGTTGAGTTGAGTTGAGATGAAAATAGTTGAGTTGTAAGTTGAGCTGTGTTGAAGTGTGGTGAGGTGGGGTGAGGTGAGGTGGAATGTGGTTTAACGTCATAATATTTCATTTTCAGAGCATGCATGCGTGCGTGCGTGCGTGCGTGCGTGCGTGCGTGCGTGCGTGCGTACGTACGTGTGTGTGTGTTTATACTAATATCAGCTAATGTCGGATCTTTAGTGCTAGCCCACCTAGATACTCCATTCGGACACAGTATACTGACCCCAAGCCGACAAGTCCTTGTTTTGGCCCCTTAATGCCGGGCGCCAGGCAGGGTAACAGCAAGTACCATCTTTAAACGTCTCATTGAATGACGCGTCCGGAGATCGAACGCTCGGTACACAAACAACTGCAATGAAAGTAACATCCGGTTACATACGTACTACCGCTCAAGTACAATGGCGCCATCTAGGTATCCGGTTTAACAGGAAGTTCACTGTCTGTGTTGTATCTGGGTCCGTCAATGGCGTCTCTTTGCTGCCTGTAATTGGTGCTAGCCGATTGTCTCTTTGTGTGGGACGATCCATGAACATAGCACTCAGCTATAACTTGACTCGTGTTCTGACAGACACTGTCGATATGAGCCCCAAAAGCCTAGAGCATCGAGTATCAAACTTTTCGTTTATATTGTCTTTGAATATGAATATGTAACGTTTGGTGCAAATTGAATCACCTGAGTTGCGATTCGCCGGCAGAGTTGAGTCCCTTGGGCACGCCAGAAACCTATGATTCTGGGTTCGAATCCCGGTTAGCCCCGATAATGTTTCTATGTTTGTCAGCACCATACCCGTGCTCGTGGGTTTCATCGAAGTGGTAAACGACCTGCATCACTTCTGGCTTATCTCCCACATTAAGCTGATACGCCGTGATAGCACTGTAATACTGTTACTCAGTCACTCTTTGCAATGCTTATCAAACGATTCAATTGAATCACGAGGTTTCTGACAGAACGAGGCCTCGCAGTGAGTGGATGATGTTTTAAGGCCCAGGCATCATCATGATCTGTATCACGAGGGCCTCTGCATCCTTCAGTGGAGACAAAGTTGTTGATAGGATAAGCATCGATTACTTTGATCAGCGTTGTCACTTTGTAAGCAACCGATACTAATAACAGTCGACAAGCATCCATCCGTGAAGAAAAGACTTACGGAGAAGAGTATTTTATCGGGTATTCGATTTCATATGTGTTATTTCGTGGGGAGCAATACGGTGATGGCCGGCTGTTCAGTTTAGTATTATGGCGGGGCACGTCACACCGAAGGCCCATGTTGGAGTTCACACATGATTCACTTACGCACGATCGCACTCACTCACTCACTCACTCTTTCACCCACCAACCTTCCTACTCATTCACTCACCCACTAACTCCCACACTCACTCATCCACCCCCCGCTCACTGACTGACTGACTGACTGACTGACTCACTGGCTCACTCACTCACTCATCCACCCACTCTTACATCAACCCACCTTCCTACTCATTTACTCACTCACTAACTCACACACTCACTCATCCACCCCCCGCTCACTGACTGACTGACTGACTGACTGACTGACTGACTGGCTCACCCACACACTCATCCACCCACTCGCTGACTGACTGACTCACTCACTCACTGGCTCATTCACTCACTCATCCACCCACTCGCTGACTGACTGACTGACTGACTGACTCATCCACCCACCCGCTGACTGACTGACTGACTGACTCATCCACCCACCCGCTGACTGACTGACTGACTGACTGACTCATCCACCCACTCGCTGACTGACTGACTGACTGAGTGACTGACTGACTCATCCATCCACCCGCTGGCTGACTGACTGACTGAGTGACTGACTGACTCATCCATCCACCCGCTGGCTGACTGACTGACTGAGTGACTGACTGACTCATCCATCCACCCGCTGACTGACTGACTGACTCATCCACCCACCCGCTGACTGACTGGCTGTCTCGCTCACTCACTCCATCGCTGACTGACTAACTGAACAGCTGACTCACTCACTCACTCACTCACTCTCCCTCTCACTCATCCACCCAATCGCTGACTGACTGACTGACCAGCTGACTCACTCACTCATCCACCCACCCGCTGACTGACTGACTCACTGACTGACTCACTCACTGACTCACTCACTCACTCACCCACCCGCTCACTGACTGGCTCACTTACTCATTCATCCACCCAATCGCTGACTCACTGACTCACTGACTCACAGCAATAATTCGGCTTTGAGGCGACAGCACATTCAACAATGATTGAACAAATCCCTCAAAGGAATCAACTCCGGCACTTACAAACAAAAGAGAAAATGCATGTCACATGGGAACTTATTCTCAGTCCCATTCAGTACAACCTGACCATCAGCCAACACCGCAAGTGTAAATTCGTAGAGACCCACTGAGTCATCCCGATCAGATAGACATGTAACACAGTTTCATCATCCCGCATTCATCCACTAGTCATCTCATTTCCACAACCATCCCTTGTTTATCTGCAGAGGTAAATTATTTATCAATTCCACTTCAAATGTGTCGACGAGCCGAGCTGTGTGTGTTAGCTGTACCTCGCTGTCACAGCCACATACGAACCCATTTGTTTCTTTTTCCAATTTAACAGCGCCGGATAGAAAAAAATGTGATCTTACATGTCTTGCTATACAGTTTATACAGATGCTTGAAAACATGCAACTTTCTTCACAAAGAGTGAGTGAGTTAGTTTAACGCCGCCTTTTAACAGTATTCCAGTTATATCACGGCGTGTCAGCTTTATGTGGGAGGAAAGCCCGAAATGATGCGGGTCTCAGACGTTTACCACTTCGGTGAAACCCACGAGCACGGGTCTGGTGCTGACAAACCTAGAAACATAATCGGGGCGAACCGGGATTCGAACCCACAATCATAGGTCTCTGACGTGCCCAAGGGACGCAATTCTGCACAGCAAATCGCTGCGCCTTAGACGACTGGGCCACCCGTGTCCCCTGATGGAGTCGATAATGTGGATGTGTGGATGAGAAGTGTATTTGTTTGTTTGTTGTTTATCGGCGCACTCAGCAATATTCCATGAGCAACGATCCACGCAATTGGGATACGGTGACATGCATCAACCGCGTCAGCGAGCCTGACCATCCGATCCCGTTAGTCGCCTCTTACGACAAGCATAGTCGCCTTTTATGACCAGCAGCGTTGCTGAAGCCCGGATCTTCAAGGGCCTCCAGGACGTTGTCTCAAGGGTATATAAAGAGGTATTGCCTGTAAAGTTGTTACGCTTCTCTTAAATGGACAAGGTCAAAGAATATTTCTGATATTTTCCGAAGATCTGACACTGTTCACCTGCACTTCCAAAGCCAATTCTGATTTTTAGTAATGTCAAACAATACTATAGCTCGGTTGTTGCCACTGTCGACCCCCATCATCCAAAGAAGGCATCATTATATCTTGAAGCACGTGCAAGGTCGACCTCCATTATCCAAAGCATCAGTTTATCTCCAAAATATAATTGTTTTATGAGTCCTTTTCTCATTAATATGGATCGGTGTTCGTACTTTTGAACCAAGAAGGTATTGGAAATCGAAAAAAACCCAGTTTGGTCAAATTCGCTTTCGAAGAAGGCGTGAAGAGGTCATTCTGACACGACTTCGACTTGAAATGACTCGATGAGTATCATTGATAAGGATTTCTCCTCTAAATGAGGTCAATGCAGTGTGGGTATTCCTAAAACTGGAACATTATCAAATTCGCTGCTCAGGGGATGATAATATAATTACAAGTCTCAGAAGTGTTTAACTTGAAATAGTCATTTGCTACAGTTCCCGGGGCCAGCATCATTTATGGCTCCAGATGTATTAGGTTTTGTCTCTGCATCTGGAAAATGTGATATCATTTAAATATGATCTCATTTGGCATGTACAAATACCTACTCTTTTTAACATCCACTCTTTATGTTGGGCGGTCGGGTGGCCTAGTAGTTAAAGCGTTCGCTCGTCACGCCGAAGACCCGGGTTCGATTCCCGACATGGGTACGATATGTGCAGCCCAATTCTCGTGTTCCCCGCCGTGATATTGCTGGAATATTGCTAAAAGCGGCGTAGAACCACACTCACTCACTCACTCTTAATGTTTATCTTTCGCTTTTCATTGATCTTTAATTTTGCTCTCTTTCTACCCCCCCCCCCCCCCCCCCACACACACACACACACACACACAAATCCATCTCATTTCATTATATGTGCAAGGATGCGTGTAGTTGCATTGAAGTATTTTGTTTAACGCTATAAAGATACTGTTTTTTATCATCTTGATATTTTGAGAGCAAATATGCTCTCCGTTGACCGACCTCGCCCTTAAACCATAACACCATCGCTAATCCGGATCTCTGTCTAAACCGGATTTATAGTAGAGTTTTCATAGACATATAGAACCGAAGGTGGATGTAATATGACAAGGAGTATAATGGATAACTACTTCTGTATTGTACATTCACAACGATCCTGTGCTACTTCTCGGACTTTCATCAATTCACCCGATGAAGAGGCAAAACGTAGGGATGCATAATAAAGAAGTTGTTTTCCATAGCACTCCTTGTCACGGATGAATATTGATGGTCCCTCATACGTCCGGTCTAGACAGATTCCACTGTATTGATTCCCATCTGAATTATCGTCTCATCATCCAAGCACATCCCATATTTCGTGCCAAACACATTTTCTCATGTATATCCTTCAGCAAGTACTTCCATGGTAAATGTACCTTGTGTTATACATGTTGACGTACGTGGTATGTATATATATATATATATATATATTGACGTACGTGGTATATATACATATTGACGTGCGTGGTATATGATACATATTGACGTACGTGGTTAAAAGACACGTGAATATCCGGGGTAGAATAGATCTTCAGCAACCCATGCGTGTCATAAAAGGCGACTATGCTTGTCGTAGGGGCGACCAACGGGGTCGGGTGGTCAGGCTCGCTGACTTGGTTGATGCATGTCATCGTATCTCAATTGCTTGGATCGATGCTCATGATGCAATCACTGTATTGTCTGGTCCAGTCTCAATTATTTACAGACCGCCGTCATATAGCTGCGATATTGCTGAGTGCGGCGTTAAACAACAAACAAACAAACAAAACGTGGTGTATAATAGACGCTGTGCGTGGTGTGTAATTTTATGGACGTACGTGGTGTGGGATACATATTGACGTCCGTGGTTTATATTTACCATATTTCACAGAATTCCAGACATGTCCATTCTGGAACAAGTACGTTTGCAGGTATAATTATCTGTGAAGGAATAATTCGCATTTAAATAACGTGATTTATTGCCAAAGTCAAGCGAATAGGGGATTTAAGTTGCCAAACCTTAAATACGGAACAGTAATAATTATTGATGAATAGTCTAAATCACCTTTGGGCGATAGCAGAACAGATTCATTAAAGCGAATGCAGTTCGGTATAGATCTGCTGTCGTGCTTAGCTACAGCAATAATGATTATGCTTCGGTCTTTCGACTGCCATCATGTGCCAGTATTGAGCGGGACTGTCAGCGGAAGGAAGGGAGATAATCAGGAGAATCAATGGTCTCGTTACAAGCATGTATGTTTTCAATGATACTGGTATTATGACTGACAAAGCATTCATCTTGCAAATATCCTCCACGCCTTTAGCTCAATACTCATCCCTCAATTAGTTGATGATGATGGATGGATTCATTGTGTTTTTGATAACGATAACTTGTGTGATTATGATTGTATGGGTATTGCCGTGGATAATTACTGGTATTGAACAGTTTACTGGGTTGTTATAATAATGTTGTTCTGTAAGTGGACATTTGTTGTTCAGCCTTATGTGTCAGGTAAGGTGATTATGTGGTGTTGTTTACAGTGAGAGGGTATGGTTTAACGCCGCTTTTTAGCAATATTCCGGCAATATCACGGCGGGGGATACCAGAAATGGGCTTTACAATTGTACCCATGTGGGGAATCGAACCCGGGTATTCGGCGTGACGAGTGAAAGCTTTAACCACTAGGCTACAATATAGCCCAGTGTTGTTTCTAGTGTTTTGGTATGACGCCGCGATTGAACAGTATTTAAGCTTGATGCGGGTGTAAGGGTTAACCACGACCTCGGTTATGGTGCTGACAAACCGAAAAACAATATCAAGGCGAACCAAGATTCGAACACACGATCATAGATTTCTGGAACGCTTAAGGGACGCAACTAATTGCGGTGCCTCAGTCGACTCGGCCATTTGTGTTCCCGTATTGTTCAGAAGCAATGAAGGCTTCACCAAGGAAAGCTAGTCCCGTACTTCAGCATGGTAACTACTCTGGCACAGGTGCTTGTCCTCTAGTTCGGCACTCAACTAGTCCTATAGTTCGGCACAGATGCTAGTCCTCTAGTTCGGCACTCAACGAGTCCTATAGTTCGGCACAGATGCTAGTCCTCAAGTTCGGCTCTCAACTAGTCCTATAGTTCGGCACTCAACGAGTCCTATAGCTCGGCACAGGTGCTAGTCCTTTAGTTCGGCACTCAACTTGTCCTATAGTTCGGCACAGGTGCTAGTCCTTTAGTTCGGCACTCAACTTGTCCTATAGTTCGGCACTCAACTTGTCCTATAGTTCGGCGTTCAACTTGTCCTATAGTTCGGCACACAACTTGTCCTATAGTCCTTTTGTCCGAGACAAGTGGAAAAGAAATGGTTGTGATCACTCACACTTCAGTCATGGAGAAAACCACTTGTCTGACACAAGCTCTGGGCGCGTGGGGATTCGGGGAATTCAGGGAACTGGGAACTGATCCCAAGAAGCCTATGCCTGGTGGTCGGGTTCAGGGATTTGGGTGACTGCTTGTCAGAATGAAATCACAGAAATCATGGCACCATTTCCCTTGGCACCATCTTCCGATGACGAAGCACAGAATGTGTGCAGCACCAAGAATGTTTGTGAACTGGTACGATCTCTCTCGTCGTCTCGTTCTACTAACAATAGAGGTGCTTTTCTGTCTAAGAGTAAAACCATGACGATTTGAGTTTTTATTATTACTTGAGTTAAAATCACCCTGAGAAGTTGCCTTTTCCGGATGAAAAGATGCAGACCTATTAACCCCCACTCCCAACTTTTTGAACCGCTCTCTTATGCTCTCACCCATCACGGGGACGCTTTTACTTAAGAGTTGACCTTCACTTTCAGTGAGTTCATAGAGTGAGGGCCAAACTGAATGAAAGTCATCATTGGTCAACTGGCCGATCATTGAAAGGTGAATAAAGATGCGTCAAACAGACACTAAGGTAAATTCATAGATTGCTGGAGACGGTCAATGTCAGCCTAGGCACGGATTGGGTCGATACTACGATAGTTTGGATGTGCATTTCTTCGTTTGTTCAACAATCATGCAGTCACCCTCTCTGACATTTATCAATGTATACTGAAACGCTGAGACCAAGAATAAAGGTTCTAAATGATCAGAAAGAACGCTTATGTATGTTTTCGTGCTAGGGAATTCCCAGGAATGTGGAAGTAGTCCGTCAGTGTTTACGTCATTTCAAGAACAGTCTCGTGAAAAACGTATGAACGTCAAATTGTGTCGTTCATACATTTGTGAACGTCATAAAAGATTATATGGAAAGAGAAGCAGATTCACCAGTTTCCATTCAATTCTTTTTCCATTATTATTCCAACTGTTTTTACACATCTGTGTTGCTTTAAGACAAATTTAATCATTAATGACAAACCATTATACTAGAAAGCGAGTCAGATCCCGTGTATTCCATTAGGAGACGGATCCAGCCAAGCAGCTGTATTGTTAATTACATTTCTTTCTCTGTGGACCGAGCCGAGTCAGGGATATCTATTACCTATCATTTCCTAGAGTCACGTGAACAAACTGACGGTTAATTCCACTCGGCGACTGTAGGCGACCTGCCCCGCCATCAGATCTGGCAAATACAAGACATCGTTTTTGGAACACTTTAAAACTTCAACCAGTATGAACTCTCTGTGGATGACTTAAGCAGATGCACACGTCAATGAGGATATGATAAGATTGACTAGAATGCGATGAGTTCCCTCACGAGGAATTAGGAATTAGGAATGTATTAAATCGCCGACGCAGGTCAAGGGGACCGAATGGCTTTTTGTCCGGCATCAAGGCCAGATTTTAATATAACACTGGGCCGCTTTATTTGCCAATATGCTGAAATATTGTCTCTGTTTGTTGCCGAGGACCGGCCAGCCTTTCAGACAGGAGCAATAATCGGACGGATGTGCTCATATGGCACTGGCCTGGTTTCATCGAAACTGTGCATTCATTTAATTGCCATTCGGATTCGAATAACGAATGTGCATTGAAGTTGTTGTTTTTTAAACGGAAATCCAAATTTCTCATCACTGATACATCTCATACGTTTGTGTAGAAACATCATTGATAGTTTATTGACGAAGGAAATGTATTGCGGCTGATTTAGCTGCTTAAGTACGAACATTAAGTTCTAAGTTTGGATGTAGGGGCTAAGTTTAATAGTTTTCAATATTTTCTGATTTAAAGATATCAAAGGTAATATCGATATGCGCTGGACACAGTGTGAAGAATTATGTTCCCTCATATCCGCATGTGCTGGAAATTCACATTCATATCAATTTACGTAACATAAAAATGTTTTATTTTTTGTTTAATATTTTACTTATGGATTTAAAAAAAAGTTTAGTAACATAAATAACTCTACAAAGACATAGGTTATAAGTAAAAGTAATATCAATGGGTGAAGGGTTGAGGGTTGAATTGGGTTTAACGCCGCTTTGAAAAGTATTCCAGTTATATTACGCGTGGCAGCTTCACGTGGGAGGAAAGCCCGAAGTAATGCAGGTCTCGCACGGTAACACCTTTGGTGAAACCCACAGGTATGGTGCTGACAAACCAAGAAACATAATCGGGGCGAACCGGGACTCAAACCCACGAACATATGTTCCTGGCGAGCCCAAGGGACGCAACTCTGCACAGAGAATTGCAGCGCCTGAGACGACTGGGCCATCCGTGCACCTAATATCAATGAAAATGTTTCAAACTGAAAAGAATCTAATAAAATAATAATGCGAGATTATGACGATGAACGCGTTATCATTCCGGTACATGACCAGATCAGTTGAAAATAAATGCATTATCGAATACAGGTCAGTGGTTATATTCTCCGAGGCACGAATGTACAAACTGAGAGCAGAGGCCACGCTTCCCGCTATGACACGGGACATAGACTACAGGCTGCTGATGAATTATATTACACTCAAACACGAATCATATTTGCATACATCTAAATATCCTTTGTCGACTGCCAACACTCAGCTTGGTTCCGATATTAATCCGCCACATGTGTGGTGTGTGTTGTAACTCAAACCCGGAGATCTGTGTCCGCAAATTGATTGCATTCAGTGTAGATATGATAATAAGAGTAACCGACATTCGGGCGTGTAGTTACAATGTAAAAACGTCAAGGGATAAACGCTAGGGAAGAATCAGTCTCGATTGTCTGCCGAAACATTCCTTAGGGCGAAAAGGCAAAAAATAGTGGTGAAAATTATGAAAAGTGGTGACACCGGGTGTTTGTGAAGTGGGTAAACATGTGTTGTACTACCGGTAGCTCCTAGCACTTGGAGGTTAATATCACGGCCAAGATATTTCTCTTGTATTTCCTTCAGCATAATGGATAAATACCACCGAGCTTATGATGAAACTCGGGGATTTCAGTCAAACAGCACTTCAATTAAACATAAATCGTCAACGCCAGAAAACAAAGGGGTGGGGGTGGGGTGGGGTGGGATGGGGTGTGTGTGTGTGTGTGTGTGGGGGGGGGGGGTCACATGAGTTACACTACATGATGCTTGTTGACAGATATGATTGAACCTGTTGTTCCCATTACAGTTGAATTGTAATTTATCATTGAGTGAGTATGGTTTTGCGCCGCTTTTTGCAATATTGATCAATATCACAGCGGGAACACCATAAATGGGCCCACTTTGTACCCATATGGGGAATCGAACCCGGGTGTTTGGCATGACGAGCAAACACTTTAACCACTGGGCTACACCACCGCCCCTAATTTATCAAGCTGGCCGTGCCAGATTTTATTGATTTCGAGTGAAAAGGATTTGTGCTATGAGTATATAGTTAATGGGGGTTCATCTGACGACAGCGACGCCTGTTAGCGATCTCAGTACTGTATAAGTAGGTGTTTAAGCTGCAGCGCTTTTATTTCCGCGTCAAACTCTAACACTTCCCAAACCCCTTCAACCTCCTTAACTCCACGCGGCGGCGAGAACCTCGACAGTTACCTTCATCGGCTCAATATTGACTGTTCGTCTTGCAAGCTTACAGGTCTGAATTCACCGGTTGAATAAAGTCACCACACACATGAACTTTACTGTAGTGAATAATGCACACAGCGCTACGTCTCGCCTATTGTCACTGTTCAAGGATATCGCTGTTGTGACTTTATGCGCCA
The DNA here is from genome assembly GCF_022045235.1 of Haliotis cracherodii. Taxonomy (NCBI): domain Eukaryota; kingdom Metazoa; phylum Mollusca; class Gastropoda; order Lepetellida; family Haliotidae; genus Haliotis; species Haliotis cracherodii. The sequence continues at coordinate 44,890 of NW_027266277.1, forward strand.
TATGACAGACTTGAGGCAGCACACGAACAGATACAGGTAGACGTGAATCAGATGCATGTATATGTATCTGAAACAAAGATATACTCACTGGTTAGAAAAAACATAAAATACTGGAGGCAAGAGAGTAACACTTTATTGAATACCCAAAGAAAACTATCAATACCCAGTGTGAATGATAACATGTACGTAAGTACTCAATGGCACAAACGTTATCAGAATGCTAACCACCACTCCAAACCCTTAACATTAACTGTACCTTAATCCCTTACCCTAACCCTGACCTTTACTCTACCTTAACTCCTACCCCTTCCCCTAACCCTAACCCTACCCCTAACCCTAACCCTAAGCCTAACCTGAACTCCAACCGTAGCATTAACCCTATTCACCCCTCATTACCCTAAAATGAACCCAAACCTTAACTCCTACCCTACGTCTTACCTTAACTCGTAACCCTAACCCTAACTTTCACTCTAACCTTAACCCTTACTTCATATCCTACCCAAACCTTAACTATAAACCTAACCTAACCTAACTTTAACTCTAACCTTGACCCTAACTCTAACCCTTACCTTAACTCTAACCTTAACCCTTACTTTAACTCTAACCTTAACCCTTACTTCATATCCTACCCAAACCTTAACTCTAACCCTGACTCTAACTTTAACTCTAACCTTGACCCTAACTCTAACCCTTACCTTAACTCTAACCTTAATCCTAACCTTATATCCTACCCAAACCTTAACTCTAACCCTAACCTTGACTCATATCCTAACCGTAACCTTTACCCTAAGCCAAACCACCCCTCAAAATCCTAACCTTAACTCTAAACCTAACCTAACCTAACTCTAATTCAAACTCTAACTTTAACTCTTACCTAACCTAACCTAACTCTAACCTAACTCTAACTTAACCCTAACCTTGACTCATATCTTAACCCTAACCCTTACCCTAACACAGGAGTTGATATGATATGAACGGTTATTCATGATCTATCACACCATCAGCTGACGTTTAAACATAGATGACCAAACTTATAGCAAAGGTTCATTCAATTTTAGAGTCCCTATTTACTCATCCCGTATTATAATGACCATCCACCTTATATCAGCAAATGCTTTCACAAGCTCTGAATCCTATTTACCAAGCTGCAGACATCGCTTGCCTCCGCTTCATCAGCACTATCAGCCGATCAGCAAGCGTAATTGTCAACAATCAACTGTTTTACACTCGTGTATTTCCGCCCAAGCTTTCTCGGACCCAGTAGCTGAATATTTCATCTGTAGCTAGCTAATTACCCTGTGATTAACCGCAAAGCTTGACGCCAGTCCAACCCTGGCTGATCGGGAAGCAAGGCTGCTCGAGTTAGGCTCTGTGATTGTAATTACGCCTCGTGGCATATCCGCACCCCAGTGACTCAAATTCCATCACACTCGATTCTCGCTGTCCCTAGGACACAGGTGATCGGACGACCCAGATCTAACTGACATAGGCAAACGGTATGCGATTGATTCGCAGGTAAGCACTTAAGTAACCTGGATGCGAAGAGGAGACGCATCACTCAGTCAGCACTTGTGTAAAACCAGGAACACTAAAGATTTGTACAGCTATCCATCTTCGTTGGACATAAACTTTACAACAATGGAAGGTAGGTTGGTTCTGTTTATGTGCATGTACGAATATATCCTGTTCGCTGTGATGGGTATGGTTGTGCATCTCTAGTGATATCGTCAGTGTTGCCCCAAGACTGTGTATTGAGATATCACGAACAGATACGGTTTTTATTTCAGTACAAGTCGAAGGCATTATGTTGAAAGGTTTTTGATTCTTTTGATGTGAGATGCGCGTTATGAATATTTACTTTGAACGTTTCAATCTTTCTGCCATTGCCGTTGTGTGTTTTGATCAAAGAGTCTGCGATGGGGGGAATGGTATCTCTCACAAGGCACTACTGGCATAACTTGACGCTTCATCACGTGGCTTTATTCATGGGTGGTTATGAATATTTCAAAAGCTACAGATCGATCAGAAGATGTAGCACTTAAATGAGGGGTTTTGCCGACGGCGTTATTCCTTAATGTGCACTGTTATTTCTGATACGTGTTTGGGATAACGTTGTCCATTCGGACCCAGCCTACATACGCTTTGTCATTGTATTCAGTAGATCCCGGGATACGGCCACAATAGCGTATGTGTATTTAGAGCAAGTAGGTTATTATAACACTGGTTAACGACGCATTATCGGCGATATATCACCCTATGTTGTCAGCACATTGTTCCTGGTCGGTGCTTGAAACTAAAGGAAACTACACATGACACGTTGCTGTGTGTGTGTGTGTGTGTGTGTGTGTGTGTGTGTGTGTGTCTCCTGTATACGCTCTCTGTCTTTGTGTTTGTGTGTGTGTGAGAGAGAGAGTGACTGAGTGAGTGTGTGTGTGTCTCCTGTATGTGTCTCTATGTCTTTGTGTTTGTGTATGTGTGCGTGAGAGAGAGAGTGAGTGTGTGTGTGTATCTCCTGTATGTGTCTCTCTGTCTTTGCGTGTGTGTGTGTGTGTGTGTGTGTGTGTGAAAAGATGGCAACCTAATTTACACAGAGAGAGAGGTTGTGTGTGTGCATGTGTGCGTGCGTGCGTGCGTGCGTGCGTGTGTGTGTGCGTGCATGCGTGCGTGCGTGCGTGCGTGTGTGCGTGAAATCTCAGTTCGCCCTGATAACGTTTCCAGGTTTGTCAGCACCATACCTGTATTCGTCGGTTTCACCAAAGTGGTAAACGTCTGAGACCTGCATCACTTCAACAGATCAACCCAACACCGTTAATTGACACCAGATATTTCGTACATTTCGGAAGGTCGTTTTTTTCTTGGCAGGCATGTATTATTTGCAGGCGTTTGCATAATGTTTTTAGTTTTCTTTCAAACGTCTCTTCTGGAGGTTTTAGTACGACAGATAAACACGTTTAGGAAACGAACTCGTGCTGTACGGCGACACGCTTGTTGTCCCATCACTATGTGGGTTTGTGAAAAAAGTATCGATCTTGCACTGAAAGTTTTGAAAAGCGAACTGAGGGAACGACCTTTTTGGGCTTCTGTCCGGAAATTAGATATTTTTCAGTTACAGCTGCAAACACAAGTATTATTTCAATTAAAACTATGAGCTGAATATTTTTTAAGACCCAAAACCTTGCAACAATGTTATTTTTGTGGCAGACAATTTCTTTTTTTCTAAGAATGTTCTGGGACATTTTGTTTTTCGATAACATCCCAGCGCTATATCAAATGGTCATCCTTAAGCTTAATGTTATTATTTTCCCAATTGACATATAACATTTGATCAGGCGTCTAAAGAAGGCGGGCTTGTTTCCATGGTGTGTCGTTTGACCGTTCGGTCGGATCACGCTTACACAGGACTGTACGATACTTTGCAACAAACATGCGCGCATGTCCAATCGTTAATCGCCTGTTGTCTCACGGAGATAATGTGACGAAGCATCGTACAGTACGTGGTGTGTAGCAAATTATTACATTCACTTACTAATTGATTTGCTACAGTGTGCAAACATTGCTTTGTTCTCTCTTACGCGCATTGATCGCCTTCATCGTACCGAGTATTACCGTCGGGTGGCACGTCGCGGCTTGTTGAAGCTGCAGGATGTCATGGTTGTAGATGTCGGCACGGGGCAACGCTTTGGAGAGTGTTTGTTTGCTTGTTTGTTTGTTTGTTTGTTGTTTAACGCCGCACTAAGCCATATTTCGGCTCTATGACGGCGGTCTGTAAATAATCGTGTCTGTACCAGAAAATCCAGTGATTGATATTATGAGCACCGATCCACGAAATTGGGATACGATGATATGCATTAACCAAGTCAGTGAGCCTGTCCACCCGATCTCATTAGTTGCCTCTTACGACAAGCACAGTCGCCTCTGACGACAGGCATGGGTTGCTGAAGACTAATTCAAACCCGGATCTTCACGGGTCTTTGTATAGTGAGTGAGGTAGGTTTAACTCCGCATGAAGCATAAATCCGGTTATATCCCGTCAGCTTAATGTGGGAGGCAAGGCCGAAATGATGGAGGTCTCAGGCGTTTACCACTTTGATAAATCCCACGGGTATGGTGCCGACAAACTTAGAAGCATAGTCAGGGCGAAACTGGATTCGAACCATGATCACAGGATTCTGGCGTGCCCAAGGGACGTAACTCTGCTCACACTCAAAGTCGTTTGGATGGAACAACGGGTCCATTTACTTCTTCATTTGTAACATCGCGGCTTGGGTTGGTACTCACTTTCCATGGAGAGCCCATATAGGGAATGGACCCTCAAGGACTTAGCTTAATGAATCTGCATTATCCTATGATACGCATACACGATTTTGTGTGATATCCCTCGTACGTGGCATACATCATGGCATAATTTAGAAGTCTATTTATTCGCCATTCCATTCGCAAATTAATACTCTTTGTGCGTCTGTGTTATTATTCTGTCAGCGGATCAATACGTGACTGTTATTCTCAGCTCCATGGGGAGTAAACAATACAAGCTTTCTACAGGCGCTAGAACTTTAACAGTGACATTACCATCTTATTCTACCGAGTACCCATTCACTGAGGCATATTTTAACCAAAATATGTAACTAATGCATATAAATTTTGCTCGGTTTGTCAACAACAGAAAATAGCACGAAAACATGTGAATTTGGCAAAAAAAAGTTTAACTTCCGCTTCGTGTATATCCATGATCTGATGTTGTTTTTTGATGGCCAAAGAGCTAATGCCCTTCCAGTGATTTACCCACTGAACTAGAAATAACAGTAAATCCGCCTTATGTTTCATTTTTAGATCTGTGAGTGAGTGAGTGAGTATGGTTTTACGCAGCTTGTAGCAATATTCCAGCAATATCACGGCGGGGGACACAGGAAATGGGCTTCACTTATTGTACCCATGTCGGGAATCGAACCCGGGTCTTCGGCGTGACGAGCTTACGCTTGAACCACTAGGCTACCCGACCGCCCCGATCTGTGCATGAAGATACGAAGCGAATAAACACTCACCACAAGAATGTATGAAAAGAGGGTGACTTCAACTTTCCAGTTGTCATTTTCCCCCATTTCAAGTAATACTATTGCGGCTCCAGCCCTTGGTGTCTACATTTCACAACTTTTGAGATTCAACCGAGCATGCTGTTTCATTAAAGATTCAAAGCTGTGCTTGAGGTTTCGTTTTTTGTGTGTGGTGGAGTTGTTGGGGAATGTCCAGGTTTGACCCATCGGTGGCCAGAGTGATGTCCGGTGCTATGTTCGCTGTGTGTCCCTGGTGAACACTTGACTTGCCTTTGCGTGTGTTTGTGACGGTGCCACCAATGGGACAGGTGACGTTCACCTATTCGCGAACACCTGATATCATCACTATTTGTAATACTGATTCATAGGTACATGATAAGTCAGTCAAACATTTACGAGATATTACGCATTACTTTTGCGTTGCATTTTTGGATAGGGGCTCTGTACAGATAAGCAGCGTATTTGCGTAAAATACCCCTAAAAATATCCAACACCCAATTACTTTCAATTAACTTGCGTACAGAAACGCGTGCATTAAATGATAAACTCAAATGTAAAAAACAGCTCGCGTAAAATACCCAATGAAGCTTTTTCAGTATGCGGACAAGGGAGCTAATTTCTGAAACACAATTACAAGATAATTTACTTTCAGAGTCAAGCCTATATATTTAGGACAGTTATATACATCTAAAACATTATTTCATTTTTTTCAATCTTAAAATGTTCTCTCATTGGGGGAAAACCCTAATAGAGTGATGAATAGATGAGTGAAAAAATGTTGTTTACCCAATGAAAACTGTAATAACCCAATAAAAATAGAAACCTTAGAGTAAAAACTCAATTGCTCAAAAAGTTATCTTGAGCTCTGTAATAATTATTTTCAAGATTTACAGTAATCCGAATGTTCTCAACCTTTGACTGAGTCTCCTTATGATTATTGAAAGAGTTATATTGCCTTTATTTATAAAAAAACTATTTCAACAACGGAAGAGGACGTCGGGTAGCCATGCGGTTAATGCGTTAGCTCGTCGCGCCAAAGACCTAGGTTTGATTCGTTGCGTTGATACAAAATTGTGAATGGATGATATTATGTCCCAGATGGTTCTTGGAATGACATTAGAATATTAATAAAATAGGCGTAACACCCACGTCACACACTCGAATATTTATATTTTACCCAGTGACTGTCTGTCGGTCGCGCTGTCAGCATCAGTGTCGTGTTTGCTTGCTGCTCTATAGTCATGGCAACAGCTGCAGGTGTCTTGTCAACACGCTTGACTCGCCGCAACGCAAATGTGTTGTATAACAGGCAGTGGTTTTAATGAGGAAGCTATTACGGAAAGTATTTACGCTTATGATGAATAATTGCTTGCTATTGTCTGGCTGGTATGTTTTGTGGCCTTTGACATTAACATGCGGAGCATCAGAGTGGGGGCCGAATAAGGGTCAGAATCATTTAACGCAGTATTTGAGCAATGTCATGGCGGGGACACGGATTGGGACAAATCTGCGTGTGAAGCCTGACAACTCACTCACTCCCCCGTTCGCTCGACCATTCACTCACTCACTCACTCACTCACTCACTTAACCACCTACTCACTCACTCTCCCACCCTTCCACTCACTCACTCATTCACTAAATCATTCAATCACTCACTCACTCACTCACTCACTCTCCCACCCTCCCACTCACTCACTCACTCTCCCACCCTCCCTCTCACTCACTCACTCACTCACTCACTCACTTAACCACCCACTCACTAACTCTCCCACTCACTCAATCACTCACTCACCCAGTCACTCACTCACCCGCCCACCCACTCACTCACTCACTTAGCCACTCTCACTCACTCACTCACTTAACCACCCACTTACCCAATCACTCGCTCTCCCACTCACTCACTCACTCACTCACTGAATCACTCACTCACTCACTCACTCACTCATTCACTCACTCATTCACTCACTCACTCACTCACTTAACCACCCCCTCACCCACTCACTAACTCTCCCACTTACTCAATCACTCACTCACCCAGTCACTCACTCACCCGCCCGCCCACCCACTCACCCGCCCACTCACTCACTCACTCACTTAGCCACTCACTCACTTAACCACCCACTCACACACTCACTCGCTCTCCCACCCTTCCGCTCACTCACTCACTCACCTACCAACCCACACACCCCGTGTCTCCGTTGAGGTAGTAATATTTCATAAAGTTAAGTTCAAGCGTTTGTTGTCAGTCTTGGTGGTTAGACGAGGGCCCAAAACCGCGTTCACCCAACACGCTGTCCTCGACCCATACGAACATACCGCTCTAATCGCATGTTAATAACAGTGGTGTTTATCACACCTACGTGAGTACATTTATCGCTGCTACCAATTTGTATTATCTAAATAAATTGAGCTTTAAGGCGGGGGATTGGGAACAATTTGCATTTCTGTGATAAGAACGTCTGATAACAATACATCAAGGATTAGAGGCTCAGAGCTTTGCCTACGCACGGAATGTCATTCGGCGGAGCTTGATATGGAGGATTCAGCCAAGTTTATAAACGTTTGCAAAACAAAGCCCTTTGAAGTTATCCCATCATCAATGGTATTCTAATATGAAAATTGTATATGGAGAAATTGTAAGTTTCTTCCTCGCAGTGTGTAACCGTCTCAGCAGTGATCGTGGGTGTTTAATGGCTATCCTTCTTATTCTCATCCGTAACTCTCTCATGTGGTGGTTGATATCCCGATCCACATAAATGGTTACTGCTGTCAAAGACAAATATAGATAAATGTACGTCTTTGCTGCTGTAAATAGTGTTTCTTTTGATCGAGGGCGGTAGGGTAGTCAGGTGCTTAAAGTGTTCGCTCGTCACGCCGAAGACCCGGGTTCGATTCCCGACATGGGTACAAAATGTGAAGCCCATTTCTGGTGTCCCCCGCCGTGATATTGCTGGAATATTGCTAAAAGCGGCGTAAAACCATACTCACTCTTTTGATCGAGATTGTAATTGACATGTCTAGTGTCACAACATTTTATATATTGTATTTTATGATTTTTATTTGGTATACAAACCCTGAATTATGAATGTATATCTATTCAAAATCAAACTACAGTGTTCAGTCCAAGCAATACATAATTCTTCTCAACAAAACCGTCTTCTTTCTCCGAGGTTATTAACTTGACTTGCAAACCCTCCCTTCTAACATTCCGAAGTGAATGATCTCACCGAAGGGACAACAGTACGTAAACTCAACAATTCCTCATATGTTACATCGAGACCATATGTCCTGCTGCCAATTAGTTTTTACCTTTAATTATTCATTGTCGTGGGAATTAATTGCCATTGATTCTTGCTCTGGTGTTTCATCATCATGGCGTGCCGCCTGTATCCCAGACGTGTGTCAATACTACACGACCTGTTGTCAATACCGTGTGGTCATTGTCTCTGGCAAGAGGATCACAGACAAATATATGGCACTGTGTCACTATTAGATTTACACACATGCCACATGATTGATCCCACGTGATAGCATAGACATATGTAGCATCCACGGCAATTAACTGTCAGTGCCTATTTGTCAATATCGTGGTATTGTGAGAGACCGACCTTTTGCTATTCGGGCTTTGGGAGTGATTTTTTTTTTGTCGCAGGTTTTAAAAGAATTGTTCTTTAGACATGTTGGGTGTCCTGTCAATAGATAAATATTTCGTTAAAGGTCTTTCGATGAGGCCGCCATTGGGGGATAGGATTTAGTCTCCCTTTACCGACGTGTTTGTTTGTTTTGCATTGGCAAATGGATCGGGTGTTCAGGTAGGGGTGGTTAGGTGCGATGATTTGGGATGGACTGTTGCTGGTAGACTGGGTGGATCATTGCTGTAGACTGGGTGGATCATTGCTGTAGACTGTGTGGATCATTGCTGTAGACTGGGTGGATTATTGCTCTGGACTGGGTGGATCATTGCTGTAGACTGCTCGAACATTGCTGTAGACTGGGTGGATCATTGCTGTTGACGGCATGAATCATTGCTGAAACTGTGTGGATCATTGCTGTAGACTGGCTGGATCATTGCTGTTGACGGCATGAATCATTGCTGAAACTGTGTGGATCATTGCTGTAGACTGGCTGGATCATTGCTGGTAGACTGGGTGGACCATTGCTGGTAGGATGGGTCGACCATTGCTGGTAGATTGGGATTATCATTCCTGGTAGACTGGGTGGACCATTGCTGGTAGACTGGGTTGACCATTGCTGGTAGATTGGGATTATCATTGCTGGTGGACTGGGTGGATCATTGCCGAAGCTGGATTGACCACTGCTGGTAGATTGGGTGGACCCAATTAACAGATTCAGATTGAGATTCTATATTTCTTCATTGACCACTGAGAGCATATATACAGCACAAAAAGAACTATTATATGTACTATCAAGATTGCTGTGTGCATTCAGGTCTATAATTCAAAGTGGTAGATAAAATCATGACGTATTTTGGTAGGCACTTTAGCACGTTTAGTTTAGTTGAAATGAAAACACATTTGACAAGTTCCAAATCTGCTCGGTGAAAGGTTATGTCTTTGTTTATCAAAAGCTTGTCATCGAAATATATAATGGAATTCATCAGCTATTGACGGAGAGATACAGAGTGAACATAGACGTTGTTCTCTGGACACATTATTCAAGCGGCCAGTCTCGACTGGAAAGATTTGGTTATTTGTGCGAAATTTTAAGAGTGGATAATAAACAGATTTAGGTAGATATAGTTTTCAAATTTCGTTATTTCTTAAAGGTATTTATAATGGTAACCTTTCGAACTCGACAATATTGAAGTTCTTCTGGACTGTAAAAAACTGAAGGGTCAGTATTCTTACTACAGGCGAGACGAGTCACTTGGCGTTGTAATTACAAGACATATTATATACTTGGGTCAGGCCACACAAGTTTAACCCTAAAGGTGGTAACCCTCGTATAACAATGTCCGGCATAGCGAGGTTCAACTGTATTATTGTATCGCTGAATGAGTTAATAATGTAAAATCAATAATGACCTATAAAGATACAGTCACAGCCCCTGCTGTTATCCAACATTCTTTTTCATAACGTTTTTTGTAAGGATCAGTGAACTCCAGACACGTCTTATAGAATCTACGTGTGTTTCTTGAAGGTAGGCTGAATGGGTTTTAACGTCGTGTTCAAGATTATTGCACTTTTATAGGGAGGTTGTGTTTCTTGGATGTTGACGAGATAGTGCGGTCTCTGACACAGGGACAGCGCCTCAGGGAAATCAAGGCTTAGCCACGTTGTATTAATGTCGCCGTTTCCCTGTTATTTCATTACCTACTGTCGCGGACAGAGTATCACAGCACTTTTAACGAAGGATATGTGTTTGAAGTTGGTTGTTCTTAACAATGATTTTCATACAGATGTTTACATTGTCCGTTTTGATGTCGTGTGGAGGTGTAGTTTATTTGTATTTCGTAATGACGACTTTAGATGATTTATACGACGTCGCACAGTTTGTATGCCACCCCTTTGTATGTTTATAAGGGATGGGTTGAATGGCCAAGAGGTTAAAGCGTCCGTTCGTTACGCCTAACTTTCGGGTTCGTTTCCTCCACGTGTGACGATGATTGTTGGTGCACCCGACCGTGATTAAGCGCGAATACTGCTACAGAAGACCACACTCGTTCACTCAGTCAGTGGGATCTATACTATCTCTATTGACCTGGCACATCCTGTCTTGCTGAGAAACGGTACCGTCCGGGTTAATGGCCTTCGCTCTTGTCTTACACATTTACCTGCGAAATACCTTGTAACAAATGGTTTCTTTGTTTGTTTGTATGTTGTTTAACGCCGCACTCAGCAATATACCAGCTGTATGACGGCGTTCTGTAGATAATCGAGTCTGGACCGGACTATCTAGGGATTGATATCATGAGCGATTGGGATACGATGACATGCATCAATTAACCAAGCCAGCGAACCTGACCACCCGATCCTGTTAGTCGCCTTTTATGATAAGCATGGGTTGTTGATAACCTGTTCCTACCCGGAATTTCACGGGTGTTAATTGACACATGTTTGAAACCTATATATGCAAGGAGGGCGTGGGGTGTCCCAGTGGGGATATATAACGTCGCATGTTCTGTCTCTGATCCCGTGCAACGATCACATGGTGGTTGGTCTGAATCCAAGATTCGTATATTTATATTTATATTCGTAGATCTTAATATTGGCATTTACTGTTGAAATGTTAAGATCTAATGTTGAAATGCTGACAACTACTGGTGAAATGTTGGCACCTACTGTTGAAATATTGGCATCTACAGTTGAAATGTTGTCATCTAAATGTTGACAGCCACTGTTGAAATGTTGGCATCTACTGTTGAAATGTTGTCATCTAAATGTTGACAGCCACTGTTGAAATGTTGGCATCTAAATGTTGAAATGTTAGCATCTTAATGTTGCATCTAATGTTGAAATGTTGGCGTCTAAATGTTGCATTCACTGTTGAAATCTTGGCATCTAAATGGCGCATCTACTGGTGAAATGTTGGCATCTTGATATTGGCATCCACCGTTGAAATGTTGGCATCTAAATGTTGCATCTACTGTTGAAATATAGTTATCTAAATGTTGCATCTACTGTTGTAATGTTGGCATCTAAATGTTGCATCTACTGTTGATATGTTGGCATCTAAATGTTGCATCTATTGTTGAAATGTTGGCATCTTAATATTGGCAAATACTGGTGAAATGTTAGCATCTACAATCTACTGTTGAAATGTTGGCATCTAAATGTTGCATCTATTGTTGTAATGTTGGCATCTAAATGTTGCATCTACTGGTGATATGTTGGCATCTAAATGTTGCATCTACTGTTGAAATGTTGGCATCTAAATGTTGCATCTACTGTTGAAATGTTGGCATCTACTGGTTAAGTATCAACATTAATATAAATATAACACTCAAATATTACAAACTAGAAACCAAAAGACATTGTGCCGGGGTGTTGTCAAGACACACTTGACAATGTGAAATTTTGAAAGGCAATGACATTTTCCAAATTGGGCCCCTGTCTTAAGAAACGTATTGTTCTTGAACACCGACCCTACCAAACAGCTGAGTTCTATAGGTATAGCGCGGCGGTGGACTCATCTATTTCTGGAGAAACTTACTTGGACATCTTCCCATGGAAAAGTGGTGTACACTTTTCAGCAATTAGTTAAATTACTTTACAATTTATAAATAATACATGAAGTGCAATCCAAATACAAGAATAACATTATTAACGGACTGAGAAGGCCTGGGCGAGCAATTGCTTCGTAAACCCGTCCTTGAAGTACTCGCGACAGGCATGTCAACTAAGACTGATGCATCTTAGGAGGCGGAGCGTGTGTGGAATTACAACTTCAATGATACCGGTAATCGATTGTTTTTATGGAAACAAACATGATCAATGAGATTGTTAAGCACGAATAGGGTATGTCTTGGTTTGAAGGGAGCCGGGTTTAGAGTTGTGTGTAGTTTGTTTCGTTTGTTTTTTGTTTAACGCCGCGCTCAGCAATACTCCAGCTATATACCGGCGGTCCGTAAATAATCGAGTCTGGACCAGACAATCCAGTGATTGATGTCATGAGCATTGAGTTGTGTGTGGTAATCGTCCGGAATAGGTAGATAGTATAGTCTGGATGGAGGTTGGGGGGTGGTTGTAGGGTCAACAATGTCCGGCATATAGCGACATGACCAGTAGTCCGTTGGTCCATGGCTTGTGAAAATCTAGAAGGACACAATCTAGTTATATTTATTTTACATAAACCACTTGATCGGAATGTTCTGGGGCGGTCGGGTAGCCTTGTGGGGAAAGCGTTCGCTCGTCACGCCGAACGGTACGACTACTACATCTACACTACTACTACTACTACTACTACTACTACTACTACTACTACTACTGCTACTACTACTAGTGCTACTACTAATGATGATGATGATAACAATGATCCTGCTGCTGCTGATGATGATAACGATGATGATGATGATGATGATGATGATGATGATGATGATGAACCACTTTGTGCTCCATTTCAAGTACCACTTCAGAATTCCTTTACGCTCTGACCAACATCAGATTAATTCCTCCAGGCTGGAATATAACCCTAGCTGGAATATTGACTGCTGACGTACTTGCTTATGTCCTCCTTTCTACATCTCGATTCTCATTTTAAAATCCAAGATTGACTTGATGGAAGTTGTATTTCAAATCGAAATTAGACCTGGAAACATTTTCTGCTTGACAGTTTTTCAACTAACGCAATACAGTTACTGCCCCTTTTAATCAAGGTTCATTTTGTGGCACGTACTTCGTGCGTATTTGATTTACTTCGGACTGACATTGGTTGAACGTCACCATCCTGAAAAAAAATCAGGTGCAGCATTTTTTGCAAAACTATTACGTCCCAATTAAATCTGAAGATATGTATTGATTTTGGGGCGTATCCTCTTTCATGCGAGTAATATATCAGAGATACCATGCCGCAATGTCGCATGGACTCGGCCTGCTTGTCCTTGTTTTATTACCTTAAGACCGCGCGTCATGGTCAGGCAGGGTAACAACAAGTACCATCTTTTAACGTCTTGATATGACGCGACCGGGGATTGAACCGCTCTCGGGGCAGACGCTCTATTCACTAGAAAATATCAAATCTGAAGAACTGTAAAAGGCAACATATGTTCTCTATTCAAACGATCTGTGTCTGTATTTGTACCGCGGTACATGCAACCATTCGACTCCTCTTATGACCCCCTCCCGGAGAGCGGAAGGTCCGGGGTTCGATTCCCGGCCGCGTCATACCTGTAGAGCTGTAGAGACGTTAAAAGATGGTTCTTGTTGTTACCCTGCCTGTCACTCGGCATTAAGGGGCTAAAACAAGGACTGGTCGGTTCGGAGTCAGTATACTGTGTCTAAGTGAGGTATTCATGTTAAACTGCGGCATGGTATCTCAGTGAGCTCATCATTCCGGACTCGTACACACACACACACACACACACACACACACACACACACACACACACAGACACACACACACACACACACACACACACACACACACACACACACACACACACACACACACACACACACACACACACACGTGTGATGTGTAGTTTCCTTTAGTTTCAAGCACCGACCAGGAACAGTGTGCTGACAACATAGGGTGATATATCGCCGATAATGCGTCGTTAACCAGTGTTATAATAACCTACTTGCTCTAAATACACATACGCTACTGTGGCCGTATCCCGGGATCTACTGAATACAATGACAAAACGTATGTAGGCTGGGTCCGAATGGACAACGTTATCCCAAACACGTATCAGAAATAACAGTGCACATTAAGGAATAACGCCGTCGGCAAAACCCCTCATTTAAGTGCTACATCTTCTGATCGATCTGTAGCTTTTGAAATATTCATAACCACCCATGAATAAAGCCACGTGATGAAGCGTCAAGTTATGCCAGTAGTGCCTTGTGACACACACACACACACACACACACACACACACACACACACACACACACACACACACACACACACACACACACACACACACACACACACCGCATCATGCACGTCGCTATATAAGTACAATAAGCTTAGACGCGATGTTAAACCCCCTTTCACCTCACCTCCAATGACCCCGGTGGCCTCTCGTTTATACTCTATATACACACTCGAGTGAAACACTTCCCGTTGATGTTAGTTGCAAGACGTGAGTTACGACTACGCATTAACTGAATTGACTTTTTGGTCCTTTATTGACTACTTCCGGTCTCTTGGCCTTGTCATGTTTCCAGTCCCTGCACCAATCCCTGCATGAAGACTTCCGGTTCGTGAGTGCCCGTATTTCCGGTCAGTACTGCTATCGCGGAGAGGTAGAGGTTGTTGATTTACTGCAGATGTTATCTGAAGGACATTCAGTATTCATGAGGCTGGTGACAATCCTCCGATTATGTTTCTAGGTTTGTCGCGCCATACTCGTGCTCGTGGGTCTCACCAAAGTGGTAATCGCCAGAGACCTGCATCACTTCGGGTTTTCCTTCCACATCAAGCTGACGCGCCGTTATGTAATTGAAATACTGTTCAACGCGCCGTTTAACCCAACGTACTCACTGACTTAATGTATCATGGGTGCTAGAAATACACAAGGTCCTCGTTGGCACTAACCTATGATGTGTATGGCACTAACCTATGATGTGTAGACATAATTGCCAGACAGGTAAAGCGCTGTTGAAAACTCCATATTCGTCATCTACGTCATTCTTTCTCAGTCCAAAGTAAAACACCGCCCCCAAGGTCTAGTGGTAGAGCGTCCGCCCAGGGAGCGGAAAGTCTGGAGTTCGATCCCCGGCCGCGTCATACCAAAAGACGTTAAAAGATGGTACTTGTTGTTATCTTGTCTGGCGCTCGGCATTAAGGGGCTGAAACAAGGACTAGTCGGCGCGGAGTCAGTATACTGTGTCTGAGTGGGGTAGTCATGTTAAACTGCGGCATGGAATCTCAGTGGGCTAGCAATATAAATCGGTATCAGTCCAGACTAGTACAGACAGACAGACACACACACACACGTGTGCATGCACGTCCCTAAATAAGTGCAATAATCTTGGACGCGACGTCACACCCCATTTCACTCACCCAAGGTAAAACGCTCAAATGCAACTCAATAAAATCACAGCTGGGGAAATGAGGACAGTTACAGAATTAATGTCTCACTATGCAGTGAAAGTGGCAACGGTAACCAACTTAAGGGCCTTATCGCCAACTGGCAGTGCTTGAGTCTACACCACCGTCGTCCATTACTGATAATAGACTCCCTTGGGAAATAACACGTGAGGATACCAGTGGACATGACCTTGACACTTGACCGGAACCGGATGTGAGAGAAAAACACTCATTAACGCTAGCGGAGAGAAACGCCTGTCTCGCGTTTCCGCGGCTTCTTGATTTGATGGTGAACACAAGACTCGCCTTCACGATGCATATTCCAAGGCTGCGTGAGACAGTTAGCTTGAGTAGGATTGGCAATGGCTTGTCCATTAGGTGAATTAAAATTGTTCACTCAGTGAACTTCATAGAATGTTCCGACTAATTTAAAAGATTAATTTCAGTAAATTACCAAGTATCTGTCGGGTACCGTCACAAAACGCAGTTCCATCTCTATTGTAGGACGGATGAGCTTCATTGTGATTTCTGTTGTCTCTGTGTGTATATAGATTAAGGACTTGTTCCGGAGTCGTGGATTTTGAATAGCAGGACACATTTGGAGGCTGTTGTGAAGAGTTAACAATGGTTTGTGGAAGTACGTGTCAGTGAACACAGATGCACAGGATGCAGTGTGTATTGGAAGGATTTGTATGCGATGGACATGTTCCTGGATTCATGTGACTGCTGTAGAGGTAAGATAGTGGGTGAGCGGGTGGGTGAGTAGGTGTGTGGGTGATTGAGTAGGTGTGTGATTGAGTGTGTGTGTGTGTGTGTGTGTGTGTTGGTGGGTGTGTGGGTGGGTGGCAGAGTGGGTGTGTGGGTGATTGAGTGGGTGTGTGGGTGGGTGATTGAGTGGGCGTATGGGTTGTTGATTGAGTGGGTGTATGGGTGTGTGATTGAGTGAGTGTGCGGGTAGTGCGGTTTGTGGAAGTACGTGTCAGTGAACACAGATGCACAGGATGCAGTGTGTATTGGAAGGATTTGTATGCGATGGACATGTTCCTGGATTCATGTGACTGCTGTAGAGGTAAGATAGTGGGTGAGCGAGCGGGTGTGTGGGTGATTGAGTGGGTGTGTGATTGAGTGTGTGTGTGTGTGTGTGTTGGTGGGTGTGTGGGTGGGTGGCAGAGTGGGTGTGTGGGTGGATGGCAGAGTGGGTGTGTGGGTGATTGAGTGGGCGTGTGGGTGGGTGATTGAGTGGGCGTATGGGTTGGTGATTGAGTGGGTGTATGGGTGTGTGATTGAGTGGGTGTGCGGGTAGTTAGGCGGGTGAGTGGGTATTTAGGTGAGTGAGTGAGTGAGTGAGTGAGTGAGTGAGTGGGTGTGTGTGAGTGGGTGATTGATTGCGTGGGTGGATATTTAGGTGATAGAGTGAGTGAGTGAAGAGGTGGGTTAGTAAGAGGGTGGGTGAATGAGTGAGTGGGTGTTTAGATGGGTGAGTAAGTGAGGGGGTGGGTGGGTGTTTAGGTAGGTGATGGGGTGGGTGAGTTGGTGGCTGAGTTATTGAATATGTTTAAATGGGTAGGTGAGTGAGTGTTTGAGTGAGCAGTAGAGTGTTTCGGGTTAGCGAGAGAGTGAGTGAAAGAGGTAACTCAAAACTTTAACCTGGCTCTATACACATTGGCAGAGTGTTTCATCAAACCTGGTGCAGCTGCTTCTCTGGATGTATTTGTCTCTAGTATACAGGTACATGACTGCAAGTTCGACGGTAAGTCGGAATCCGTGTGGGAATCCGTATATTCTCCTTCCAAAGTCGTACGTACTTGTTACTTAGCAGTGAGTTGGTCTTCCGTTATAAGGCAAGTTCGTCGCTGTGACGATGTACGTCGCTGTGATGGTGTTGACTTTCTCACCAGCCGCTGCAAATGGACATACTAGAGAGTCTGGCGAATCAGGATGGATGATTAGGGATAAAATATATTAATCTGTAAATTGTCGAATCGACGTACATGTTTTGAACATCGAGAAATGGGGATGAAAATGCCATATCCGTGGCTCCGAGGTTAAGAATAATTGGATGTAAGCTGATTTTGCGATGAAGATCAGATGACAAACTACAAAATTACCCCGGGGACACAGAAGTATCTCAATGTCATGTCCAAAACAGCAACTGGATAAATATCGCTGCCGATTCATGGGAAAAGCAATGCTCGGTAAAGTTGGGGCAAAGCATACGCGATTGATAAATTAACCGAGAAATAAATATGCTCTTTTTTAAGGTGAATGCATGGTTCTAAAAGAATATGTACATTTGTTTTGGATCATATGGCGGTTTTGAAATTTTGTATTTTTTCAAAATTTGATGATTGAGTGTCCGACCACAGAAGCTATATACCTCAGATTGATTGATTATGAAGAGTGACTTAATTTCCTTAATGGAGTAGGTTATACAGACCCTTACCCACATCCATACCCTTACTCACATCCATACCAACATCCATACCCTTACCCACATCCATACCCTTACCCACATCCATACCAACATCCATACCCTTACCCACATCCATACCCTTACCCACATCCACATCCATACCCGCGTCCATACCAACATCCATACCAACATCCATACCCTTACCCACATCCACATCCATACCCACGTCCATACCAACATCCATACCAACATCCATACCCTTACCCACATCCATACCCTTACCCACGTCCATACCAACATCCATACCAACATCCATACCCTTACCCACATCCACATCCATACCCACGTCCATACCAACATCCATACCAACATCCATACCCTTACCCACATCCATACCCTTACCCACATCCACATCCATACCCGCGTCCATACCAACATCCATACCAACATCCATACCCTTACCCACATCCACATCCATACCCACGTCCATACCAACATCCATACCCTTACCCACATCCATACCCTTACCCACATCCATACCCTTATCCACATCCACATCCATACCCGCAGCCCAACCAACCACACCCTCAAACAACCCCCTCAACCATTTCGACTCGCACCCCACTGTCGACCATACCCGTACTTGAAACCACACTCGCACCCACACCCACTCCTACATCAACCTCCCACCACATCACACCCACGACCACACCCGTACCTGAAACCACACTCGCACACACACCCACACTCAATCCTACATCAACCTTCCACCACACCCCACCCCCGACCACACCCGTACCTGAAACCACACTCGCACGCACACCCACACCCACTCCTACACCAACCTCCCCCCCAACACCCCAGGGACATATCTCACCAACCAACGCTAATATAACGGAAGCGACAATCGTTTGTTCAAAGTAGTCCAACAGAATTAAAACATTGTGATCATCCTTCACTTGATGTCATCAATTATACATACATTTCCTTTCCTTAAAGGTCAGGTATTACTTAATACGCATATAAGAGACACAACACGAAGGAATATAGCCTCGCGGGACCACAGATCGGGAAAAAAACATCGACCGGATAGTGACATTTTGAAAACGGAAACTAACACACTAAAAAACAACTGAAACTGATCTATAGAATCATTAAGCCTAATTAGTGTTGTCGTAAAGCGATAACTGTGAATGCTAGACCCTGTGTTGTGCTTGAATATCATCTATCGTTTCGCAATTAAACAGATGACTGCGATGTTGCGATAAGTAATTGTGCACAGTGCAATAAAAAGAGCAAATATCTATTGAAGCGGAGATGAGTCTCTTTGAAGTTCCCCTTCACAAAATGAATTAAAGGTCGTCATCGAAGGTAGCCGAAGGCTTCCAGACTAAATGCATAAAACATGTTGCAATGGAAAATGTTTCTGTTGAACAAAGGCAAACGAATCTATCTAACCTGAAAGTTCATTATGTGTTCCCTAGTAACATGACCACGACTAGTATCTACTCGTATGTGGGGCACGGGTGGCCCAGTCGTCTAAGGCACCGCGATTCGTTGTGCAGAGTTGCGTACCTTTGGCACGCCAGAAACCTATGATTGTGGGTTCGAATCCCGGTTCGCCCCGATTATGTTTCTAGGTTTGTCACCATACCTGTGCTCGTGGGTTTCACCGAAGTGTTTAACGTCTGAGACCTGCATCACTTCGGGCTTTCCTCCCACATTAAGCTGACACGCCGCGATATAACTGGAATACTGTTAAAAGCCGCGTTAAACCCAACTTACTCACTCACTCTACTCGTATGTTGCCATCACGATATATGCTCTTGTGTATCTGGTCTTCTATATCAGCTCTTCTTGCATAACTTCTCTTATATCTCGTCTCTTGTATGCTGGTCTTGTATGTCTCCTCTTGTATTCTACTCTTGTATATCTCCACTATGTCTCCACTGAGGCACGGGTGACCCAGTAGTCAAAATACCACAATTCAATTTCCAGAGTTGCTTCCCTTTGCAGAACCAGGATCCGTAATCGTGGGTTCAAATGTGATGACAGATTTGTCAACACCGCACCATGCTTGTTTCACCCAAACTCTTGACGCCTTACTACCTGCGTGCGTCAGCTTTGTCTGTTGTTAAACTGACACTGTGTGAAATAACTAAATACTGTTCTAGGCGGCGTTAAACCCAACTCACTTACTCACTCAATTTAGTTCCTGACATACAGGCTCCACTTTCCTTGCCCACTGAATATATTTCACTGCTTTCACACTATACCAGGACTAGAAACAAAATACTAAATTAAATCGTTTAATTTTTATTTTCTTTAAATTTTCAACGCTATTTTGCCTTTCACGCCAGATGAAATCCGTTTCATCACAAGGATAACGCTATTTTTCAGGGCATTTGCAGAAGCCCGAGGTCTTCCATTATGCTCTTGTGTATCTGGCCCAAGGGCTTCTGCAAATGGTAATGCCCTGAAAAAATATCGTTACCGTTATTATAGCTAAAATGGATGGAAAGTCTTATCAAATAAAAAGAAACAACAATATCGGGTTCGAAACATTTACTGCAATCAACACGAATGTCATTGACCCACTTTTACAAATATGGAAACGCAATAGAACAAACCAGATGACGTAACTATTGAACGTGACGTCACCGATCCTATCCTATGACGTCACCTAACAACGGGCGTGAAAATGGCCCGTCGTCAAGCAATATGACGGCATTATCAAGTTGCAGTGGCCCGCTCATTTCTGATAACATGCGGGCGGTTTAATGGTAATTCTATCTATTTTAGCAATACTATTTAATATCTCGCCCGGGGCGGTCGGGTAGCTAGTGGTGTAAGCGTTCGCTCGTCACGCCTAAGACCCGGGTTCGAATCCCGTCATGGGTACAATGTGTGAAGCCCATTTCTGGTGTCCCCCGCCGTGATATTGCTGGAATATTGCTAAACGCGGCGTAAAACCATACTATCTTTGATCTTCCCAGTTACCTTTCTCCTGAATACATCGCTCAATGAAGAGCTGCAAGTGAGTCTTTGCTCATAGCAAATGTCCTTTTCGTGACGTTTTACCCAAATAGTCAGAATCACCTTGGCAGGATTTTGGATTACTTTCGTAAATTCGCCCTTATTGTGATGATTGGTAATAGATTTTACTGGACGTGATTAATGTCTGATTTCTGCATCGGCTTCCTCCTAGATTAAGAGGGGGCACGGATGGCCCAGTCGTCTAAGGCGCCGCGATTCGCTGTGCAGAGTTGCGTCCCTTGGGCACGCCAGGAACCTATGATTGTGGGTTCGAATCCCGGTTCGCCCCGATTATGTTTCTAGGTTTGTCAGCACCATACCCGTGCTCGTGGATTTCACCGAATTGGTCAACGTCCGAGACCTGCTTCCCTTCGGGCCTTCCTCCCACATTAAGCAGACACGCCGTGATATAAATGGAATACTGTTAAAAGCGGCGTTGAAACCAACTCACTCACTCACCCAAGATTAAGCTGACACCGCCATATGACAGCGGCGGTGACCCCATGCCGTTGACCCGCACGGCTGATATGATGTTGATTGGCGCATGTGACACAATATTTGAATTAAATGCATACTTATATTCTATATGGGTGACCCCAATGTCATTCAGTGCCAATGTCTAAGGACGTCTTGTGATGCATTATGTGCACCGACTGCCTCTCGCATAGCTCGTCTAGTCTCTGAAATTTATCTTTTATATTTATCTAAAATATAATAAAAAGGAGCCCAGGGACTCTTCATTTTCAGAGACTGCAGTAATCAAGACTTGCGTTTATAGACTTGCATGGGCTACATTGGATATATTAGTTTCAGGGTCTGTATGAGGTGGTGAGGTGAAATTGGGTTTAACGTCGCGTCTAAGATTATTGCACTTATATAGCGACGTGCATGCACGTGTGTGTGTGTGTGGCTGCTTGTTACTAGTCCGGACTGATGCCGATTTATAGCGCTAGCCCACTGAGATACCATGTTTAACATGACTACCCCCCTCAGACACAGTATACTGACTCCGAGCCGACCAGTCCTTGTTTTAGCCCCATAATGCCGAGCACCAGACAGGGTAACAACAAGTACCATCTTTTGACGGGGTCTGTATGACATACTAACCCACTGAATTGTGTTTATCGTTGTTTTTGATACACCGCAATATGTAGTGTATTCTCGATATCAAATTTAATTTTACTTAATTTGAAATGTATCTGACAATGTATCATACCTGCAACATCTGTGTTCAGGATCATATGTTCATCGGGTGATCAGGCTCCCTGAATTGGTTGATGCATGTCATCGTATCCAAATTGCATGGATCGATGCTCATGATATCACTCACAGGATTGTCTGGTCCAGACTCGATTCTTTACTGACTGCCGTCATACAATTGGAATATTGCTGAGTGTGGCGTTAAACAACAAACAAACAAACAAACTGATTCCCTGGAGAGTATCTTCACGTCGTGTGCATTGCTTGACTGCTTATCCTCATAACACTGCGTACAGTAGTGTGTTTTGCAATATTGCAAAAAAAAGACACTTGATGACAAATGATAGCCAGATCCATATCGAAAGACAATACTAATTGTTCTATGACTGACAGCTAATCGTTAACACCTTCATCATAGAAAAAACATAAAATAGTCCAAAATTAGTGACTTGGTCGTTATATGGGTAAACTCTTCGCTAAGGTGAGGTGAGGTGAGGTGAGGTGAAATTGGGTTTAACGTCGCGTCCAAGATTATTGCACTTATATAGCGACGTGCATGTACGTGTGTGTGTTTGTGTGGCTGCTTGTACTAGTCCGGACTGATGCCGATTTATAGTGCTAGCCCACTGATATACCATGCCGCAGTTTAACATGAATACCCCACTCAGACACAGTATACTGACTCCGAGCCGACCAGTCCTTGTTTTAGCCTCTTAATGCCGAGCGCCAGACAGGGTAACAACAAGTACCATCTTTTAACGTCTTTTGGTATGACGCGGTCGGGGATCGAACCCCGGACCTTCCGCTCTCCGGGCGGACTCTCTACCACAAGACCACGGAGGCGGTCCATTCGCTAAGGACACATGGCTGTTATTGATGATAGTTGATAAGTCGGATCAGGTTAGGATATCCTACGGATCAGGAAATTGACAAGCTATTCAAAGATGCAGGGCCTACAAATACCAATTGCAGATGTCACTGTGACGTCCTCGTGCTATTGTCTTATCGTTGCACATGGGCCTCAGATCGATGTACCGTGTTTGATGTAACGAGTGTTACAGTTTCCCATAGCAACACTCGGCGCGTTTCACAGAGCGATCGAATTGATTCATTGAAGGAATCTTCCATTGCAGTTTAAGTAAAGTTTCTTCTATGAAGTTTTGTGTGAAGTAATTTGGTCACGTTGGGTTAAGTGAAGTATTCTGACAGTGCAGGTTTGTGTGAAGTATCTTGGCCACGTTGGATTAAGTGGAGTATTCTGGCCACGGTTGTTAAAGTGGAGTATTCTGACAGTGCAGGTTTGTGTGAATTATTTTGGCCACGTTGGATTAAGTGGAACATTCTGACCACGGTTGTTTAAGTGGAGTATTCTGACAGTGCAGGTTTGTGTGAATTATTTTGGCCACGTTGGATTAAGTGGAGCATTCTGACCACGGTTGTTTAAGTGGAGTATTCTGACAGTGCAGGTTTGTGTGAATTATTTTGGCCACGTTGGACTAAGTGGAGCATTCTGACCACGGTTGTTTAAGTGGAGTATTCTGACAGTGCAGGTTTGTGTGAATTATTTTGGCCACGTTGGATTAAGTGGAGCATTCTGACCACGGTTGTTTAAGTGAAGTATTCTGACAGTGAGGGTTTGTGTGAATTATTTTGGCCACGTTGGATTAAGTGGAGTATTCTGGCCACTGTTGTTTAAGTGGAGTATTCTGACAGTGCAGGTTTGTGTGAATTATTTTGGCCACGTTGGATTAAGTGGAGCATTCTGGCCACGGTTGTTTAAGTGGAGTATTCTGACAGTGTAGGTTTGTGTGAATTATTTTGGCCACGTTGGATTAAGTGGAGCATTCTGACCACGGTTGTTTTAGTTAAGTATTCTGACAGTGAGGGTTTGTGTGAATTATTTTGGCCACGTTGGATTAAGTGGAGCATTCTGGCCACGGTTGTTTAAGTGAAGTATTCTGACAGTGAGGGTTTGTGTGAATTATTTTGGCCACGTTGGATTTAGTGAAGCTTTCTGGCCACGGTTGTTTAAGTGAAGTATTCTGGTAGTGAAGGTTTGTGTGAAGTACCTTGGCCACGTTGGATTTAGTGAAGCATTCTGGCCACGGTTGTTTAAGCGGAGTATTCTGGTAGTGAAGGTTTGTGTGAAGTATCTTGGCCACGTTGGATTTAGTGAAGCATTCTGGCCACGGTTGTTTAAGTGAAGTATTCTGACAGTGAGGGTTTGTGTGAATTATTTTGGCCACGTTGGATTAAGTGGAGCATTCTGGCCACGGTTGTTTTAGTTAAGTATTTTGACAGTGAAGGTTTGTGTGAATTATTTTGGCCACGTTGGATTAAGTGGAGCATTCTGGCCACGGTTGTTTAAGTGAAGTATTCTGACAGTGAGGGTTTGTGTGAATTATTTTGGCCACGTTGGATTAAGTGGAGCATTCTGGCCACGGTTGTTTTAGTTAAGTATTTTGACAGTGAAGGTTTGTGTGAAGTACCTTGGCCAGGTTGGATTTAGTGAAGCATTGTGGCCACGATTGTTTTAGTGAAGTATTCTGGCTCAACCTTCATGGCCTCAGCAAAGCTCTCAAACGGTTAAATGGTAGTCATGGGGAAGTCATTACCAACTTTGACGCATCAGCGACATAACCAAAGGTATGTCTGATAACAATTTCCTATGTTGACTTGTTCCCGTGTTTTTTCAGATGAACAATTGACTTGCCGTTGCATGTGTTTGAGACTATGTCATCGATGGGGCAGGGTACGTTCACCTTTTGCGCGAACACCAGTTGTCATTATTATTTAACAGTGACTTATACACACATGCTTGCTATAGTCGGAATCGTTTCGTGGACCCTTGTGATTATGGAAATTGTTCTGAGTTTCATTTCCACAGCTGTGTAAACGTAGCATTCTGACCTGATCGCCCTGTATGGAAGTATTCAGGTCACGACTTGCGATGTCAGCCTAATGCCAATAGGACCGGAGCTAAATAAGCGGCGATGTAAATATAATTATGTACTTGGCTTAGTATATTATAGGTATGTGTAACATCGGAATTATTTCAATTTTACCAATCCACGAGCCTTCATACCTATTAAGTACAGACTGTGAGGTCAGGGGATTCTGCTTGTACAAGTCCGGACCAATGTCCATTTTATTTTATAGCGCTATTTTATATGCCGCAGTTTAACATGAATACCATGGGTTCGAATCCCGGTTCGCCCCGATTTTTTTGTATGTTTTTCAGCATCATAACCGTTCTCGTGGGTTAATTTAATGACACAGAATCCCCCCTCTAGTCACAACAAATTATGACAATAAATTCTTTTTGATACATTACGGTATTCCGCTCTCACTCAGCGAACCATCTCATCTCCAGGCCTCACCGGGAGCATTGTAGCCTGCGACGTCCTTGCATTAATATTTCACCCATTCTATCAATATTTGTCGGAGCTAACACTACTAATTGTTATTGCGGCAGTTCAGCCATTGGACAACTACTTCAGGGTGTTGTGCTCCTGGCAGATCGTAGTTGTAGTAGTCGTCAAAGTGATGTTGACGTTGCGCCTTGAGGGGTTGACTAATATTGAGATACATGAGGGGGTGGGGGCGGGGTGGAGGGTGAAGGGGGTTGTCATCAACGGTTGGAGTCGCGGGGGTATACATATCTGTAGCCGGATGCCGGCCGGGCGTGATTGGTCGGCGAGCGGAAGTTGGGGAAAGGTGATGATTATACTCAAGATGCACCTGGGGTTCTTGTAGCGGTATAAAGTGGTGCTGCATGGTTCTCATGAAAGAAACGTGTTGGCCAAAAGTGTTCTGTCCTTTAAGATTGAGTGCTGTGCATGTCTGGATGAAAATCTTCCCAAAAAGACTTTTGGATGTATGGAGCATTTGTAATTCAGATGGAATAGGGTCTCTCTCTCTCTCTCTCTCTCTCTCTCTCTCTCTCTCTCTCTCTCTCTCTCTCTCTCTCTCTCTCTCTAGGGGATAGTGTGTGTGTATTAGTGTATGAGTTGTGTACAGTATCTGGGTTGTGTTCGGATGTTCTATTACTTCTCTTGTAACCAAACAATATTATCTATTTTCAAATAAATTAAGTTCGCCATCTTTTCAGAATACTTCGTCAGGCTATGCTTATTATCGTCCAGAGTGAAGTACACGTACAATAGGCTCAGCTATCTCCCGCTGCGGTGGAAGTTCGTCCACGTGCTCAGTGGTTAGACATGTGATTAATGCCTTCATTGTCAATTAACCAGATATGTGTTTTATCCTCGTATCGTTACTGTCAGCTCCAGTGGAAGACTGATCTATGGCTGCACCATCATTTGAAGCGGCGTCAAGCAGAACCCATCCTTCTTGATTACTGACTTTGTCAGGAAGAAGTAATCGTACATGCGGCTGTCAATGAGGTGGACGCGCCATGTATGCCTTGCTGGCGCCAAGAACCTTTAATTAAACCAATATGATGGTCGTCACGTTAGAACAATGGAACATTGACGTGTTTCACTTTAATTCTCGTACTCCACCTTAATTCTGTAGGTAAGGTTTTAATGCGCTTTTAGCAATATTTTAACAATATAAGGACAGCGGACACAGAAAATGGTACCAACTTTGGGAATCGAACTAGGGCCTTTGGTATAATGAGCGGGAACGTTACCTACAATGAACCACCACCACCATCCAGGCGTAAACTTGGGTATTATATTCTATTGATTGCATCTAAAATGTTCGCCGACAACGTGTGATAGTGGAAACATCACATATATGGCACCTTAATCGAGGTAATGTTATGGTACATTTGTTGTTTAACGCCGCATGAGCACAAATCAACGCAATTGGGATACGATGACATGCATCAACCAAGTCAGCGAGCCTGACCACCCCATCCCGTTAGTCGCCTTTTACGACAAGCATAGTCTCCTTTTACGGCAAGCATGGGTTGCTGAAGACCTATTCTACCCCGGATCACGAGTATCCAGGTTATTACAACGGGCAGTCTAAAATCCACACAACTTGAAATCGTACTTATACGAAGCTATTATGTGTCGAAAACAGATGTTGCTAGTTCGCTACATGGTCGTACAGATCGTATATGTAGTGAATGAGGTGGTTTAACTCCGCTCTAACTTATCTCTCTGTTTTGTAAAGTTCATGATCAGAATCCAATCTTATTAAAATCAGGTCTTAGTTCTCGCTACCGCTAAACAAAGATCTTAGGACATCCCATTACGGGTCATGTCAGACCGACCTTGCGCGAACTTTGACCGACCAATGGAATGACCGCTCTTTACGGCACTAATTTCAAATTGGCGACTTCTCTTCGAAACATATTTTGACAAATTGTCGATTACAAATTTGAAACCTAAACAAAAGAACATTCTGGAATGGATAATAGATGGTCTAGATTGTATGGATTCAGGCGTTAATCCCGTAACTATCGTTCGGAAGTTAAAGTTTTCGAGGTTGTATGATTAGAAATCACATTCCGACTGTCACTTTCATGATCTGGTAAGCGACGCTCTGATTGGTCGGATGAAAGGTCGTTCTGACGTGACCCCTAATGGGATGTCTTCAGATCTTTGTTTAGCGATAGGTCTGATTTGAATGAGATTGGATCAGAATCATTATCGAATTCACGACCATCGGATTCTGGCACTTCTAAGGGACGCACCTCTGCACAGTAATTGCGGTGCATTGGGGGACTTGGATATCGTGCCCCCGGGGGGGTACCAGAAAGAGTGCCGATGTCACACTGCAAACACGAAAACGTCGTTTTTTTCCGTATATGGTCATTGGACGGAAAAACGACGTTATTTGGACGTTTTCAAACCATCGTTTATCCGTCCAAATAACGTCGTTATTTGACATCGGAATTTACTGGGAGAGAACGATAGCGTTAAGCTCCTCCCTTTCTTGATTGACATTGTCAATCAAGCAGCAGCGTCTACCGGTATTTCTACTTCTCAGTTTTCATTGGTCAGTCCCCGCGTGTTAGATTACAGGCCCGCGTTTGACGCTGCACTCGAAGCGCTTAGCAGAAGTACTGAAATCAATCGTTCTGCGCATGCGGATTACTTAATGCCTTGACCAAATTTTCCGTTCTGTGCATGCGCGATTTCGCGTATTGTTTCCTAGAATTAATGTCACCACTATTTTTACAATGGTTCATAAACACAGTCACGTGAAGGTTCGGAATCGTAACGAGTAACTCCATTTAAATTGAAGAGTATCCCCAGTGATATGGGAGATTCCAAGATGAAACTATTCTATGGCTATCTAGGCTGCCACCCAAACCGATCTAAACGGGACCCGATAGCTTATTGTATGCTATATAGTCATATGGAAGTGGACAAGAACTATACATTGTATTCCGGCCGATTGTTCTTGCATTTACTTATAAGTCAGGAAAATGGATTTAAAAGGGGAGTTGTTGAATGTAATTTTTTTAATTATTAAATGTTGCCTATACAATAATCTGGACGAACTTCTCATTGTTCTGTTTATGTCATCCTATATACTATTAGTATGTTACCGTTCTAAAGTCATCCTCTCACATAACATTATATTGTTCATAGTGTCAAAGTTTAATCAACAATATCAAGAGCAGCGATTTAAACCACTGAAACACCCAAACACAAGGCTGTTATCAAGCGCTAGTGCAGACGTGATGCATCGTAAAACTGTATCGTGATGTCTTCAGAAATACAATTATACTACGAGATAGTACGGCTAACGCGTGACTCACCGGTGGAACAAAGACAATATCGCTAATACAGATATAACGTATTTGAATGTTAATACTAAAGACAAACAATCATTATTTTTGCAGTGACGATATAACACGTATACACGTTTATTGTTAACTTTCATCAGTTTTGCTCTTCATTTTAATAACTTTGTTTTCACATATATATGTAGCAATACCCGACAAGCATGTCATACATAATTATGGGGCAGTTTTCAATCTTGCACTGACTTACTCTGGTGTTAATGAGCGAAGTTTATTGGCTTGTGTGTAAAACCCCGTTTTTCTGGTAATCCTATTATTACTTAGTTTATTTCTATCTAATGACACCCTGTACTCTGGATCATGGCTCCGTGACTATCCATAACAATTAAGATGAACATTCAGTTCAAGTAAATGAATGAGTTTGTTTTGACGCTACAGTCAGTCAAAAAACCAATGCTGTGAGGTTTGATAACACACTTCCACCAGGTCGAACATCGTGGATCCTCATTTTCTGCCTAAAGAGAATCATAGTTCATATGCTAATCCATCTGCGAATACCCTCCCACTCAAGATGACCTTACTTGTTGCTGAATCTATCATCTATCCCCCCAATCTCGTAAATCTCAAAATCGTATGAAATTTGGCTATTATAGGTCTTATCTCTTTTTTGATTACCCAATAAAGTCAATTCATAGTTACACGGTTGTGAAGCTTACAACTTTATAAGACTTATTCATCTCATTCCAAAAAAGCTACTCGCGCTCACATAAAGTTGTAGTTATTATGTCACTGTTTTATTTCTTTAAAAATATATTACATGTTCAACAATAACAATTAAGATGAACATTCAATTTCCGATATTAGTAAATGAATAAGACATTAGTGTGTTTTACGCCACAATCAGTCAAAGACCAACGTTGTCCGGTCTGATGACACACAATCTACCAGGTAGCACATTGTGTACACCCTATCCCCATTGAAGTCTCCACTGTGGGTATTCCTGGGGACGAAAAGGTCCCATGTACCTAGAATTTCATCAATACATTCATGCGCGGCATTCTCTGCCTAAAGAAGATCATATAGTTAACATGCTAATCCAACTCGAACTACCATCCCGCTCAAGATGAATGTTTTATGTAACATCCAACAGGCCCACATTTACGCACCCACGCACGCACGCACGCGCACACACATATTTGGATTTACCAATCCCTGAATTGAGAAGACGTGCGTTACGAAGCTCCTCCAAGTCATCATCAATATCCGTATATGTCTGTGATATCATTACCCATCCAAAGCCGAATATACATTTATTGTGTTTTCTTGACAACAAATGTTATAATTGGGATAACACTTTCTGAGTAAAGTACAGATTCTCGTACTTTCTTTGGTTGAGTCCCGTCCGGGATTTGAACCCACACTGTGAGTGAGGCACCCAATCACCAGAACACAATGTTGGCGATCTAACCCAGCCACCGAACCAAAAATGTTAGTCCAGATGATGTATACTTTGTGTACTCCTCTGACAAGAGAGAAATGGCACGGATTCTATGACCGAAAGCTTTGAACCAACAATGCCGTTAAGAAAGTGGTCAACAGTAACACACATTATATTTGGATACCACTTTCTCAGTAAACTACATATTTTTAGGGTGGAGATAATAGACGTTGATGGTTGATTATCAATGGACAAATTAAAGCCAAAACTTAACTTATGAATGAATGGTAATGGGAAATGGACAATGGGCAAACGGGAGGCGGGGTAATCAGCGCCATGCCAGTTATCTGTTGGCTTCCCTTGTTGCGTTCCCATCTTTGATATCTTTTTACTTTTGTTGTTCTTACGGGTACAAATATATGTTCTCTGCCTCATAGCATTTAATAATATGCACCTGATGAAGGAGAAAGTATATATTCCGAAACGCAGTGTTCCTCCGTTGACATCCATAAATATTTTTCCTTGTGTGTATCAGTTCTTAATGCCCTTCAAAGACTCAATCTAGCTTTGTTTTTAAATGTGGTGATATTTGCGTAGAATATAATATGGTCATGCCTATATACATTTGGGTCTTTGTCTACATAAGCATTTAGACATACAATTTAAAGCTAAGGACATTGCTAATTCTGCAGGCATGAAGTACACGCCATAGCAAGCTGTGATCTTTATTCATACTTTAGATATTCGTAATGGAGATCTGTAACTGAAGTTTACCGTAATCTTCCGCAACTCTCACCTCCTGACCAGTTGAACGTCTTAGTGCATTCAGATGCCATTGTAAAATTCCAGGCTGCCCCTCTTTCTGTGATGTTTTGACGGATGAAATCTATTGCGTTATAATAATCTCTGTTTGCTGATATATAATATGTACATGTTGTAAAATATTTACGATATTTTAAACGTGTAATTCGATGCATATGCAATGCAGTGTGAACACGAAGGCGGTTATAGTCATAGTTATACTGCGATGGATGTAGGGGAATGGTAGGGGGGTGTATGTATGTATAAAAGCACGAATACCGATACATGAGGGCGGATATAGTTATAGTTCGATGGATGTTGGGGAATGGTGGGAGGATGGATTATGTATGAAAGCATGCGCATGGATCCATGATGGCTGACGTAGACATAATGGTGGGTAAAGAAGAATGTGATGTGTGTGTGTGTGTGTGTGTGTGTGTGTGTGTGTGTGTGTGTGTGTGTGTGTGTGTGTGTGTGTGTGTGTGTGTGTGTGCATGCGTGCATGCGTTGTGATACGAGGGTTGGCGAACATGTTGTCAGATGATTGTGTGAGTAAGTTAAGTGGTTGAGGATGTGGCGGGTATGAGTATTCGTACATGCAGACTTGGGGTTGGGGGACTGGGTGTGCCTGTACTGAGGTCTTTTGTTTCACTCACTTATAGTGTTTTCTTTCACTCAAATACTGTTTTACGCATTGACTGAAACTGTAGTGACTCAAAGGTCATACTGGCCGGGCATTCAACATATCTACCCCAACTACATACGTAGCCATTTTTATGGTGTACAATTCTTCTTCTACCTCTCTCACACACACACACACAAACACACACACACACACACACACACACACACACACACACACACATACACACACACACACACACACACGCATTAATTGTTTTATTAAATGTATCTTCGAGAAAGAAGAAACTAGAAAGAAAGAAACTAGAAATAACTGCCTTTGTTCTGTAAACCTCACCAAGTTTCAGCTTTCGCCTCTTCCTTTGTGGACTGAGGTTTCACATTTGTAAAATGATCTCTCTTATCTGTCTGTACCATCAACTTAACTGCCCTCACCCCCTGCAGTTTTCCCGTCCCATATTGCCAAGCAGGTGACCCACAAGGAGGAATACCGCCCTCCCTCAGTCCAGTGATACTGTTCCTAGCACAATATGTTGGGGATACGTAGCCTTGCTGTGGGCAAACATTTTGTAACAATTTGGCAAACTTTGATATGTAAACAGCAAATATTATTCAGTTTTATTTCAACAAAAACGGAAAAAATCGGATCCTACTTATTTTGTGGATACCATAACAATAAATCAAACCAATAGATCGTTTGAGCTGGCATGAATATAAAAAATAATTAGCAAGTCGATAGTCATAATTCCCTCTGTTGGTCCCACGTGAAATGTTCTTCACGAATAGAATAGATGGCTGATAGACGTTCGACCGAATAATATCATTTGCTAACTTCAACTGTTCATCTAATTTCCATGAATGTATGTTACATAGTTCATATGTTCATGGGCTTCTACACTGAATGTATAATGTGGAGGACTACTTCGCTTGAGGATAAGTAACATAAATAATGATGATAATTATGATAGTATTGCCATTATTATTCCTTCGGATTATTAAAAAAAAAGTTATTATGTTTTCATAGAGAGAAAGAGGTATGGAGATTGTGAGATTATTTTTAGCATCGGAATTGTTAACATAATTCTTAAAGATATTATGTTTTGTTTGTTTGTTGTTAAATGCTGCACTCAGCAACGTAAGGATATTAAAACATTACATTTAGGTTCAGTTGTATTTTTATATTTGTGTCATTTTGCAAATGTTACAGAGACCTGATAAGGGATATATAATAATGTATAGTCGCTACTCTTAAAGTAAGAATATGTTAGATTTATCAACCAGAAATATTGCACACAAGAGGATAATCATATTTCATGACACTATTCAACGTCGAAGTCAACGATATTTGTGTATGTTATTGCTACATGACACGGATACGTCATGATAAAGCAATTAGAAATTGGCATTTGATGATATAAGATAGCTACGCGATAAATCACAAAGAACAAAGAAGGAAGCGATATTTATTTCACGATAAAAATTGTTCTATCATGACGTCATTTATTGAGATTCGAACATGCACTCGCAACTTGAAAAGTAAAATTTGTAAATTTGACCTTATTTTTGAGAGGTATGTGTCTAGTGAGTTGTTCCCAATAAATGTTGCTGGAGAATCCGAAAGTGAGAGTGATATGACAATCGGTATTGGGAGAAAAGGTACAGATGATTGACGAGAAAATTGTGAGAATATGCGGGACCAAACTCAAATCCTAAAATGGATTTATCTAGCATGGCCGCTGTCGGATTCTATTCAAGGAATCAACATTATTTAAGTACGGGTAAATATTGTAAAGCGTGTACGTAATGTTGATATCTCATATAGAAATAAACGAGTCTCGGTCGTTGTTTATCGTACAATAAACAACTCCCACTCGTCGTTTGTTTCTTAATTACATGACCATATACACTAACTTTATATCTTTTCATGTTTATCGGTCAACAAAAGCGACATAAGCATTTCCATTATCATGAGAAACCCTTGCCAAAAGTAGCGCCAACTGCACCATTGCAACAACATCAGGAGCATGTTTCATGATTCACCATAATAAATGATGACATTGGATGCTCGCAAAAACGCGAGCTCATTCCAATCCACTAGTGGCACCCGCCACAAACACATCCAAAGGCAAGCCAATTGTTCACCCGAAAAGGCAGAGAATTGCATCTGACATCATTTTTGTCATTGATACGTCAAACCTGGAAATGCCGTCTACACGTCCAACACAAAGCCCAAGCCAGGAACCAAATCCTTCAAACCGGGCCAAAGTTTAATTAATTACATACATTTCCCCCTAACCTTAAATAATCTCTACTAGTTCTGAAGTAAATCGTATTTACCCGCATGAATCGTCTTATGTTATTTATTGCCGATAAACAGAATATGCACACTTTCTGAAAGTACTGTGTGATAAGTCACGCACCAAACCTATACTCTCGATATGCTGCTCTTACTTAAAAAAGAATAACAAGGGTTAACAGGATACGTATATTAAAGTACCATGCTTTCCTGATGTGCTCTCATTCTAATTTGAAATAATGGCATAAATAGTTACCACTCATCTTTCAATATTTTTCAAGGTTGGGTTAATCACGAACATATTTGAATATGTACAACATCTATACTTACTTATCTTTATACTTAAAGGCATCAGGTTTGTCTGTCATAAGACCCCGAAACAAATATGTCCAACACAGCCCAATATTTGGCTCTTGGCTCCTTGTTCTTATATTTTATAAGTATTGTTTAAACAACTGTTTTTTTCTGTAAAATATGTTCATTTCAGAAATTAGATGTTATTCTAGCATCAGGTCTGTGGTACGTTTACTGCATCAGCATTACATTAAAACGATATTACATTATATAAATTCATACAGAGGAAATGCTTAACATTTATCTTTTAGGGAAGAGTGCAGGACGACTTGCTTTATACATATAAATGTGGACATATATGTATGGACATTTGGATGATACAGATATACCTCCTTAAAGATAGTACAGTGTTCGTAGATGACTGTAGACAATGGAATAATTATGTGAGTAATCGGGTTAATACCACGTTCAGCAATATTTAGCCATATTGCGATATTGGTTTCCAACATACAAGACGGACCATGAAATTATGACTTGAATTTGGACCTGGCTTTCTGGTGTGATGTAACACCCCAGAATCTCCGGTAGAAAAAGGGCTCAAAGCACGAATTAAGATCACGAGATGATACTGATGTATGCATCTGGACACATATTTGCGTAGTATTACTACCTTAATTCATCAGTATATATGTATTTTGCATAAAAGGATATTATAGGATCGACGCTGACGCGCATATAACCTATTCACCAGTGCTGTAATATTTCATTTCTTCTGACACATATCGACACGAGAAATTATATTTAAATTTAAAAGGAGCCCAAGTGGGATAGAAATTTGAGTCTGAACCTGTTGAACAAGGCTTGTTTCATTTTGGGCTATAGCATTGCCGCAAGGCCTGGGCGGAAGGGAACACCTGTTTGCACCCATCAGATACCAATCACAACTTCTCTCTCCAAACGAAAACAAAATACGAAAAATGTCGGAAGTGTATCCTTCTAATTTTCTATTTAGATACATGATTTAACTTTAAAGTAATTATATGTATCTCATGTATTATTGGTATCTGTGATGCTGGTACCGTTTTGTTGCCATTGTGTAGCTTTTGTGGAGTTATTATGAATATCAAATACATGCCTTGAAATATGGACTTCCATGACGAAAGAATACAGAGTATACATAACTCGCAATTCTATATATTCAGCAAACAGCCCAAAACCGAAACTCCACAACATATCTGATTAGACTAATTAAGGCTGTCCCAGTTCTCCATGCGATACTGACGCCTGTTCGTCTCCCAGACCATACAGAATAAATTTAAAAGGAATCCAGCTCAAGTCTAGAACGATTTGGCAAGCCTAGATTGCCTTAATTCTATCCATGAAAGTAAGCATTAATAAAAAAATATTGTTCTTGTCTGCTTCAAATTATATTTTGTAGATACTTATTTTAACTAGGAAAATTGTACTGACACCGGCGCTGTCCCTATCGAAGCTATCCATAAGAATTTCGAATTGCCGTCCATTGTTCGATGTCAATACATCGATGACAAGTGAGGATATCATAAAGTAATCGTTGATGCCGCGCTACACTTTGATAAAAATTATAATCAAGTTGACTGGTGTGTACATTACTACAGTGAACATGTGCATGATCATGCCCTAATAATCAAATGCCGTAATGTCAAATACTAATTTATTATTGTGTGATGAATTTAACTGGATCAGTGGTAACATGTGATATTAATATTCCATCAATTTCTTTCCTGGTTGGTCCATCCATGTCTACAAAATGAAAATAATACAATTAAAATGGAGCATAGAACAATCCTTAATTTCAGGCTAGAGCTGTGGAAATCTAGACTTTCCCAATCATTATAGACTTGAGTTGGTCTCATGTTTTACATTATTCTCTTGGGTCAACGTCACAGCTCATACCATACACTAACAAGACCAGCTTGCCCCCCGCCGGAGCTCCCGGATTTTGGTTATATCATCTAACATGGCCAACTCTGCTCTTAAGTAAACAAGAACCTAATCAGCGAGGGGTCCTTTATCATCCCTATGTGGCTGCTTATGAAAATCTGATATCTTTTCCCAAAGACCTGGTTAATAATATATTTTCTGCTGAATATTCGAAACAAATAGAGTGAGTTGGTACTACATGTACATATGTATACGGTTCTATTTTAAATGACTGCAGCGCTCCATTATGAAAACAATTTGTTTTAATGCCGCTCTCAGCAGTATTCCAGTGATATATGACGGCGGTCTGTTGTATATGAAATATATGCAAATTGAATCTTGAATCTTGAAAGTTGTAACATTTCCGCAAATAAGTATCACATGCAGTATACAGTATATCAACTGCAATATACTGTATACATCAGTATACAGTGTGTCGCGAGCTCTGCGCTGGGCTGGAGCACACATTTCCTACACCTCTCCCTTCGGCAAACACCTCATGAGGGTTGCAACGAGGTCCCAGGTCAGGCGTGCACTCGTCAGTTGTCTAATACGGTCAAGAGTAAGATCTTCCGGAAGACCACTGCACTGGAGGTATGTGGATTATTGAGGAGGTACTACGTGTTTGGAACTGGGAGTTGAACACTAAGCACTTTTAGAGAAGAGCTCATAATAAAACGTTATGGACTCGCGGACGGACTTGTGTTTTCATTTCAAGACGTACATTTATCAGGTTGAACTTCCTAACTGTAACAATAACTGAACTTTGCGCCTTTTATACACATTTGTGATGGGGCGACAATGCGACAACGAGACATATTTTGACCTTGAAAATGTCGCGTTACGGCATCGTCGCCCTTTTGTAAAATAAAGAAAAGGATTATCAAAGAGCGACAATGCGAACACGCGACAATGCGACAAATGGCCAATTGTCGCGCTTTTGTTAATTTTGACAGGTTTTGCTTGTTGTTGTAAAGGCGTCAATGCGACAATGCGACAACGAGACAATGTCCCTTCCATAGTAATCCGTGCAAATAAAACTGAGTAATGAAATAGAAGTCTGACATGCCAGTTAAAAGATAGAGTGTTGCAGCTTCTGATTTCATAGATCTTCAAGAAGGGGTTATCAATAATTGGATGGGTGATGAGTTCAACTGCATACTCTGTGATTAACAATAATGCTCCGAGTCAATACATTTTGTCAAATGTATGACATGTATTACGTGAATGAACATATTGTTTATACTCGTCCATGTTTTTGACGGACAAAATAATTTACATGCTCGGTAAAACTGAGGACGGGCATCATTGTGTGTTTCCGTGCTTTGTTCAGGTGAACAATTGACTTGTCCTTGCATGTGTTTGTGACGGGTGCCACTTGTGTGGCAGGATACGCTCACCTTTTCCCGAACACCCATTGGATGACCTGAACCACTTCGGATTTTTATTCCACAGCAGTCTGATACACCATGATATAACTGAAATACTGAAATACTGTACAGTTGAAAATGATGTTTAATGCGATTACCGTAGTGTGTTACTGCAACTGTTCATATTTTGTGCAGTGATGTTATGTAATATGTAAAAGAAAGCATATTCAATTATCCAATTGATTTGAATAGAATATACTTGCGTCAGTGTATTTTATTAACGCCCCAAATCGTAATTTAAACACATAAAATAACAGATCACGCATGGTGCCTTGACTTACTACTAGATTTAATGGGCCACCCCGGAATAAAATAGTTCCCCCCAAAGCGAGGAACATATGTTTTAGTATGTTTACAAGAAATATATTCCAAACAATATCCTCATAAGATGAGAAGATCTTTTACAGAATTACCTCAGTAAGTCAATTACAATGACAGCGTCGTAATACATTTACATCAAGTACAATACGTCAAAATGGCCGACACGATAAACGTGACGGGAGATATTTTCGAAGTTGTTAATTAACCTGTGGCTATTTCAAGCCTTTGGCATCACTGATCAATTGGCCGATCATTGAAAGGTGATTGTGAAGATGTGTCAAATAGATACTAAAAGGTAAATTCATAGATTTCTGTAAATTGTCACTGCGACAGTTTGGATTTTTTTTCGTGTTTTTTTTCTCTCTGGGATGGGTTGTAGCGAGGGTATCCTTAAATGGGCTTGCAACCACGCTTCTGTATGAATTCGTACCAGGGAATTCCAAGGGTTTTCCCCAGGAATGTGGAAGTAGTCAGTGTTTACGGCTTTTCAAGAATACAGTCACGTGAAGAACGTCATGTGACCGACCTCGCGTCCAAGTCGTATATCTTGTAAACTTCACATTAAAAAATTAGTTATTGTTATAACCAAGTGAAACACAACCCATTATCCGATAGGGGTAACTGTACATAGCCGTTACCACAATAAACTTAGTAACATTGTTTGGTTTGACTTCTTGGCGCGTGTCTGAATTCCATTAACATGTAACATATCCTAAAACTAGCTTATCAGCAAATCTCGCTGCACTGCGCGCGAGAGATACTAGAGCAAGGCATGCCAGAAATACGAAACCTAAAGCTTCCGAAAGGAAGCCTTGGACATCACGTGCGTCGGGGGACCAGCGCCATCTGATTGGCCGTTAACAGTTGTACAAGGCGGAGCAAAAAGCATCGTTTTTCCGTCCATTTTACGCTTGAAAAACTCGACCCTTTTCTGGACACTTTCTAGACGCTGACCAATTAATCAATTTTAATGAATTTTTAGTCGTTTTTCCGTCCAATGACCATATACGGAAAAAAACGACGTTTTCGTGTTTGCAGTGTCAGACACCGGGTGTTAACATAGGGATCTTCGACATAGAATTACGGTAATACATTATTGTAGATACAAGGGTTAGGAAGTCATGAAAGTTTCGAATCCCCAATATGGCAGGTCGTGTGTATAAAGTCACGTGTTGTACCCTACCTGCTGCAATAGTGGCGTCAAACCTCATTCCATCACATACTGCATAGGGGTGGGAGTAACCTACTGGTTAAAGCGTGGGCTCCTCACGCCTTAGACCCGGGTTCGATTCTCCACATGGGTACAATGTGTGAAGCCCATTTCTGGTGTCCCCCGCCGTGATATTGCTGGAATATTGCTAAACGCACGTAAAACCATTATTCAATCACTTACTTACATACTGCATGTGACGCTGGAAACGTATACTCCATGTCGTTGTTAGCTGACATTTTCCAACCTAATTTTGTACCAATGGCATGCAATTTGAACTGGTTTGTAAGTCGGTCAACTATTGTAATGGAACAGATATCACACAGATTGTTTTTATCTGAATATAAAGTATGAATGGTTGTATATAAATGTACACAACAGCTAAGACACCTCCCGGGGGCGGTCGGGTAGCCTAGTGGTTAAAGCGTTAGCTCGTCACGCCGAAGACCCGGGTTCGATTCCCGACATGGTTACAATGTGTGAAGCCCATTTCTGGTGTCCCCCGCCGTGATATTGCTGGAATATTGCTAAAGGCGGCGTAAAACCATACTCACTCACTCACTAGAGTATCTCCCCGGCGACATATGCGTGTCGTAAGAGTGAGTGAGGAAGTTGGGTTTATCGCCGCTTTAAACAATATCACGGCGTGTCATCTTTATGTGGGTGGAAAGCCAG
Source organism: Haliotis cracherodii (assembly GCF_022045235.1). NCBI lineage: Eukaryota > Metazoa > Mollusca > Gastropoda > Lepetellida > Haliotidae > Haliotis > Haliotis cracherodii. The sequence goes on from NW_027266277.1 coordinate 85,102, forward strand.
AAGTGATGCAGGTCGCGTCCAAGATTATTGCACTTATATAGCGACGTGTGTGTGTGTGTGTGTGTGTGTGTGTGTGTGTGTGTGTGTGTGTGTGTGTGGCTGCTTGTACTAGTCCGGACTGATGCCGATTTATAGTTCACTGAGATACCATGCCGCAGTTGAACATGGATACCCCACTCAGACACAGTATGCTGACTCGGAGCCGACCAGTCCAAAATCGCTAATTCATGAAAAAATGTCTGCAGAGTCGATTGTACGATTCCGACTAATACGCCATGAGCATGTGATTCTGAATGGCGATTAAATAGAGATCATACCAGTGTTCACGATCAGGTGATCGTATCTCCCCACTCACTCACTCAAGTTTGTTGGGAAATTCGTTCCGTGATTAATTGTTTACATTAGCAACGACAGCACGAGAATAGGTCGTGAACGTTGCTCTGACATTATTTGGTTTAAACGATGATAATTACACGTGTTTACCAGTGTCAATATGGACACACAACCCCATTGCTTCATTTATGGTCTGATATTGTGGAGCCTGTGGCGTTGGTCGCAATCTCCCTTGGATACGATGACACTGCAAGTCTCCCTATTGATCCTTCAGGTGAAGATGCGCAAGATGCAGCATCATCACATTACATAATAGATTAACATCAGGGACAGGTGTAATTACTGATGTTGGCGCAGATCCCACTCGTGGATGTATGCCTCTTGCGCATTGCGTGGGTCACGTGTCAAAATGGCGTCAGTGACGTGTTGTGTTGGTGTCAAATCGTCCCCTCTGCTGAATACAGAAGTTTTATTTCTTACATATGAGCTCATTATGTGAGTTAGGGTGTGTTCCTCGGCGTGGGCGAAGAACGTGTGAATCTGTTGCATAAATGGATGTTGTTGTTGCCTCAGAACTGGATAATTTAGATCTCTTTCGAAACTTTCGGTGTTTTTTATTTACGTTCGAAATTGAACTTTTTTTTAATCTACGGTGCTTGTGTGGATGTAGTCCGTCCAAGTTGGTGTGTGAGTGTTGGTGACATATGCTCACATGCTCATAATATAATCGGAATAGTGCAATCAGCTCTGCTTTTAGCAGAGATTTTTTATGAATATGTCTCTTGCATTTACACCATTGCAAGGAATCCTATCCATTTTCTGACGGCCGGACGAGCGAACGGCTTGGCCACACCAGCCTGGAACTCCTTCCTGTCTAGACATTGTGAGATGAACAATGTATGGAACTAGGACACCGTCTCCATGTAATTAGTGCAATCGTTCGTTGCTACACCAGTGTCCATATTAGAATTAGGACAATGTGGTGTTTCAGCCTCTAATTAGTCTTGTTTGTACTTGAGCCTGGGTCTTGCTTCAGTTTAACGTACTTTCGGCGTGCCAATATAATGTCATTTGTCTATTCTATTTCTTTTCTAGTGTACTTGTCTACACATCAGCCATGGTACATTCGTTAAAGCAATGCTCTTTTGTGACGAGGAAGGAAGCTCAATTACCGTTAACTTAAACCTTCCGTCTGTCTAATTTGTGTTAATAAGGCCTTGGGCCCGTGTACAACAAAACAAACAAACATCAGTTAGGTACTGACCCGTGAAAATTCGGGGTAGAATAGGTCTTCGGCAACCCATGCTTACCGTAAGAGGCGACTAACGGGATCGGGTGGTCCGGCTCCCTGACTTGGTTGATGCATGTCATCGTGTCCCAATTGCGTGGATCGATGCTCATGATGTCATTCACTGGATTGTCTGGTCCAGACTCGATTATTTACAGACCGCCGTCATATGGCTGGAATTTCGCTGAGTGCGGCGTTAAACGGCAAACAAACAAACAAACAAAACAAACGTTTAGGTATTGAACACTACAACATTTGAAATACGAGTTAAAACCACACCTGGAAGGAATTACGTAAGATAAATATTTTGTTGTAACATGATGTCATAGAGGTATATCCATAAAAACAAAATTGAGACAATTGTATCGCCGTGACAAGTCAGTAGAAAATGAACAGGTGGTGACCTGGGGAATATGGACGAACCTGAGGAACGTACAGTTTAATGGACACATCTTCCATTAGCATTAAGTATTGATTCTGAGTAAAGCGATACAAATTGACGTCCCCGGAAATAAAACAGACATATATAATAAACAAACATATCGATGCAATCAGATTTTACAGTTATGAACCACGGGGCAAATGAAATCTTGACGCCACGTATTAAAATCCAATAAATGCGCATGTAATTGAAAGCGTGTGAGAACATTATTAGTATCAAGGTTAAAAATCCACATCCAGGGCAAGTCATCACGATCATCGAGCCCCAAAAACGGGATACGTTAGCGTTACTGGTGACAAGGACATTGGTGAGTCAATGCAGGGTCAGGGCTTGTCATCGTACATGATAGGCCCTGATCGAGGTATATCTGATCACGCACGGCGTGACACCGTGGGGGGAGTGGGGGATAATTAGCAGGTAATATGGAATGGAATCAATGGTTGGTCAGAGGACAAAGGACTATAGTCCTTGGGTTGGTGGACGCGCATGTTGAGAAGGTTCGGAGCCACACTGAACACCGACGTCCCTGTTTTTGGTGAGTTTTGTTTGAGTAATTAATAATGATAATTGGGCAAATGTGCAGCTAAATGTTACCTTCTGAACCTCACCGTGAAATGTGTCTTCAAAAAACAAGTAGTTGACTCGAACGAACTCTAAATCCACTTGTTGTGGCCGAATACACGCATCCAGTGTAATGCGAGGTAACCCAGAGATGATATGTTTGTTTTGATAAGTGTGAAGTATGAAGTATATATATATTATATGATAAATATAAACATATGCATTTTTTCGGTAGACTCTTATTCAGGTGCACAACATACCTTGGGCCAACTTGAAATTGCCTCCATTTCTATTTGTTTCGCAAGGGATCGGACATATATTATTATTATGATTATTGTGATGATGATGATGATGATGATGATGTTAATATCTTGGGGGCAGTATGGTGTTATTATCTTTGTAGCACTATGATATTATTATTGTAGCAGTATGGTGTTATTACCTAGGGAGCAGTATGATGTTATTATTTCTATGGCAAAAGGGTGTTATTATCTTTGTAGCAGTATGGTGTTATTATCTCAGTAGTAGTATGGTGTTATCATCTTTGAAGCAGTATGGTGTTATTATCTTTGTAGCAGTGTGGTTTTATTGTCTTATGTATATAACGTGAAAGATTGATATGTGATCCATTGCCAGACACAGTGACACATTATATATTGCCTGACATAGTATCGTTTTAGTGACTCATAGACTATTACTATCATTATTATTACACTATCCTCCGAATACGAAAATCACAATCACACTGACATTAAGACAGAGTAAATGAATGTAAAACAACAGCATATGGGTCTTTTGAATTGTGAGGTGAGGTGAAATTGGGTTTAACGTCGCGTCCAAGATTATTGCACTTATATAGCGACGTGTGTGTGTGTGTGTGTGTGCGTGTGCGTGTGTGTGATTGTATGTGTGGCTGCTTGTACTAGTCCGGACTGATGCCGATTTATAGTGCTAGCTCACTGAGATACCATGCCGCAATTTAACATGGATACCCCACTCAAACACAGTATACTGACTCCGAGCCGACCACTCCTTGTTTTAGCCCCTTAATGCCGAGCGCCAGACAGGGTAACAACAAGTACCATCTTTTAACGTCTTTTGGTATGCGTGTTAGTTTATGCATGTTGTTTGGGACAACAGCATGAGGACGAATTCATCATGCATATTCTACTCGGCTTGTTCATCCAAGATCCTCATACTGAATAGCGAAAATAGTGATCGATTGAAATCAATATTTTGATATATTTTTGTGATCGCGTGCAAAATGATAACAAAAAGATGGTGCCAATAACATGTTTTAGTTCATTCAAAATCAGGCTGAATTTGAATATTCTTTATAAATCTCCATTTATTGAGAATATTTCACATCCTTTTAATAGACCACGAACTCGTATGCAAATCAAATGTTTGATTTTTGTTGTTGTTGTTATTGTTGTTGTTGTTTGACAATATTCCTCATATATTGCTCAGCAATATTCCAGCTATATGACAGCGGTCTGTAAAAAAAATCTGGTCTGAACCAGACAATCCAGTGATGGATATGCGCATCGATCCACGCAGTTGGGATACGATGACATGTATAAACCAAGTCAGCGAGCCTAACCACCCGATCCCGTTAATCGCCTCTTACGACATGCATGGGTTGCTGAAGACCTATTCTAACCGGATCCCCACCGGTCATATTAGCATTGAACTTAATCAGAAACTATTTTCTATCTAATGGAACTTCAGTTCAGAGAGACTGCAGTAAGCGCCGACACTGCCGAAGGAGGTGTCGTCACATGTCGTTGTCATGCTCTCTGTGAATACTTCATGCTGAAGTGTGTATATTTTTGAATACGTGAGATAGGGGGAGATAAGTTCTGGCGGTCAAGCCATACCAGAATATCATGTCTGTATTTGCCAATATCACCAACCTCCGTACGACAGTGTAAGTCTTTCATTTACACGTTAACCACGACACATCCGTGTTGGCTGTGAAGTCCACTCATCGATCCGCCATTTTGGTACCACATTGAATAAAGCACGTGTGTTTATATTGATAGGCGGGCGCTTGATAGCAAAATCTACTATTTGGCATTCGACCTTGATTTCCCGTGATAGCGGAAATCACAAAAGAACCTTTATGTATGCCTTATTGATGTAGTGTGAGTATGTGTAACATTTGCTGATAATATTTGCACGTGTTGCACGAACAATCACCAGCGTCCGTGACGGTGAGGACTTCTTGGAACACACGTGTTTTTCACACTCGTTTGACGGAGCAACCCATTTGCTGTATTTGTTAGGCAGACAAAGGGGTGTGAAGTCAGTGTGCTTTTTTGTCAGTGTGCCCAATTGTCGTCGCATCTGTCTGTTTTGTGGACTTGCAGTCACGTGAGTACGAAGCTCAGGGTAAACGTTGCTATGGTTCATGTCACTGACACGTGTTAGTGACATAAATAATTCATTATTTATAATCGAAGATCGACAAATGAACGGCGCTGTGTCACTATAAATTCGGTTGTGTAGACTGACGACGTTATTGATCAATTGCTGTTGGATGTCAGTATAACCTGATGTATATATGTTCCCAGAAAAGATGTCCTCAGAACACTGAGGATTGTTTGTGGTCTCTGTATCTCATATTCGTCACGATTCGGTTCGATTCCCCACATGGGTACAATGTAGGAAGCCCATTTCTGGTGTTCCCCGCCGTGATTTTGCTAGGTTTATTACCAGCAGCTAAATGTATTAAAAGATGAGAATATAAAGAATAGAAAACCCAATCAATACTGACTATGATCTCTGCTTATATAAATCAGAGCAAATACCCTCACGGCTCAGCTAAGCAACTGTATTACAGTCATACATTGAAAGTCGACTGCGACCAGTTAACACCTGAGTTAATTAACTCAACACTCTTATGAGTGAATAACCTCGGATGGGTTAAATAACGGGAAGTCCCTGGTCAATAAAATAGAAGAGAATGACTGAATATCAAACTAGCCTACTGGATTAAGGGGCGTAGGGGAAGCCTAGTGGTTAAAGCGTTCGCTCATCACGCCGAAGACCCGGGTTCGATGCCCGACATGGGTAAAATGTGTGAAGCCAATTTCTGGTGTCCCCCGCCCTGATATTACTGGAATATTGCTAAAAGGGGCTTAAAACCATACTCACTCACTCTAATGGACCAAATTCTCTGCTACTTTGACTGAGTAAGGACATTCTAAAATTCCTAAAATCACTGAAAGGTTGGTTATCCACGGATTACTAGAATTGAAAATTCTAGCTACTAATTTTATCTCAATACCACCAGAATAAGTCAGTACTAGATCAAAAGTGCCCCGGAATTACTAACGCACCCAGTAGCGTGCTGACCCGTAAACGACCTAACAAAGTCTGGGGATAAAGACACAAGATCCACACATTGGAATCAAAACTTGCGCGCGGACCTCAGAGGAGACAATCTCCTGGTCAGCCGTGGAATACGATAGTCTGGGCGCTGAACCAAAGTGTGTGTTTCTAACCATGGGAAAAAAACATAAAAAGCAAACTCTGGTAAGAGTGTGACATTAAATCACAAGAGAATGAAACAGTCGGGTCACTAATTCTCTTAATGCAATGACACAATACTACAACGACTTAACCGGACTTTGCCGAACGGGGTCGGAAATTGGACGGTTAAGGCGAGGGGAGATTCACGGTCAAAGACCCTGAATTAGGCGCGTTTTACGACCCAGTGACACTGAGTTAAAACACAGACATGACAAAAACTCAAACAATCATGAAAATCTACTCCACAGTAGACATAACGGGATGTAGCTAGATGAATCTCCACGCATCAAGGCGTCATTGCTATTCCCTTTCTTCCCAAACAATTCATCTTTAAGGACACCAAATACCAATCTCATTAAAATCACATCAAATGTTTTTGCAATAGTTCGGAACCTCTAAGCAGAGTGATTGTGTCGCTGTCCGGCCGCAGCAAATCAGTCAACTCATTGCGTTAGATCCATATCTCCGCCTGTGATACATTTCCAAGGGTCTAGCTGTATTCAGAGATAAATGATGTGGGAGCAAACGGGTTCCACGATATTCTGTAATGTAAGCTCTGACGGACTTTGTGAAGGTCTGCGCAACAATTGTATCGGACATCAGTCGAACGTTATGAAGGCGTGATTCATAGCAATGTAACATTTGGTTGGTTGGTTTGTTGTTTAACGCCGCACTCGGCAATATTCCAGCTATATGACGGCGGTCTGTAAAATAATCGAGTCTGGACCAGACAATCCAGTGATTAACATCATGAGCATCGATCCACGCAGTTGGGATCGATGACATGTATCAACCAAGTCAGCGAGCCTGACCATCCGATCCCGTTAGTCGCCTTTTACGACAAGCATAGTCGCCTTTTACGGCAAGCATGGGTTGCTGAAGACCTATGCTACCCCGGAATCTTCACGGGTCAGCAATGTAACAGACAAGAGCAGAGCGGTATGTTTCTGCGATTTCGCAGCTTGTTATTTGCCGAGTTGACGTCAATAAGACGACTACTGCAGTACACGTGTTTAGTAACGCACGTGAAACAAGTGGTCTCTCGTTAAGCATGTGCACCAGCAGCCAATGGGTACCCGGGGGGATGAGATGGTGGTGTGAGTGCAAACCTTGGGTGGTATATTCTCCAGGGGGCTGCGACTGGTCTGGGTAAATAGCCTGTAGCGCCGTGAGTTTTGTCTGTTTGTTTGTTTGTTGTTTAACGCCGCAATATTCCAGCTATATGACGGCGGTCTGTGTAAACAATCGAGTGTGGACCAGATAATCCAGGGATTGATATCATGAGCATCGATCCACGCAATTTGGATCGATGACATACATCAACCAAGTTAGCGAGCCTGACCACCCGATCCCGACAAGCATAGTCGCCTTTTATGGCAAGCATGGGTTGCTGAAGACCTTTTCTAACCCGGATCTTCACGGGTCAGCGCCATGAGTATGCTTTAGGGCATGGATGCTGTGACGCAAATACATTATACATACATTAATATACATGTGTTCAAGTACTGTCACATATGCTAGAAAAATGCTTTCTGTCTTTATTTAATAAACACGAGTAATGAAAATAGCACATAAAAGTAACGCAAAACTACCTAAATCTTGCCTAGCCTAACTGACAATATGGTTAGCCTTAAAATGTACTTTTACGGGTAAAATAATGATAAACCCAGAAAATGTTCGTGTGTATTCGTGCATGTATGAAACGGCTGCTTGATGTAATTACCGAACACCTGTTCCGAGATGATGACATCACACAGGCCCGTGCATTCTCACAGAAACAAATATCACCTGAGTTGGGATGGTCCCAAATTATGCTGTTATTGTACTTAATTGACATATGCGTTGATGGAGTAGCAATTTAGGATATGTACTTATATGTTTGCTTGGAAAAATGATGGAATAGTTGAAAGCCATGAAACGCGATAAATATTGGAAGGTTGCGGTTTTGGAATCAAGACGTATTTGTTGTCTTCGCTGATGACATATATCAATCTGTGCTATTACCCAAAGGTATGATACCGCCTCCGTGGTCTAGTGGTAGAGCGTCCGCCCGGAGAGCGGAAGGTCCGGGGTTTGATCCCCGACCGCGTCATTCCAAAAGACGTTAAAAGATGGTACTTGTTGTTACCCTGTCTGGCGCTCGGTATTAAGGGGCTAAAACAAGGATTGGTCGGTTCGGAGTCAGTATACTGTGTCTGAGTGGGGTATCCATGTTAAAGTGCGGCATGGTATCTCAGTGACCTAGCACTATAAATCGGCATCAGTCCGGACTAGCACAAGCAGCCACACAAACACATACACGTACATGCACGTCGCTATATAAGTGCAATAATCTTGGACGCGACGTTAAACCCAATTTCACCTCACCTCACCCAAAGGTATGATAACTGGTGCAACAAGGCTGATATCTATCAAAGACTGCGTTGATCCTCCCTTTGACTTGTGTTAGTTTGAATGTTGTGTGATGTCTTGCCACGAACCCAGAACCCAGTTAGCCCAGATAAACACAGCAGGGTTGAGCTCACAATGTCTGACTGACGTACAAAAGACAACGTGACTGTGTTGTGCCGCCAGCACATCTGTTTTGTACTTTCCTGGTTTCTTATTCAGCCGAATTTTCTCTATGAGTTGAACTTTCGTTTTCGATTCTCTGAAGTCGACATTGCAAGATGTCAGATATTCCTGTATGGTCGCCTTCAGACTACTCATGGTTGGCGCGACAGTATCTGGTTCCCGACGTTCTATTAACTGGCGTTATCCATGACAATGGCACTGAGGTTGTTTAAAATGGGCAATAGCTTATTACCGAACCAGTCTATGAAAACATCGCCTCCTATCATCTCCTCATGAAAATCACCAGGTTGCTTTTCGCCTAAAAAAACAGCACACAAACATCAATTAGCCCCTGAAAAACAATGACACGATTACCTTTACCTGATGACCATGGGTGTTTTTCGTCCATCTGACGGTTGCCACATGCAGTCAGTGGAATTATTCTTATTCACCCAGGTTTCATCAAGGTAAATGACCCGGAAGCCCTGACTACGATAGTCATGATAGATGATAAGACCATATAGACAGGATGGAATATTTTCCCCTGAAAAGTGCTCGGTCATCGCCACGCGCAGTGTATCGAAATCCCATCTCGTAGAGAGCAATAGTTAGTGCAGTCCGGGAAACATTAATTGTGTCTTTAATTTCCTCCCAAATTTTACTGCAAGTCGGGCGTACCGTTTGCTCATAAAGCTTGTACACTATACGCCCTATCACCCTGTGTAAAACCGTCCAGTGCCCATTAACGTCCCGGTTTTGTTTTTGAGACCACCCCTGTTCCTATTTTGTTTAATTTCTCATCCCGTAGACTTGATGGTATGAACTGAAAACGCCATAGCTTTGGCAGTTCGGTAATTCACCCTATCTAATCTAATAAATGGTTGAAACTTTCCTTCGAAAATGTAAGGAACTTGTATACATTTCTCAGTACAGACTCGATGTCGCATACCATAGCTACAGCTATGCAAGTGTAATGTAACATGCACCATGGGGGCAGTGCACAGAACAAATGCAGCGTCATTTTGTTATTTTATGTGTTGCACATCAAGAATTTTCTCCATGTGATTTTTTTAGATGTTTTATGAGGACAACGTTATTATCACCATAACGGAGTCACGTTCGCTTATTTCTATAGTCCGTTTTAGACTGCCACCATTGGACTTCGTCTTCTGTAAAATTGTTGATAGGACTCCTGGTGACTGAAATAATTCAAAGCACAAGTAGGTCCATCGGTAGCAACGTTAACAGTCTGTCTATTTGCTATTGTCATTAAACAACTCCCGGGGATAGTTTGCGTTCTGTACCCACTGTTTGTTTTTGGAGGTGCCTAGATGGGTCTGTTGTCTACGTATGATACGTAGAAGTATTGGTGTCTGTGGTACAAACAAAATAACTCATTGAGAGTTATGTCTCGGGACGGACATTTGGACGTTAGTTGTCCGAGTGTTTCGATTGAAGCTGCTTGAAAATGCTTGAGGGCAGCTCAAGACTCGGCCGATATTTGGTGGGACGATGCAAGAGAGCTCAGAAGCTATACTGATATTTGGCGTGAAGGTGCCTTAGACACTGATACTTGGTGTGAAGTGGAGGTGCCTAGCAGCTCGGCAACACACTGATACCTGGTGTGGAGTGATGTGTTAGCAGCTCGGCAACACACTGATACTTGGTGTGAAGTGAGGGTGTTAGCAGCTCGGCAACACACTGCTACTTGGTGTGAAGTGAGGGTGTTAGCAGCTCGGCAACACACTGATACTTGGTGTGAAGTGAGGTGTCTAGCAGCTCGGCAACACACTGATACTTGGTGTGAAGTGAGGGTGTTAGCAGCTCGGCAACACACTGATACTTGGTGTGAAGTGAGGTGTCTAGCAGCTCGGCAACACACTGATACTTGGTGTGAAGTGGAGGTACCTAGCAGCTCGGCAACACACTGATACTTAGTGTGAAGTGGAGGTACCTAGCAGATCGGCAACACACTGGTACTTGGTGTGAAGTGGAGATGTCTAGCAGGTCAGCAACACACTGATACTTGGTGTGAAGTGAGGGTAACTAGCAGATCGGCAACACACTGATACTTGGTGTGAAGTGGAGGTACCTAGCAGCTCGGCAGCACACACTGATACTTGGTGTGAAGTGAGGTGTCTAGCAGCTCGGCAATACACTGATACTTGGTGTGAAGTAAGGGTACCTAGCAGCTAGGCAACACACTGGTACTTTTTGTGAAGTAAGGTGTCTAGCAGCTAGGCAACACACTGATACTTTTTGTGAAGTGAGGTGTCTAGCAGCTAGGCAACAAACTGGTACTTTTTGTGAAGTGAGGGTAACTAGCAGCTCGGCAACATACTGATACTTGGTGTGAAGCGAAGGTACCTAGCAGCTCGGCAACACACTGATGCTTTGTGTGGAGGTACCTGGCTACACACTGATACTTGGTGTGGAGGTACCTGGCAACACACTGATACTTGGTGTGGAGGTACCTGGCAACACACTGATACTTGGTGTGGAGGTACCTGGCAACACGCTGATGCTTTGTGTGGAGGTACCTGGCAACACACTGATGCTTTGTGTGGAGGTACCTGGCAACACACTGATACTTTGTGTGGAGGAACCTGGCAACACACTGATACTTTGTGTGGAGGTACCTGGCAACACACTGATACTTTGTGTGGAGGTACCTGGCAACACACTGATACTTTGTGTGGAGGTACCTGGCAAGACACTGATACTTTGTGTGGAGGTACCTGACAACACACTGATACTTGGTGTGGAGGTACCTGGCAACACACTGATACTTGGTGTGGAGGTACCTGGCAACACACTGATACTTGGTTTGGAGGTACCTGGCAACACACTGATACTCTGTGTGGAGGTACCTGGCAACACAATGATGCTTGGTGATGAAGCAAGGACTCCAGTTGTCTGATGCTAATCAAGCCTCCACCTGAACGGTGCTTTCAGTGACGGCGTTGTTATGACACATGATCTACCACGCTCACGTGACCAGTTGTTTATCAGAGCGGCACACTCACCTGTACGTTGTGCAGGCAATGTACAAATCGAACTCAATCTGTCTATGACAGGATCGCTTAGTTTAATTAGTCTGCGATTAGTCTTCAGGTCTTTAGTTGCATCAACAGCTGGATCCCGGGCAGTATTAAGCTGCAATCATCCTCATCCTCGCCCCAACATAGCTACCGGCATCTGTACCTGGCAATCATCATCACTCAGTCTTTATATCCCATCTGGATTTAGACAACAGCCGGGAGTGGCTGATCGTCATTGCGGTGTAGACCACTTAAACGTCAGGTGAGGTTAAGTTGAATGGGGTTTAACGTCGCGTTCAAGCTCACTGGAATAAATATTTATCGTCGTGCATGCACGTGTTCGAGTGCGCGTGTGCCTGTACTAGTCCGGACTTATGACGCTTTTACAGTGCTACAGTGCTTTCCCTCATGTTTTTTATCAGATGAAGAATTGAGTCTGGACCAGACAATGCAGTGATTGATATAATGAACATCGACCCATGCAATTGGGATACGATGACTTGCATCAACGAGCCCTTAGACGCCACTTACGACAAGCATAGTCGCCTCATAAGGCAAGCATAGGTTGCTGAAGACCTATTCTAACCCGTATCTTCACGGGTGTTACCAATTAATCGTAACGATATAATATTGCGTGGTTTTGATGTTAAGGGCAGGTTACGATACAACACCATTTTCGTTTCTGGGCATTCTATGTCATCGTATCCCAATTGCGTGGATCGATGCTCATGATGTCAATCGCTCGATTGTCTGGTCCAGACCGCCGTCATATAGCTGGAATATTGCTGAGTGCAGCGTTAAACTACAGACTGACTCACTTTTGGCATTCTATTTGACAAAACAGTAGATACGCAGTTTACCTCAACTGGAACGAGTGCACGTCTGTTTGATGTCTTCACTTGAACACGTGGGGGCACGGGTGGCCCAGTCGTCTAAGGCGCCGCGATTCGCTGTGCAGAGTTGCGTCCCTTGGGCGCGCCAGAAACCTATGATTGTGGGTTCGAATCCCGGTTCGCCCCGATTATGTTTCTAGGTTTGTCAGCACCATACCCGTGCTCGTGGGTTTCACCGAAGTGGTAAACGTCTGAGACCTGCATCACTTCGGGCTTTCCTCCCACATTAAGCTGACACGCCGCCATATAACTGGAATATTGTTAAAAGTGACGTTAAGCCCAACTCACTCACTCACTCACTTGAACACGTACGTCATGCAGATGTAATCACTTAGACGTCAGACACGTGACATGACTTGTACTTAACATAAGCCATCGTCAGTGTAGTTTAAACTAAGCAAAGGTGAAGTAGTTCACCCAATCTCGACGAACGACTGGCGGGAGTCTAATGCCCCTGGATTAAACAAAGACGGTTCAAGAGGAAAGGTTTCAATGGTAAATTCCGAGACTGCGTGCCTGCATGGGTTGTATCGGCGGGTCACGTGGGATAGTCCCGTGACGTACAACTCACCAAATTACCAGCCATGACTTAGGTTAGGAAGAACTCCCCAGGTGTAATTACAAGTAAAATCGATGTCCATTTTATTGTTTAGACAACGACTGAAGCTTGTCTTTGCACTAAATTCATGGTAAACACTTTTTTAGCCTGGATTGTGTTCCTGTCTTACTCTGTTGGCGCTGAGAGTGAATATGCATGTTTGGGAGTCAGGTTTTGCAGTATTTAGTTGTAAAAAATATACAGCCAGCTCGATGGGGATTGAGAATATATGTATTGGCTGACAGTATGTTCATCTCTTCTTTTTGCGGGGCAACGGGTGCCAAAATATTCTGCCAAGAATTGCGTCCCTTTGGAATACTAGGATCATATGATCGCGGTTCGAATCCTAAATTGGAATATACGGCTGACGCATCCTGAATGCCTTAGCCATATATGCAAGCTCGTGGGTTTCACTGAAGTGGTTAACGTCTAAAAACTGCATCATTTTAGGCTTTCATCTGACAGTAAACTGACGTTTAAAGCAGCGTTCATCTTAACTCACTCACTCACTAGATTTGCACTGTTCTGTGCCATGTTCGTCTCTTTGAAGGTCCATAGGTCATTCGTTCGAAGCTCATTGAGGGGTGGGGTTTGGTGTGGGGGTGCACGTGCTTTTTGGATAAATGTTGAATGTCTTCGGGCGGATGGTGTCGCCTCGTCACATCCACCCCGTAAAGATCCGGGTTATAATTGGTGTTCAGGAACGCATTCTTGTCGATTGACAGATTGTCGTCACATAACTTGAATATTGCTGGGGGTAACAAACAAACAAACAAACAAACAAACAAACAAACATACATTCAAACATAATTCGCCGTGCTACAAATGAAATACTGTTCAAAGCAGCGTTAAACAGAACTTACTCAGCTGAATCGATGCGTCTCCATGGTTTATTTAATGTCCCATTGGAATGAGTAAAGTCCCCAAGTTGAAAAAAACAAAGTAATTTCAAAGAACAAATGGTCCGAGTATAAAGAGTTTTATTCCAGAAAAGGTGAAAAAAGATATATTTGTATTGTAATGATCAATCACATTGGTGATTTTAAGTACGTAAAACACAAACCAAATGACATTCACATTAACTGGCGTTATCTTTCCATGTGTGTTCACAGTGCACATAGTTCTATACAGAGGCATCCCCTTAAGCCGGACACTCTGCTTACCGGGCGATTACTGCTAAGAACGATACACAAGATATACATTCCGTACCAGTCTTTGATGTGAAGTTATCTTCATGGGAATATTGATGTGAAGTTATCTTCATGGGAATATTGATGTGAAGTTATCTTCATTGGAATATTGATGTGAAGTTATCTTCATGGGGACATTGATAGAAAGTTATCTTCATGGGAATATTGATGTGAAGTTATCTTCATGGGGACATTGATAGGAAGTTATCTTCATGGGAATATTGATGTGAAGTTATCTTTATGGGGACATTGATAGGAAGTTATCTTCATGGGGACATTGATGTGAAGTTATCTTCATGGGAATATTGATGTGAAGTTATCTTCATGAGAATATTGATGTGAAGTTATCTTCATGGGAATATTGATATGAATTTATCTTCATGGGAATATTGATGTGAAGTTATCTTCATGGGGACATTGATATGAAGTTATCTTCATGGGAATATTGATGTGAAGTTATCTTTTCGGGGACATTGATTTGAAGACAGTGGCGTCTATGTTTCTCAATGTTCTATAATACTTAATCGATAAGTATTTTGTTTAATTAAAGTTTAATATACGCTCTTATTTAATGAATAATTCTATTGTTTCTTCGTGATATCTATTTAATTTCAGACCAGTGAGGATCCGAGGAGGAAAAGGTCTTCAGCAACCCATGCTTGCCGTAAAAGGCGACTATGCTTGTCGTAAGAGGCGACTAATGGGATCGTGTGGTCAGGCACGCTGACTTGGTTGATGCATGTCATCGTATCCCAATTGCGTGGATCGATGCACATGATGTCAATCACTGGATTGTCCGGCCCAGACTCGATTATTTACAGACCGACGTCATTTAGCTGGAATATTGCTGAGTTCGGCGTTAGACAACAAACAAACATTTCATTTCAAAACGGTTAGAGAACTTGTGATGAAGTCTTTTCCATTCGAAACACATATCGAATTCAGAGACGTTCTAACGGTAAACCGTTGGAACTATTAGCTCTCTTGCACAATACACCTATAGAAAGTGCCTTGCATAAAACGATTCCGCAGTGGGAAAGCAGCACCCTTTGTTGTACCTAATGGAGTGTGACCATTCCTGCACTTCATTCAGTAAATATGAGCATAGCTGCACAGCTGTTGACTGTTCTATGCCTGTTGCAGGTAGCGGCCCTCTCGATGGTGTGGTTATTGATTGGAACCTGCGCGTGGCAGCTGGAGTGAGTGGAAGAGTCGCTCCAGTGTATATACATACATCTGGGACCAGCCCAAATCATGGATAGGAAGGGAAAGTTGAGCCAGTCACGTGACACAACGCGGGAAGGAGGAGGAGGAGGCGGACGAGAGGCAGGGAGGCAGTTTCTGTCCCCGGAAACAACAAACCTTGACAGGGCCCCAAGTTTACATGGATTACACGCTCAGAGCTCCACGGAAACAAGTGGATTAGGGGAAACCATCACTTCTGGTTTTTCCTCTCAGGAAAGTATACACAGTTTAAGAGGTTCGACCCGGACGAGGGGGGGATACGGGGGGGTTGAGTCTTACCCCAGAGGAAGCCGAGGCTCATAGACGTGAGTTGCAAGCGCGGGGGACAGGGAGGGGGGATATGAGAACGGATAGTAAGAAAAATAAAGACCGGTCCAGGATGAATGACCATTACAACAGCGGTCCTGGACATTCGAACTATAACGAGTACTTCGCCCAGGGGACGACGGTCATGGATACGCTATCCCCCATGGGGCTCCAAAGGGAGCATATTGACGAAGAGTGGGACAAACGGAGTGGGAGCCGAAGAAGCTCCGCCATCAGCAGGTCATCCCAGGGCGGATCCACAAAGTCCCGGAGCTCCGTCAGGGCCAAGTTTCTTGGAGCCTCTTTAGGGTCCCAGTGGGCCAAATGGTCGAATGACAGACGTGCGTCTTTCCGACGCCGTATTGAAATGATAGAAAATTCCGAACGGAAAAAAGAAAGAACTTCCACGCCTGTTAAAAAGGCAAGACAGGAAGGATTAAAATTCGTTCATCCGGATTTGGAACGGAAGTACCTTTCGGAGGATGACATCAAGGAGTTACGGAGGCATAAGCAGGAACAATACAACGCTTACCGTGTGATTGAGAAAGGAAAGAAGAAAAGTCGGTTTACGTCTGCTGAAGTTCAGTTGTCGATGCATCAGTGGCATGTGCTGAGCGAATTCTGGGAACACGAGGTGTTTGTACGGTTACGATGGCTTGGCGTGTTCGTCAGCATGGTGACGACCTTAGTGATGATCATCAGTATAACTAACGCCAACTGGCACGCATACGAGCTGAAACCACGTGAGTACTTATTTATTTACAATAATTCTCCTATTAATCTTGTCCTCTTATCGAATCTTCCTTTGGCTTAACGAAGTCTGAGGGACTCTTCGTTGTTGCGATGTTCGATAGTCGGGATGTAATTACGTTGATCAGCGCTGCTTAGTGGATGGGATTAGCTTAGTTTAAGCTGATTTCGTTCTGACCAACGTACACCGTTGTTACTTATCGTTAGTACCGTGTTCATGCACGCCGATTAAGCGGAATGTATCACATTATTGCCACACACGCAGTTCCTTGTACGCAGATTCCATTAATAGAAACAGTAACAATTTAAAATTAAATCTATTTCACCATCACCGTTGCAGTATCATGATTTTGATTATGATGATGATGATGATTATTATTATTATTAGCTCTCTGTGGAACATAAGATGGTTATCAGTCTGACCAGTTTTCATTTTGTGACTTATTGTATTTCAATGACCATCGTATTAGACCACTGGACACGCATCCACAACGCCTTGCCTTAAATTTCAGTTCTCTGTTTACACGTATTGACCAAAGCACCCCGTGCCTGTTGTCTGAGTATCTGATGAGTGCAATGTCTTACCTGACTGTTGTTCATGCTATCAACCACTGGCTGGATTGCCTGGCACGCAGTGGACTATTAATTGCCTCCTTGGTGTAGTATTACTGTAAAACGGTGGTGGAGGATCCGTGAAGATCAATGCTTGCTGTAAAAGGCAACTATGTTTGTCGTAAGAGGCGACTAACGGGATCGGTGGTCAAGCTCGCTGACTTAGTTGACGCATGTCATCATATCCCATTTGCGTGGATCGTTGCTCATGAAGTTAATCACTTGATTGTCTGGTCCTGACTCGATTATTTACAGACCGCCATCATGTAGCTGGAATATTGCTGAGTGCGGTGTTAAACAAGAAACAAACAAACAAACAAACAAACAAACAAACAAAACACTGTGAGGAGAAATATTCGTCAGCATGTTAGTACATTTCTTAGATGTCCTTTATCACAAAAAGGTAGGAAATTAAATAAAACTACTTCTTTGATAGGCATTTAGAAGTTTGACTACTAAGTAAGGATAAGATAAATTCTTATCCTTACTTAAATAAAACTACATTACGGTAAATAGCATAGATTCGCATTTTGTAAAAATGACACCGGAAGGAAAGTATGCTACGGCTCCTTCCGCTAAATCCCAATGCAGACTCATTAAAACGAAGAAGCTGGAATGCAATTCAGTACACCGCTTGTCATGTCTGTCATGACGGTGATTCATGTGTGAATCATGTGAGTCCTCTGATTCATAATGTGAATTCATGTAGGTAATTGCACATATGTTTCGCGAAAAGACATGAGTCAGACTGGTAGTCGTGGTACTAGGATTACTCTCATGAACCCACATCAACCTAGGCCATCAACTTGTCTGGCTCCATGGGCCGTCGGGTAGCCTTGTGGTTAAAGAGTTCGCTCGTCACGCCGAAGACCCGGGTTCGATTCCCCTCATGGGTACAATGTGTGAAGCCGATGCCTGGCGTCCCCCGCCGTGATGTTGCTGGAATATTGCTAAATGCGGCGTAAAACCATACTCGCACACTCTTTGGCTTTGTTTGACTGTATTTAAAAAAGGGGCCCTTTACACAATGATATCAATCTACCAGTGTCTATACACGAATGAACGAACGAATGAATGAACGCACGAACGAACGAACAAATAAAATTAATTTATTTCCGAAAGATAAGTCAGACAGCTGTGGCTTTTGTGCGGCGTTAAACAAAAAACAAACAAAACAAACTCGACAGATTTTGAAAGGTCAGGTTCTGAAGGGGGTCAGTCGACCGTGAAAAAATTGTGTGTTTCCAAGTTGCCCAGAGAGCTAGAAAATCAATGACAAATAAACGGAATTTGTAAAAGGTTTAACAAACGTTTTCTGTCCTAACATCTCTTTTCCTCTGCTCGTTTTGTGTTGTGCCTTTGTCCATAATCCCAGATGGCCGCAGTGAGTGTTAACAGTGTTTGGCGATGTTTGGCAGAGTGTTTGGCAATGTTAGGCAGAGTGTTTGGCAATGTTAGGCAGAGTGTTTGGCTGTATTTGGCTATGTTTGGCAGAATGTTTGTTAACTGCACTTAGTGCATGCTCGACGAAGTGCTCCGTTCCTCCTTTCACAGACAAGATATGTCTCTCTTTAATCAGTGACTGAAAAGATGAGTGAGTATTGTTTTACACCACAATAAGTAATATTTCAGGGGGGGGGGGGGGGGGGCACCAGAAATAGGCTTCTCACTTTGTATTTATGTCGGGAATCGAACCAGGGCTTCGGCGTGATGGGCGTACGCTTTAACAATTACGCTTCTCCACGCCCAAGTGACTTAAGGATTACTGCGTCTTACAAAACTCTATTTTCACTCGAAATGTTATGAGGACAATAAATAAACGAAGATTAGCGGATGACTTATTATGTCGCTTGACCAGCAATTGGTGACACGGTATTGCTGCGATTTCAATGGGGATGGAACCCAGATTGTTTGCCGAATAAGCAGCCGCTGCAACTACTAACCGCTGACATTTATCAAGGAGTCACTGGATATATACAGAACAAAAAAAGTTCGGGATGAGGAATATTTTGGTGGATATTTCAAGAAAATGTGTGTTCAGTATTTTGGGTTTAGTATATTTGACAAGACAATGCACCTGATTGCGGTGACATCATTCTGCTTCCTGCAAGCTGTGATCGGATACACAGATACTGCATCGGCATACTGTTGTAGCCTCAGGCTCTGCAACCGAACGCTGCTTGCCATGGAACACGACACTGAAGCACGTGTTGCCTTCATTTTAATATGAAACAACTCTCCTAATTGGATCTTGTAAATATATGTACATGTAAATGGTCTCTATGTTCCGGAATAAATAATGAACGGATCTCTAAGGAATATGCGTTCCTCTTTAACGTTCATTCCTGACTTGTTTACTTCAGAAATATACATCATTATGCTTTAACCTTTTTAAGTAGAACTTAACAATTCAATATATTTTTTTAACATGTTGTAATAATTGCTTTTCCTCGCTCGAAATAGATACAGCTTCTGTTACTTCAAAACAAATCGTTCACTAGAGGCCAGGTTGGATGTGCTGAATAGTATGTGTTATGCGTTCCCCGAAACATAATATTGAGTGAAACACGTAACAAGTAACAGCTGTGCGGTGGGCCATGTGGAACTGTTGAACTCGTCTGAGTGACCCGTGAAGATCCGGGGTAGAATAGATCTTCACCAACCCATGCTTGCTTTAACAGGAGACAATTCTTGTCGTAAGAGGCGACCAACGGAATCGGGTGGTCAGGCTCGCTGACTTGGTTAATACATGTCATCGTATCCAAATTGCGTAGATGGATGTTCATCCTGTTAAGGCAAGCATGGGTTGGTGAAGATCTATTCTACCCCGGATCTTCTCGGGTCCAGTGTTAAAAGTAAAAGTCTAGTGATGTCGTTATATTAGGACGCCAAATGGTCTATGAAGCAAAATATGCAATTTCATTACACTGATATCTCCTATGAGATGATCTCACCAAGGCAATATCTCATGTGGAAGCCAGGTTTTTTTATGATTAATTAAAATCGTATTAATTAAAAACGGCGTTTAAACCAACTCGAACAGTGTACAGTTCCTTGCTGAGCTTTGGCGGTTGTTCTTTAAGACATTACTCTAATGGCCGGTTCATGATATGACTTTTTCCCATAGCAAAGGTAGTAGAACACCCGCTCACTTAAAGCCATTAGCGATACTAAATCATACGTGTGCCTCATCTGTGTGGAAAGCGACTAAAAGCTTGTTTCTACATTATGGTTATAATTCAACACTCCTGAAAGTGGCCATCGGCTTCACGTCAAGTAAAAACAATCAACAGGTCATGTAGACCTTAATACGCTACTCCAGTTTAATGACCTCTTGTTGAAATTTAACATCATTTGCTCTGAAGATAAGTCTGGTATATGTCTGGCAATCAGATGGTCATGTGCGCAATCGATTTCCCAAGTCGTTGGTTTGTTGGCATCACAATAGTAGCTGAGTCATCCATTATCTTGGTGTAACCGTCGGGTCATTTCCAAACTCATGCATATTCCCGCGTTTGTAATACTCTAAATAATGAATTTCTTAATGTAATTAACCCCCATGTGGGTCTTCCCTGTGTAGTCTGTTTAAACCTAATTGGTACGTTGTAGATAAATATGTCAATATCTGTCAGAGTTAAAGAACGGATGTTTCGCGGTGCGTCATCCAGATTGCGTTTGTGGACAAGGGTGTTGGAGACGTTGGAAATGGTAGTGTGATAATGTGTATAATGCATGCATTCCATGATGTTACGTGATCGCCCCCCCCCCCCCCCCCCCCTCCAACCCCACCCTCCCCGCGTTGTTCAAGGAAACACTTACTCTTTGTCAATAAACGTGGTTAATGTACAGTTGAACGCAGCTTAGCCTTTTCGCAAATACCTTATGTAATCACTGATTTTCAGTGGTCCATTCATACAATTTCCACAGCTATTTGCCATTTACGACAAGTGAAATTTATTTCGGCTGAAAATCTAGGCTGGTTTTCTCTTGCATTGACAATTTATATTTTACGTACAGCTGAACGTGGTTGATATACAGCTTTATCATATAATGGGTAGGTTTCTCGGCAGGATTACAGCCAACGGTTGAAAACGATATCCATTGGGGTCATATGCGGAAAGAGATGCAAATATCAAGGTCAAGTTGGGACAACTTTCCGTGTTTACAAACATGGTGTAGCAATTGTCATTCGGCGATCAAGTCAGAATTAACCATCGGGAATCTGGAGAAACTACTGGGATAATTGTTCTCATTATCAAAAGAATAGTCTAATCTACAAACGTAGCTAAAGTATATTACAAGTTTTGGCACCTTTGGAAATATAAATTGCGAAACAATTTAGCGAGGACACTAGCCCAGCGGCTTGGAATCTTTTCCCCTAATTAAAACAGTTGGATTTTACCTTCTTTCGTTTTGTCGCGGTGTGTACATCTGACTGCACTTCGTAACGGTATGACAGGACAGGCAGACTCTAAACAAACGTGTCGTCTCATAGAATAGGGTTAGAGTAGCTTCCTTTTGAGAAAGGGCAGTTACTCTACTTAACAGACCAATGGGTTGCCGCGAAAAGCCTCAATGATAGCGTCACGGTGATGATTCGTAACGACGCGGTGTGTGTATGTTCCCACTGAGGGAAAAGCA
Organism: Haliotis cracherodii; assembly: GCF_022045235.1. NCBI lineage: Eukaryota > Metazoa > Mollusca > Gastropoda > Lepetellida > Haliotidae > Haliotis > Haliotis cracherodii. The sequence continues at coordinate 107,092 of NW_027266277.1, forward strand.
AAGGTCAGATGATTAACTTTAATATTGTTTGTTTGTTGTTTAACGCCGCACTCAACAATATACCAGCCACATGACGTCGGTCTGTAAAACATCGAGTCTGGACCAGACAATCCAATAAGCATCGTGAGCATCGGTCTGTAAATAGAGACAATCCAGTGATTGACATCATGAGTTTCGTTCCACGCAATTGGGATACGATGACATGCATCAACCAAGTCAGCGAGCCTGACCACCCGATTCTGTTAGTCGCCTCTTACGACAAGCATAGTCACCTTTTACGGCAAGTGTCGGTTGCTGAAGACCTATTCTACCCCGGATAATAATGGGTAGATTATCTAATTACGAGCTAATGGGAGTGAGTGAGTTTGGTTCAATGTTCGGGGCATCAAAGGGGGCGATCGGGTAGCCTAGTGGTTCATGCGTTCGCTTGTCACGCCCAAGACCCGGGTTCGATTGCCGGCTTGGGTACAATGTGTGAAGCCCATTTCTAGTGTCCCCCGCCGTGATATTGCTGGAATATTGCTAAAAGCGGCGTAAAACCATACTCACTCACTCGGGGCATCAAACATCTAACGTGTATACAAGAGTGATGGAGAGGATGATGGAGAGGATGATTGAGAGGATGATGGAGAGGATGATGGAGAGGAGGATGATGGAGAGGATGATGGAGAGGATGATTGAGAGAATGATGGGGAGGATGATTGAGAGGATGATGGAGACTCTGAGGATGATGGAGAGGATGATGGAGAGGATGATTGAGAGGATGATGGAGAGGATGATGGAGAGGATGATTGAGAGGATGATTGAGAGAATGATGGGGAGGATGATGGAGAGGATGACGGAGAGGATGATTGAGAGGATGATGGAGTAGGATGATGGAGAGGATGATGGAGAGAATGATGGGGAGGATGATGGAGAGGATGATTGAGAGGATGATGGGGAGGATGATGGGGAGGATGATGGGGAGGATGATGGAGAGGATGATGGAGAGGATGATGGAGAGGATAGTTGCTGTGGGGCACACACGGTACAGGTATATCACAGCTCGGGGCAACAAACTTCACAATTTAACAATGCTTTAAAAAAAACCATTTCTTTTCCAACACGTAGTGTCTGCTTGGTGTGGGAGGAAAGTGATGCAGGGCTTCGGAAAAAAAACCGTACTGCAATGTGTTTGCCAATTCTTTAATTTCCGCAGGCTTCATCTCTGTGTGTTTAACACTGTCAAGCCATGTCCAAACTCTGTTCATCGTGCTTAGGTAACAGATGCAACGTCACATAGTCACGCGACACGCACAGTGCATTTTATAATATCAAACAAGAAAACACGCTCCCGCGACATACGCTAGGCTGTGGTATACCACAATACGCTTGCATACACATTGAATAAATTCATGTACATATTAATGTGGGGACTAGATAATCATAAACGAAGCGTGAACAAACCGCAATGTTAAAAATGACGATATATGGTAATTTTAGTAAGACAGCCTTGGGGCGGTCGGGTAGCCTAGTGGTTAAAGCGTTCGCTCGTCACGCCGAAGACCCGGGTTCGATTCCCGACATGGGTACACTAAGTGAAGCCCATTTCTGGTGTCCCCCGCCGTGATGTTGCTGGAATATTGCTAAAAGCGGCGTAAAACCATACTCACTCACTCACTAAGACAGCCTTGCTGGAGGTCAAATAACTGTCAGGTCTCGATATGGGGAATTAGCTGTTGGGAGCTTGCCTTGAAACAAGAGATGAGAGATGTGACGTCCCTTGGGTTAATTCAAGCAAGGGTGCCGATGACCAACACCCAAGAAGTTATATACCCCCACGGCTCTACTCGTATCACATTAACAATTACTTTGATATTATAATTTCTAGCAAGGTTACCAGCCATAGGTTGTCAAAGTTGACTACACAAAAACTGGTGGTAACAGAACAGTATCAGTGTTGCCAAACAAGAGTCGATTTTAATTACAGTTTTAGTTGATGGTCGAACCTGCGCCAGCTGGTAACAAATCATCTATTAAGAGAACAAAGGCCGGTTGGGACATACTCCCCGAATTTATCTGTGAATACGTAATTTACTGTTCGCGGAATGAGGGGCAGCAGTCATGGCCGACCTGTGGCGATAAAAACGAGTACTGGTCTAGCGACTTTCGAATTTTAGAATTTCCTTGGTTAAGTTTAATTTGTGAAAAATATAAAAAAGTGTAATGAAATGTATCCACTGTAATAATAGCATTACATAACGCGCGGAGCGAGTTAGGCTTAACTATTGAATATTAGTGGGTTGGGTGTGTCCCAATCTCATTAATATCAGATCTTAGTTCTCGCCATTGCTTAACGAAGATCTGAGGACACCCCATTACGGGTCACATCTGACCGACCTTGCACGAACTTTGACCTACCAATGGAATGACTGACAAGAAGTCGACATTAGCCAATCAGAAGGCAGCTTTCTCGTGCTTTACAACTAATTTCAAATTGGCGGCTACGCTTCGAAACATATTTTGGCAAATTCTCGATTACAAATTTGAAACCTGAACAAAAGAACATTCTAGAATGGCTAATAGTCTAGATTGTATGGTTTCAGTCGCTAGGCCCGCAACTATCGTTCAGAATACCCCGTGTTAGGTTTTCGAGGTTGCATGAATAGAAATCACATTCCGACTGTCACTTTCATGATTTGGTAAGCGACGCTCTGATTGGTCGGATGTAAGGCCGTTCTGACGTGACCCCAAATGGGATGTCCTCAGATCTTTTTTTTAACTGTAGCGAGAACTAAGATCTAATTTTAATGAGATTGGAAATGAGTTGAACATAGCTCTTCTTTCCTTTCTTAGATTTCCAAACGTCATTTTATAACCGAACGTTTAGTTTCAATGCGGATATATGTCACGATTTTAATAAAAATGTATCATATTGAAATATACAGCCATTGGACATAACTGTATTTCATGTGTATACGTCAAAGGAAATTGAAAATCAGCCATCATTCAGTTTAAATCTAATTCTCAATTTCGAATATATTGTCACTAATGTTTCCTCTTTATTTTTTTTCACACCCATAGTGTGTGAGTTGGGTTTAACGCCGCTTTGAACAGTATTCCAGTTATTCGGCGTGTCAATTCAATGTTGAACACCTGGTGTCATCACTGATTTTCATTGATCCATCTGACTTTGATTTGTTGTGTTCTAAGGCCCGTGGAACTAAAAATAGCTGGGGGCACGGGTGGCCCAGTCGTCTAAGGCTCCGCGGGGCGGTCGGGTAGCCTAGTGGTTAAAGCGTTTGCTCGTCACGCCGAAGACCCGGGCTCGATTCCCGACATGGGTACAATGTGTGAAGCTCATTTCTGGTGTCCCCCGCCGTGATATTGCTGGAATATTGCTAAAAGCGGCGTAAAACCATACTCACTCACTCACTAAGGCTCCGCGATTCGCTGTGCAGAGTTGCGTCCCTTGCAAGAAACCGATGATTGTGGGTTCGAATCCCGTTTCGCCCCAATTATGTTTCTAGGTTTGTCAGCACCATACCCGTGCTAGTGGGTTTCACCGAAGTGGTAAACGTCTGAGACCTGCACACATTTCCTTACACATTAAGCTGACACGCCGTGATATAACTGGAATACGGTTAAAAGCGACGTTAAACCCAACTCACTCACTCACTCGCTATAAACAGCACGATTTTGGGGTTAAACAGCGCTTGGAACGGTTGTTCGATGACTATCTTTAAATCCGGTAGCCCTCAGGGGAACCCTCAGACGCTTACCACTTCGATGAAACCAACGGAAAACTGGTGCTGACAAACCTAGCAATATAACCGGGCTCAAGTCGAATAAATTAGTGTCTGAATGGTTAAACTTTTTAAAAGCGTGTTAAAGTTAACGATACGTGTTACTGTGTAGTCAACAACGTCTCGTCAATAACGTAATGCTTTACAATACGAATGATATAGGTCGCTCGCGTCCATGCAGTAAGTACATACAGTGCTGATTGTTTACTACTTTGCATTCCAGATAATCAATACTTACATTTTAAGTGCTCTAAACACCGAACTCTCACTATATGAAACTCAATGTTCTTGAATCGATCAGGCGAAAACCACAATACCCATGTCAATTATTTACGTCACAGCGTAGTGTATATATTATGCTGAGTAAGGGAGAAGAAGCGTTCCTCGTTAGCCCCTATCGTGGATATATATGGACTAGTTAATCACTGACGCATTAAGAAGAAACCCCATTGCTCCATGAATAGACGAAAATCGTTATTTAGAAACAGGCAAGTCACATGTCGCTAGCCATTTGGTCACACCTGTAGGATCGGGAGAGCGTATAGCCAGGTTATAAATTAATGATTACATTTTCATTCCCGTCGCTTAAAGTGAGTGAGTGAGTATGGTTTAACGCCGCATTTAACAATATTCCAGCAATATCACGGCGGGGGACACCAGAAATGGACTTCACACATTGTACCAATCTCAGGAACAGAACCGGGTCTTCGGCGTGACGAGCGAACGCTTTAACCACTAGGCTTCCCGACATCCTCCCGTCGCTTCAAACGCTTCAAACACCTTGCTTCAGATACTTTTTATAGCCCGAAGCGACTGTAAAGAAAGGGTCACATGTCCTGTTTTCTTTGTTCACTTGATGAAATTCTCCATTGCAAGGTTCAGCTGAACATGCAGGCTTTAAGGGAACCGGAGAGGTCGGGTAGCCTAGTGGTGAAAGCGTTCGCTCGACACGCAAAAGACCCGGGTTCGATTCCCCTCATGGGAACAATACGTGAAGCCCATTTCTTGTGTCATGAAGTTGCTGATTTATTGCTAAAGGCGTCGTAAAACAATGCTCACTCACTCACTCACTCACTCAAAAGAATCACCTCCATCGACAGTTAATGCCCTCCGAACCCGTGAAGATCCGGGGTAGAATAGGTCTTCAGCAACCCTTGCTTGCCGTAAAAGGCGACTATACTTGTCATAAGAGGCGACCAACGGGATCGGGTGGTCAGGCTCGCTGACTTGGTCGATTCATGTCATCGATCCCAATTGCGTGGATCGATGCTCATAATATCAATCACTGGATTATCTGGTCCAGATTCGATTATTTACAGATCGCCGTCATATATCTGGAATATTGCTGAGTGCGGCGTAAAACAAAAACCAAACCAAACCAAACCAAAATTAATGCCCTCCGATCTGCGCAGCTTTTTTAAACAAATGAAATATTTAAATATAATACCTCCCGCACAAATGTTCCGAAAATATGGACGAAATTCGAATACTTAATTTATTGTGGACGTGTACATAAAGTTAGAAGCCTATTCCTATGCGCACAGTGTCGCGATGAGAGCACACATTGGGAATTCGATTTTGTCTGTGTCTTTTATCATCCGACCATGAGATGCTGGACTTGCCATATAACGATATTGTCAACCATTTTTGTGGCGTGTCCCTCAAACAAATGCTCGTATAACCAACAATGTGATCACTTCACTATGTAAATAAAGTGCTTATGAATCACACGTAGAACCACATTCACTTGCACGATTGAGCTGAAATACAATGAGTTTTATATGTGCATATTTCCTTGCCCATTTATAGGCAAATATTCTGTTACACAATCTCGATTACTGTCAAACGAACAGCTGTACATAGAAAATATCAATACGACAACAATCGTCATTGGGCATGCTCAGTTAGGCAGCTTTGTGAATAGGAATATTATACGAAACTGACATTAGTTATTCCTGTTGAAATATTCCTATCTACTGCAATATGCATATAATATATAAGACGAGTTCTGGATGCGCCCACCTTGTCAAATGTCACGTCGTTTGCCTTTATATGGGATAATAAGTATAACGTCGTCTCCCTGGGTTTTCATTTCATTTTCATCATGTCCATTAAGCTTTGTACATTTCATGTTGTGAGAAACAGAGGGGACACGGGTGACCCAGTTTTCTGAGGCGTTGAAATCGCTGTACAGAGTTGCACCCCTTTGACGTGACAGGAACCTAGGATTGTGTTTTCGAATCCCATATTATGGTTTTAGGTTTGTCAGCACCATACCCGTGCTGGGTGTACAAAACGTTCTGAACGACTTGCATTATTTCGGGTTTTCCTCCCACATTAAGCAGATACGATGTGATGTGACTACGTTATTGTTCATTCACTCTCTCAAATCGACTTTTCACCCAATTCCTAATTCCTAAGACTGTGTCGCGACCGTTTCTTCAGACTCTCGCTTCCTCATCGACAGCCACTCACAATCAGTAAAAATGTACCAACCATGTTCTCTCTCTCTCTCTCTCTCTCTCTCTCTCTCTCACCGTCTCTCTCTCTCCTAACCCCCTCCCCCCTCTCTCTCACACTCTCACCCCTTCTCTCTCTATCTCTCTCTGTGTCACATCTCTCTCTCTCTGTCACATCTCTCTCTCTCTCTCTTTCTCTCTCTCTCTCTCTTTCTCTCTCTCTCTCTCACTCTCTCTCCCTCCCCCCTCTTTCTCTCTCCCTCGCTCTCTTTCTTTAAGGATGACGTTAGTTTTCATCAAAGTCCTTTGGAACAACCACAAAACAGAGCCCTAGAATCATATACCTAAAAAAAAATAGAACTGTATCGTATTTTTATAGTGACAGCCTCAAACTCAGCATTGATACACAGTCGTCCAGATCCCTGCGCTGAAATCAGTCCACGCCCTTCTAATACAGTGAACACATTAATGCACATTTCGATTAATGGATGAGATACGCTGGATGTTATCAAGTGTCTACGTTTACCCGCACATCAGAACTCCCATGCCGCATATGGCCAACGTTAATCAATACCATCAAGTGTAGCCGTTCATGCAACGTTGTTTGCATGGCCAATACACGCCAGACATTAATATGACTTGACTTGGCTTACCTCAGTACTCTAAGAGGGCATGTAAGTCCCACATCATTCGAAGTATTTTTATGCATGACAGAATTTTAAAAAGTAGTATTTTCGTCATTTTAACATAAGGCTTAACTGGTATACTATCGCCAGTGACTGAAGGGATGATATAAATCCTGCCAGGGTCCATGCAGGAAGCAAAGGCACTGTAAGTCCCCATGGTCCCTGGTATGGTGATCCCCCTTTAGTTACTGACGATCTCAAGCCCTTTTTATATTGTGATGTCAACTCATTCTTTCTCCTTTTAAATGTGCCTCAACTAGTTTTAAATCTAATCTGTGATAAGCTAGTTATTGAACTGTCCTTCGATGACAGGTTTTTATTCAGTCTGAATATATGTATTATCAATGTACTTCTCGTCACGATATGGTTGAAATACTGCCAATGTGACGTTAAATATTAACTCACTCACTCACTCACTACCTCAGTCCTCGCTTGTCTCAGTACATTACCTTTCTCCCCTTATTTGCTGATGTACAATTTCAGTGTTTGTGTAAGGCAGTGCTATTGTTGGGTATTGTATGTTTAAAGTTGTATAAAGCGAGACCTCGTTAGCCCGGACCTCGGTAATCCGAAATCCTCGCTTTCCGACCGATTGTTTGAGGGGCGTCAATATGACATGAAAATGCCCGATACGATGGTTCGACGTCCATCTAGACAACACGAACCACCCTCCTCCGAAAGGTTCCGTCCGGATAAATGAGGTTTTCCTGTATAGGGTATAATGTTGGCCTTGTTATATACCGTATCATGTCCCCGTGTCAGTCGTAAGTAGACGTGTATGTTGTGTGGTGTAATGAATCTTCTCCTGACTGCGTAGGCATGCTCATGCTGTCAACCACTCGTTAGACTGGCCAAAACACGAATATTTATAAGCCACCGTTATATAGCTGCAGTACTGCTGATGAGTTTGTAGAACAATATTCCTTCACCAATCTGTCGTGATTCCGAAAACCCTCTTATTATATAGGCCAAATTATAAAGCCATGAACGTTCATGCAAACACGAGCACCTAAATCGGAACACGCCCAACGTTAGGCAATTACGTATTGAGCAAGAATACATCACGTCGATGTGTAGGGCACATTAAAAGTAGTTCCTGCTTGGTGGCTTCATTTGCATATCTAACGGATCGGCATCCCACGTATGTCAACCCGTGAAGATCCGGGGTAGACAAGGTCTTCAGCAACACATGCTTGCCGTTGGAGGCTATGCTTGTCAAAAGTGGCGACTAACAGGATCGGGTGGTCAGGCTCGCTGACTTGGTTGATGCATTTCATCGTATCCCAATTGCGAAGATCGATGGTCGTGATGTCAATCACTGGATTGTCTGGTCCCGACTCTATTTACAGACCGATTCTCACGATGCTCACTGGATTGGCAACAACAACCACGCGTGTCGGATTGGTTTGTTGCATCAACAAACACTATTCATTCTAATTATTATAAACATATATCTATCCCATTTCATGCCAACATGACAAGCGTATTCCTTATTCCGTATTGTCGATAACAAGTCAATTGACCAAAAACGCGCTACCACGTCAAGTATATCGGAAAACGTATCTTATCTCTCTACAACAATCGGATATTTCCGTTAACATCACTGTTTTGACATACAAATTCCAAGATAATTGATACCAGAGGCATGATCCAATCCTTGACCAAAATGGCTTCCAACGAGATATGTGCCTCCGGTGTAATGAAGTCCCCATCCACTGACCCACTCCCCGTCAGTGGGCGGCGGGGTGGCCTGTTCGTTAAAGCGTTCGTTCTGTACGCCAAGAAAAGCGATGGGGTAGCCTTGTGGTTAAAAAATTCGCTCGTCTCGCCGAAGACCGGGTTCGATTCCCCTCATGGGTACAATGTGTAAAGCCGATGTCTGGTGTCCCCCGCCGTGATATTGCTGGGATATTGCTAAAAGCGGCGTAAGACATACTCACTCACTCTGTACGTCAAGAACCCAGTACCCAGTACGTGTGTGTGTGTGGCTGCTTGTACTAGTCCGGACTGATGCCGATTTATAGTGCTAGCTCACTGAGATACCATGCCGCAGTTTTACATGAATACCCCACTCAGACACAGTATACTGTCTCCGAGCCGACCAGTCCTTGTTTCATGCCGAGCGCCAGACAGGGTAACAACAAGTACCATCTTTTAACGTCTTTTGGTATGACGCGGCCGGGATCGAACCCGGGCGGACGCTCTACCACTAGACCACGGAGGCGGTCAATTCCGTGGTATTGTTTTGATAGCCCAAATACTACTCTTGTATATCGGCATTTAGACAAGGTAGAACTTCTCTCATCCTGTTGGACTGAAAGTAAGATCTGAAAGTGAAAGTCAGATGTTTTGTTCTTTCGAATTTGTGGGGGCCGGGGGGATTTGTCATCTTTTGATGACTCTTGTTTCCTTCAACTTTAAGCGGCATTGCATATTATGATTGCTTTGGGGACCAATGTTCCATTTTGCACATGCATGGAATATGTCCATAAATGGTGATTAAACGCAACATAGGATTCCATGATGCATATTAGATTGAAAGCGGAGTTCTTGTTGCGAAATTGAGTTAAATGCATCCTTTATTCGAACATCGATTTGTTTTATAACCTCTGGGTTGGCAATAGCTGAACATTGATGAATCAGCGTATGAAGAAAAACTCAAACACTCACTCACTGATTGCGTTGAAGGTTGGAATATATTGTTGGTGTGGAAGAATGTTTTGGGGTGTTGCCATTATACTGAGGCCAAGGTCGATTTGTCCCGAGAGTTCTGAAGATCAGTCCGGAAAAGTCAGACTGTCCCCTGTCGATGTGACATGACGTCATTGAATGTGAGGCTCCAAGACTTGGTGCTGAATGGTCCCCGAGTGTGTGTTGATGACGGAGTCAGTCAAGTCCTTACATTGGGGTGAGGGTGAGTCGGAGGGGTGGGGGCTGTCCTCTTCCACTGAAGTTTGAGTTGTGGGAATGCTATAAGTAGTTTTAACGTGCTAACTTGAGGAGAATCGCTTCTAGAATACACCTTTGATACCCAAACGCTGCCGGAATAAACCTTTGACACCCTTGCGCCTCTAGAATATTAATACACCTTTGGTGCCCTAACGCTTCCAGAATACACCTTTGATACCCTCATCCTTTACACCTTTGATGACCTAACACACCCAGAACACACCTTTTATGCTCTAACGCCTCCAGAATACACCTTTATAACCCAAGTACTTCGAGGATATTAGTACACCCTTGATGTCCAAACACTTCTAGAATACACCTTTGTTGCCCTAGCACCTCCAGGATACACCTTTGATTCCAGAATATTAATACACCGTTCTTGCTAAAAACACTTCCAGAATACACCTTTGTTGCCCTAGCACCTCCAGGATACACCTTTGATGCCCTAACGCATGCAGAATATACCGTTGATAACCTCACGCTTCCAGAATACACCTTGGGTATCCTAACGCTTCCAGAATACACCTTGGATATCCTAACGCTTCTCGAATATGCCTTTGATACGCTAACAATACCAGAAAACACCTTTGATGCCCTAACGCTTCCAGATTTTTTTCTGCCAATCTCACTGACAATTTGTGTCAAAAGTACGTCAGTGGTGAATAATCCAGGAGGATTGTTCGCCTAATGGTTTCCATGTTACAAATACATCATTGGCCTACAGCACAAGGCGTGAGACAAGGACTCTTATCAGTGCGCTACATGCACGATTCAACCGAGGGCATTGACTACAATATTGATTTCATCAAGTACAGTTTGCCAAAAAAATGTTGCTTTTTTACAAACTTTATCTGAATTCTCATGTTCCTATTTTCTAAAGATCAGAGAACCCATTTTAACTGTTTGGATTGTTACCCTAAATGAGACGATAGTTTCGTTGATTATCAATAAAACACAGCGATGTAAAGGTGCCGTTAATATCACTGTTTACCTTGCATCATTGGACGTTCGAAGGACCGCCTTCGTTGTCTGGTGGTAGAGCTGGCAAACGGGACTGGTAGAATCGGATGTCAAACGAAAGGGCAAGGGTTTTTATACGTGTCACAAAATACAGTGTTGCATGATGTTTAATAAACCCAATTAGCCTCAAAGTTTTAATTAAAAAAACACACCTGGTTTTGCAGTTTTCTATCAAATGGTCAGTCAATGACTGTGCCATTGAAACGACCGCCTCCGTGGTCTAGTGGCTGAGCGTCCGCCGGAAGGCGGAAGCCCTGGGGGTCGATTCCCGGCCGCGTCATACCATAAGACGTTAAAAGATGGTACTTGTTGTTACCCTGTCTGGCGCTGGGCATTAAGGGGCTAAAACAAGGACTGGTCGGCTCGGAGTCAGCATGCTGTGTCTGAGTGGGGTATTCATGTTAAACTGTGGCACGGTATCTCAGTGAGCTAAAGTACTCACGGAAATGAAAAAAAACCCTTTTTCTTCGATCTCAGATTTTAAATAAATGCAGTTAATATACAAAATATATAAATATTCAAACAACTCAATTAGTACTAACTGGGCCTTGGCACAAATACAGCGTATCAAAGGTTTTTATGTCTTTTTACACGTAAAAGTGTGTAAAAATATGAACAAAACAGACCATTGTGAAACTGAGCATAACCAGGTGTTAGTAGATCAAGGTGAATGTCCATGACCTATGACACCTTGACGACAGGTGAAAACAGGTGCTTGAAACCCACGTGCATGTGATTTGTCAGTGGTTAGTGATTTGAGAGTGGCATTGTGGGATAGTGAATCATAGTCAAAATATCAGAACGTAAAAGTAACATATTCCCTTCTCAAACAACAACTTACATGTCATTATTACATGTATTATGTACATAAACATAGCTGTTATTTTTATTGATGTTTTGATAACTTTTTTTCCAGGCTAATTTGCATAATGCCTATAGCCTGTTTCTGCCATGTCAATTTGGACTTAGTTTTATTTTTTAATGTTGAAAGTGCCTACAAATTACCCCCTGTAAAGTACATTTTGTATTGAGCACTGAGATAAAACTAGCAAATCCAGACTAGTACTTTTCCAGTTGTTTTGTTATTTCTTATTTACATCTACGTAATGCTTTTTTTCATTTCCATGAGTATTTTAGCACTATATATCGACATAAGTCCGGACAAGTACAAGCAGCCACACACGCACGCACGCACGCACGCACGCACGCACGCACGCACGCACACACGAATATCAAATGGTCTAGTACAAGCAGGTACATGCACGTCGCTATATATATATATAAGTGCAATAATCTTGGACGCGACGTTAAACCCAATTTCACCTCACCTCCATTGCAACGCGTGCCAGAGGGGTATTGTTTGAGCTGCGAGACCCGTCCTCTCACTCGCTCCTGTTTGCTGAACACGATATCATGACACGATAAAGCTGACATATAGTTGACATGTAAAGTTCCACAACAATGTCATGCCACACTGGAGTCTTTGAGTGCAGGGACAGGTCGGTGGTGATACAGTGCCGCTGCGGCCTCTGGTCGGCATGATAACGTTGGTTGAACTTTCAGTTTCTCCTCCTGATTAATTAATCCGGAGCACCTGTGACCACGTGTGTGCGGACAACGGCAAGCTGTCCTTGACGGGGACACACCTGTCTCAGTGGGGTTTATTATAGAGGATACTTCATTCGTGTCAAATGCTTATTGATTTTCTCACGGGATTGTCGGGAGGCTCCATATGTGTACATTCGTGTTGGACTGATGGATAAACATTGGTCGTGTTCCTGGCTTCAAGTCCTCTGTTTGGGGATCTCGGGAAGGATGATGGAAGTTGAGGATCCGGACTGTTTCCGTATTGCCACTGTAGTCTGATGTCGGGGGGAGTCTGATGCCGACTCCATATAGTCTGATGTTGGCTCTGTGACAAGATGTTGGCGCTGTGGTCTGATGTCGGCTCTGTGGTCTGATGTCGGCTAAAGTCTGATGTCGGCTCTATGTTCTGATGTCGGCTCTATGGTCTGATGTCGGCTCTATGGTCTGATGTCGGCTCTATGGTCTGATGTCGGCTCTATGGTCTGATGTCGGCTCTATGGTCTGATGTCGGCTCTATGGTCTGATGTTGGCTCTATGGTCTGATGCCTGCTCTGTGGTCTGATGTCGGCTTTTGTCTGATGTCGACTCCTTGGTCTTATCTCGGCTTTTGTCTGATGTCGGCTCTATGGTCTGTTGTCGGCTCTATGTTCTGATGTCTGCTTTATATTCTGATGTCTGCTCTAAGGTCTGATGTCGGCTCTATGGTCTGATGTCGGCTCTATGGTCTGATGTCGGCTCTATGGCCTGATGTCGGCTCTATGGTCTGTTGTCGGCTCTATGTTCTGATGTCGGCTCTATGGCCTGATGTTGGCTCTATGGTCTGATGTTGGTTCTATCGTTTGATGTCGGCTCTATCGTCTGATGTTGGCTCTATGGTCTGATGTCGGCTCTATTGTCTGATGAAATCTATGGTCTGCTGTCGGCTCTATGGTCTGATGTCAGCTCTATCGTCTTATGTTGGCTCTATGGTCTGATGTGATCTATGGTCTGCTGTCGGCTGCATGGTCTGATTCCGGTTCTATTGTCTTATGTCGGCCCTATGGTCTGATGTCTGATTCTATGGTCTGATGTCGGCGCTCCGCCAGTCTTTTACGAAAGATAACCAGACACATTCACGAAGGCACCCCAGGACCCCGTATTCGCGAACAGGAGAGCGCATTCCCCCCCCCCCCCCCCCCCCCCCCCCCCCCACACACACACACACACCAATGCACCAGACACAAACACAAAAGAGTTATTTGGTATTCCTCGCCCTTCACCCAAAGCCCCCCCCCCCCCCGTCCCACACACACACACACCTCCCCGACGCACACACAAACGTTTAAGACTAAGTCCAAATTGTTTCTATGGAACCGAGCAAAGCAGAAATGCCAAAAGTCCCCCGTCAATCTTGTTTCACCCGTTATAACACCAACATTTCCTGATTCTGTGTTTATTGGTTTTTCCTTTTACCGGAATCGTTCCAACCATTGGGACTATTCCTGACAGGCGCCGTGAGAATATATAATATTTACATACGACAGTGTATCACACAGAAGTAACAACAATACATTCATTCGGCCAATCTACCCACTGATTGAAGAATGTGACTGGATTAATTTTGCAAGCCTGCGTGAGAATTAGCAAGTATTGTGGAAGCCGTCAGCCATGACAGTGTCGCACGTCGCAATCTCACTGGAACATGTATATTCCGCGCTTGATTGCCTGCTTGCGTTTATTACAGATATCCGTCCGCAGTTGTTCCCACGATATAGTCCCGCTGCACGAACGTAATCCCTCTGATAAGTGATTGTTAATCACATGTAATGTCAAGCGGCGGTTAATTACCAACGATTTTGGGATAATTAAGATGTTTACATGTGATCTATTGCTTGTGAGTTTGTGTACAGGTACTTGACAACGTCAACAAAGGAGTGCGGGTCGTAAATGCACGGATATGTTGTGTGTGACGAAGAAGCCAAGACCGAGTCATTGTCTCTGTACATGCTCCTGTGTGTATAATAACAATAATAATGATGATGATGATGATGATGATAATGGCACAGACTCAGTTTTTCAAGGAGAGGCTTTCTGAACGACCACTGCATCGAATTAATGTGCAGTGTGTTGAGAAGATCAGCAATCCTGCAGAGTCCTTCGTTTGTTCAACACATTGTCAGCGGATGCCCAGCTTTGGCACAAACACAGTATCTTAAACGACATGATGGTGTAGCTCGATCATTTTTTACCGTCTTCGCCATACTTGTGGTTTTGACACAGAGGTCCACCCATGGTACGACCCGGAATATGTAGAGGGCGTCATGGAAAATGATATATACAAAATTCTTTGGAATAGGCCCATTTACAGCCTTAGACGTATCCAGGCCAACAAACTTGATCTTGACCTTTTTGATAAATCCAATGAAATCATTTATATCATTGAATTTTATGTCCCCTTTGACACTAATGTGATTGACAAGTTTGAGAAAAAATATGACAAATATGCGGACCTCGCTTTCGAAATGTCACGCTTGCAAGCACCAAATTGTTCGACTCCCCATTGTCCTCAGTGCCTTAGGTTTGGTACCTCCTAATATGTTGACTGACATTGGTGGGAGAGTACCCGGCTTTGCTACCAGGAATACAGCCCTTCTGACAATCTGAGTAATGCAGAAGGCTGCAGTGTTGGGGGGTCTTCACATTCTCCGAAAAGTTCTGGGTGGGTTTGACTAGGCAGCGCTTCCTGTGAGAAGTCCCATTCGCTGTCTGGGCTGCGTGTAGAGGAGGTAAAGGCCCTGAGCTGATGACGGGACTTATCAGCCTGTCTGTGCCAGGATCGCCCAAATCCTCTTTGCTGCATTTTATATTTTAATCTGTGAATAATAATAAACAAATGTCTGTTAAATTATTTTCGGACATGTCCATCAATATCTGGTGTGTCCCCTCACACCCTTCACAGGACGCCTAGTTGAAATTCGCTTTCCTGTTATTGTACGGACTTCTCTATTTATAATCGGGGCAGATTTCCGTCTTGTGCAATTCATGTTATGAGATGATATTGTCTGGGTGTGGTTTCTTTAGGCCTGCCACGCCCAGATCTCATGGTAACCACCGCCGTTGGACGGTACTTGTTCCCCGGCCGCGAAATTGCCTTTTTGTCTGTTAATTGAGATTCTGTCTCTGGTCATTTTTAAGTGTTTGCTCAGCACAATTGTTTTGTTTCTTGTTTTGTTCGGTGTTAAGGCCGCACGGTGGGATACGATGACATCTATCAACCAAGTCGGCGAACCGGAACACGCGATCCCGTCAGTCGCCTCTTACTTCTTGTAGTTGTTGGATGTAATAGGACGTATCTTTCCATGAAGTAAGTCACGATGGGATGACTATATGGCAGTATCTATCCCTGTAGCACAAGATGGAAAATCACTGAAGTGGAGGGGGCACGGGGGACCCAGTCGTCTAAGGCGCCGTGATTCGCTGTGCAGAGTTGCGTCCCTTGGACACGCCAGAAATCTATGATTGTGGGTTCGAATCCCGGTTGGCCCCGATTATGTTTCTAGGTTTGTCAGCACCATACCCGTGCTCGTGGGTTTCATCGAAGTGGTAAACGTCTGAGACCTGCATCACTTCGGGCTTTCCTCCCACATTAAGCTGACACGCCGTGATATAACTGGAATACTGTTAAAAGCGGCGTTAAACCCAACTCACTCACTCACTCCATGAAGTAATGAAGTTAGCACGCAACACATGCCCGTGGTAGCAGCTGTGTGAAGCTGCTGGTACTAGTCCGGTCTCTTTTCGGTTTGATAGTGCTGGATTATCCACCGAAACATATTTCACTGGGCGTAACAGGCAAAACAACAGTGAAAACTACATTAATGGATCAATGAAAATCAGTGATGACACCATGTGTTCGCGAAAAGAGTTAGCGCGTCCACCTTTCGTGTAGAGAATGGGAATTCTCTGGAGTCGTATTTATGACGTAGCTTAGGTCATCCAGCCCTCGGGTATCTCTCACTGACTACCTTTAACAGAACGTGAGACTCACATTTAGTTATTGTCGTTGAGTCAATGGATATTCGTGAAGTATATATTAGTTTTCATCCAAGGATGGTGTGACTGTATAATGTATACTGTTGCTGTTCTATATTCAACTCACTCGGTCACGACTATCATCGCTGTCTATTGACTACAGAGTCTGCCATATGTTACATCGGAGCTGTGTTAACTGCGTTATTGGGCGTTGTCAGGGTAAATTATACCTGCCTTTGGTGACACGTTGCCAAGTGTATTATATACTCAGTTTTAATTGCACAGTCGTGTTTAGGGGTTAAATAAAGTATGTGTATGCAGTTAGTTATATACATGACTGTACACTCAGCACTGAAAGACCTCCGTTTTGTGAGCTCCACTGAAAGACCTCCGTTTTTTTTAGTTCCACTGAAAGACCTCCGTTTTTTTTAGTTCCACTGAAAGACCCTCGTGTTTTTAGTTCCACTCAAAGACCTCCGTTTTAATTAGTTCCAATAATAATAATTTTCACCAATGTCACATTGTCCTTTTGGCAAAATCAAAAAAGGGAATCAGACTTTTACTTGAAATTGTGTCTTCCGGGAGATAATATTCTTCAAACACATGTTGAAACGTTACATTACACAAAGCAAAAACCATAAAACCTAAAACCACAACCACAGGTTCCTGCCACACCTAAGGGACGCAACTCAATGTTTTTCGTCGCCTTATGCCGACACTAACCCAGCCATCTCATGTTTGAGATTTGGTCTTGACTCTCGTCACGCATCTCGCAAGTCAGATTTTTATATTGGAAGAAGAGTGAGTGAGTATGGTTTTTACGCTGCTTTTTGCAATATTCCAGCAATATCACGGCGGGGGACACCAGAAATAGGCTTCACACATTGTACCCATGTCGGGAATCAAACCCGGGTCTTCGGCGTGACGAGCGAACGCTTTAACCACTAGGCTACCCGACTGCCCCTATTAGAAGAAGACGTTTATTCGGTATCAAAGGCCGCATGGCCAAGAGTACAATAATTGAGATATACGTTTGCACATGGACAGGTGGGACGACTATTATACTATCTCAATACAATATTTATGATACATTATACAGGCAGATTTATTTTAAAAAATATAGCAATATATGTAATTAGCTTAACATTTTTCGTTGCTACTAGTTGATTAAATTTTGCTTGTGATGGATACTGGTAATGGTAGTTTGGGATGTAGAGCTTTCTGATTTCCATATAAAATGGAAAAAGCTAAAAGGTAATGTTTTTCATCTTCAGTTATATTATGATTACATTTTTTACACTTAAGTAAATCAGTATTGACTTTGTCAATGTAACGAAAACATTTGTTTTGGCTTAAACGTCGGAATTTAAATAATATGCGGATAAGATCCTTGTTTGGACATAACTCCATAATATATTTCTCTGGTTCGAGTACAGACTTATATCTAGAATAATGTTTAAAAAAAGATGAAGAAATAATTGAAGAAATAATTTTAGCATGCCAATTCTGAATCTCTGTCTTAATTTACATCTTTGTTTAAATTATTGTATAAGATTTGATATGCTACAACTCCTGTTCGATCGAAACATACGTAAATCCAGTTTTTAATAGCAGCAAACGAAAATGCGTTTTACACGCCTTTGACCAAATTAATCTGGAAGTGAAGACAATTCCAAGATATTTTTGTGGGATACTTCTTTCATAAAATTATGTTTCCCATCAAAAGTCCATTTTTCTGTATTTCTTAGGTATCCGCGATTTCTGAAAACAACAATACATGACTTCTTTAGGTTAACTTTGTAAGGTCTTCAGGCCCACAAAACATGCAACAGAGAGGTACGAACGTTTAACACAAGACGTTCAATTGACAAGGACAACAACGAGACTGATTTCAATCCCGCGTCTCAGTCTGATTCCACGTGCAGGCACAAAATACTGTTGGGGACCGTTGCGTTTGGGCGAAGCTGTCTAACACCGGAACAACCTCAGAACTTCCAGGCCCCATTTGTTACAATAACCTTTCAACAGATCAAGTTTTCTTTGTAGGCCTATTACAGTGTCATCACTCAATGTTACGCCATCTGCAAATAATAGCAGTATGATATCGTTTAGTATTTATCTGACTTTATCTATCAACCTAGACATGTCTCAAGCATCGTGCACCATCCTTCCGACTCCGACATGATAGTAATTAAATGGCACGTCAAGTTTGACAGGAGGACACATGCGTGACGTTCGACTCTGTCACTAATGGTGCTGTGTTTCTTTGCGACTGACATATATGATTGAAACTAAGTTGCGCTGCACGATTCTATTAAATATTGAAACAAGCGAGTCACATACATGCACACATAGATCACGTTTGGCTGAGCGCATGTACAAGGTCGTGTCATATTATGAGGGTAACGGTATTTTTCAGGGCATTATCATCTGCAGAAGCCCGAGATCTTCCGACGGAGGGCAGATGGAAAGACCGAGGGCTTCTGCAAATGATACTGCCCTGAAAAAGGGTTACCGTTATTATAGCCAAAATGGATAGAATAAAAATAAACATTTACTGCAGTCAACTTTCAACGAATGTCACACTCTCCTACCCAGAGTTCCTAACAACAGGCGTGATAATGGCCCGTCGTCAAACTATTGCTCACACATCCACACAACCCACCATCCAAACTCACTCACTCAACCACCACCCACCCAGCCATTCAGCCACCAAAACTCACTCACTCACTCACTCACTCACCCGGGGGTGGTGGGGTAGCCCACTGGTTAAAGTGTTCGCACGTCACACCGAAGACCCGGGTTCGATTACCCGCATGGTTACAATGTGTGAAACTAATGTCTGGTGTCCCCCGCCGTGATATTGTTGGAATATTGATAAAAGCGCTTGGTGACTTGGTTGAATATGTGTCGTACCCCGATAAAGTGCGACGTTGACCATTTTGCCAACCCCTGGTTTGTCTGATCCAGACCATTTCTGATGTCCCACGCCGTGATATTGCTGGAATATTTCTAAAACAGGCGTAAAATCATACTCACTCATCACACATCCCACACAACACACCAATCACTCACACATCAATAAACCACTCTCAGGCACTCGCAAGATCACTCGATCACTCACTATGTCAATCAATCAAACAATCGCGTGGATATTTCTATGTGGTGTATAACATGACCTCGTGTGTCGGAACAAGAGGAAAACACAACGCCGAGGTCGGCGCGGGGACCTGTTCCCGGATGATGGATGTCGGTGAGACAGTCCTCCGACAGAGACCATCGCATCTCTGATCCATCTCCTCCCACACGCTGTCGTAGATTACCATACTTAACACCTGTGTCTATGTATACCTAGCGATACACACTGGGTCACACACACACACACACACACACACACACACACACACACACACACACACACACACACACACACACACACACACACACACACACACACTGATGCAAACTACTCGCACGAAGTGTGCACATGTATTTGGAAGCAGGAGCGTTCATTTGACAGGTGCATTCCTGGATAACAGTTTGTAATAATAGAACTTATTAATTAGGATCACTGATTAATCAACCATTTTTTCAGATATGAATCACTTACTTTAGTAAATATATGTTTAGCTTAATATTTACTTATGAAGGAACTGTGGGGTAGCCCACTGGTTAAAGTGTTCGCTCGGCACGCCGAACACCCAGGTTCGAATCCCCTCATGGGTACAATGTGTGAAGCCCATTTCTGGTGTCCCCCGCCGTGATATTGCTGGAATATTGCTGAAAGGGCTTAGTGACTGGGTTGAAGGCATGTCATCGTACCCCGAAAAAGTGCGACTTTGCCCATTATGTCAGTCACTGGTTTGTATCGGCTAGACTTGAGTATTTACAGGCTCACTGTACGACTGCCACTACTACTGCTACTACTACTACTACTACTACTACTACTACTACTACTACTGCTACTACTACTGCAACTACTGTCACTACTGTCACTACTGCCACTACTCTCAGTACAACTACTGGAACCCCACTACTACTACTACTACTACTACTACTAACACTGCCACCAACACTGCCACTACCACTACTACCAACACTGCCTGACCCGTGAAGATCCAGGGTAGAATAGGTCCTCAGCAACCCATGCTTGCCGTAAAAGGCGACTATGCTTGTCGTAAGAGGCGACTTTGCTTGTCGTTAGAGGCGACAAACGGGATCGGGTGGTCAGGCTCGCTTACATTATGATGTATGTCATCGTTTCCTCATGTCATGCTCATGACGTCAATCACTGGATTGTCTGGTCCAGACTCGATTGTTTACAGACTGCCGTCATACAGCTGTAATCTTGCTGAATGTGGCGCTAAACAACAAACAATCAAACAAAACAAACAAACCAACTCTGCCATTTCTACTACTACTACTACTACTACTACTACTACTACTACTACTACAGCTAAATCTATCACTGCCATTTTAGCACGACCTGTTCAGATCAGCATGGTATGTATGTTATGTGTACGCGTGTGTCTGTGCGGTAATCGATGAGCGGAAACCAAGCACCAAAAACTGACAGAACGTGACCATCACGCGTGTCCGCCTCCTGATGGACCCTAATCTGACACGAGTTGTCGACCCTTGTAAAGGATATATTTTCCCCTGCAACATATGTGGTAATTACAATGACGGGCTAAAATACCGAGTATGTTTTTCCGGTAATTGAAAATTGAAAGAACTGTTGTTGATTATGGCCATTTAACCATCACTCCTTCCTGCATTAGTTGGCTTGGTGATTTAGGTCCCCTGTATACCTTCTATATCATCAGACCGCCTCCGTGGTCTAGTGGTAGAGCGTCCGCCCGGAAAGCAGCGAAAGGTCCGGGGTTCGATCCCCGGCCTCGTCATACGTTAAAATATGGTACTTGTTGTTACCTGCGCTTGGCATTAAGGGGCTAAAACAAGGACTGGTTGGCTCGGAGTCAGTATACTGTGTCTAAGTGGGGTGTTCATGTTAAACTGCAGCATGGTATCTCAGTGAGCTAGCACTATAAATCGGCATTAGTCCGGACTAGTACAAGCAGCCACACAAACACACACACGTGCATGCACGTCGCTATATAAGTGCAATAATCTTGGACGCGACGTTAAACCCGATTTCACCTCACCTCACCTTGGTGATTTTGTGTAAAAGTAAATTTGTTCAATGATACATGATTGAATGTGCAACCACATGACCCCTACCATGTTTAAAAAGTAAATTTGTGCCGAAAAGAACAAAGTTATTTGTTTTCAAGGATAAGATATCTACAATATCCATCAGCAGTTTTCTACTATTCAAATCTATTATTTTGTAATTCTTATAGTTATATTTTTCAACATGATACCATGTAGAAGCATTCTATGTGTGTGTGTGTGCTAGCTACGCGCTGATACCATTAATGTTTTGGACCCGTGAAGACCCGGGGTAGAATAGGTCTTCAGCAACCCATGCTTGCCGTAAAAGGCGACTATGCTTGTCGTAAAAGGCGACTAACGGGATCGGGTGGTCAGGCTCGCTGACTTGGGTTATACATGCCATCAATCCCAATTGCGTGGATCGATGCTCATGATATTAATCACTGGATTGTCTGGTCAAGACTCGATTATTTACAGATCGCCGTCATGTAGCTAGAATATTGCTGAGTGCGGCGTTAAACAACAAACCAACCAACCAACCAACCAACATTAATATTTTGGATATAACATCGCTTACTTAAGATATTTTCAGTTGAAAATCAAACATATGGTAAAATCAACTGGGGGGTATAGTTTTTTTGCCAATCTGTATTATGACAGTGTTGAGTGGTATTTAGGAGCTGAAGAATAAATAAAAACAAAGTTGACTGATAGCTAACGGCGTTAAACAACACATAAAAACAAAAAAACAACAACAAAAAAACAATGAAATGAAGAGCCGAACATGTCTTCATTTTTCAGGACGTCCATTGTGTTCAGCGAGCAATTTATTTTATTTGTAAAAGTATTAGAAAGTAAAATAAATTGTGAAAAACTCCTAAACGGTCGGTCTCCAAGTAGGTTGTCAGAATATAAAAGCTCAAGCCGATGTGTTGTCGAGCGGCTATATTTAGCAGTGCATGCGTGGGGTGCGGTGCGGTGCGGTGGGGTAGCCTTGTGGTTAAAGCGTTCGCTCGTTAGGGACTCGGGTTGGATTCCCTACATGGGTACAATAAAATGTTTGAGGTCTATTCCTGGTGTCCCGCCGTCATATTACGAGAGTATTGCTAATGCAGCGTAAAACCATAGTATAACCACTCACTGGATGCATGGGTTTAACCAAACTGATAAACGTCTGAGACCTGCATCACTTCGGGATTTCCTCCCACATAAGCTGCGGGATATAACTGGGATGCTGTTAAAGCAGCGTTAAACCCACTCTTTCAACAACCACCCCCCCCCCCCCCCCCCCCCCACACACACACACACACACACACACACACACACCTCCCCCCGCCCTGCCCCAACCCAACCCTCCCACTCTTCTTTGCCGTCATATAGCTGGAATATTGCTGAATGCGGCGTTAAACAACAAACAAACAAACACTCTTCGCACGGCTATGCCACCACGATGTACGTGGTGATATGAGATGCGACCGTAAAATCCTTTAAATGTTCACGTTGTACGCCACATTCCGCCACAGGAGACTTCACGTTACTTGTGGCCTTGCCCTGATTCTGACCGGTTGAACGAATTCCTTCATGCTGAGTCAATATTGATTATATATCATATTAAACACCACCTCTGTACAAATTAAGACAGTTCATTTAAGAATTGACGTACATGTAGTAAGTTTTTTATCGTTTAAGGAGGTAAAAACTAATGTGGACACTGTGTGAATCCGCGTAGCGTTGCGGATGTTAGCAAACTGTGCACACCAGTTTTATCGTTTATACCTCCACTAAAAAAGAAGGCTATGAAAGTCAGTTCTTTAAATAAATGTCAATAATGATAAAATCCCTGACTGTATTTATTCTGTACAAAACAACAACCTGTAGACAGCAGTACGAAAACCTTGACCTCGGTCAGTGTAATAATGTGACACAAGCCCCGCCCACTATATTAACCAATCAGGAAATTGCAGTCTATTAATGGGCGTGGCCTAATTGATTGTTTTTGGTGAGCCAATCAAATTAAGATGGAATCACTTGTAATATATGTATTACAATATGACAGTATTTGTGAACATTTTGTGATAAATACTCTTGTTGCTTTCAGCGCACAGTGTCTTGAATTTGTCAATACACGAAGGATTATGGGTGAACTGCACACATTCCTCCAATGCAACATCACAAGATTTTATATGCAATGCAACGAGCGGAAGAGGTGAGTTTGTTTCAATATTACCCTTACATAGGGCACGGTAATAGGGAACATTAATTTAACTGATTATTACTGATTTTTATTATGATGTGTTTCATTGTTTTTATTGTTTGAGAAGAGGCCCATATCTAAGTGACGTCATAATTGAAGATGACGTTTGGTGTGACGTCGTTCCGACAATAGAGGAACAACTGCCTTGATATCTTGATGTCTTGATGAGTTTAGGGCGTTGGGGAAGCCTGATGGTTAACCCTCTGGAAGCCGAGTTTTTTTCTGACGCACATTTTCCTAAGATCTGAAAAGTAAAGGCGCTTGTATTTGCGTATTTACTAAAACATCCTGAACGATTCTAGGGTTATCGGAAACGTTTTGGAATGATCATTGGTGATTTAATAGTGTGTGAGTGAGTGAGTGAGTGAGTATGGTTTTACGCCGCTTTTAGGAATATTCCAGCAATATCACGGCGGGGGGACACCAGAAATGGGCTTCACACATTGTACCCATGTCGGGAATCGAACCCAGGTCTTCGGCGTGGCGAGCGAACGCTTTAACCACTAGGCTACCCGACCGCCCCGGTGATTTAATAAAAGACAGATACACGTGAACACTAATATGCTATTTGTGAAAATCATTTCTCCTAATAAATATCCGAAATGTAGATTTTTTAAAATGCTGTAAATAACGCCGTGAATGGTTATTTAGTAATGTGTAAAAAATGGCGACATTTACGATGTACCTAATTTTCAGAGGTCATTTTCAGTAATGTTGCTATGCCTAAAATGGCAGTGGATGAGATCAGGGAACACAGAATTTCCCACAAAATTCAAAACTGTGAAGTATATTTGTGTGCGTGATATATGTTGAATTTTTTTCGACTTCAAAGTGAGGGTTGAAGAGCAGGAATAAAAATACCCCCCTGGCATCCAGTGGGTAAAGCGTTCACTCGTCACGCCGAAGACCCGGGTTTGATTCCTCACATGGGTACAATGTGTGAAGCCCAATTTTCATGTCTCCCCTGCCGTGATATTGCTGGAAAAGTGCGGCGTAAAACCACACTCACTCACTGTTCCGGGCGAGTAAACATCCTCTGCGCCGTTAAATGTGACGGATCTCGGCTGACTGAAGTACCTGAAACAGACATAAAATATTCACGTAAATCCATTCCACTCTCTCGACAACAACCGTCTTCTGTGAAAGCACCGTTTATCCAGACCGTAACGTTCCCATTGATTTGTATGTGTCCGGATTAACGAGCTTTATAAAGCGAACAATCGGTGACATGAAGGCGCTCCAACAGAACCGTCCGCCGGACAAACCAAGTTTCGTTGTGAAGAAATATTCGTTGATCCGAATGTTTTTTCCCACTAAAATATGGGTGCAATTCATTGATACCACGTGGATATCTTTGTTTGTTTGTTGTTTAACGCACACTCAGCAATATTCCAGCTGTAAGACAATCCAGTGATTGACATTGTGAACATCGGTCCACGCAATTGGGATACGATGACATGCATGAACCAAGTCAGCGATCCTGACCACCCGATCCCGTTTATCGCTACCTGCAACAAGCATGGGTTGATGAAGACCAATTCTAACCCGGATATTTATATCTTCAACTTGCTTGTAGTCACACATGTTAGGAATGGACGTAGCTAGTTGTTATATCCGTTTGTCTTTGCGTGCTTGTCCTGCATATTCGGCGTTTAACAAGCCAGGACGATCCTGACTTGCCCATGGGAGGGTTTATGTGCTGTGATTGGTTATTTAACTGTCGTGATAATAGAAAATCAATACTATCTGTGTCATGGAGGTCAACGTCGTGCATCAAGTTCACAAGAGGTGATGTCTGATCAATACATCCTGTTGGTAATACAGGTTTCAGTGCCCCATGAGTGTCTAGCCATGTATACTTTGGGTAGAGTAGGTTTCAGTGCCCCATGAGTGTCTAGCCATGTATACTTTGGGTAGAGTAGGTTTCAGGTCCCCATGAGTGTCTAGACATGTGTATTCTGAGTTGAGTAGGTTTCAGTGCCCTATGAGTGTCTAGCCATGTGTAATCTGGGTAGAGTAGGTTTCAGCGCCCCATGAGTGTCTAGCCATGTGTAATCTGGGTAGAGTAGGTTTCAGTGCCCTAAGAGTGTCTAGCCATGTGTATTCTGAGTTGAGTAGGTTTCAGTGCCCTATGAGTGTCTAGCCATGTGTATTCTGAGTTGAGTAGGTTTCAGTGCCCTATGAGTGTCTAGCCATGTGTAATCTGGGAAGAGTAGGTTTCAGTGCCCCATGAGTGTCTAGACATGTGTATTCTGAGTTGAGTAGGTTTCAGTGCCCTATGAGTGTCTAGCCATGTGCATTCTGAGTTGAGTAGGTTTCAGTGCCCCATGAGTGTCTAGCCATGTGTTTTCTGGGTAGAGTAGGTTTCAGTGCCCCATGAGTGTCTAGCCATGTGTATTCTTGGTAGAGTAGGTTTCAGTGCCCCATGAGTGTCTAGACATGTGTATTCTGAGTTGAGTAGGTTTCAGTGCCCCATGAGTGTCTAGCCATGTACATTCTGAGTTAAGTAGGTTTCAGTGCCCCATGAGTGTCTAGCCATGTGTATTCTGGGTAGAGTAGGTTTCAGTGCCCCATGAGTGTCTAGCCCTGTGTATTCTGAGTTGAGTAGGTTTCATTGCCCCATGAGTGTCTAGCCATGTGCATTCTGAGTTGAGTAGGTTTCAGTGCCCCATGAGTGTCTAGCCATGTGTATTCTGGGTAGAGTAGGTTTCAGTGCCCCATGAGTGTCTAGCCATGTGTATTCTGGGTAGAGTAGGTTTCAGTGCCTCATGAGTGTCTAGCCATGTGTATTCTGGGTAGAGTAGGTTTCAGTGCCCCATGAGTGTCTAGCCATGTGTATTCTGGGTAGAGTAGGTTTCAGTGCCCCATGAGTGTCTAGCCATGTGTATTCTGGGTAGAGTAGGTTTCAGTGCCTCATGAGTGTCTAGACATGTGTATTCTGAGTTGAGTAGGTTTCAGTGCCCCATGAGTGTCTAACCATGTGTATTCTGGGTAGAGTAGGTTTCAGTGCCTCATGAGTGTCTAGCCATGTGCATTCTGGGTAGAGTAGGTTTCAGTGCCTCATGAGTGTCTAGCCATGTGTATTCTGGGTAGAGTAGGTTTCAGTGCCTCATGAGTGTCTAGACATGTGTATTCTGAGTTGAGTAGGTTTCAGTGCCCCATGAGTGTCTAGCCATGTGTATTCTTGGTAGAGTAGGTTTCAGTGCCTCATGAGTGTCTAGCCATGTGTATTCTGGGTAGAGTAGGTTTCAGTGCCCCATGAGTGTCTAGCCATGTGTATTCTGGGTAGAGTAGGTTTCAGTGCCCCATGAGTGTCTAGCCATGTGTATTCTGGGTAGAGTAGGTTTCAGTGCCCCATGAGTGTCTAGCCATGTGTATTCTGAGTTGAGTAGGTTTCAGTGCCCCATGAGTGTCTAGCCATGTGTATTCTGGGTAGAGTAGGTTTCAGTGCCTCATGAGTGTCTAGCCATATGTATTCTGGGTAGAGTAGGTTTCAGTGCCCTATGAGTGTCTAGCCATGTGTATTCTGAGTTGAGTAGGTTTCAGTGCCTCATGAGTGTCTAGACATGTGTATTCTGAGTTGAGTAGGTTTCAGTGCCCCATGAGTGTCTACCCATGTGTATTCTGGGTAGAGTAGGTTTCAGTGCCCTATGAGTGTCTAGCCATGTGTATTCTGGGTAGAGTAGGTTTCAGTGCCCCATGAGTGTCTAGACATGTGTATTCTGAGTTGAGTAGGTTTCAGTGCCCCATGAGTGTCTAGCCATGTGTATTCTGGGTAGAGTAGGTTTCAGTGCCTCATGAGTGTCTAGCCATGTGTATTCTGGGTAGAGTAGGTTTCAGTGCCCTATGAGTGTCTAGCCATGTGTATTCTGGGTAGAGTAGGTTTCAGTGCCCCATGAGTGTCTAGACATGTGTATTCTTGGTAGAGTAGGTTTCATTGCCCCAAGAGTGTCTAGCCATGTGTATTCTGGGAAGACCCAGGTTCGATTCCCCACATGGGTGCAATGTGTGAAGCTCACTTCTGGTGCCGCCGTGACATTGTTGGAATATTGCAAAAAGGGGCATAAAACCATCCTCACTGTCATGGTAGATTGTAGTGTCAATGAGATTGGCGTCCACTGTTGCCATCAGAAGATCTGGCATTCAGGTTCAGTGACTTGGCTGGCCATGTATCATTGTACACTGACAGCGAGTGACGCTGGCAATGCGGCCAACTCCTGATCCCTCGGACACAGACAAAAACAACTCATCAGTAATACTGACATTATCAGTCATCGTCATGAAACCAAGCACATCCCCAAACACAAGCCCGCTATCTCATGCATTTATTCATGCATTTATTCATGCACATTGAGTTGATATTTCCCAACTGGCCCGTACAAATGTTTCCAAGTTTCTGCAATATCGCGAGGAATCAGTGTTTATTTTCCACTTGGTAATATAATATACAGCTCAAAAGAAGTTAAAGAACACCCGATTTGTTCAGAAGACTGTAGTTAATCTGTCATAACTGGCGGCTACTGCAGCACATCCTAATTGTGGGTGTTCTTTAACTTGTTTTTGGTAGTATATATATATCCCCGGCAACCCATGGATGTCGTCAGTCTGTCCGACAAAAAAGATATTTCACACCACATGAGGTACTATAAAATACATGTGCCCGAATGACGGTATTTTGCTGTATGACTTCTGCGTGGTGATTTGGCTCAGTTAAGCTACCTCTGATGGCCAAACACTGTTTGACCCTCTTCTGATGGCCCCACACTGTTTGTCTCTCCTCTGATGGCCCCACACTGTTTGACCCTCCCCTGATGGCCCCAGACTGTTTGACCCTCCCCTGATGGCCCCACACTGTTTGACCCTCCTCTGATGGCCCCACACTGTTTGACCCACCTCTGATGGCCCCACACTGTTTGACCCTCCCCTGATGGCCCCACACTGTTTGACCCTCCTCTGATGGCCCAACACTGTTTGACCCTCCTGTGATGGCCCAACACTGTTTGACCCTCCTCTGATGGCCCCACACTGTTTGACCCTCCTCTGATGGCCAAACACTGTTTGACACAGCTCTGATGGCTCCACACTGTTTGACACAACTCTGATGGCCCAACACTGTTTGACCCTCCTCTGCTAGCTCTACACTGTTTTACCCTCCCCTGATGGCCCCACACTGTTTGACACAGCTCTGATGGCTCCACACTGTTTGACCCTCCTGTGATGGCCCAACACTGTTTGACCCTCCTCTGATGGCCCCACACTGTTTGACCCTCCTCTGATGGCCCCACACTGTTTGACACAGCTCTGATGGCTCCACACTGTTTGACACAACTCTGATGGCCCCACACTGTTTGACCCTCCTCTGCTAGCTCTACACTGTTTTACCCTCCCCTGATGGCCCCACACTGTTTGACCCTCCTCTGATGGCCCCACACTGTTTGACACACCTCTGATGGCCCCACACTGTTTGACCCTCCTCTGATGGCCCCACACTGTTTGACCCTCCCCTGATGGCCCCACACTGTTTGACCCTCCCCTGATGGCCCCACACTGTTTGACCCTCATCTGATGGCCCCACACTGTTTGACCCTCCTCTGATGGCCCCACACTGTTTGACCCTCCCCTGATGGCCCCACACTGTTTGACCCTCCTCTGATGGCCCAACACTGTTTGACCCTCCTGTGATGGCTCAACACTGTTTGACCCTCCTCTGATGGCCCCACACTGTTTGACCCTCCTCTGATGGCCCCACACTGTTTGACACAGCTCTGATGGCTCCACACTGTTTGACACAACTCTGATGGCCCAACACTGTTTGACCCTCCTCTGCTAGCTCTACACTGTTTTACCCTCCCCTGATGGCCCAACACTGTTTGACCCTCCTCTGATGGCCCAACACTGTTTGACCCTCCTCTGATGGCCCCACACTGTTTGACCCTCCTCTGATGGCCCCACACTGTTTGACACAACTCTGATGGCCCCACACTGTTTGACCCTCCTCTGCTAGCTCTACACTGTTTTACCCTCCCCTGATGGCCCCACACTGTTTGACCCTCCTCTGATGGCCCCACACTGTTTGACACACCTCTGATGGCCCCACACTGTTTGACCCTCCTGTGATGGCCCCACACTGTTTGACCCTCCTCTGATGGCCCAACACTGTTTGACACACCTCTGATGGCCCCACACTGTCTGACCCTCATCTGATGGCCCCACACTGTTTGACCCTCCACTGATGGCTCCACACTGTTTGACCCTCCTCTGATGGCTCCACACTGTTTGACCCTCATCTAATGGCCCCACACTGTTTGACCCTCCACTGATGGCTCCACACTGTTTGACCCTCCTCTGATGGCTCCACACTGTTTGACACACCTCTGATGGCCCCACACTGTTTGACCCTCCTCTGATGGCCCAAACTGTTTGACCCTCCTCTGATGGCCCCACACTGTTTGACTCTCCACTGATGGCTCCAGCCTGTTTGACCCTCTTCTGATGGCTCCACACTGTTTGACAGAACTCTGATGGCCCCACACTGTTTGCTCCGCCTCTAATGGCTCCACATTTTGCCCCGTCTCTGATTGACCCACACTGTTTGACCCGCCTCTGATGGCACCACACTGTTTGCCCCCACCTCAGTTGGCTGCACACGGTTTGTCCCACCTCTAATGGTCCCATACAATTTGACTCACCTCTGCCTGCTCAATAATGTTTGCCCCATCTCCGATGGCTCCATACTGTTGGACCCACCTGAACACTCCACATTATTTGTCCCACCTCTGACGGCTCCATACTGATTGTCCTACCTCTAATGGTCCCATACTATTTGACCCACCTCTGCCGGCTCCGTACTGTTTGCCCCACCTCTGATGGCTCCACATTATTTGCCCCAACTCTGCCGGCTCCACACTGTTTGCCCCACCTCTGCCGGCTCCATACTGTTTGCCCCACCTCTGATGGCTCCACATTATTTGCCTCAACTCTGCCGGCTCCACACTGTCCCATCTCTGATGGCTCCATACTGTTTGCCCCATCTCTGATGGCTCCATACTGTTTGCCCCATCTCTGATGGCTCCACATTATTTGCCCCACCTCTGCTGGTTTTACACTGTTTGCCCCACCTTTGATGCAGACAGCAGACAGCAGGCCCTCGTGACATACCATTGGCGATAAGGTGATACCTCATCAAATCACTAATTCACTGCTAATATATCAAAGCCGAAGCAGTAGACGTTTAAGAAATCGTGCAACATCAATGGAAGGTTTAATATTGATCGTGAAATTCAGGATTGTTCGTTGAAGGCGGAATTGATTTAACGCTCGAGCAAATAGCGAGTTGGTATTGTAAGGTTATAGATTTTGTATTAATCAGATAAATCATCTTTAGAACTTCGAGAAACATTCCCTCCATTGACCAAGAAGGGTTCCGCTGTTCGTCTTGTACACGAAAACTGGGTACGATGATGTAGTGTACAACCTTATTCAATTCACAGAGAACATTTATTTTTGCGCTTTCATTACAAGAAAATGAACAGTATACATTTCTCAAAGTAAAATCGATTCTCTCTGTAGACAGTCTATGGACGAAAGCATGATCGCAAAATCCGGAAGTTTTGCAACAATCCACAGAGCCAGTGTGTCTACCATGGTGGCGTCTTTATTAATACACAGACTAAATGATCAATAACGTTACTCTTCTGACGAATGTCGTATCTATTGTGGTCTTATTGGTATGCGTACATGCGCCATTATCTAATTCTATGCAGAGCGAGCGTGGTTTCTATTCATTAGATGCTTAGATACAATCCGAAGCAGACACACATTGACCTCGGCTCAGAAATGTCTTGTTTCCCGTGGGCACATCTGATAATATCCACGTAAATAATTGACGCCAAGCCTACCCAGAGAAGTTGCAACCCAACGCGACTCGGCTACTGTGTGACAGGCAGGCAATCAATGCTGCCTCATTCAAGCACCGGATTCAAACGAATTGCCAGAGATTGGGATGCTACAGCCAGGCTCCGCAGCGACATCAGTTAACAGCCGTGGCGTGAGCGGGTACCAGAGCAGGGGGACTTGTGTTCAGGGTCGCGAGGTATTTGAGGAGAAGCACCTCAATCGTCCACAGGTGGAATTGGAACACTATGACAGCCACGGTCTGACCTTTCTGTTGTCCACTTGCATCACGAACACCAGTGTCGCAGAATAGCATGTGTCAGTGTTGGCTCTAACAGTTTCAGTTGAACATGAAAAATTTCCTTAAATTCAAGACTCGCCAAAACAGTGCGGACCTTCGAAAATTTGGGGAGGAGTACTATTTGAGAGAAGCAAAGCTTTGGAGACCTTTCCGTCTGTTCGGGGTATTTGCTACAGTGTCCGCCATGGCTTTCATTCTTGCGGCGATCCTCAGCTCTCACTGGATTGCGGGTAAAGGTAAGTCTATTTTAACAATTATTCCTTAATTATTTTAGTGCAAACTAAAACTGCAGTTTTATTGTGATGTAATAATTCGAAAAAAATCGTTTGGTTGAAAATCTGTCGTAGGATAACACTGAAAGTGTGATGGAGGGGAAAGCCTTTGTTTTGTCATAACAATCGGTCCGCGAGCCAACACGGAATGCCTCCTTCATCATCAAATCGTGCACACGGAAACCAAAGCCGGTTTTATTTTACCCCCTTGGCGTTAAGTAAGGTCGGGGGGATTGTTACCAGGTATTGACGGAACACTAATGATGTATTTGTTGCCGTGAATCTATTATAATAATGAACCGACAGACACATCTTGGATCAATACCTCGTGAACTCCACATAGTATCAGTGTTGTACGGCCTAGCTAAATCTGACTTGGGCACGGCTCTCAGCCCAACGCGGACCGAAACACCGTTGACTAAACCCCCCCAGGACCTTCTCATTAACCTACCGCTCAGGGACCCGTAACCTTAACATGCCCGAGCTCCAAACGGTTACCAATGGTGATACCACGCACACCAATGTGTTCCGCAAAATATCAATCGTACAAATTGATTTTGAAATTAACAATTTAGATAATATAATTGTAAGATTAAGCTTAAAAACGATTTGGGGATCATGTGTTGCCGTTGATTATTAATTATCATATGATACTGTCATTGGAGATCTGGCTCGTGGTCACATGGTCTTCAGAATACATTGCAATAATTCCCAACTAAATGTGTTTCGCAAACTGTGACGTCACAACCCTTAGCGAGGGCGCTGTGTGGTAGATTCCGAAACACTATCAATGTTTGTGCGTTTACTATTTGGTAAAAAACGCACGATCGGGGCTCCCACTGAAGAACGTTTGGCCCTTATCGTGGACGCATAACAGATTCCGATGTTATTGATAAGAGCGATGACGGACCTTGTATTACATCAATATGGGAAATATTTCTGTAATACCGCAACAGAATAAATAATCTCCCATTGAATTTAAAACATCCCAACTCAGCTTCCAGGGATTGTTATCCAGTTCGACCCTGACCTTACCAAAACAGAGCAAACCGGCGCAGCCGTGTCGCCATGGTAACCCGGCGATTGATTGATTTATGTGCGAATAATGTCGCACAACAGCCATTTGAGACTCGATCAGATTTTCCAATGTTAATCCTCGTTCAAGGGTGGGTTGGAAGAAGGCTTAGCCCAGATCGGGCATAATACTTTAATATGATGCGTCCTGCCTTGAGGAAGAGGAAGGCTGACTGTCATAAATCTCGCAGGTTATATAGACTGTAATACATCTCCGGCGAATGTCGCCATCCCGTGTTCATACATCTAAATTACATCATTACAAGCCATTATGGCAGAATCGGAGGCGCGCCAGGCCGAATTTCATGAATCGATTCACGTAATAAGCCAATTACATGCATGTTTTCTTCAAGAGTTGGGCTGGTCGCGAAGAGACTCGATGATTGTCGGATTAATGAGAAAACCATAGAGAACGTATTTTATCTGTTTGGCGAAAACACTGAGACGCAAGTCTAACAGTTGATGCGTTGTGCACTCGGGAATCTAGATGGACGTTGGAAGCGCGTTGGAATCGATATTTCGGCTTCAGACAACATTTCATATGATTCGTGTCGTGGCGTTAGACGTTTCGTGACAAGATCGGCCTTCCCTGCCCAGCTTTATGAAGTCCTGACTGTTGCTTTCCGCGAAGCGTACAGCTGTTGAAAATTCCTCTCGCCTCGGGTGTCATTAGGTAGAATCAACTGGTGTTTATGTCCCCCATTGTTTCTCAATGTTCATATCCTGAGGGATCCAGAGAACCCCGTATCAGGAGCGTGATATGGCTAATAGGTGTGTGATATAGCTGAGGATGTGTGATATGGCTGAGGATGTGTGATATGGCTGAGAATGTGTGATATGGCCGAGGGTTGTGCGATATGGATGAGGGGTGTGTGATATGGATGAGGGTTGTGTGATATGGATGAGGGTTGTGTGATATTGCTGAGGATGTGTGATATGGCTGAGAATGTGTGATATGCCTGTGGAATGAGTGATATGGCTGAGGGGTGTGTGATATGGCTGAGTGGTGAGTGATATGGCTGAGTGGTGTGTGATATGGCTAAGGGGTGTTTGGGGCGGTCGGGTAGCCTAGTGCGAAAAGCGTTCGCTCTTCACGCCGAAGATGCGGGTTCGATTCCCGACATGGGTACAATGTGTGAAGCCCATTTCTGGTGTCCCCCGCCGTGATATTGCTGGAATATTGCTAAAAGCGGCGTAAAACCATACTCATTCACTCAGTCACTCACTGAGGGGTGTGTGATATGACTGAGGGATGTATGATATGGATGAGGATGTGTGATATGGATGAGGATGTGTGATATAGCTGAGGGTTGTGCGATATGGCGAAGGATTGTGTGATATTGCTGAGGGTTGTGTGATATAGCTGAGGAATGTGTGATATGGCTGAGGG
Source organism: Haliotis cracherodii (assembly GCF_022045235.1). Classification (NCBI taxonomy): domain Eukaryota; kingdom Metazoa; phylum Mollusca; class Gastropoda; order Lepetellida; family Haliotidae; genus Haliotis; species Haliotis cracherodii. The sequence continues at coordinate 141,948 of NW_027266277.1, forward strand.
TTGTGTGATATGGCTGAGGGGTGTGTGATATGGCTGTGGGTTGTGTGATATGGCTGAGGATGTGTGATATAGCTGAGGGTTGTGTGATATGGCTGAGGATGTGTGATATGGCTGAGGATGTGTGATATGGATGAGGATGTGTGATATAGCTGAGGGTTGTGTGATATGGCTGAGGGTTGTGTGATATTGCTGAGAATGTGTGATATGCCTGAGGGTTGTGTGATATGGCTGAGGGGTGAGTGATATGGCTGAGGGTTGTGTGATATGGCTGAGGGTTGTGTGATATGGCTGAGGGGTGAGTGATATGGCTGAGTGGTGTGTGATATGGCTGAGGGGTGAGTGATATGGCTGAGTGGTGTGTGATATGGCTAAGGGGTGTGTGGGGCGGTCGGGTAGCCTAGTGGGAAAAGCGTTCGCTCGTCACGCCGAAGACGCGGGTTCGATTCCCGACATGGGTACAATGTGTGAAGCCCATTTCTCTTGTCCCCCGCTGTGATATTGCTGGAATATTGCTAAAAGCGGCGTAAAACCATACTCACTCACTCGCTGAGGGGTGTGTGATATGGCTGAGGGTTGTGTGATATGGCTGAGGGTTGTGTGATATGGCTGAGGATGTGTTATATGGATGAGGATGTGTGATATAGCTGAGGGTTGTGTGATATGGCTGAGGATTGTGTGATATTGCTGAGGGTTGTGTGATATAGCTGAGGGATGTTTGATATGGCTGAGGGTTGTGTAATATAGCTGTGGGTTGTATGATATGGATGAGGATGTGTGGTATAGCTGATGGTTGATGGATGTTTGATATGGCTGATGGACGATTGATATGGCTGATGGGTGTTTGATATAGCTGATGGATGTTTGATATTGTTAAGGTTTGTGTGATATGGATGAGGACGTATGCGATATGGCATATGTATGAGTTATGTGTCATATGGCTTAGTTGAGTGAACTAGTTTACATTTAAGGAAACCAGCTAGAGACAATGTTCATTTTCAAATATGATCCATAATCAGCCTTTTCGACACTTACAAGCCTTACCTTTGCATTACGTGTTGGTACAAATCCAAACCATACAATGAACAAAGCCTGATGACCCTTATAATACCTTGTCCTGTTCCCGTCACCGCCTGGAGTCGTGGAAGGTGGGTTAGCACAGCGGGTAACGCATGTGGCCTTAACGCAGACGGTTCGAATCCAAGCTTGAACCCGTTTTAAAAATCATCATTGGATTTTGCTTTCGACACATGTTTGGGGAGTGAGTGAATATTGCTAAACGCCGCACCAGCAATTCTACAGCTATTCGCAACCACATGTTTCAGGAATAGCTTCGCAAAGGTCATAAAACCTCAGGCAGCCATTCGTTTATTTGGGGAAAACGTCACAAAAAAAGGCCAAACTATCAATAAATGGCAACGATGTTTCAGGTATTTACAGCAGGAAAACTGATTTCAACGGGCCCCCAAAGCTTGTCTGCGGAGAATGTAATTACATTTGGGTGTCCGTACACTGCCAAAACAGCATCAACCCTAATCAGCTGTTATCCAATTACCAGACCGGCTCACGTGAAATGATGCGGCTGAAAATCAGTGCAGGGATCTGAGACCAACAAGCAAACGTGTTGTCAGGAACTACACTGCTCGGCTCAATTATGTAAAGGTTTCCTTACTCGACTGCGGAGATAAGAGGGTCGTGGTATTACATATTGATGGCGAGTACTGGTTTAAAACTAGGTCTGGAAATAACTTCAATGACGTCAATTGAAGAGCGTGGCTTTCTTTACTTGCACGGGTGGATTCAATTCATATTTTCATCATCGCTCTATGTTTTCCTCAATCAGAAGCGATAAGTTTTCAGTTTCAGTTTTGAAAAAAAAATCAATAATGTCATTACGTCATTACGTTATAATTGTCTTTTGAATGCTGTGTAGACTTCCCCACAACAATCATATCATTTGACAGAAACATATCCCACAGACTCCAAATTTCTCTATGGCTGAAGTGACTCACCATCCTATCTATGGACCATTACAATGTGGTCTTGGCCGTGTGTGGTCTTTCATGGGCCATTAGAATATGCTTGTCGTAAGAGGCGAGTATTTACAGACCGCTGTCAAATAACTTGAATATTGCTGAGTGCGGCGTTAAACAACAAACACAAATTAGAATGTGCTTGTCGTAAGAGGCGTCTAACGGGATCGGGTGGTCAGGCTCGGTAGGATGCATGTCATCGATTCCCAATTGCGTAGATCGATGCCCATATTGTCAATCACTGGATTGTCTGGTCTAGACTCGATTATTCTCAGACCATCGCCATATAGCTGGAATATTGCTGAATGAGGCGTTAAACAACAAACAAACAAACAAACAAACACAACAAACAAAAAAGAATGTGATGACAATGCGTCTTCTAGGTTTAGCCTAAATTGGTCGAGGTATCGTACCTTGACATTTATTCGATCTAGACCCAAAGGACATATATATTGGCCAAACTGTGATGCTCAACTGACATTTATAGCTAATTACTGTATCGTGTATAATTAGTAGCCTATTTGCTGATTAATAATGCACTGTTTCTGTTACAGGCTTCAGCGAGGGGATCTGGGCGAACTGTTACCAAAACCTCTCTGATCCGGAGGCCGTGGCCAAATGTCCAGAGAAGAGACCTCGTAGGATAAAATGCTTCTATCAATGTTGTGCCTTGTTGTCTATGTTGTTTACTGCTGTAGATACCCTTGCGCATGCCCGAGCAGAGACCATGCTAAGCTGAGCATAGTCAGTGTCATACTGAGCATAGACCATGTTAAACTGAGCATATACCGTGACTACCTAAGCAAACAGCATGTCATACCGACACATAGACCGTGTCTTACTGAGGCAAGAGCATGTTAAGCTGAGCATAGACCGTGTCTGAGCAAAGAGCATGTCGTATTGAAGAATAGTCAGTGTCATACTGAGCATAGACTATGTTAAACTGAGCATATACCGTGACTACCTAAGCAAACAGCATGTCATACCGACACATAGACCGTGTCTTACTGAGGCAAGAGCATGTTAAGCTGAGCATAGACCGTGTCTGAGCAAAGAGCATGTCGTATTGAAGAATAGTCAGTGTCATACTGAGCATAGACTATGTTAAACTGAGCATATACCGTGACTACCTAAGCAAACAGCATGTCATACCGACACATAGACCGTGTCTTACTGAGGCAAGAGCATGTTAAGCTGAGCATAGACCGTGTCTGAGCAAAGAGCATGTCATATTGAAGAATAGTCAGTGTCATACTGAGCATAGACTATGTTAAACTGGGCATAGACAGTGTCTAACTGAGTAAAGAGCATGTCATACAGACGCACTGACCATAATATCTAAACATTACTTTATATGCCCATGTTGCCGTAAAAGGCGACTATGCTTGTCATAAGAAGCTACTAACGGGATCAGGTAGTCAGGCTCGCTGACTTAGTATCGTATCCCAATGGCGTGGGTCGATGCTCATGATGTCAATCATTGGATTCGTCTGTCGAATATTTACAGACCGTCCTCATGTAGCTGGAATATTGCAGAGTGCGGCGTAAAACAACAAACAGGATGTAATGCATAATGTACATGAAGTCTGATTCATTTGTCTGATTCCTTAGACTGACTTTTGAATCAAGACCATTGGTACTGAACACTTACTGTTAGTCTAATTATTTTTGGTTCCAAACACATTCGACAAAGTTTAAATGAAATTTGTATTTATGTTAAGAAGGACAGTTATAAACAGAACACTTGACGTGATGACAACCCCTTATCACAACCATCCAACCACTCGATGTTGTACACTGTGAATATCCTTCTTAGATGCATAGATGTACACGGTATGTATGTATTGATTGTCAACAAGTTGTTCACGTGGCTGGAGAAAAACTGACAAGGGATGAAGTGAGCTCTTTTTATCACGCACTAACAATTCCCTGAACTTTTCTTGACCTTTCCGGGGTCAATTATATGGTGACCTTGACCTTTACTCACTACAGGTTCAGGAAACAGGCAGAACCTGCTTATAATCTTCCAGGAAGTCCGTCACCTTCAGTACTGACCATTTCCGCTTCCATTTTGGAAATGTGTTATCGTACTTTTGACATTTTACAGGGTTTTAAAGCTTTTGTCCACTAGTCCTTATAATGATAACATATAGCAAAACCCTTAAAATGGGCCAATTTCTACTAGTCCTTAGGATACTTTTACTATTGGACAGTTTAGTAAGGACTACAGGACTAGTGCCAATTTCTAACGCTGTTTTAATTTTAGAATGTGTATGGGAATTAAGACAAAACACATATTGGTATAATTAATCTTTGGAGATGGTATTATGCGCTTCAAGGCACCCTGAGACTGCTTTTGTAAGCTGAAATGAAGGGATATTATCAGTTGTTTGGAGGCACGGGACACGGGCAATTTGCTTAAAGTGTCGCAATCGACCATGCAGAGTTGCGTCCCTTTGTCGTGCCAGGATCCGTATATCACTTCCGTGCTTCCTACAAACTATACATTTCAAAGCAACGTTAAAATCAACGAGCGGACTCTTGCCAGGGTTAGAAAATAACACAAACCTTGTAAAAATTACCTCGAGCAAGTTCAAATTTCCAAATTTCCTTTTTGTTAGAAGGGCATTTTCCTTAGCCAGGCTAGTCAAACTTTTCAGTTCAGTTTTAACCCTGCTTTCCTAGTTTGTTCACTTAGGAAAATAATTTCGGGCAAAGCAGACACTACAGTTTTTGGTTAATGCCTTCCCACATGATAGAATCCGGCATAACGTCTAATAGATCTGTGTTTGGGTATGTGTTTCAATGTGTTTGATAAAAGATCATGACCACCGTCATATAGCTGAAATTTTGCTGAGTGCGGCATTAAACAACAAACAAACACTTAGTTTAAAAGCCTAGAAAATTCTGTAGCATATATCGATCGGTTCAAGCCTTAATATTTGAGAAACATAGACCGTTATATTTTTTATCTATCGATTATATATTTTGTATTTTTTGTGTCGACAGATCCTTTAACAGGTCAGTCTTCGCCATCTCTCCCTTGTTTGTATATAGTCAAGGTCACGGCCATTAATTGTCTGCAGTACTGGAGTTTCATATTCAATGACGCATGAGAAATCAATGTAAAAGAAAAGATCCCTATGAACAAATTGTTTAATGCAAACGTTCCATTCCTATATACAATAGAGACATTGTGATATGTAATGTGTCGATGTTATGCAACGCAATGTGGAACAGCAGGGCCGCTGCCATAAACAGAGATCAATATGTTTATGACATGTGTTATCCGAATGGAGAAGGCCGATCCACTACATGTCTACATGTACATAGACAATCGATGCGCGACAATAGACGGATAGATCCGGCTAGTCGTGGAGTATATCGCGTTCCTTTGTTGAAATCAATCATTTTCTCGTCATTAAAGGAAGGTGTTATGTGTAAACCCGGTCTGATGCTTTGCCGACAGTGTTTATCATTGTCCTTGACGCGCATGCACATCGCAAAATAACTGCAATAATCTTGAACGCGACGTTAAACCCCATGTCACCTCTCTTCACCTCCAGTGCCTCCAGTGAAAGGTCCATCGGCAATGTTTAGTGTACGTTGTAGGTGACAGTATCTTTGCTTACAACAAGTAGTAGGTGCCATGTTTAGTGTACGTTGTAGGTGACAGTATCTTTGCTTACAACAAGTTGTAGGGGTCATGTTTAGTGTACGTTGTAGGTGACTGTATCTTTGCTTACAACAAGTAGTAGGTGCCATGTTTAGTGTACGTTGTTGGTGACAGTGTCTTTGCTTACAACAAGTTGTAGGGGTCACGTTTAGTGTACGTTGTTGGTGACTGTATCTTTGCTTACAACAAGTAGTAGGTGCCATGTTTATTGTACGTTGTAGGTGACAGTATCTTTGCTTACAACTAGAAGTAGGGGCAATGTTTAGCAGACGTTGTAGGTGACAGTATCTTTGCTTACAACAAGTTGTAGGGGCCATATTTAGCAGACGTTGTAGGTGACAGTATCTTTGCTTACAACAAGTAGTAGGGGCCATGTTTAGCGGACGTTGTTGGTGACAGTATCTTTGCTTACAGCAAGTAGTAGGTGCCATGTTTAGTGTACGTTGTTGGTGACAGTATCTTTGCTTACAACAAGTAGTAGGTGCCATGTTTATTGTACGTTGTAGGTGACAGTATCTTTGCTTACAACTAGAAGTAGGGGCAATGTTTAGCAGACGTTGTAGGTGACAGTATCTTTGCTTACAACTAGAAGTAGGGGCAATGTTTAGCAGACGTTGTAGGTGACTGTATCTTTGCTTACAACAAGTAGTAGGGGCCATGTTTAGCGGACGTTGTTGGTGACAGTATCTTTGCTTACAACAAGAAGTAGGGGCCATGTTTTGTGTACGTTGTTGGTGACAGTATCTTTGCTTACAACAAGTAGTAGGTGCCATGTTTAGTGTACGTTGTAGGTGACAGTATCTTTGCTTACAACAAGTTGTAGGGGTCATGTTTAGTGTACGTTGAAGGTGACAGTATCTTTGCTTACAACAAGTAGGGGCCACGTTTAGTGTACGCTGTAGGTGACAGTATCTTTGCTTTCAGCAAGTAGTAGGTGCCATGTTTAGTGTACGTTGTAGGTGACTGTATCTTTGCTTACAGCAAGTTGTAGGGGCCATCTTTAGCGGACGTTGTAGGTGACAGTATCTTTGCTTACAACAAGAAGTAGGGGCCATGTTTTGTGTACGTTGTTGGTGACAGTATCTTTGCTTACAACAAGTAGGGTCATGTTTAGTGTACGTTGTAGGTGACAGTATCTTTGCTTACAACAAGTTGTAGGGGCCATCTTTAGCGGACGTTGTAGGTGACAGTATCTTTGCTTACAACAAGAAGTAGGGGCCATGTTTTGTGTACGTTGTTGGTGACAGTATCTTTGCTTACAACAAGTAGGGGCCATGTTTTGTGTACGTTGTACGTGACAGTATCTTTGCTTACAACAACAAGTAGGGGCCATGTTTTGTGTACGTTGTAGGTGACAGTATCTTTGCTTACAACAAGCAGGGGCCATGTTTTGTGTACGTTGTACGTGACAGTATCTTTGCTTACAACAAGTATTAGGGACCCTGTTTAGTGTACGTTGTTGGTGACAGTGCCTTTGCTAACAGTAACAGTAGAAGGGGCAATGCTACATTATAGGTGCCATCCGGAAAGTGGAAGTCCAACTGACACCTAGAGATTGTGGCAAATTAGTGTTAGCTTCTTGATTGGTCCATATGACCCATTTGTTTATTTATGCTGGTTTATATTGATCATGCATAGGATATTTAATGTTGTTAGAGCTGTATATTACGTAGATAATTCACCTGTTTGTTTCCCAGCTTTTTAACTCCGTTTAGAATTGAACTTCAGCAAACCCTGCTTGCCGAAAGAGGTGACAATGCTCGTCGTAAGAGGCGACAAACGGGATGGGGTGGTCAGGCTCGCTGACTTTGTTGATGCATGTCATCATATCATATTTGCACGGACGATGCTTATGGTGTCAATCACTGGATTGTCTGGTACAGACTTAATTATATACAAACCGCCATCATATACCTGGAATAATGATGAGAGCGTCGTTAAACAAAAAAACAAACAAACAAAATATTATCACAGATCTTTGCGTATGTGGTTGTGTTGTGTTTTAAAACAGTTTTCGTGGGCGTGTTTGTTCTCTCACGGCATGAGGTCTAAATGGAAAACCCAAAACATATTGTTTATAGGTTATAGATTGATATTGAAACACTTGGTCGCCCGTGCTCCACCCCTACAGTCGACAATGAAGACCTTTAACCACTCTGAACAATGGCCAATTGCATGATCGGTGCTCATGATGTCCTTCACTGGATTCTCTGGCCCAGACTCGATTATTTACACAACGCCGTCATGTTGCTGAGTGTGATGCTAAACAACAAACAAACAAACTGACAAAAACATCTTGGTGATTATATGAAAAATTCCCCAACACCCCCAACCCCCCTTGTCTTTTGTAAAAGGCAACTGATTGCGATTCGTCCTACCCATATTCGAGCAATATCACGACTGGGGACACCAGAAATTGGCTCGGGTTGATGCCATGTCATCATATCCCAATTGCATGATCGGTGCTCATGATGTCATTCACTGGATTCTCTGGCCCAGACTTGATTATTTACACAACGCCGTCATATTGCTGAGTGCGACAAATAACTGACAAAAACAACTTGGTGATTATGTGAAAAAATCTCCAACAGCCCTTGTCTGTTGTAAAAGGCAATTGATTGCGATTCGTCCTACCCCGACGGTTTGTTAGATAATAATTTATTATTTTCAGATATTATTGGAATACTGCTGACTGATCACAAAGTAATGATCACTGATATTTAACTATATCAAAACAAGATATTTTTGTTTCAACTTTAAGCCACGACCCTATCAATGTAGTACTGGTAGCATGATGGGAAGGAAGCTTTTCCTTTGAATTTGCCCAGTCGAATCAATATAGTATGTAAAATTGCTTCTTGTGATTTGTCAATGCATTTTGTACATGATAGGAGTGAGTGGGTATGGTTTTACACTGCTTTTAGCAATATTCCAGCAATATCACGGCGGGAGACACCATAAATGGGCTTCACACATTGTAACCATGTCGGGAATCGAATCCGGGTCTTCGGCGTGACGAGCAAACGCTTTAACCACTAGGCTACCAGATCGCCCCTTACATGATAGGACTTGAAGACGTAAGGTGTATTCACCCCAGGGAGCCCATACCACTAGATAAGCTATCTACCTTGTGTTGTTCCCCAAGTCCCTGGTGGTTCTATCCCCTGGAGGCGTCAAACCAAAAGACTTCAAAGATGGTACTTGCTGTTTCTATCCTGGGGCTAAAACAAGGACTGGTCGGCTCGGAGTCAGTATACTGTATCTGAGTGGGGTATTCATGTTTAACTTCGGCATGGTATCTCAGAGGGCTAGCACTATAAAATCGGCATTAGTCCGGACGAGAACAAGCAGCCATGACAAACATGACGTCGCCATATAAGTGCAATAATATTGAGCGCGATGGTAAAACCCAATAAAGGAAGGTGTATGTCAATACAACACTCCCTGTTTATCCCAGTTTGCACGCGTGCACCCAGTGCACCATCGTGAGCAAATCACGCAGCATTTACTGAATCATTAATGAAGCTCCCCCCTCTTTCTTTAATGAGTGATACATTTAAACTACGCCTGCCAAATCAACCGAACGATTCCAAACCCATGCGTGTAATCAAATAAGCCCGTTTGGGAGCACCGCCACGGAAATCCATGCAGCTAATCAAATAGGCCCTTAACAGTTATTGAGACAGGCAGATGACTCTGCGATGGAGCGGCCTCAGTCTTGGGTTGCCAATGATGATGCGCCAGCGATGGATGGCGTCCATGCTCGCTCGCCTCCCTCTCTGTCGACACAAATCAATATTCGCTTTCCCAGGAACATCTGACGAGCAAGCTGGATTACCGTAATTGAAGGCTTTTTTAGTCTGGTAACAGACGCGTGATAGCCGAATATATTGCGGCTTTTATTAATTCATTTTTCTTGTTTATTGCAAATTTTGTGTTTGAAGAAGCAGTTGAAATTCGTCACCTGCGTATAAACGGATTTCAATGCATTTCTGATGTCGTTTAAAGGGCACGTTAGCTTTTGAATGTTTTATGTAAAATGTTGCCACTGTATATATAAAGTTTCACTTCATGTTGAAATTATGATATTGATTTTGAAAATATTTCAGTCATGGGTTTTCTCAGATGGAGCTAAAGAAACATTTCTTATTTTTTTCTGAAAATACGAGTCAGCGATGGTCTATTAATAGTATTGTTTATTCAGACATTCTCTCTACCTTCAGTTGTGAACGTCATCAAATGACGCAGTGTGTCAGCATCTACATGTGAGGTCACTGTCATTTATGTAAAACTTTGATCCTCGAACAATATCACTGTAGATGTCTTCAGAAACATCTCGGCGCTAATGACGTGCAGTGTAACCACTCATCTCCCCTGTCCCTCTATAACGTGCCTATGGTACCTCAACGTTTTCATATAGACGGTACCGTGGGTAGTCAGTGATATAACGGGGACAATGTGTGTGGTCGGTATTGCTGTCTTAGCGCTAAGATCGCTTTGTGTCACGGCACCCTGATATTGTTTCCAGGTTTGTCAGCACCATACCCGTGCTCGTAGGTTTCACCAAAGTGGTAAACGTCTGAGACCTGAATCACTTCGGGCTGTCCTCCCACATTAAGCTTACACGATGTGATGTAACTCGAATACCGTTCAAAGCGGCGTTTAACCTGATCCACTCACTCACTCACTGACTCTTGTGTTTCAGACTGGCAGAATGCTGTGGTGGGGCTGATGATATTTGCTGCGACGTTTGGCTTCGTGGCGTCAATGCTGTCTATATGTGGCGTATGTACCACTCCTCTCCCAAGGAAAATTTACTACTTCCATTCCGCCGGAGAAATATTCCTCGTCTGCGGTGAGTATGCACGCAACCAGTTTAGACTACTGCCCAGTTGAAACCCGTGAATCGCTGACTTGGTTGATGCATTTTATACCAACCCGATTCTCATGATGTCTATCATTGGATTGTCTGGCCAGATTCGATTATTTACAGACCGCTGTCATGTTGCTGGCCGGCTTTAACCAGCAAATACACACTACACAAAGTGTTGAGTTGATTTGGTTTATACACCATAGAGGGATATGTGGATGAAAAAAATATACACCGAGATAAACAAGATGTGCATCAGTGTTTCCCTGACCAACAGTGATGTTAGTAAGCACTGGTATTTTAAGTTATTGAAGACAGCTGTCTCTGTGTGCAGATCATGGTGAACAGATGCGTCATTTATTTACACTTGGTCTGGACACGAGTTAGATGGGTTTTAGATGTGGGTGTGTTGGCGGGGGGCGGAGCCGGGTGGTTGGGAGTGGGGGTGGTGGTGTGTGTGAGTGGGGTGTGTGTGAGTGGGGGAAGTAGTCTAAAGGCTAACCCAACATGTTTAATTGGGCATTGATTCAAATTCCAGATGTGTGTGATTGTACCGTACATTAATACCGCAATTTAGTAGTACACACCAATCGTGCTAATTACTACTACACATTAGAACCGCACACTAATACCGTACACTATTATCGCATCTTTGTGTCGCACATTAATAGCACACTGCTCTGGGGGGCACGGGTGGCCCAGTCGTCTAAGGCGCCGCGATTCGCTGTGCAGAGTTGCGTCCCTTGGGCACGCCAGAAACCTATGATTGTGGGTTCGAATCCCGGTTCGCCCCGATTATGTTTCTAGGTTTGTCAGCACCATACCCGTGCTCGTGGGTTTCACCGAAGCGGTAAACGTCTGAGACCTGCATCATTTCGGGCTTTCCTGCCACATTAAGATGATATAACTGGAATAATGTTAAAAGCGGCGTTAAACCCAACCCACTCACTTCCTCACTCACACTGCTCTGTCAAGTATTGGATAACACCAAACACGATGTTTTCTGAAGGTGACAACATGTCGATGACATGATCGTTATATTACTTGAATATGACTCACTCATCCACTCGTCACTCTCACCCACCCACACAACTCACTCACTCACCCACGGGTTAGGATAAGGGCCCCAGCAACCTATGCTGGTCGTAAGAGGTGGCTGAAATGATCGAGTGGTATGACTCCGGGACTTGGTTGATTTCGTCTCCTCATTCTCCGACGGCGCTGATAAATTAAATACAGTCCGCCGTCAATAGCTGAACAATAACTGAGTGTACTCGTGAAGATTCGGGGTTATAAAGGTCTTCAGCCACACATGCTTGTCGTAAGAGGCGACAAACGTGACCGGGTGGTCAGGCTGGCTGACTGACTTGGTTGATGCATGTCATCGTATTCCTGTTGCGTGGATGGGTGCTCATGATGTCAATCTCTGTATTGTCTGGTCCAGACTCGAGTATTTACAGACTGCCGTCATATCGCTGGAATATTGCTGAGTGCGGCGTTAAACAATAAACAAAACAAAATTAAACATGTTTTATTCCTTTCATCTTTCAGCCTTAAGTACAGGCGTCGCCTTGATAATCTTCCCCGTGGCAGTAGAACTAGATCATACCATCCTCTCCCACCGGTACGGCATCGGCTACGGCCTTGGCTGGGGAGGTGCCTTCTTCTTCTTTGCAGCCGCCATTTGCATGACCTTGGACGAGTTGGTGCGAGAGTCGGCGAGAGTTAAGTGTTGCAAGTGGTGTTGGAAAGGCAGCGGCTCTGAGAGGACAGAATTACGCCAAGTCTGATAGGACGCTGCCTATTTGTTGAGGCTGGAGGCCTATTAAATGCTCATGATGTGTGAACATATGTTCGACAGTTTCGTGATCGGACCAAGACAATCCAGTTGCATATTACAATCCTTTTCCTGTCTGAAAATATCGATGGTTTTGCGAATCTTGAGGCATAGAAAGAAACAATAATTTCGAGTCATCGTTACGATAGGAAATCATTTAAGATAAAAGAGTTCAATACAGGGAGCAAGATATGATATAAGAAATCACGGGAACAAACAAGGATGTTTTGAAAGGACGTGTGACTAGTTTTGTTAAATTGTTAAGTAGTTGTGTCTAACAGCATGTGACGTCACGCCACGTCATGTTTTGTCTGGAGTTTTGTGTTGGGGAAAAGGTTATTTCAGTGACTTGTCATTCGGAACAACTCGGGTCATTCCGAGAGGTCTCGGAAAGGGGCGAGTGGTGGCGAATGTTGCGCTTGTAACCTTTTCAACATGGGCTCCTGAACCTTGGACCCAGGATGAAATATCAGAGCATACTACCAGAGCATACTACCAGTATTTTCTGTCCTTTAGGCTTATACGTGAGCAGTACATACGTGAACATGATACAGGTCCACCGAGTTTATTCGTGAACAGGATACAAACCCACTGGGCATATACGTGAACAGGATATCAAGTCCACGGGTTTATACGTGAACAGGATACAAGTCCACTGGACTTATACATAAACAGGATACAGGTCCACCGAGTACATTCGTGAACAGGATACACGTCCTCTGGGTATACGCAAACAGGACACAAGCCGACTGGGCTTATACATGAACAGGATACATGTCCGCCGAGTATATTCGTGAACAGGATGCATGTCCACTGGGCTTATTCGTGAACAGGATACAGGTCCACCGAGTATATTCGTGAACAGGAGACAGGTCCACCGAGTATATTCGTGAACAGGAGACACGTCTACTGGGCCAATGCATAAACTCCTTGTACCCGTTGATCCCTTCTGTACAGACGCTGTGACGTGTATCGTGTGTGGGTCAACCATTTTTATAGGACTTCTTGAAAGAATATTACCCACTGGTGTGTGTCCCAGAATTTTGCCTTTCAACCACTGAAGAGGAGATTTCATATTTATTTTCAATTATACTCAAGGTGGAGTGACGACCGTGTTCTCCAAAGCCACTGTGATGTCCTTGTGCTGTGGTTCCTCTGGTGCTTGGTGAAGCGACCAGGGCTAGAGTACACTGTATCGTGTAGATACTTACACCTTTCATCACACGACCTATTGTTATCTTTGGACTTTTTAACATTGTCATTGACCATTGTAGCTTACGATAGGACCTTTTTCAGTCCATGTAGTTCCTGTTTTGTAATCATTTTTTATACGGCAGAGTAAGTAGGCGTTTGCGATAGGAATACAATGAGATTAGTTCGCCAGCCTAGACGAGTTCAGTGGTAGTCCCTGAATGGAAGCTCGAAAAGTGCATAATCAAACAAACGGAATGTGATTATTTTAATAATACTCTAGTCAGTGTTGTTGACACGAGAGTTAAACTGCACCGTTTTATTTCAACACAAGACGAGGCAAAAGTGATGCTAGGGCTTCTGAAACTTGGTAAGACCCGTTAAGATCAAGGTGGAGAGTTAGGTCTTCAGCAACCCATGCTTGCCGTAAGAGGCGACTAACGGGACCGGGTGCTCACTGACTTGGTTGATGCATGTCATCGTATCCCAATTACGTGGATCGATGCTTATAATGTTAATCACTGGATTGCCTGGTACAGACTCGATTATTTACAGACCGCCGTCATATAGCTTGAATATTGCTGAGTGCGGCGTTAAACAACAAACGAACAAACAAACAAACAAACAAACAAACACGGCTACCGCTGGTCGTGGGTTTCGTTCCCGAAGTCGCATATGTCAGCGCAAGGGACTTGACTGACCTTTGCACCGAATTTGCAAAGTCTATGACCTCATTCATTGGAGATCTGACCTCGCGATGTACCTTAAATCCTGTTCAAGACGAGGTAAAGCCTAACTTACCCACCTCCCCTTAATCAGTGTGTTGTGGCCTTGAATTATTTTAATTTGCATAATTATCCAACTTTATCAAAATCCAAGACGCCATATCTCGTGCATGCGCGTTTCACAATGCGTTCCGATATTCACATAAGCAATTTCTATTTGTATCTTCAATTATTATTATTATTATTATTATTATGCTGAAGTTTGAAACCGTACCAGCAGCTTCAGTTCATCTTCTGGGCTGTGTCATCAGATATTCTCAAACATTTTGTTGTATATAGTCACGTCCCAGTGACATTTATTTTGTATAACTTGAATTATCGTTTCTACTTTTTAGCTCTCTATTTGCAGCGCATCTATTCTTTTGGGGCAATATTCAGTCATAATGTTGTGAGATATTCAAACGGCATCAATCTCAGATCTATTCACATGAAGAAGTGTTATATATGTTACCACGATATTCAATCGACACTCGTAAACTGACACCATCAGCTCGAAAATTTGAAATATCTCCCATGTAATAAACAATACATACAGTACTCTGATTCAACTTCGAGGCCCATTTATGGCGTCAAATAGCCGGAATATTGCTAAAAGCGGCGTAAATTTGGAGATAACTCGAGTCGGTTATGTGCAAGGCAAGGATTTAGCACCGTGTGTACATAGTGTAGAGGAAATGGACTATTTTTTTCCAATTTATACATTTCACTTTTTCTACAAATATCTCAAACGTCTAGTCCCAGGGTTGTCCTATTATAACAGTTTCTTGTGGTGACCTCGAGATCAGGTAACAGCATGATCGTTTATACCTTTTCTATATGCCGTAACGAACACGTAGCATTTTTCAAGTCCTCGCGTTCAGCACACATTGCTTCCTTGTTTCCTTGACCATGAGAAACATGGCTGCTTTTATAACGTAGTGCGGTAGATACCTCCTCATCTTCATGATCAGAAATACCCAGGACGATAATAACTGGAGAGTGAGTGTTATCTACCCCCATCAGCATCGCCTTCGAACGTTTGTGCGGCAGCGACTATTTAACTTTATTTTCTATTTTTGTGCTTGACCAAAATGCGCTTTTCCCCACCGTGAACTGAGTCACTAGCCTGTACCTTCAAAGTCCTGTGCTTGAAGATATTTAACGTGGGAGATCGATCAAGATTTCCCCAAATGTCCGTTGTGTGACACTTACGGATGATTAAATAACAAACACACAAACATGCCTCTGTGGCATTGTTTAAGTGCAGGAGATGAACAAGTTTTGATTTTCATTGTTTCAATTATTCATAACCACGTGTTTTGGTGTTTTGATAATTAAAGCGGTTAGATGTTTTGCATTTTTAAAACGTCCAATATCTTGAGTGACAAGCACCTATATGTTGACAGGTCAAGAGAAACGTTAATTTAACTTTTTTTCAAAATATATAAGAGTTGTGTAACGTTACTTGGAAGTACTCATTTAGACATCCGTGTCCATTCTGTGCTTAAAATGCTCATATGAAACAAGAGACGCGGATGGCCAGTCGTTTAAGGCGCCGCAATTAGCTGAGCAGGGTTGCGTCCCTTGGGCACACCGGAAACCAATGCTTATGGGTTCGAATCCCGGTTCGACCCGATTATGTTTCTAGCTTTGTCAGCACCATACCCGTGGGTGTCACCGAACTGGTTAACGTCTTAGACCTGCATCATTTCGGGTTTCCCTCCCTCATTAAGCAGACACGCTATAATACCACTGGCCAGTTGTCTCAGGTGTTACCAGGAAAGCAGAAAAGGGGATAATCAAGGTACAGGGTAATGAATCCATATCATACTAGGATCAAAGGATTTCAGGACCATTTTCCGACTATGTGACGTTATTATCGTCAGCATGACTATTTGCATCTCGTGCATTCTTTGCTGCTGGGTCATAGACAAATTATAGTTCTAAGGCCAAATGACTCCGTTTTTCAACTTTTTGCTGTTTATTCCTTCCATTTTTTCTGAGGCGTAATTACATTTCATGACCTTCATGTGTGAAGATGACCTTAACGCACGCACACACATAGGGACACACGCACACGCACACGCACACACGCAGAGCCACATTCAGACACACAAAACAGACACGAGGGGTGTTCTCGTTACTCATTACGGGTGATATGGCAGACAGAAACGCATCAATTATACACGTGTTGACACATTACGGGTGTGTATTACGCACAGTGAACACAAAAGGGTAGACTGGCATTAAGTCCCAGAAATAAAGTTATCCTGATTAAAAATAAATATCTGCACAATAAAAACCATAAAATTTAAAAGGAGCCGTGAACAATCCTTAATTTCAGAGCTGAGGACATCTCGATCATTCTAGACTTGAGTTGGACTTTTAAAATTTATTCCCTGAGGTCTGGGATACAGACTAAAACATGGGGTGTATTTTAACTCCAGACACACATAGATGGTACGCGTACATAAACATTAGGGGGGTACAGTAACTCCACACAAGGGGTGTACTCCTGTAGATACGTTAGGGGTGTACTCTACACAATACACGTCACACACACAGGTGTACACATACATACAGTAACGGGTAGTGTGGACTAACAGACACGGGGTATAAACGGGGTGAAGCCAAATCATTCTAGACTTCAGTTGGACTATTAAAATTTATTCTCTGAGGTCTGGGATACAGACTAACACAAGGGGTGTATTTCAACTCTAGACACACATAGATGGTACGCGTACACAAACATTAGGGGGGTACAGTAACTCCACACAAGGGGTGTACTCTTGTAGATACATTAGGGGTGTATTTTAACTCCAGACACACACAGATGGTACGCGTACATAAACATTAGGGGTGTACCGTAACTCCACACAAGGGGTGTACTCTACACCATACACGTCACACATACACAGGTGTACACACACATACAGTAACTCCACACAAGGGGTGTATTCTACACCATACACGTCACACACACACAGGTGTACACACACATACAGTAACTCCACACAAGGGGTGTATTCTACACCATACACGTCACATACACAGGTGTACACACACACATACAGTAACTCCACACAATGGGTGTATTCTACACCATACACGTCACACATACACAGGTGTACACACACATACAGTAACTCCACACAAGGGGTGTATTCTACACCATACACGTCACACATACACAGGTATACACACACATACAGTAACTCCACACAAGGGGTGTATTCTACACCATACACGTCACATACACAGGTGTACACACACACATACAGTAACTCCACACAATGGGTGTATTCTACACCATACACGTCATACATACACAGATGTACACACACATACAGTAACTCCACACAATGGGTGTATTCTACACCATACACGTCACACATACACAGATGTACACACACATACAGTAACTCCACACAAGGGGTGTATTCTACACCATACACGTCACACATACACAGGTGTACACACACATAAAGTAACTCCACACAAGGGGTGTATTCTACACCATACACGTCACATACACAGGTGTACACATACATACAGTAACGGGTAGTGTGGACTAACAGACACGGGGTATAAACCGGGTGAAGCCAAATCCGAACACATGTGTACCTGTCGACAAACGAACTCCCCGACACACCCGAAAGTACCCGAATAGAGACCGCGTTTTGTTGCACGTTTCTCTGTCTTCCGCCGTTTGCTCAACACCGTTTGTTCATATTAATCTGTATTTTTGGTTTCCGGATGCCTGTTCTTGATATTTCCTTACCATGTAAAATAAATGATTATTCACCTACTCCTAATGAATGGTGTTGTCGTGTGTTTTTCTTTATACATATTTTATAAAAAGATGTAATAAAGTTTTAAAAAATACTTTAAAATTACACACATTGCTGCGGACAATCAAATGAAGTAGACACAAGTGGCATACTCATGAGGCCAACTTCAGCTTCTGTCCAATTCTTACAATGATGTCCGATGCAATTGCCTATTATTTAGGTGAACACTTGACTTGCCTTTGCATGTGTTCGTGACGGTTGTCACCGGCGGGGCAATTGGTTTACCTTTTTCGCGAAAACGTTGAATCATCACTGTCTGACAGTGATCCATAAACACCTGCTTGTGATATAGTCTGAATCGTACAATCGACTCTGCTATTGGCAGAGATTTCTTATGAATATAGAAAGGGTTTTGTCAGTTTATTTGCCTCACGATAATACGTGTTCTGTGTAGCATGGCGTGGCTTCATATATGCGTTTTGCATGTGTGAAAGAGCCAACATAGAGAAGGTCATATCACAGTGCTGTAATGGCCAGACCCGTATTACAGCCCCGGTGGATGTGGATGACTTGTTGATGCATTTTGATGCATATGAAATGTGTTTTGTCGCTTTTATTTATAGCCTCTTAAATCATGATGAGTAATTTGTGTGACGGTCATTTCAAAGTGTTGTAATACCTAGTCCCGAATTACACCCGCTGCTGGGAGTGTCGATGCATTTTGAATGAGCGGTCGATATCAGCTCGGGTGGTAAGAAATTGGAGTTACGTCCCTTGGTGCGTCGTCTGCTCGTCTGCTCAGATCGTTTTCCCGTGAAAATGTCTTCCAAACAAGGTGAAAATGTATTGTATTCACTTGCAAATTGTTGTATTTTACAATTTCATGTTATGCTGTCTTGCGCGCGGTATAAAAGGGGTTAAATAAGGATTGGTCAGCTCAGAGTCAGTATACTGTGTCTGAGTGGGTATTCATGTTAAACTGCAGCATGGTATCTCAGCGAGCTAGCACTATAAATCGGCATCAGTCAGGACTAGTACAAGCAGCCACACACACCCATGCACGTCGCTATATTTGTGACGCGACGTTAAAACCCATTTCACCTCACCTCACCTCACCTCACCTCATATTATGACACATAATTGTAATGTGTCATGACACATCCTATACACTGTGGGGGCACGGGTGGCCCAGTCGTCTAAGGCGCCGCGATTCGCTGTGCAGAGTTGCGTCCCTTGGGCAGTCCAGAAATTGTGGGTTCGAATGGTGATTAAGCGTTACATATTATTTGTCCAGCAATACCATATACACTGCTATGTCAAACCATACCAAATACGACCGTCTCCGTGGTCGAGTGGATACGTCGCCTGCCCGAAGGATCAAAGGTCAGTGGTTCGATACACTGGCCGCGTTATACCTGAAAGACGTAAATAGATTGTACCTGGTTCCTTGCCTGACACTCGAAAATCAGGGAATAAAACAAGAACTGGTCGGCTCAGAGTCAGTATACTGTGTCTGAGTGGGGTATTCATGTTAAACTGCGGCATGGTATCTCAGTGAGCTAGTACTATAAATCGGCATCAGTGCGGACTAGTACAAGCAGCCACAAACACACACACACGTACATGCACGTCGCTATATAAGTGCAATAATCTTGGACGCGACGTTAAACCCCATTTCACCTCACCTCACCTCACCTCACCTCACCTCACCTCTGATTTCTCAAACATGCGCAGAGTGGATATCACGTGTCAGCCAATGAAATGTGATGATTCGTTTCTCTCCATGCTTGTCTTAAGAGGCGACTCTGACCAAGAGGTTGATATCTGGTGATACAGTTACATATTTGTGAACACCGAGATGATTTGGGACAAAGGTGACAGACCCGTGAAGATCCAGGTTAGAATAGGTCTTCAGCAACCCATGCTTTCCCTAAGAGGCGACTATATTACGGGATCGGGTGTCAGACTTGCTGACTTGGTTGATGCATGTCACCTTATCCCAACTGCATGGATCGATGCTCATGATCGGACTCGATTATTTACAGACCGCCGTCCTAGAGCTGAAATATTGCGGAATGCGGCGTTAAACAACAAACAAACAACAAAAGAAAAAGGCTACAATCAATAATTTAAAATGGTTGTGACTTTGAAATTTGTTTTATTTTTCATTTATTGTTTTATTTAACTGTCAAACACGTAACAGTTTACAGCCTGACTGATGGATTGTGTCCAAACCTCCCAACACCCATCCTGCCATTCCTATACATGCAGTTGTTTAAAATAAACGTCACAAAAAAGTTTAATGCCATTATCGATCCGAATGTAATGACAAGGCCTTGTTCTCAATAGGGTTGTTCTGAAACCTTTCAATAAACGAAAAAATAAACGTCACAAAAAAGTTTAATGCAATTATCGATCCGAATGTAATGACAAGGCCTTGTTCTCTATAGGGTTGTTCTGAAACCTTTCAATAAACGAAAAAATAAACGTCACAAAAAAGTTTAATGCAATTATCGATCCGAATGTAATGACATGGCCTTGTTCACTATAGGGTTGTTCTAAAACCTTTCAATAAATCAAAATTAAATTCCTTCCCTTCATCGCAGGCGTTTACACTGTCTTCGTGTGATTGCCGTGCATTAATTCCAATCGTTGATGTGTTCTCACTGAATGTCCATCATCGCCATGCCATCAAGTGTATTCCAGACAGAGATCAATGCATTGACTCACAAACACTCAAAATAACAATAGTCACAAACAATCAGCAGATTACGTTATTTTAATGAAGGTGTTTGGGATATATAGCTGCATGTTTGACTGCGTCAAACAAGTCTTCACCTGAACATTTTGGATTTAATAATAATCCTGGTCCACATGTGAAACACTTGCTTGTCGGTTGACTCATTAGCGTGCTCTCGTCGTCATTTCCATGAGTTGCCTCCCTTGACGTGCACCGCAGACTTTTCGGGACGTAATTTTTCACTGACTTGCGAATTATATTTTAAGTCAAATATTCAATGATCCACCATTTACATTTTTCTTCACTATTAATTGGTTATTAAGAAATTATTTCTCTTTAATTTCATTAATTATTATTATTTTGGAAATTTGGTCTTGGTCTTGGCTCAGAATGATCTGACTGGACTATCAAGGTGAAACAACCCGTTAAGATCCGAGTCAGAAAAGGTCTTCAGCAACCAATGCCTGCCGTAAAAGGCGACTATGCTTGTCGAAAGAGGCGACTAACGGGATCGGGTGGTCAGACTCGCTGACTGGTTGATGCATGTAATCGTATCCCAATGGCGTAGATCGATGGTCATGATGTCAATCACTGGAATGTCTGGTCCAGACCCGGTTATTTACAGACCACCATATAGCTTGAATATTGCTGGGTGCGGCGTTAAACCAACAAACGAAATCAAGCCGAAACGGAGGAGAGCTGCCTGTTGTTATTTTACCGCCGCTTCAAGGACAGGTCCACGAGATCCGTGGTCAGCAGCCATTGGTGTTTCTGGCGTTTCCTCGTCCCCAGTATCTCCACGTTTAAACAACAATGGCGACCAAGTCCGCTGTACGTCTAGAGTGGAGGTACGGGTGGCTCGGTCGTCTAAGGCGTCGCATTTCGAGTTGCGTCCCTATTGTGGGTTCGAATCCCGGTTCGCCCCGATTATGTTTCTAGGTTTGCAAGCACCATACCTGTGCCCCCACTCTGGACAAGTCTGAGACTTACATCACTTCGGCTTTCCTCCCACATCAAGCTGACACAGTGATATAACTGTAATACTGTTCAAATCGGCGTTAATCCTAACTCACTCACTCAAACAATGCATCTGGATTTAAAGCGTACGACACAATGGATTGTAAGGGCATAGGTTAAGCGGAGTCTGTGGAAACCAGGCTTCACAAGAAAGCCAGTCATAAGAGCTAGATCTCCCATGTTTCCCTCCCGATATCATTATTGATGCGCCTGAGATAGTGTGCAATGCGATGAAAAGATGTTTCTGAAACAAGACTCTATCAAATCTCAAACTGTTGATAATTTATCCTTTTCCTTTCAGTGTCGGTATAGAAGAAATATATTTGTTAACCATTTAGAAAGAACACGCTATTCAGACTTTTTCATCACATGATAATTTCCCAAACATTTGGGTCGTGTCGAAATGGAAATAAAATTCATTTTCAAGCGTCTATTTTAAGTTGTCAACAAATAAAAAAAAAATATCATCAAAGGAAATTCTTAGAGTACCTCCTAGCCGGCGTTGGTCGTTTTCTTTCATGACTGACGTCAGTGACAAGGAAAGAAAACATGTCCCCTTAGGTCACATTCTGATACAGCTGAGCCGTAAATCAAGTTGGTAATTAAACCAAGGTTTCCTGTGGTGTGGGTCGGGGTCTCTGTTAGATTTTCAAGTCCGAGGGCAAGGACTTATGTATTCAGCGGCGGCGAAACATGTGTTAACAAATGTTACTTTCACCACAGCATAATCATGGAGGTTTTGTATCAACCGAAAAGAAAATTATATACTAGATGTTTCACCTCTTACTTCGCTGTTCTGATCATGTCGCTCATGATGTATTAGCTGTGACAAATGGAGATTGTTAACGCCTCTTTGAACAGGGATTTTTGCATGTGTGTGTGTGTGTGTGTGTGTGTGTGAGAGAGAGAGAGAGAGAGAGAGAGAGAGAGTGCGTGCGTGCTTCTTTGTTTGACTTATATCATGGTGTCTATATAATGTCGCCAAATGGTGTCAGCATTTCATCAAAGATTGTGTCTGAATTACATCGAAGAAGGCGTTAGTAAAAGGTCAAAGGTGGCGTCTACGTTACGTCGAGACTGACGTCTGTATTACGTCAAAGATGGTGCCTGCATTACGTCAAACATGGTGTCTGCATCACGTCGACACTGGTGTCTGCATTACGTCAAACATGGTGTCTGCATTATGTCGACAATGACATTACGTCAAAGATGGTGTCCACATTACGTAGACACTGTTCTCTGCATTACGTCGACACTGGTGTCTGCATTACGTCGACAATGACATAACGCCAAAATGGCGTCTACGTAACGTAGACAATGACGTCTGCATTACGTCAAAGATGGGGTCCGCATTACGTCGACACTCGCATCTGTATAACGTCACCGACGGTGTCTGTAAGGTGTCGGCTTAGGCATCTGCATTACGTCACACCTGGTGTCCGAATTACGTCGACACTGGTGTCTGCATTACGTCATCGACGGTGCCTGTAGTGTGTCGGCTAAGGTATCTGCATTACGTCAAACATGGTGTCCGAATTACGTCAAACATGGTGTCTGCTTTACGTCAAACATAGTGTCTGCATTACGTCGACACTGGTGTCCGCATTAGGTCGACAATGTCATTACGTCAAAGATGGTGTCCGCATTACGTCGACAATGAAATCTGTGTAAAGTGAAAGACGGTGTCCGCATTACCTCGACACTGACGTCTGTATTAAGTCAAAGATGGTGTCCGCATTACGACGACACTGACGTCTGTATTAAGTCAAAGATGGAGCCTGCATTGGAACAGTCAACAATGGTGTCTGTATTCCGTATACAAATAGTGACTGTATAACGGCAATAATGATGTCTGTATTACGTCAACATTAACGTAGAGTTCGTTGAACCATATTCATCTCAGATGTTTTTTCAGATCGTTTATGTTGAGATTTATTGGTCGTTAATGTTCCTACTTGCCAGTCTAGATATGGTATTAGTGCATATATGTATACAACATGGCTGATGCCTTTGACAGAAGAGCTGAGCCCCATACTCTAAGTCCCACAGACGTCTGACATTAAGTCATATTCTGTATGAAGAGAATAAAAAAATGTGACAGCTTCCGTCATACAAAAAGGATTTCGTAATCAGAGGCGTAGTTAGCTATTTTTGTGTTTTAATCCCTTGACCAGCGCTTTTCCACTACTGTCCTTCTCAAACGCTATCGCTGCAGCCGGCCTGAACTTCGACGATTTTTATTTAGCTACAGCGACAAAACCGGAATTTATTTTACACTGGTAGCCTGATTTTTTTAGAAACAACTTGCAACGATGTTATTTGTGTGGCAGGGTATATTTTTTTTACGACAATATGGATCATAATTAGACTTTTCGCGGACAATGTATTTTTATCGATAAAATCCCAACCCCGTCCCCCCTCTGACCCCATGATATTATGAACAAATGGCCAGAATACACGAGGACTTCGCGTCAGTATGATGTCAATATCATAGCGGGAACAACGGCATATGTTTGTGACTTTTTTACCGGTATGACGGTGTTGCAACGAGATTCTAATTTAAAAAATTACATGCAAGTCAAACCGAATGATGACACCTAGAAATAGTCCTTAGTTAAAATAACCCTTTATTTGTTTAGGGAGAAGGCGGTAACAAGTGCTGCACTTGTGTCCGATCCCTTTGTCTTTTTGGACAATAAAATATGTTTTATAATAATTATTTGATTACAATTAATGAAGGACCACGTTGTACCAGTGCCGTTAGTTTGTTACGTCGGCCTTCACATTGACACCAAGCGAGGCTCTATGAAAAAAGATATGGGCGTGTTTCCTAAGGTATTTTGTATCGAGATTAAATATTTTTCAAATCAACAGCTACAACATATGAGTTTTTTATTTTAAAACTATGAACCTGAATTTTTCTTGAGAACTACACCTTGCAACATCCTTCCACCCCGTCAAAAGGGCGCCCCCTAAGTCACATACGTCATTGTGGAATTCCTAAATTCCTACTGCATGATTGGAATATCTACTGCATAATATAATAGTTTAAAGAATGTGTGAAAAAGTTTTCTGCACTACATTGGAATGCGCCCGAATATGACACAAGCGTCAAACGTTGCGACAGCTGCACAGCTATCAATTACACTTCCGCTTTAGTGTCGGCATTCTTGAGAGTCCGTTTTTAACTCGTTATAAATGAGATATGTTTCGAAAACTTTCTTTACCAATGAATGACAAGAGGGATGACTTCAACTTTCCAATAGTCAACTTTCCGGATTCCAAGTAACTCGGTTTGGCAAAGTCAAAACAAGGTAATTTGTCCGAGAAGTTTAACTTAAACTTCAGGAATATCCATGGTTTGATGTTTTTCAATAACGGTCAAATAGTCAGTTTCTTCATCTGATTTACCCACCTGAGCTTGAAATAAAAGAGACAAGGAAAACTGCATTGTCTGTTTCATATTTAGATCTTTGTATAAGGATTCAGTGACAAAAAGAACTAAGACAAGGGAAGACTTCAACTTTCCCTTTATGTCGAGCAATATTCCTGCAACTCTAGACTTTGGTGTCCACAATTCACAACTTTTGAGGGAACAATTAAGTAAAAACTATGCTCTTTCCATGCAGATTTCAAAGGACGCCTAACGACTCTTTCTAAAATGTTGTTCAATCAAGGTTACATCATTCAAAGCCTCAGTCAAGCTTTCAAATTTATGACTACAGTAGACTACGGTTAGAACGAACTCAAAGGGACCACTAATTTTAGTTCGTTATAACCGTAGTTCGTTATAAGCATATATACAGCATAACTACCGCAAATAGTCAAGACCAAAAACTAAGTTCGTTATATCCGTCAGGTCGTAATAATATGGGGGAGATTTTCAAATTAGACAATATTCCAGAAATATCATGGCGGGGGCTTCACACAATGTACCCATGTCGGGAATCGAACCAGGGTCTTCGGCGTGACGAGCGAACGCTTTAACCACTAGGCTACCCGACCGCCCGACTCATCAGAGACCAACATGATGGTCGATGCATATCACGGTTTTTTTACTTTTACAGCGTGCAACATACGTTCACGTATTTTTTTAGGTGACTTGTCTTTGCATCTGTGTGTGTGTGTGTGTGTGTGTGTGCGCGTGCGTGCGTGCATGCGGGCGTGCAGGCGCGCTTGTGTGTGCGTATGTGACGGTGACACAAGTGGGGCAAGATACGATGACCTTTGCGCGAAAACTGATATCTCACTATTTGACAGTGATTTATAAACACCTGCTCAAGATATTGACGGAATCGTACAATCGACTCTGCTATTGGCAGAGATTTCTTATGAATATGGAAAGGGTTTCGTCCCTTTATTTGTCTCACGATAACTGTGTGCACTGTGTAGCATTAGGTGTCTTCCATATGAGGCGTTTTGCATGTGTGATAGAGCCAACATAGAGAAGGTCATATCACAGTGCTGTAATGGCCAGACCCGTGTTACACCCCTGGTAGACTTAAATGACTTGTTGATGCATTTTGATGCATATGAAATGTGTTTTGTCGCTTTTATTTATAGCCTCCTACGTCATGGTGAGTTATATGTAGAACGTACCTTCCAGGTATTAATCTTGAAGAATGGGATCGCCTCCGTGGTCTAGTGGTAGAGCGCCCGCCCGGAGAGCAAAAGGTCTGGGGTTCGGTCATACCAGAAGACGTTAAAAGATGGTACTTGTTGTTACCCTGTCTGGCGCTCGGCATTAAGGGTCTAAACAAGGACTGGTTGGCTCAGAGTCAGTATGCTGTGTCTGAGTGGGGTATCCGTGTTAAACTGCGGCATGGTATCTCAGCTGGCGTAAAATCGGCATCAGTTCGGACTAGTACAAGCATCCATACACACACGTGCATGCACGTCGCTCTATAAGTACAATAGCCTTGGACGCGACGTTAAACTCAATTTCACCTCGACTCACCTCACCACACCTTTTGAAAAACGGAGAAAATCTTGTGAATCCAAAACGTCCCGATTTACGCGCGTCTTGTTTAACGAAAGATGATAACCTGATCTGGTGAGTGAGTGAGTGAGTGAGTGAGTGAGTTAAAATTTAACGTCCCATCGGCATTATTGCATCCATATTGCGACCAACTTCATCAAAATACCGCTCACATCGGCACCACGATCAGTGAGTGAGTTAAACCATGTGACATCCAATCGGCAATATTGAGTCATCCACATATTGAGTCATCCGGATTGACAAGGCTTCGCTTAATGTTGAAGATACATTAATACCACGGCCATTATTCACAAAGCAAACATGTTTCAGATCTTAAGTGTTGTTATAATATGTTTGTAGTGTAAGTGCAACACACACACTCCATTATCTCCGGGGGTACTCGTGTTGCACCCGGTATCCCCAGGGACACGAGTGTACATACCGCTTGTGCTAACAGCTCGCGTTTGTAGACATGCTGACTAATCATGTTTTGTATGTGCTTTTGTCATATAACAAGGGCGGTGTAGGTTAGCCCGAGTTCGGTTTTTCTTTTCTGTTCACCTTTTTGTAGGTTACTGAGTGAGTGGGTGAGTCGGGGGTTAACGCCGTTTTTAACAGTATTCCAGTTATATCACGGCGTGTCAGCTTAATGTGGGAGGAAAGCCCGAAGTGATGCAGGTTTCAGATGTTTACCACTTCGGTGAAACCCACGAGCACGGGTATGGTGCTGACAAACCTAGAAACATAATCGGGGCGAACCGGAATTCGAACCACCGATCATAGGTTTCTGGTGTGCCCAAGGGAGGCAACTCTGCACAGCGAATTGCTGGTTTCCGGGTGAGAAAAGATTCCTCGTCATTTGGACATAAGCGGCGACTTAATGTCCGGCATAGACCGGGCGCGGTGAGCCGTGTTCCAAGACAGGCCGCCTCACAAAGCTGGAAATAATAGGCTTTTAAACTAAATTATGTTTGTTGTTTTACGCCGCACTCAGCAATATTCTAGCTCTATAACGGCGGTCTGTAAATAATCGAACCTGGACCAGACAATCCAGTGATTGACATCATGAGCGTCGATCTACGCAATTGGGATCCGATGACATGCATCCACCAAGTCAGCGAGTCTGACCACCCAATCCCGTTAGTCACATGATAAGACATTGTCAAGCATCAATTCTAACCCGCATCTTCGTAGACACTGCTCTTACGAAACTCCTCAAGCAGATTCCGATTCATATATTTCTCAACACCAACACCTGCGGTACAGCATATTACGAGCTATAAATTGATGCATGGAAGTACAATAAATGTCAGATAGGTACATTACTGTTTTGATGAACGGGTAGTTAAGTCAATTTTTTGCAAATAAATCTTTACAGGGGTTTCAGATTATTAATTTTGCTGTTGTATACAGATTAATAAATGTGGCGAAATTTGACCATGAATGGTATATGATGGGGAGATATATGTCTATATTGGTTAAAAGCTTCACATTTGGACAGTGAAACCTATCTCCATCTCCATGCACAAATTGCATAATCTGTTTTCCTAGAAATATTCTGCCATGTGCCAGTTTCATTCTGTAAGTAGGCGACTGTGCTTGTCGTAAGAGGTGACCAACGGGATCGGGTGGTCAGGCTCCCTGAATTGGTTGATGCATGTCAACGTATCCCAATGGCGTGGATCGATGCTCACTATGCCAATCACTGGATTGTCGGGACCAGACTCGATTATTTACAGACAGCCGTCATATAGCTGTAATATTGCTGAGTGCGGCTTTAAACAACAACAAAAACAGACAAACAAACAAACACACAAACAAACATTCTGTAAGTTATGACTTGATATTCTCATGTTTAATTTGGTAGATAAATACATTTTGGAAGATATAAGTATTTAAAAAAGAAGAAGTTTGTTTATAGTGTTGGTAATATTTACACTTTGATCAGGCGGTTACATTCGTTTGAAAATACATATCTTTAAACACACATTTCGCTTTAGAAACTAACTATCGAGTTACATAAGGTTTGCAAATATATTTTTTTCAGGTGATCCAGTGTTATTAAGTAAAGTTTTTTTTATATAAAATTGATCCAAACAAATTTGGACATGTCTACATCAGAGGTTTTAAAAACATAGTTGTACAAAATTTGTGATAATTTAAAAGTTCCATAACCATTTATTAATTTATGCCAAAATGACAACATTCTTTGTTTCAAGTTTGTACATATAGAGCCCAGTTCTTCATTCACAATGTAACATGGTGCAGACATTTAGAAATGATAAAAATGTACATTTTCAAAGACATTCAAATTTTCAAAATCAAACATTTCTGAACCATACATTAAGATAGGTGCTTTTATAACATCAAAGGCAAATGATATACAGTGTACCGGTAAATCAACATTTCGTGCCCTGTTCAGTGAGTTTCATTATCGACCGATGACTTTACACAAGACACCATTCTGTTCCTGAGTATGCGACCGCCTCCGTGGTCTAATGGTAGAGCGTCCGCCCGGAGAGCGGAAGGTCCGGGGTTCGATTCACAGCCGCGTCATACCAAAAGACGTTAAAAGATGGTACTTGTTGTTACCCTGTCTGGCGCTCGGCATCAAGGGGCTAAAACAAGGACTGGTCGGCTCGGAGTCAGTATACTGTGTCTGAGTGGGGTATTCATGTTAGACTGTGGCATGGTATCTCACTGAGCTAGCACTATAAATCGGCATCAGTCCGGACTAGTACAAGCAGCCACACACACACACACACACACGTGCATGCA
Source organism: Haliotis cracherodii (assembly GCF_022045235.1). Lineage (NCBI taxonomy): Eukaryota > Metazoa > Mollusca > Gastropoda > Lepetellida > Haliotidae > Haliotis > Haliotis cracherodii. The sequence goes on from NW_027266277.1 coordinate 171,620, forward strand.
CGTCGCTATATAAGTGCAATAATCTTGGACGCGACGTTAAATCCCATTTCACCTCACCTGACCTGACTATACGAAACTAAACTGAGGGGCAAAAGAAACTATACATCTCAGTTGATTTTATCATGTGTTTGATTTTCCATTTAAAATATCATAAAGTTAGCGATATTATATCTAAAATATGAACTGTACTTTCGCTTTGTCAGCATTCAAAGTTCTACATTGTTTTATGTTTGAAAACAAAATTAAATATTTTAAAAGTTTAAATAAGGTGTTCGCATAAAACTGCTTTTGGGTATCTTAGACATGGTATTTAAAAAAATAAATACATTTGTACTTTTCAGCACTAATTTACAAAGTTTCACAAGGTAGGTGTCATGTTGTTGCAAATTCATTTCTCACCTCAATCTTCATTGAACCAATTAACTTTTACACAAATTACTCAGCCACAGATTACTTTATACAAACTGCTGCACGATTTTGATTGTTCACTCAATAAATGTACATTTGATGGGGTATTAGGCTTTTAAACGAGTTTCTTCGCTCTATAATAAATAAACTTGTTTTACGCATCTTTTTGTATGAGAGCCCAAACCATGCTTTGTTCTTCTTGAAACGGGAACAGGGTTAAAACTGACATTATCGTGTTACACGAGATGCACGTGCAGCACTTGCGAGCAAGTGGGTGACATCGTCTCACAGTGAGTTCATGGCCGTCTGGTTTGGGAAATCTTTGATTGTGAGTTGACTAATTTGATTTGTATCATTTTATGTGTTATGGATTGTTTCAAAGGAAAACATTGTTATTTTTGCATTTCTTATACACTGGTGTCACAGTGATTGGAGCACGTTGATATCTGGTGACAATGAGTGAGTGAGTTGGGTTTAACGCCGCTTTTAACATTATTCCAGTTACATCACGGCGTGTCAGCTTAATGTGGGAGGAAAGCCCGAAGTGATGCAGGTCACAGACGTTTACCACTTCGGTGAAACCCACGAGCACGGGTAAGTAGTATAGGTAATAGGGGTTCTGGACCACTTCCACTGGAGCAGGATTCATATACCTATACTGCTACTACAGGGGGAATTTTTTATGCCAAAATGATTATGCGATTCAACGATAGTCATGATTTGTATTAAACGAAACATCAATATTAATTAATAATGAATAAAATTTACTATAGCCCACGAGGATATTGGAAAGGTGTAGGAGCAATAAAAAAATTAGCCACCGCGGCTAAGGTATCTAAAGATGTGGCCAAGGATTGGTTAAAGAAACAAGCGTTGTGGCAAATATATTTACCGGCACCGCGTTATATACCGAGGAAGAAGTTTGATATTTCTACGACGAATGAAGTTCATCAGGCTGACCTCTTGTTTCTTCCCCACGATAAGGTAAAACGCAAAACGTATAAATACGCTTTAACATTAGTGGATGTGGCTAGTCGATACAAAGAGGCTGAGCCATTAACCTCGAAAGAATCAACAGAAGTAGCTAATGCACTGAGTCGCATATATAAACGCGGACCGCTAAAATGTCCTAAGCTATTTCAAGTAGATCCCGGTCGAGAGTTTATGGGATCGGTAACTAAACTTTTAACAAAGCACAACGTCAAAATCGTCCGTGGTGAAAGAGAGGCCCACCGCAGTCAAGCTATCGTCGAAAGATTTAACCGGACTCTAGCGGAACGTTTGTTTGGCTATCAGTATGGGATCGAAATGAAATCCGAGCGATTGAGATCAACCGAATGGGTGACACGATTATCAGCCGTTGTATCAGCGCTGAATAATGAAGTAACGAGATTAATAGGGAAGAAACCATCCGATGCGATTAAAATGAAATCCGTGACTTCCGAATCTTCAGCACCGAGGAGAGGCAAAGAACAAAAACTTCCGGATAGAGTAAGGGTAAGATATCTATACCAGCCCGGTGAACTCGAAGGAGGCCTACGTCGCGCAACCGATCCCATATGGTCCCTTAAGACGTATAACATTAGTCGATTGGTTACGAAAGAAGGAGAGCCTATTCTTTATCATCTTCAAGATGGACCTGGTAGGGCATTTGTACGAGAAGAGTTGTTCATAGTTCCCGACGGTACGGTATTACCACCATAACCATAAGCATAGGTAGTTACACCATCATTATCAATCCATCTCTTTGTATCTAAGGGGGATAATGATGTCTTGTTCATTCTTAATCCATATATCCTATGATCGTAACTTCTTAAAGAGTTCATCTCGTGTTTGAACGTTCTACCATTGAATAATGATTCTTTATACTGTTCATGTTTGATATGCTTTTTTACCACATACTTCTTAACACCCTTGGCTTTTCTTATCTCTCCATTATCGGACTTTTTTATAGAATACATCTTAGGTCTTAATCCTACATACTCCGCTATAGGAGTCCCAGCACATTCATCCTTCATCTTACCTAACACCTTTTTATTTACTACGCTGTGCAGTGGATTATCTTTTGGGTAATCGCTCGTGTCGTACATATCTATTTTTTCTGCCATATCTTTATACACATCCTCGGTTTGTATTTCCATCAACAAAGAATCTGTGTCGGTATATAACACCTCGCATCTATCGCCGTATTGCTTCTTAAGTTCGTTGTAATAAAAGTCATACATTAAGTGTTTTGACAAGTCGAGAATACTCATACCGACGTACACCGGTCTGTTGAATTTTATATTACTCTTCTGCATATGCAACGCGGCTAAGTCGTTATCGAATATCTTGCTTCTGTTAAAAGCCGGACTGGCTATGAGTTTCCTGAGTCTTTCTTCCTCATTAGATCTGACTAATTTAACATCAACACGCTTCCTTAGATTCTCCATAGTTTTACCGAATACCGAGTTATTCATGAGCTTATATAGATTCTTTTCGAAATCGCTGGTGGCTATCTTTCTTAAATCTGTGTTCAACCTTATATAGGGCTCCATCCAAGGGCTTTGATCGAACTTAAGAACTCTGTGTATTTTCTTAAGTTTCATACCTAACGATAGATACAACTGGAGATTTCTGTAGTGAACTATATATTTTGTCTTATCCATCAAATTTGGTACGAGTTTTTCTACGTTAGCTAACCTATTATTACCCATCAATGAACGTTGATATTCCGACATCCAGTCTTTATTAACCATTAATCTTTCGGGAGCTAGCAGATAACTGTTATGGTCTTTATGTAAGGAACTCGGATATTCCAAGTCAACTTCTAGTATGTACCCTTTATTCTCATCATTCACATTGATATTATGGATATCATTCACTTCGATATCATTCACATTGACCCACTCAAAACCACCCGTGGGTAAAGGTTGACTCATAGCCCATCCGTACAAATTGTTAGCGTCGAGATATAATATGTGCGTGTCGGGTTTACTCGGATCGTATCCTTCCACTAATTTATTATTAGCCTTGGAATACCTTTTGGCCGCCATCGATATACCCCCTCTTAATCCTTTCTCAATAAACAAGTGCATATCGTAATCTGTGAGTAGTTTTAGTTCTACGCCGGTCTTCTTCAACAATGCATCCCACGATAGTCCGGGACTGGAATAGTACCATGCCGGGTCCAAGCCGTATTGTTTTAAACACGTCTTTCTAAATATCTCAAATATATCGGCGAGTAACAGTACATCGGTTTTTAAGTACAGATCGTGATAATCGCCTAAATTCTTACAACCTAATTTATCCCAGACCGTCAGAGCGTGTTCATAATCGGTATCTGTTATTCTAGATTCCGTTAAGTTACTATAGAATGATTCGAGGGGTGGTAATTCAGTTTCTTCGAATCTAGACCAATCATCCATATATTCATAAGGATATACACCTTTTCTCAGCAACAAATGACGAGTTATCTTATTGGTATATTGATTTGTTATAGCGAAGTCATCGGGATTGTTCGCTTTAGCTAAATTGTCCAGGGAAGATAACAGAAACTGTACGGAGTCTATGAATCTAAGCCCATTACTTTGCTTTATTCTAGATTTCCCATCCTTGTCCCTATAATGTATAGGTTTAGTCAACGAGAACGATATGTATTTTTCCATATTGTTAGGAATGCACGTTAAACCGCCGTTGGTCTTTGAGATAGCTTGCATAATGAGATGTGAATCATATCCTCTAAGGTTATGAAACACAACGGGGATGGGTATTGTTTGAGCATTCATTTTTAGTTTCAAGTTACACTCGTTATGAGCGGCTCCCCGATAATTACCCGTGACGTGACAATGATCTCTTACGGAATCCCCATCCAGAGGTTTATTACAAACGTGACAACTCGTTGACTTCTTGTGGGCCCTCCAATCATCTATCGACATACGCATGGGTTTCTTACACGATAATTCTTCCCTGATTATTCTCTCTTCATTTTGTAGATATTCTAGGAACTTTCCAGCTGCATCGGGACCTCTGTAAATCACGGGAGTGTTTGTTTTCCCATCATACCTTACAACTATATATCCAAACCCACAAGGAATATGTTCTTGAGTTTTGTACGTAAAACTACTCTCTTGATTATTATGGTTGGTATTTTCTATGGGCTTGATAAGTGCTTCGAAGTCGGCGTAAATTACGTACGGTACTGGCATTTGATTACAATAATGTTCAAATTTTATTATATTTTTTCCCTCTTTAGGCATATCGATCCTGATAGCTGTCTGTCCAACACCTCTACAGTCTTCTTTATGCGATTCTAATAGATCTTGTCTGCTGTACCCATGCAGGCATCTTTCGCAGAAATATTTCTTTCCCTTATATTTAGTTTGATCGTATAGCACCCTGTTTAAACTCTTTATCCACGTATAATGATATTTACCATCTTTTTCGATCAGAAATGAATTGATTCTGGGAATATGTTCCGGAGCGGAGCTTATTCTGTGTACAACAATTCCTTTAGAATGTCCGAAAACATTTATAGCTAAATTATTTTGCTTTTCCACCTTATCAATTTGCGATATTGGTGTAGGTTCGTCTATACCATCGAAGTTGAGTCCATCGTTTTGGGGATAGCTAGAAAGTCTATCCGGATGCTTGTCCACGGGGAACAATGCAGATCTTATCATCATTCTTAAACAGTCATCGGATTTATTTTTTACGTTAATTATGGCTTTTTTCTTCTTATAATACGGGGGTAAATCTATATAAGATCCACCTTTGAAAGGCATATAATTCGCTATATCTAAATATAAACTATCGATTTTATCCACACCCCAACCCGAACCTCTATTAGTCCAGCGTTCTAAAGTTTCCTGTATCCTCTGAATTGATGTATCTAATGATGCGTTTATAGTATCGGATTCGGTTATAACTTCTTGATTGCTACGGAAATATGGTTCGGTATATTCGGTACTATCGTCTGCGTTACTTTTACTCAATGTCATTTTAATCGTCAGCTGGTATTTTATACTTTGTAAATCATCTAATTCCTCGTTAATTTTACTCGATATGATGGGCTTAATATCGTTAACATCCATGTTGGAATTAATATCCATCTTCCAACCTCTTAGATATTTACCAACGCCGGCGGATGTGGGTACAAATATTAATTCTTGTTGTTGATTAACATTATCATTATCATCATTATTATGTTGAATATCATCAACATTATCATTATCATCATTATTATTATCTAGTAAAGCAATCAATTCAGCTCTTCTCATTCGAGAATAACCTCTCAGCCCACTGTTTCTCGCTCGAACTCTGAGTTCTCTAACAGTCTGGGGTGGTTCCAAACCGAGTAAGGTAATCAATTCAGCTTTTCTCATTCGAGAATATCCACGTAGACCACGTTGCTTTGCCATAGCTTTTAACTCTCTGACAAAAACCATTGTGGTTGAATGGTATATGCAAAATGATTCATTTGTCTAATTGGTTGTTTTCATATATCTAAATACGCATCCTCCCCAACCTATTCCTCTCATTGATGTAATCTCTCTTCCTAGCATAAATAATCTGATTCCTGACCCTATCAGCACCATGTTTCTTACATAAACAATAATGACCTTTGACCCCTATCCCGCATTCAGAACACTTATAGTTTATGTGTCCACGCTTGATGTAATAATTGTGTATACCGGAGTAAACATCAACACAGCGGCGGTTACATAGAGTCGTCTTCCCCATGAGTGTAAACTTGCAGTTATTCATGGTATATACATCTATCACATCATTTGTCTAAATGCAAATCACATCTAAACTATTGTATAGCTGAAAATCAATACTGCGGATAACCCCATAATAACAAATGCGACCTCTCGGTCTTTCTGAGCCTCTGACGGTGTATAAAACTGACTCATTGTTGGTCTAGGTATTGGGTCGAGTTTTTTCCCATAAACGAGGTAGTATTCGTGCATGGCAGATTCGACATCCTTAAACGTTTGAATTGAATGTCCTTCCTTAATCAGTTTTTCATGAATAAAGTCTAATCTCTTCATTCTCTGCTGCGTATATTGTAACTGAGCTGCTTGGTATTGTTCTAATGCTTCGTTATGTCGTTTACGCTCCTCTTCAACTTCTTTAGCGTTTGATTCCCTCATACTGGAAAATAAATAATTACTCCCCGAAAAAGCTAGAGCATTAACAACAGCTCCACCGACCATCATCGCAATTGATGCCATATAAAATATTCAAATGTTCAATAATATAAAATATTCAAATGTTTAATTACTTCATTATGTCTTCCGGGATAAGTCCTTGTTTGATGAGCATATCCTTCGTTGCCATTGCTAATCCAATATCCAGAATCATCATACCTATGTCATATCCATTAAAATCTAGCTTGGGAGGTGTGGCTTTAGTAAGCATTTTAGCCATACGGGCATAGCCAATGGCCAAGCCGGTGACCACCGCTGAATGATACGTCGCGTTTACCAACATTTTACCGTCTGTAACTGGAGTAGTCATGCTTCTTATAGCATTATATGAGGACTAACCTCTAATTGAACTTGTTGTTGCGGCGGGGGTGACGTTTTCTCTTCTTCGGTCTTATAAAAGAACCATACAGCCGCTATACCAGCAACTCCTACTAGTGCCCATGTTTTAATCGGATTTGAATTATTTATGAATTTTGCTTTGCGCGCCAGCCCTCCCTTCCTTCCTGCGGCTATTTTTTTGGGGTTCTTAGTAACTCTAGCTTGTTTTTGTGTTTGTGGTGCATTCACTTGTGGTTCATCCTCATTCACTTGTTCCGCAATCTGTTGTTCCGTTTCCACAATCTGTTGTGGTTGCGCAATCTGTTGTGGTGTCACCTGTTGTGTCTCCATTATTATTAAGTGGGCACGTATGTTTAAATTGACAATACCTAGCCGTTATTAAAGCTGTGGTGAGCGGAGCTAAGAACATTCCGAATCTATGATAAAACTCACAGCTCACTGAGCTTATAGCGTGTTCGATGAATGGGTCTTTCTCTAGAGATTCGCATAAATACATGCGATGTTCTGCCGGGATGGGGAGAAACGTACTAGCTACGACTGTGTATAGTTGTAATATAGACGACCCTATCGTTTTAGTCATGGTAGCTCCCAGTCTAGACTCGTAACGCGCGTACAGTTTTTTAATCTCTTCGTCGGTCATGTTATCAATTTTTTCGATGGTATAATTTTCTCCCAAATATTGGGAACATTTTCCACCGGCTACCAAAGCCGCGAGTCTTTCTCTATGTTTATCTGCATGTTGATGTGTATCTACATTTTGATCAGATTCTTTGAGCATTTGTTCGATGAGTTCGTCGCATTCCATAATGTAATACCTAAGGAGATATTTAAGTCTAACATAATATAATATGACGTATCCAATACATCCCGTAATAATGAACTGTTGCGAAAGAATGAGGATTTCGAACCACATTTTATGTAATATTAACCGCTAATGTTCAATTTGCTACATTTTTGCTACATTTTGCTACATTTTGCTACATTTTGCTATAATTTTCCTATAATTTTGCCACATTTTGCTATAATTTGCTATAATTTTGCTACATTTTGCTAAGCAATTGCGTAAGCAGCTGGTTGATCGGTTTTTAATACGAGTTTACAGTGCTTCGTTGCTGCTAACACTTTTCTGACTTTGTCACGTTCATTCTTGGTATAAATGACATCATTTTCGCGTAAACATTCCTCGAATGAATCTCGATCTTTGCAATGAAACAGCGCTACCCATTTGGTCTGCTCTCTGAGATCTTTCAGGACCGAGTTGTATTTTTGAGTAAGTACCCAAACGCTATGTTGAGTATGCCGACCGGAGAATGCTAAATACGAAAGCATATCTTTCTTTTTGGTTAGTTCTTTACTAGCGCTGCAGTCGTCTATTACGAAAAGGGTTGATTCTCCTTTGTATTTTTCGTGACATACTCGGAGACAGTCTTGTAAACGATCGCCCGGATCGACTCTGTGTATTCCGTCGTCATTCATTACCCAATCTCTGGATAAGTATGTTTTATTAACGCTTATAGTCGGGCACAGAATAATAATATGATCGAAAACGTCCCGATAATGACTTTCTAAAATATCTAGAATAAAAGCTGTTTTTCCGCAGCCCGTTTGCCCGCATATGATAGCGCAGTGTGGATCTTTAGGTAAAAGATTATCAATAGATCGCTTGCACGAATCTCCCATTTTGTATATTAAGTTGCGCATCCATAATCACGTACAAATATATGTTTAATTTACCAGCCGCTTCGAGGAGCTTCGATATCTGTATGGTGACACCCTCGCTAGCATTTTCTATTCTCCTCCCACTGCCGTGTAATTGGTCATCGTCCGTTGTTCGCATGTCGAGCCATAGCGCGTACTTCGAGGTGAGGTATTCACCCATCGATACACTCCCAAGAGACAGATCTTTCACGACCACGTTAACTTCCGGAGAGCGTTTTATAGAAGGAAGTTTTTTAATCTCATCCCACTGGTGATGCGCTAGCATTCCTTGGCTATATAGTTGATTAGGAACGCCCTCGATAGTCAATTCTACTTTCGTAATCTTGGGATTGTAGAATTTCTCGGTATTTCTTTTAAACGCATCGGAGGGGTCCTCGAACAACATTAAAATACCCTTCAACGACCTCGTGGGGACGTTTAGATTGATATTCCACAACGTATCTTTTTTGTCCTTCGTGATCTTTCGGTGTCGCAGCACGCGATCGTACAAAATGGCTAAACTTCCCGAATACTGGTTACGAATTTGTCTGGCTAATTCGGGATCCGTTATCATATCGTACTCGAGCGAGATATTGTCAATGGAATAGCTAGCATCTACATTAGCGGATCTGATTACTCTACCGTAGTCGTTAAAATTTGAGTTCATATTCTAACCTATCGCCTAGGGATGCTTGATAAAATGGCATGTGGGAATCTAGTAATTCAAAGTCTAGGGGAATATAGAATCGGTTACCTAATGCGTTGGCAACGGCCTGATCTTTTACGATGGTACCATCACCACTAGAAGCATCTACGCGCAGTCTCAATGTGTTCTTATTACAAATACCTTGGTACTGTAAGTTTTCCCGCTCTTTATCCGTTCTCCAGAGATCTATATAACAATAGTATACATCGCTATCGTCGATACTCAAAACCTCATTACCGCTAATTTTAATAGCGATTTTCTTAACGATAGCACGACCTAAGTTCTGAACCGGCTCCCTGTTAACGTCGGTAGAATTCAAAACAATCGTAAATGATAGTCGGACAGTTCCCGGAACTAACACATCGTGTGCGCCGAGATTAGGAAAGCGAACCAGAAGCGTTTGATTCTGATCGATGGTACTAGGGTTATTAGTTATAGTTACAGACTGACGAATTGCTTTGACCCCTAATGGATCTCGAAGTCTGCGTTGTGGGTTTAACTTGCGTCCGTATTGCGAAGACATTGTTATATTGTACCCTATGTTTAATATAAAAATGACTGATTTTGAACATAATGACTTTGATCTAGATAACATAACTGATACTAGTACCGTCGAAGAGGGTACTGATGAAACCAGCTTTATGATCCCAACCGTAAATGATGAACTTTTAAAACCAGCCGTTGATGATTATTACGATGCATTAAAAGAAGATAAAAATTATGTTATCCCAATAGGTCGTGAATAAGTTTGAGATAGATAGTAAAGGAATATTGCGACTGCGTGGCGCTCCGGATATTGATCTTATGCATTCTCGTACTCGTAAGCCCCTAGCCTTGTCTACAATAGCCGCTAAAAAAGGCATCGGCTTTGTTCGTGATGAATTAGGTTTTGTAGACTACCGACGACTTTCCGCGAAGACTACTAAGGCTCTTCAGACTATGAGGAAAGAACTCGTTAATACAGATGATTTGGAAGCAGCCTCGATGGTGGCCTCGGACGGACTCGGAGAAATCTTGGATACCTACTACGATAATTCAACGTTACAGGTACCACATTCAGAGTTCAGTATTAGGGAATTACGAGGTCTTGACAAGGCAATGCAAACTATGCGGGGAGAACTCATCAATAATATAGCCAAGCTATCCGAAATCGACAAACACATAGCTCAAGAGAAAACAAAACTCGAACAGGCGGGCGATGAATTCAGTAGACGCCGCGTTGCTGAAAGATTGCGTAACCTAGAAGAGGAAAGATTGGCCCGCCTCGAAGCGGCTTCCAGTAATAGAAAGGCACTTCGTTCGCAAATCAGTCGTATTCGAGAAACTATCGATCAAGTCCTCAACGATGATACTACACTGGCCGATAAAATTAAAACATTGTTCAGAGAACAGGGAATAACAATTGCTAGTATTTTAACCGCGTTGGGATTTATTATATCGACTTTGACTCTCTCATTAACAGGTGGTAGTACAGGTGGTAGTACACCGCCTAACGATAAAAACGGTATAAGAGAGTGGATAAAAAAGCATTTAAAAGCATTAGGTTCAGCACTGGGAAAGCTAGCTGAGAAAGCCGCGGCTGCACTTCCCGGTATAATAGGGAGTGTTGTTTCCTGGCTATTGAATTTATTAGCTAAGACCACCACTTGGCTTAGTCAAAACTTGTGGGGGTTGATCGTAGCAATTGCAGGGTTGTTGTACGTATTCGCTAAGAACTATTTAACCACCAAATCAGTTCGCTAAGAACTATTTAACCAAATCATGAGTAAGCCAACCGAGACTCCACCCACTACAAGCGCTGTTTTTTCATCGATATGTTGTTGATTTTTAGCCGCAATATGCGGTGACACTTGTGCGTCAGTAGATGGTTGTGCATTAAAAGATGTTTGCGGCTTGACTATTCCCTTTTCACCCGTGATCGTTTGCGTTATTAATTCGACATTCATATCTGAATTTATACCTGGTTTTTGTTGATCGGTAGCGATAACAATTTTATTATTATAACCGATCACTTGACCGATCTTAAGTTCCATATTACTCGGAGACATGTATAGTCCCGGCGCATAAACAAAGTCCACTTTGGATTGAGCGTACTGTAATGCATCTTGAAAACGCTTTATAGACGATGGTATGTCAACTGGCGAATTAATGGCGTCCTCCACGTTTGCGACAAACTGTTTTTGCGCATCGAACGCCGTCCCAGTACCGATAATGGACGTTCGTGTTTGCGATTGTGCACCGAGAATTGCCCATACATAAGTTCTTATCGATTCATTAACTCTTTCAAATCCTGGGTTAGTAAAATTATTTTCCGTTTTATCATTAAGAAATTCATTCCAAGCGTCTGTTGTATCGTTTGGATGCACAAACTTTGTTATAATATAAGGAATGCCACTCTCAAAGTTCATACGATCTGCTCTAAACTGTTTATCTGAGAGAGCAAAGCTTGAAGGGATCACACCCTCTTTAATTAAATAATCGCTTTTATCTTTAATAGTTCTTTGCCCAGAGTACGGAATACCTAGACCATGGCTAGGTCCTTTAATGCGCCAATCTTTACTCGTAGAAACATTAAATTCATTACAAATACGTTCGAAGGCCCTCTTATCATAAATATTATTGGCGTGATTCCATGCTGGATCCAGCGGTAATGGAGCATTAATTTCTTTAAGTATACGTCTAATCTGATAGTACACGTGAAATAATATAACAGACTTATATAGTTTAAATCCTGGGGCATTAACAGATACGCCACATCCCGTTGTGGCACACCATACGGCAAAGTTTAACTGATTCTGCCAAAATTGCATCGGATTGTGAAACCAATCGTTCACCATTTTATCGTTAGTTGCCGTGAAACTGTATTTTTCAAAGATATCGTGGAATTTAACTAAAAATTCAGCACCAGAGGCAGTTACTATAATCGATTGATTAGTAATGTATCTTGATTTCATATTTAAGTTATGATATAGTATCATTGTATATCTAATATGTATGTTACACTACCTGGAATAACAAATGGTCAGTCTATTGAACTGCTTCATACTATCGATAACTCGAATGGACAACTCGAAGTAGCTCTATGCGATGTAACGTATTACCCGCGGTGGACCAATATAAATGCTACGAGAAGAAATAATGAGATGTTTATATTAGATGAAAACGACGACAATGTTGTTGACAAATCCATTACTATACCTGATGGGTATTACAGTGTATGCTCACTCAATGATGAATTTTTTAAGCCTAATGGAGCTAGTCTCACACAAAATGAGGCGAATGGGAAAATAAAATTAAGCGCTGGAAAAAAGGGTGTAATGATTTCAATGTACTTAGGATTTACACTTGGATGGAGAGGACAAGTAACAGTAATCGAGGCATCAGATCAGGGGGGTAAATTACCCGATTTAGTTCCCTATAAAGAGTTGTTCATCCATCTTGATCAAATCAGTACAACGGATAATATTCAACAAGAAAGCCCTTCAACTCTACTCAGAAGTGTTCCAGTGAAAAATGAAAAATACAATAGCGGTAGAACGGAATCTTTCTCGTCATTACAATATAAAAAATTAAAGCGTGGTATTATTTCAGACCTCAAAATTTCTGTATTAGATGTAAAACACCAACCTGTACATATAGGATACTTAAGTGTAACACTCCATATTATAAATAATGGTTGATGCATCAGGCCCTGGAACGCTCAGACAATGTAATACAATTGCGCTTTCCGATCTCGGAGACACGGAAGGATTCGGTAAACCCGGTACCAATGGTAAGTTATACGCTTTACACTTACACGATAATGTATACATGCGGAAAGAAGTCACATTCACGGGTAATCTGGAAGATTTAAGCGATGTCGACGTTAGTAGACTCCTTAAAACCACTCCGTACAATATTATTTACAACAGTGAGAATAAATGGACTATGGTCGAAGCAAACATCAAGTGGCTACTGAATATCGTCATTACCCCACCTTATGCGATGATGGGTAAGGGACATAATTTAACTAAGATAATAAATAGTGGCATCGTACTCGCGGCCTATATCCCGTCAAAACGAAAAAGTGTGTTAGTCACTCCCCTGCCAGAAAAACCAGGTCATATGTTATATAGTCGTCCGGCAATCCAAAATGTTAGTTTAAATTTGGTTACAGAATTCGATGATATTAAACAGAACTTGAGTGCAATACCTAATATTTCTACGCTTATTATTGAAGTCTTGTTCGGAGATGCACTGGTAGATGCCTTCGAAATATTACCAGGTTTATCGATTAAATGGCTCAAGAAACACGAGCGTCAACGTTGCAGTATTATTCATGTCGGTGCATCGCCCGTTGCAACCCTCGAGGGGGTTCAAATTATTAAAAGTGGTAGTATTTCTCTTTCTAAGATATTCTTGCCGTATAATATACATTTGATAAGGTTGATGTATACTCTCAAAACATTTAAGCAAGACCAATTAAAGACTATTATATATTCGTAATATACACTATGAGTTTATATCCAGCGCTCGATGAAATGATGGAAACTGTTGATGGATTTCGATTACATCAAATAAACGACATAAAACATCGAATAGAGAAGGATAGGGAGTTGAGACTTGGATTGTATAAAAAGTATCGCAGAGCCGTGAATGCTCTGGACGGAGTTGACACCGCTCTTGTAGTGGCTGGCATGGGACTCGGTGTAGCCGGTGTCGGTTTACTATCAACTATAATCGCCGTGCCTATCGTGCTCGGCATGGAAATAACCGCCGGAGTCTCGGGACTGGCAGGAATAGCGATAAAATTCATTTCTCGTAGGTTGCAAAAGAAAGCATCAAAACACGATAGTATTCGGATACTCGCCGATGCAAAGTTGAACAGCATCGAGGATCATATTTCGACAGCAGTGGCCGATTGTAAGATATCCGAGGAGGAGTTTCGTTTAGTGCTGTCGGAACTCACCAAATACAATGAAATGAAGCAGGAGATTCGATCAAATTCTCGTAAGACCAATGGTATTAGCGAAGACGATAACAAAAAGTTTACAGAACAAGGGAGGCAACAAGCGTGTCAATTATTCCGTGCCAAAACCAAAGAACTGGTTGGAGATTAAAAATATCGTGTGATTACATTTAGACAAATGCTTACATAAATATATAATAATGGAAAAAACTATTAAATGGAGAGAATTACCACAAGGTTTTTATTATATCAGTGATGTCAAACCAACCAAATACGGTAATCAATTGTTTCTTATCAATTTACAAAAAGAGTGTAGTTATATAGTCTGGTCTCCTAGTAAAATGAAGGAAGAACTTAATAAAAATGTTGAATATCGCTTTATCGATAAAAATAATGAAGAATATTTTTATTACCATTTAGACTCATCTAAAGCAATGATTGGACCCAGGTATTGGTGAGCTGGAGTTATGACTATCGTTGAATCGCATAATCATTTTGGCATAAAAAATTCCCCCTGTAGTAGCAGTATAGGTATATGAATCCTGCTCCAGTGGAAGTGGTCCAGAACCCCTATTACCTATACTACTCGGGTATGATGCTGAAAAACCTAGAAACATAATTGGGGCGAACCGGGATTCGAACCCACAATCATAGGTTTCTGGCGTGCCCAAGGGATGCAACTCTGCACAGCGAATCGCGGCGCCTTAGACGACTGGGCCACCCGTGCCCCTTATGGTGAAAGAGTTACATGTATGTGAACATCGAGATGATTTGGGACAAAGGAGACAGACCCAAGAAGATCCGGGTTAGAATAGGTTCAGCAGCCCATGCTTTCCGTAAGAGGCGACTAACGGGATCGGGTGGTCAGGCTCGCTGACTTAGTTGATGCATGTCATCGATCCGAAATGCGTGGATCGATGCTCATGATGTCAATCACTGGATTGTCTGATCCAGGCTCGATTATTTACAGACCGCCGTTATAGAGCTAGAATATTGCTGAGTGCGGCGTAAAACAACAAACATCATTTAATTTAAAAGCCTAGATAAAACCGTGCACCCTAAATATCGATCGTTTTGAGCCTCAAAATTGGAGAAACATAGACCGTTATGTTTTTTTTGTGTGTCTATTATATATTTTGTAACTTTTGTGTCGATCAAAGTATCAGGTTAGTCTTCGCAATCTCACAAACAAACAAACAAACAAACAAACATAATGCATGAGTTGACAGTCTTAATCTAGTGAGAAATTTAAAATATTACTAATATAACTTCATAAACAAATACTCCTTTAAATTGTTTAAATAACATAACAGGAGACGAATCTCTGTTCAATCCATTGGTCCTCCCTTTGGAGTAACGCCCCTTCATCAAAGGGAAGCTACTCTTACCGCAGTTAATGAGACGTCACGTTTGTTCAGAGTGCGCATACCCTGTCGAAGTGCAGAGCCTGATGTGCACACGACGACAAAATGAAACACGGGACCTAGGAAGATCCGGGGTAGAATAGGTCTTCAGCAACCCATGCTTGCTGTAAATGGCGACTATGCTTGTCGTAAAAGGCGACTAACGGGATCGGGTGGTCAGGCTCGCTGATCCCAATTGCGTGGATCGATGCTCATGATATTAATCACTGGATTGTCTGGTCCACACTCGATTATTTACAGACCGCCGTCATATAGCTGGAATATTGCTGAGTGCGGTTTAAAACAACCAACCAACCAACCAACCAATGAAACATGGTAACAATTCTTACCTATTTCGGCCCAATCAAAAAGTATCAAGTTTGGGGAAAGACCCCATGCTGCAGAGGTACTGAGGCACGGAAACTGATCTAATTGTTTTGAAATTTTTATCGTCAAATATTTCGAAATTAGACGCTGATTATTATTATCTTAGTCTATTGTTTTGATATGATAAAAATTATGACAGTAGTTTCTCCAGATTTCCAATGATTAATTCTGACTCGATCGTCGATTGTCAAGGTCGACGCTTTGTTTGTTTGTAAACACTAAAAGTTGAACCCACCTGACATTTCATATTTGCATCTTTATCCGTATATGACCCCAGCGGATACCGTTTTTATCCGTTGGCTTTATTCCTACCCATTATAATATGATAAAGAGAGTTACAGGTTTGTCTGGCCCAGACACAACTGTTTTCAGACAGTCGTGATTGTTTTCTGTCGGTGGTGTCAGACTCTTTCAAAGTTAAAATTTTACTTAAACGTTTATGTCTTTTCCAGCCAGTCATTTTTTAAGATGTGTACACCAAAGAACACGATTAAATACAGATGAAGTGTTGAAATTCCAGGTATCGTTACACGACGTCACCAAGACACGCATGATATATCTGCCAAGTACGGGTGGCCCAGTCGTCTAAGGCGCCGCGATTCGCTGTGCAGAATTGCGTCCCTTGGGCACGCCAGAAACCTATGATTGTGGGTACGAATCCCGGTTCGCCCCGATTATGTGTCTAGGTTTGTCAGCACCATACCCGTGCTCGTGGGTTTCACCGAAGTGGTAAACGTCTGAGACCTACATCACTTCGGGCTTTCCCCCCACATTAAGCTAACACGCCGCGATATAACTGGAATACTGTTAAAAGCGGCGTTAAATTCAACTCACTCACTCACTCTGCCAAGTATACCGTACCAGCCCTACCCGTTCTCTTCCACCTTCTCACAAAAACGTCATTAACGGTTTTAGATTTTACATGTGTTTCTCAATCGCTCATCATAAGTTTTTTGTGTGATCTGTTAATTTATAAAATATTATTATAATATTTGAAAATTACATAAATCCCTCAAGGCATTTTTATCTTTATTGGTAGATATCTTGATAAAGAGTGACTGGTCAGTCAAGCGGTCAGTTGTGACGTCACTGCTGACATTATTACCGTTATCGTCCTAAGTAGGTCATAACGCTAAGTCCAGGTCACTATGACCTGCAGCGATATGTGGCAAGATATCAATCTGTATGTCGGTCGTGTCATTATCCTGACCTGAGCTTGTTCTGTGTCGTGTGGTTGTAAGAGTGTTAAAAAAGAGTTGTCGAAACTCTGACAAACATGCCCCCTGTCGCGCACCTGTCATTTAGCGTTTCCTAGCTCGGTGTAAAAGGGGTATTATCATCTGCATTTGCTTCGTGTTCAAACTTGCCTGAATGATTTGGCACACAGCGAACCCCTTTAATCCGGACGGTGCAGTTACTTGCGAAATCGTCCGGATTAAGTCAGTGTTTGTTTGTTGTTTAACGCCGCACCCAGCATTATTCCATCTATATGACGACGGTCTGTAAATTATCGAATCTGGACGAATCAGTCCAGTGAATGACATCATGAGCATCGATCTACACAACTGTGAAAGGATCATATGCCTCAACCAAGTCAGCGAGTCTGACCACCCGATCCGGTTTGTCGTCTCTTACGACAGGCATAGTCGCCTCTTTGGGTAAGCATGGGTTGCTGAAGAGCTTTTTTAACCCGGATCTTCACAGGTGGAATTATCTAGTGTTCCTTCCATGCACGGGGGCACGGGAGGCCCAGTCGTCCAAGGCACCGCGATTCGCTGTTCAGAGTTGCGTCCCTTGGGCACGCTAGAAACCTATGATTGTGGGTTCGAATCCCGGTTCGCCCTGATTATGTTTCTAGGTTTGTCAGCACCATACCCGTGCTCGTGGGTTTCACCGAAGTGGTTAACGTCTAAGATCTGCATCACTTCAGGCTTTCCTCCCAGCATTAAGGTGACACGCCGTGATATAACTGGAATACTGTTAAAAGCGGAGTTAAACCCAACTCACTCACTCACTCCTTCCATGCACAACATGGTGTGGGGTTCAGTCAGTCACAGTGACGCAACCCCACACCATAACCGATCCACCGCCAAATGTGTCGTGAGCTCTCAGGTTGACGTTGGCTTGACGTTCATTTCGACGTCGCCACGACCACGCCTATCAAGGAAGTGCAAAGTGAATCGGGAATTATCCGAAAACATGACACGTGACCAGCGATGATTACCCCAGTTGCGACCCCATACACAATTGACGACTGTTGTTAATATGACGATTTAAAAGGGGCGGCACAACAGGTGGCCTTCAAGCATGCAAATGAGACGATTTCCTATCGTCTAACCCGCGGCCGATTTTGAGCTCGATTTGTAAGAGCCTGGTTTCGGATCAAACCATCCTGTACTCCTCTCGCTGACCTGGGACGCCCTCAACGTCGTCGATCGTCAACATTTCGGGTGTGTTGGTACCTGTTCCATAGTCTGTTAACCACAGACTGTGAAACATTGTCACTGCACGCTGACATCTGCCACTTTCCAGTATGCCAATAACTCGAAGACATTGAGTGAGTGAGTGAGTTGGGCTTAACGCCGCTTTTAACAGTATTCCAGTCATATCGCGGCGTGTCAGCTTAATGTGGGAGGAAAGCCCGAAGTGATGCAGGCCTCAGACGTTTACCACTTCGGTGAAACCCACGAGCACGGGTATGGTGCTGACAAACCTAGAAACATAACGAAGACATTGAACGCATTGCAGACGCAGCATCGCTGGTTAATACACAAACAATGGATGAAATCAAGTAAATCACAAGTGTATGATTAGCAGAATCAATACGACTGACAAACAAAAAGTCTTCAGAGATCAGGGGCGGTCGTGTAGTCTAGTGGTTAAAGCGTTCGCTAGTCACGCCGAAGATCCGGGTTCGAATCCCGACATGGGTACAATGTGTGAAGCCCATGTCTGGTGTCCCCCGCCGTGTTATTGCTGGAATATTGCTAAAAGCGGCGTAAAACCAAACTCACTCACTCACTCACTCACTCTTCAGAGATCAATCGACCTTCCTTGAGAGTGTCAAACTCAGGAATGACACCCTACGCACTTGCGTGGCGCAACTCTGTCGGGCACGTGCAAACTATTGTATCTATTTTGGTGACTGTTGTGTTTAACAGACATAAACGTTCTTGCATATATAGGATGTGTGTCGGCAACCCATATCTTGTTCTAATACTTCGTATTAATATTTATATTTCATTATCCCCTTTTTAAAAGAGTACATAAATCCTTCCTTTCGTCATATTTCCATCGTAAATCTTGTAACAGTAACAGTTCACAAACTTTATGATCATACCAGGTTTATACCTACATTAACTTGACAGTTATATCTCCGTTTACCCAGGCCCATCTGAAACTACAAGTCGTCCAAAGCTTCCCTGCCATTCATGTAGGCTTTCAAGGTCGATGCCCCCTGTCGGTGAAGGTCACCTAACCAGAAGTACACGTCGGCCTCAATAAGGTAGGCTTAAACCTCTGTCCCATGTGAATTCGCCTGTCTTGGGTTAAAATCCTGGTTCGCTCCGATTATATTTCTAGATTTTTCAGTTCCATATGCGTGCTCGTTGGATTCACCAAAGTGGTAAACGTCTGAGACCTGCATCACCTCGGGCTTTTTACCTACATGAAGCTGACACGCCCAATCTCATTAAAATCAGATCGTAGTTCTCGCTACCGCTAAACAATGATTTGAGGAGATCCATTAGGGGTTCACGTCAGAA
Source organism: Haliotis cracherodii (assembly GCF_022045235.1). NCBI lineage: Eukaryota > Metazoa > Mollusca > Gastropoda > Lepetellida > Haliotidae > Haliotis > Haliotis cracherodii. The sequence continues at coordinate 191,464 of NW_027266277.1, forward strand.
CGACCTTTCATCCGACAAATCAGAGCGTTGCTTACCAGATCATGAAAGTGACAGTCGGAATGTGATAACATTTCTAATCTTGCAACCTCGAAAAATTTAACACGGGGTATTCCGAACGATAGTTACGGGCTTCACGACTGAATCCATACAATCTAGACCATCTATTAGCCATTCCAGAATGTTTTTTTGTTCAGATTTCAAATTTTTTTATCGAGAATTTGTCAAAATATGTTTCGAAGCGTAGTCGCCAATTTGAAATTAGTGCCGTAAAGCACGAGAAAGCTGCCTTCTGATTGGCTAATGTGGACTTCTTGTCAGTAATTTCATTGGTTGGTCAAAGTTCGCGCAAGGTCGGTCTGACGTGACCAGTTATGGAATGTCCACAGATCCTTGTTTATCGGTAGCGAGAACTAAGATCTGATTTTAATTAGATTGCTGACACGCCGTGAAAAAACTGGAAAACAGGTTCAAAGCGGAGTTAAACCCACCTCACTCACTCACTGTTTCGCGAACACGTTTCATGTTCCTACTGGGAAATATACATTAGCTAAATTCAGACGTGCACATTATCGACACTTCCGTAACCTGAACACGCGTCAGACAACATGTGTCTCACCGCACTCGTGGATCAATTGACACAGCAAGTGCGAGATCCGGGGTAGAATACGTCTTCAGCAACCCATGCTTGCCGTAAAAGACGACTATGCTTGTCCTAAGAGGCGTCAAGGGATCGGGTGGTCAGGCTCGCTGACTTTGTTGATGCATGTCATCGTATCCCAGTTGCCTTAGTCTGTCTTACAGACCCAGAAACAAATATATCAAATACAGCCCATGCAAGTCTATAAGGTTTGGCAAGTCTAGATTACTGTAGTATGAAAATGAAGAGAGTCTCTGGGCTCCTTTTTATTAAATTTGTATTAAGACAAAAGTTGTTTTTTTCTGTACGATATTTTCATTTCAGAGACTAGATGTTAGTCTACAGTTGCCTAGATGATTTCAATCACTGGATTGTCTGTTCTGGACTATTTACAGACAACCGTCATATAGCTTGACTATTGTTGAGTGCGGCGTTAAACAACAAACAAACAAACAAACAAACATAACTCTGCTGGGGATGACCAAGCCACCTGGCCAGTGTCCATTAGTGATGATATTGATATCACTTAGCGGTGTTGAGTGTATATTTGTGTAGCTTAAGTCTTGTTCTGGTCGGCGAGATGTTTGATCAAGTCGTGTCTGCCTATAGACACAACTCATACATAAGTAAACACAAACTTTGTACATAGATAGCCAGCAACACAGGGTTGGAATTGATATACAGACAGTGTCTGATGATAACAGACGTGTACACCTTCTCGCTTCTAGAAACTCGAATACAATATCCCGTGAGGAATCCGGTACAGAATAGGTCCCAAATGCCCAGTGTGTGACTAAAGAACCGACAAATCATGAAGCATGCGGTCATAATCATGTGTGACCGAGAATGTTGCTCATTATATTAATCACTGGTTTTCTTGGTCCAGGGTTTTAACAGACCGCTTTGGTAAGGCTCGAATTTTGCTCGAGAGTGTTCGAGAGATAGGTACAATGACCTGAACCCATTTAACCAGATGCATCATACAGAATCGTTATTGGTAGTTATTTGTCAAGTAGCATCACTTGTCTCGAACTACGGGTAACTCGAATTATTGTCGAATGACTCCAAGCACCAGTCATTCGTTTCAGGGGTGGGTGGGTCAAAGGTTTTTGATGCACTGATGACTGAACAATATGCCCCCCCCCTGACACACACCCTAATGCTTGTCATATTTTTGAATGACCCACCCCGTGTCCCTGTACATTTTATCGTTGCCCTTCATATATCACCCTCAAGTAAATTACCGGTCCCTAAGAGTTTACGAGCTTTTTACTCTTTTATTCCGGGTTTTTATTCAACTTTAAACTCGCCATGTTAAAAATGAAGACTTAGTGAAACTCGACTTACTCTTTCAATCACTCTATAGGATGAGAATACAGTTACCCACCGTTGTGTCGAAGTTTGGTGCGTCGAACTTACGGTTATCTCGAAGTAAAAGTTGACTGACTGCATGTGACAAACAACGGTACAGTCAGATAACACTCTAAATGTTAACTAATTTCTGTACCTTGTACAACATTTGAGCTTGTTGATCCGGTCGCTCTCTGTCCGGCAGTAAACGTCACTCATGCTGTACACTTCCGAGCAAAAAAAAGTACACAATTGAAATTTGGATTTGACCAAACATTTCAAGTCTTTTCAAAACGTTACTAGGCTGAAAACAGTCGGCGAAACACTGCAAAACTAATGTCCAAATACACAACTATGATGCCCGTATCAAAGACATCACCATAGAAAAAACATTTCTTGTTTGTTTCTATTTTAGCCACTATCAAACATGGTGTAAATGTTCTTTTATCCGGCTGTTTATTCTTTCCCCTACAGGGGGGCACGGGTGGCCCAGTCGTCCAAGGCGCCGCAATTCGCTGTGCAGAGTTGCGTCCCATGGACACGCCAGAAACCTATGATTGTGGGTTCGAATCCCGGTTCGCCCCGATTATGTTTCTAGGTTTGTCAGCACCATACCCGTGCTCGTGGGTTTCACCGAAGTGGTAAACGTCTGAGAACTGCATCACTTCAAGCTTTCCTCCCACATAAAGCTGACACGCCGCGATATAATTAAAAGCGGCGTTAAACCAAACTCACTCACTCACTCGTTTCCAGGCGGTTTATTATTTCAACTTAACAGAAATTGGCTTCACACATTGTTGGGAATCGAACCCGGGTCTTGGACGTGACGAGCGAACGCTTTAACCATAAGGCTACCCGACCGCCCCTCCACGTCAGTGATTTGCAACCTTGTGCTACAGGGATAGAAACTGCCATATCGTCATCCCATCGTGACTTGCGAAATAACACAAAGGGTCAAACTTGACAACTGACCACACCACAGTCCTTGTATCCCTGGTGCGTTTGTCATGAAGATCCTGGCAACGTCAACGTTGTCCCCAACCCCGACATCCTGAGGGGTGACTTCACGGAGACACAGACGCGCGTCCCCCCGGCCGTCCCCTCGAAATCTCCTTCACGTGGTCTCTCGACATTGACAACGGAACCAAGCACAGCCCATTGTCAGCCCTACCAAGCACCGCGTGATCTGTCTTGAGGCTGTACTGACTGTACGTCACCCTCTGTACAAATCCTTCTCGATTGAAGGTTACCTCCCGTCTCCACTATCAATTAAGTTGAGGAAACTACAAAAGAACTATGGGCCAAGACATTAAAACTACCTCCCCCCCCCCCCCCCCCCCACACACACACACACTTATTCCTTCTCACTCACTCTCACCAGAACACACACTGTTGCAGAGCCTACATATTTCTAAAGTTTTGTTTAGCAAAATATCTGCACTTATACGCAACAGACATCAAAACATCAGTAAACGCGCTGTCGTGTCACTTGCTTGTCTGGGTTGGGGGATGGGGGATGGGGGTGGGTGGGTGGCAGGGTGGGGGGGGGGGGGGGGGGGTGGGGGTGGTATGATTGTGGGTTCGAGTCCCTGTTTGCCCCAATTATGTTTCTAGGTTTGTCAGCACCCTACCCGTGCTTGTGGGTTTCACCGAAGTGGTAAACGTCTGAAACCTGCATCACTTCGGGCTTTCCTTCCACATTAAGCCGTGATATAACTGTAATACTGTTAAAAGCGGCGTTAAACCCAACTCACTCACTCACTCACTCACTCACTTGCTTGTCTGGTCAGGACTCAAGATTGTTTAAAGGCAGCGTTAAACGACAAACAAACGAATAAACAAACAAACTTGTCTTGTTTGTACCCACACTCAACACTATTCAAACGACATCATGGCGACCTGAAACTATTCGATTTTTTTACCCGACAAACCGATGACTAAAAAAAGGAGCAACTATCTAGGTTATCATGATCAGGTCATGCCAAACTACGTGCGATCAAGTGCAAGTCTTTCAGACATGTGATATGCATGTTTGCACTGCCACGAGTCTCACCTCTGCTTTGTACATGTTTTATGGCCGGTAGATCACATAATCTCTCCAGGATTTTATTTCTGCACGGAAGAGAAAGAAAGAACAAAAAACGACATTGAATACTTGGCCTTAAAAGGAAACCGGGAGATTTGGTTTCACTTCACATTTGAAAACATTGTTATTGTATGAGCTTCTCCATGGTGAAGAGACCGCCTCCGTGATCTAGTGGTGAGGCTTCCGCCCGGAGAGTTGAAGGTCCGGGTACGAACCCCGGCCGCGTCATACCAAAAGACGTCAACAGATGGTACTTGTTGTTACCCTGCCTGACATTAAGAGTATACTGTGTCTGAGTGGGCAATTCATGTTAAACTGCGGCATATCTCAGTGGGCTAGCACTATAAACTCGGCATTAGATCGGACTTGTACAAGCAGCCACGCACGCGCGAACGCACGCACGCACGCACGCACACACACTGATTCATGAACACATTTATTTTATCGTTTGCCTGCCCCAGGCTCGTTGCAATCGTAATTAATGCTGTCCGTCGGTATATGCATGATTCTGTTAGAAATGAGGGTAAAACATCGCAACTTTGACCCAGGAAAACATGGCATTTTTCTTTCCGCCTACAAGACGCACTGTTAAACCCCGGACATAAATAGGGGCTATTTTTAACACAGACAAAAAAAAGAAAGAACAAGTGTCAACGTCTACAGAAATATAACACATTAATTAGCATGTAATAGACTTTCCAGTCAGATTACTACATCCAGACTCCGGCCATATTACCGCAGGCCCTTCCGCGCTGCAGTCGCCTAAATGCGCCTTCGGCCACAGACATCGCCGAATGTCAGACATGAGGGCTTCGCTGTGATAGTATCTCAGCTCCTGACGTTAGACTGGTTTGTGGAAGTGACACGAACTGCGTCCGTTCTCTTTGATTGTCTTGTTTTGGAAGGCGAGGACATGGAAATAGTTACACGCGGGTCAAAGGTCGCATAAACAATATCTTGCTTGAATCTGTCAACGTTCAGAAATCAAAAAGGTTCCCTTGTACGCAAGTAGCTGTCAGAGCAGACTGGGGATATCGTAAAGAAACACGTTTTGTGAAGCCTTTGTCGTGAGTGAGTGGTAAAAGATTTGTAACCTGGTCGACAGGGCGCATGCGTGAAACAGGTAAAGAATGGTTGACAATGATAAATCTTCAGGTTGTACGGACCTGGGTTGAGTACACCTGGCACATGAACTGAATTGTTAATTGCTTCATATGCTGACCCGTGAAGATCCGGGGTAGAATTATAGGTCTTCAGCAACCCATGCTTGCCGTAAAAGGCGACTATGCTTGTCGTTAGAGGCGACTAACGGGATCGGGTGGTCAGGCTCGCTGACTTGGTTGATGCATGTCATCGTATCCCAATTTCGTGGATCGATGCTCATGATGACACTGGATTGTCTGGTCCAGCTGGAATATTGCTTAGTGCGACGTTAAATTTCCTTCTTCATGGAGTTCTGTGTCGAACCACCAAGTGACATTACTACATTCTAACGATACTAAAAGTATATTCAAGCACAGTAACAACGCTTTGGTGCACATGCGTTGCAGACACACGTGACGTTGCTGATGAATAATTTGCATACTCGTATATGCAAGTGGTCGGCGTAGGGTTCTTGGTAGGAAGTGACAACGTGGAGACGATGGCTTGCGGTATATACAATTTTACTTAAAACAGGTATATATATACATACAAAAGACCCTATGTGCCAGGTCAGCACATAGTGGTAGTGGTTGTTGCCTTGGTGCCCCGGAGCACCCAGTCTAACCCTAGCTAGGCTAAGGAAAAGACCTTTCTTTTCTCTCTCCTTCTCCCTCTCTCTGATTTATATCTCTGGACCAAGGCTTATATAGGTCAAGGTCAAGGTCACCTGACATTTAGGAAGTCATAGATATAAAGAATAGTAATGCATCCGTGAAATACTTGCACATCTCGTTCATAATGGCAGACAGCCAGTGTGCAATACAATGAGGATTAACAATTGGGATTAGCGTCTTATAAATAACGGCAATTAAATGGCATGGCATGGCTCCAGGGTAATTAGCCTTTGGAATTAAATGTCCATTCAGATAATGGCTGTCGTAAATCAGTCGCTATGACAGTTTAAGATTTGTTACTTTTCTTCACCTTTTCACTATATTGTTCTCATGCTTGTATTAATATGAGCAGGGAAACTTTGTCACGTAACTGCTCCCCATATTTCCCCAGTGCTCAAACTCAGAAATCACCACTATAGACTGGGGTCTTTCTTTCAATGATCATGCCAAAATAGATTATAAAAATCAGAGTGACGTTTTTTTAAAATGTTTTATGGTTGAGATGTGAAGGACATTTCCAAAATCTCCATCAGTGATGTCCGCTGCAATCCCCTAATTTGACTTGTGCCATATCATCCTGTGTTTTTTAAGGTGAACAATTGACATGCCCTTGCATGTATTCGTGAAGGGTGCCACTGGTAGAGCAGGATGCGCTCACCTTTTCGCGATCAAATGACATCATCACTTGTTGGTAGTGATTCCTATACACTTGCTCCAGATATAGTCGGAATCGTGATGCCTCAGGAAAGCTGAACCTGAAATAATCGAGTCTGAACCAGACAATCCAGTGATTGACATCATGAGCATCGATCCCCTCAACTGGGATACTATGACATGCATCAACCAAGTCCCGTTAGACCAAGACCACCCGATCCCGTGTGTCGCCTCTTACGACAAGTACAGTCGCCTTTTACAGCAATCATAGGTTGCTGTCAAAGACCTATTCTACCCCGGATCTTCACTAGTCGAAATCCCTGATGTTGGCCTCGAAGAGTTCCCCCCTATTCCGACCCTTCTTCTGTCGACGATCACTGGTGCCGTGAGCACCTGGTGTCACCTTCAATTGTTATCAATGATTCGTGAGTGTGGGTCTTCACCAACATTTTAATGAACACAACAGGTTTTTATTCGGGCAACGCATTTCTTCTCACCAAGACGAAACTTGGCGAGGCCATACAACCACGTGTGTTGGTCCAGTAAAGGGTCATCCCTGTCCAGTGAACGCCATCAAACAATGCTTGCGGACGTTCTTTCTGTGGGAGGAACGATCGGGTAGCCCAGTTGTTAAAGCGTTCGCTTGTCACGCCGAAGACCCAGGCTCGATTCCCGACATGGCTGCAATGTGTGAAACCCATTTCTGGTGTACTCCGTCGCGATATTGCTGGAATATTGCTAAAATACTCATTCACCCTTTCTTGGAGAGATAAAGTTCTTTCAACGGAAGGAGGGGCACGGGTGGCCCAGTCGTCTAAGGCGCCGCGATTCGCTGTGCAGAGTTGCGTCCCTTGGGCACGCCAGAAACCTATGATTGTGGGTTCGAATCCCGGTTCGCCCCGATTATGTTTCTAGGTTTGTCAGCACCACACCCGTGCTCGTGGGTTTCAACGAAGTGGTAAACGTCTGAGACCTGCATCACTTCGGGGTTTCCTCCCACATAAAGCTGACACGCCGTGATATAACTGGAATACTGTTAAAAGCGGCGTTAAACACAACTCACTCACTCATCTGAAGGCTTGCCATACTTTGATATGTTAATATTGTTGTTAAGATATTTATAGCATTGCGATACTACACAACCAGGAAGAAAAGTTTTCATTAACAGATGCAGTGTTTCTTTCTTCTTGTTTCCTTTCCCCGTTCCTTATTAAGAATCATAAGAAAACTTTAAGCATAGCAGAGTCCATTGTACGATTCCGACGATGTCATGATCATGAGTTTATGAAGCACTGTCAAATAGTCATGGTACCAGGTGTTCGCGAAAAGTCGAGCGAATCTACGCCCACCTGTGTCACAAACACATGCAAAGGCAGGTCAATTATGCACTTGAAAAACACGGGAACATATGGTACAAGTCAAAATAAGGAATCATGTTAGTCACTGATGCGGTAAAATTTGGAAATGTCTTCCATAAAACCTTCTAAAAGCTTTACTGAGGTCTTGAATATTGTAACCCTTATCAAACATGTTTGAGTCAAGTTTGTATAACGCTCTTTGAAATCTTAGTAGGAAGAGAAATATCAGTTGTACAAAAAGTGAAAATAGTAGACACCAAAGGATGCATGGAGCTTCTGGAATATTGTTCGACCTTGAGGGAAAGTTGAAGTCATCCTCTAGTCTTGTGGAGAGTGTTTTGTCGCTCCGATTCTCTGATGGTATGCAACGACCTAAATATGAAACACATGAGGCGGTTTTACTGGCCTCTGTTATTTCTAGCTCAGGTTGGTAAATCAGTGGATGGATGTTGGTTAATTGAACGATATCAGAACATCGATATGGCCGAAGCCTGTTATCAGTTAAGCGTCTTGGCCAAATTTCCTTGTTTTGATTTTGCGAATCCGAGCAGAACCTCAGATGAGTGAGTGAGTGAGTGAGTATGGTTTTACGCCGCTTTTAGCAATATTCCAGCAATATCACGGCGGGGGACACCAGAAATGGGCTTCACACATTGCGTTAACTGAAAGCGTTCGCTCGTCTCGCCGAAGACCCGGGTTCGATTCCCGATATGGGTACAATGTGTGAAGCCCATTTCTGGTGTCCCCCGCCGTGATATTGCTGGAATATTGCTAAAAGCGGCGTAAAACCATACTCACTCACTCAAAGTGGCGTTGAACACCAAATTACTCAATCACACCACTCAACTTTGCCCAATAAGTCCATTCGCCTGTTTACGTATCGCGGTGGATTCAACGCAAAGCCCTGATATGAACTCTGTGGCCTTTTTACAGTCTCGACACGTGTCAGAGACCGCTTGTCTGTTCGCACTTCCGCTTAATCACGTGACAAGGGGCATCTCTTGATGTGAATACTAATGAGCTTCTATCAGAAACACGGGCGAATCTCGGTTGGAGGTTAACATCCTAAGGTTTGCTTAAGTCTTCTTTCAACATTCCAGGAGCTAACCTGGGAAGCCAAATTAAAATAATAAATTGCTTCAAGACAGTCATGGGAATATATTTGTGTTTATTGCAAATGCGCGTAGTCCAAGGTACTTGGAGGTTTCACAAGAACTCACAAATCAGGTGTCAACTAACGGGGATTATACAAGCTGCTGTGGTCGTGAAGAGAAGTGGAATGGGCGACCGCGTTCGGCATCTTGACTCCTGAGAGTTTCTTGGACTTCTGTCCTGCCCAACACTGAAGCACATGTTGCACATGTGGTGACCTTGTCCGAAGTGAATGGGTACCCGGTAGGATCATCTACCTTATCATCATCATCATCATTATTATTAAGACCGCCTCCGTGGTCTAGTGGTAGAGCGGAAGGTCCGGGGTTCGATCCCCGACCGCGTAATACCGAAATACGTTAAAATATGGTACTTGTTGTTACCCTGTCTGGCGCTCGGCATTAACAACAAGGACTGGTCGGCTCGGAGTCAGTATACAGTGTCTGAGAGGGGTATTCATGTAAAACTGCGGCATGGTGTCTCAGTGAGCTAGCACTATAAATCGGCATTAGTCCGGACTAGTACAAGCAGCCACACAAACACACACACGTGCATGCACGTCGCTATATAAGTGCAATAATCTTGGACGCGACGTTAAACCCCATTTCACCTCACCCTCATAATTATTACCCTTTAGTGGTTCAATGAATTTGGAAACTGTATGGAGTTCCTCCAGTGTTCGAGCAGCGGCATACACGCAACAGTTTATGTCATGCAAAGAACAGTCCGCAGAGAACAGTGAGAGTAACAGATATAATATCAATTTATATATATGACGTTGATTCTGTGTAAATGATTGGTTAAATTGTGTTATGGGCCTCCGTTTCTCAATCGATAAATCGCAGATTTGATTATTAAATGTCATGAATAAAATATCCAAGGGGTCAGCAGAAAGATCGTCGACAGAAGAAGGGTCGGAATAGGGGGGAAACTCTTCGAGGCCAACATCAGGGATTTCGACCCGTGAAGATTCCGGGGTAGAATAGGTCTTTGACAGCAACCCATGATTGCTGTAAAAGGCGACTATGCTTGTCGTAAGAGGCGACTAACGGGATCGGGTGGTCAGGCTCGCTGACTTGGTTGATGCCAATCACTGGATTGTCTGGTCCAGACTCCATTATTTACAGACCGCCGTCATATAGCTGGAATATCGCTGAATGCGGCGTTAATCAACAAACATACAAACAAACAAATTCAGGGATTTCATTTTCTGAGCCCATGAGTGAGTCCTCGGGTATTTCAGGGAGAAAAAATGCGTCAATTTGCAATTTCGGATCTGCTACTGTTTGAACCGAGTGTTGGCAGTTAGCTCACCAGACTCACGGCGCATCTACAACTTCGGCTGTCGGAGCTGGTCGCGAATATGCTGCTGTATCAGGCATCCATACATTGGTATGACCATGTCCCAATGCTGCTTCAACAATCTGCCATTTATTCGAACTATTTCTGACTACCCTGTTGCTTTCGTACACTCAAGAAGTGTGCACTTCGCTTGGTTCACACTAATTTCTGTTTCGTCCAGCTGTACAGAACCATCAACAAAATCAACACTGACATTGAGATTATGTCCCACATCCTTGGCTCGTTTCATCATGTGTCTTGACATGCTTCACAAGAGAATCATCAGACAAATAAATGTGTGCGAAAGTGCACAAAACAATTCTATCACGAAGAGCCTCCACATTAGTCAAACCACGCCCTCCCATAATGACTGGTAAATATAAGCGATTGAGGGAAGAGCGAGGGTGGTGGTATCTATTCTGTGACATGATTCTTCGAATGAGAATGTCAAAACCCAGAATTTCTTGTTTCGTCCAACACCAAAAGCTTTATTATTATTATTATTATCATAATTATGTTATTATTAGTAGTAGTAGTAGTAGCAGTAGTTTTAGACCCTAAACCGTTCAGAAATAAACATATTGTTACTCGTTTAATGTGAATAAATATGAATTATTTACAAATACTTCAGTACATATGTGTAATACTATGATTTTTTCAGTTTTGTCAAGTTTTAATTTTAACGTTTCGTATAAAATGGACAAGTGTTTAGTGTGATCGCTTTTCATATGTTATATACAACACACACAAAACACGTACCCCGATTTACGACATACAGCATGCTGACAAGTTGACATGTATCTCCGTCAGTCCCGTCACTCATGAAAACTCGTCACCTGAATACCGTATCTTGTCACTGCAGTTTCCTCCACCACTTTTATCACAATAACGTCATTTTGAAAAGAAAGCATGGACATATATGTTACTCCATTGTTATGACGTTATGTATATTCATATGTTTTTACACACACTCACCACTGTAAGACGGCTGACCTTTATGAATAGTCATGTATCTCTACACACACTCAGACCACTGTAGACCGCCTCCGTGGTCTAGTGGTAGAGCGTCCGCCCGGAGAGCGGAAGGTCCGTGGTTCGATCCCCAGCCACGACATACCAAAAGACGTTAAAAGATGGTACTTGTTGTTACCCTGTCTGGCGCTCGGCTCGGAGTCAGTATACTGTGTCTGAGTGGGGTATTCATGTTAAACTGCGGCATGATATCTCAGTGAGCTAGCACTATAAATCGACATCAGTCCGGACTAGTACAAGCAGCCACACACACACGTACATGCACGTCGCTATATAAGTGCAATAATCTTGGACGCGACGTTAAACCCAATTTCACCTCACCTCAGACCACTGTACACTGGTTGTCGAGTTACTTGACTTTTAGTGGAGCTTTGATTGAGGTTTATGATAGTATATAACATTCGGACAATCAACTAGTAGAATGAGTATAAACAGTGGTCTTGTCATTAATTAAACCTTGGTCCTATGGAACAGATAAACAAGGAAACCTCGTTACTCCGGACGATGCCGTTGATAGTGGCATTGTTAGGGTTAAGAAATGTCTGGCGAAAATGGGACATAAGAAAAACTTGGAGACCTTGGACATCCGAGACTCCAGGAAAAATTGGAGACCAAGAAGATCTGTGAGACCCGGGAGTCCAGGATAACGACGAGATCTAGAAGATCTGTGAGATCCGGGACTCCAGGATAACGAGGGGATCTAGGAGGTCTGTGAGATCCGGGACTCCGGGAGAAATTGGAGACCTAGAAGATCTGTGAGACCCGGGACTCCAGGATAACGAGAAAGTCTTGGAGATCCGGGACTCTAGGAGATCTAGAGGCTCTTGGAGATCCGGGACTTATCAATGTTAAACTGCGGCATGGTATCTCAGCTGGCTAGCTCTATAAAACCGGCATTATTCCGGAGTGGTACAATCAGCCAAACACGCACGAACGCACGCACACACAGAGAGTGTATATGGTTTTGTTTGTTGTCTAAATGCCGCAGTCAACACTATTCCATCAATATCACGACGACATTTAAATAAACGAAGCCATACGCAATACGATGACACGCATTCAACCAAGGGGTCGGTGGGGTAGCCTTGCGGATAACGCTTTCTCTTGTCACGCAGAAAGCCCGGGGACGATTTCCCATGTGAAGCCCATTTCTGCTGTCCGCTGCCGTGATTTTGCTGGAATATTGCTAAACACGGCGTAGAAAACACACTCACTCGCTCAATCAGCCAACTCAGATTCAAGTTACCCAGCATGCACCACTGATCTAATTTATTCGCGTCTTACAACAACATGAGAGAATTGGCACGTATTCTGACCCCGTAGTAAGTTATGGTGCAGATGTTTGGCAATAAAATCTGAACCTAGTTATCACGTAACAAAGATCTGAGCACATCCCATGGCAGGTGACGTAAGACCGACCTTTTATCCGACCAATCAGAGCGTCGCTTTCCAGATCAGGAAAGCGACGGACGGTTTTCTAACCATCCAACCTCGAATAGGTTAACGTGGGGTATTCCGAACGACAGTTATGGGCTGTGCGACTGAATTCGTCAAAATCACGGTCTGTCTCTCGCTTCAATGGGAAAATCATTTGAACAGAAGAGATTTTCCAGAGTACTGCCTACCAATCTCGACCATACATTAGCCTGTCAAGAATGTTTTTTTGTTCAGTTTTCAATTTTGAATCCAGAACTTTGTCCAAATATTTTCAAAGAGTAATCTGGAATTGAAGTTGCCAGTTTAAAACTAGTGCCGTGTAACACGTGAAAGCTGCTTTCCGATTGGCTGATGACGACTTCTTGTTCGTCGTTTCATTTGGTTGATGAAACTTCGCAAATGTCATGTGACCTGTACTGGGATATGCTCCCATTTGTGTTGAGGTGTCGCGAGAACTAAGAACTGATTTGATTGAGATTGAGTTGTTTGATTTGCAAAACATCAATGGACCTTGACCTTAAGGGCTGATGAGAAGCCATAATTATCTGTTCAGAGTTATATCCCACAAATACCGGGATCCTCTTAATGTTGTCACTTGGTCTGTGAGGAATATCAAGAGTTTCACCAAAGTGGTAAACGACGAGGACAAAGGATTTCAAGTGTTTAATTCTTCCAATACGACGTTTCAATACAGGTTAAACGGACTATGTGCTCTATGGCTCTTTGATTAAAAGTAAATGTCGACTTTGACATTCAAACAGTGAACATAGTGAACCGAGTTACCGAAGTAAACATAAAAAACTCCACCCTTCCTTCCTTCCCCCCCTCCCTTCTTCACTCACTGTGAACATCCGGGGTAGAATAGGTCTTCAGCAACCCAATGCCTGCGGTTAGAGGCGACTATGCTTGTCGTAAGAGGCGACTAACGGGATCAAGTGGCCTGGTCAGGCTCACTGACTTGGTTGATGCATGTCATCGTATACCAATGGCGTGGATCGATGGTCATGACATCAATAATTGGATTGTCTGGTTCATACTCTATTATTTACAGACCAACATCATATAGCTGAAATATTGCTGTATGTGGCGTTAAACAACAAACAAACAAACAAAATGCGGATCTCCCTACGTTCGACTTGAGGTCGGTCATATCTTGACAGACGAATTATGATGTCGTGTTGATGTTGGCGGTTCCACCATTTGGTGTTTTTGTTTCGTTTTAATATAGAATTGGCACAAAATCCATTGGTTCATTTCTCCACATGGGAATAATGTTTGAAGCCATTTCTGGTGCTGGAGTGTGGTGTGGTGAGGTAATGGGGTTTAACGTCGCGTCCAAGATTATTGCACTTATAGCGACGTGCATGCACGTGTATGTGTGTTTGGTTGCCTGTACTAGTCCGGACTGATGCCGATTTATAGTGCTGGCTCACTGAGATACCATGCCGCAGTTTAACATGAATACCCCACTCAGACACAGTATACTGACTCCGAGCCGACCAGTCCTTGTTTTAGCCCCTTAATGCCGAGCGCCAGACAGGGTAACAACAAGTACCATCTTTTAACGTCTTTGGTATGACGCGGTCGGGGATCGAACCCCGGACCTTCCGCTCTCCGGGTGGACGCTCTACCACTAGACCACGGAGGCGGTCCTGGTGCTGGAGGGAGTGAGTGAGTGAGTGAGTATGGTTTTACGCCGCTTTTAGCAATATTCCATCAATATCACGGCGGGGGACACCAGAAATGGGCTTCACACATTACCTATGTCGGGAATCGAACCCGGGTCTTCGGCATGACGAGCATGGGTGGCCCAGTCGTCTAAAGCGCCGCGATTCGCTGTGCAGAGTTGCGTCCCTTGGGCACGCTAGAAACCTATGATTATGGGTCCGAATCCCGGTTCGCCCTAATTATGTTTCCAGGTTTGTCAGCACTATACCCGTGCTCGTGGGTTTCACCGAAATGGTAAACGTCTGAGACCTGCATCACTTCGGGGTTTCCTCCCACATTAAGCTGACACGTCGTGATATAACTGGAATACTGTTAAAAGCGGCGTTAAACCCAACTTACTCACTCACTATATACTTTTCCACTCGTTATCATTAAATTTAAATATTGTTGGCATGAAGAGACACGTTAACTATTCGGTCACCGTTCAGAGTGAGTGAGTGAATGGAGAGAGTGAGAGAGAGAGAGAGAATGGTTTTCAGCGCTTTTAACAATATTCGAGCAATATCACGGCGGAAGACCCGAATGTCAGGAATCGAACCGTGATTCGGCGTGACTAGCGAACGCTTTAACCACTAGGCTACCCGACCGCCCATTAGCTGCGCGAACTTTATTTGAGATGGATAGTCAGTGTAATATGGCGAGATGTAATATAGTCAGTGTAATATGGCCACATGATACGAGCAATAGTATATTCATTTGTGAGAACATCATAAATTGGTAATGATTTATGTTTTAAGCAATATTCCAGCTCTATCACGGCACCCTACAAAATCGGGACCAAACAAACCAGTGAGCGATAGCAGGAACAACTTTTGACGCCACCAGGTCACGCTGACATGCAATCGGCAATGTGACCGACCACCCTATCCACTTCCATCGACTCTTCTGACCAACATATATGTAAGTGTTTTGCTTGTTTGTTTGTTTGTTGTTTAACGCCGAACTCAACAATATTCCAGCTATATGGCGGCGGTCTGTAAATAATCGAGTCTGGACCAGACAACACTTATTACCTGTACAGGTATGCACAGTCTGGCTTAAAGCAGTAATAAAAACACAAAAACCTAGCTGAGCCAGCTCCTTTTCCGAGTACAGGAAGCTAGCTAAACACACCACCCGCAGTTCCGCATCAGATGTCACATGTAAAATATATGTGGTCACATTCAGCATCAGTCATCATGTTAAAAAAAGACAGCGCTAAATATAGAAAAACAATATTAGTTTAAATAACTGGATGGATATACATTTAAAAAACATTAAAAAAAATCTTAAACAAAATCAACCAATCACAGCTGCCAGCTGATTGAATCTGCACCGAAGGCTGCTTGTTGAACGACTGATTATGATTTTGTGTAGAACCTCAAGCGATACGGAAGCACACGGCGTGTGGAGTTCTGTATCCTGTGCTGTCTCCCCAGGCTTTACGTTGGCTCCATACACGTCCAGAGGCACTGTGCAGATAACAGTGCGATGTATACACGGTGATTACAGCTCAATGATAACATTGTAATGCATCGCCCTGTTCTCATGAATTCAGAATATTAATGTATAACATGCCTGAAGGCTTCGGTCATTAGGCATGAGAATATTAAGTCTTGTTTTTATACAGACAATGGTTTCGTGTTCTTGTGCTCTACATATCTACGGGCGGGTCATTTTTTTCGTTGGATTGAATATATTTTCTTCCATTGCTTTCAAACGTTTCTTGGGGCGGTGGGGTGGCCTAGTGGTTAAAGCCTTCGTTCGTTACGCTGAAGACCCAGGTTCGATTCCCCACTTGAGCACAATGTGTAGCCCATTTTGTGTGTCCCCCGCCGTGATATTGCTGGAATATTGCTAAAAGCGGCATAATACTCACTTACTCACTTAAACGTTTCTACTTTACTAAGAAGAATCTCTGCACTTGGGGGCGGTCGGGTAGCCTAGTGGTTAAAGCCTTCTTCGTAACGCTGAAGACCCGGGTTCGATTCCCAACATGGGTACAATGTGTGAAGCCCATTTCCGGTGTCCCCCGCCGTGATGTTGCTGGAATATTGCTAAAAACGGCGTAAAACCATACCCACTCACTCACGCACTTGGACACATCAGACGTTATAAAGTCTTACCATGTCAATTTACGTTTCAATAAAATCGTGTGACTGGGTGTCTTACCCATCACTCAGAGTGTCTGGTTTCTTCACATGCCGCCATCTAATGGCAGGAGTTCTGTGCGACGTCAGGAAACAAAAACCTGCTTTTTATGCAGATTGTGTGGATGACGAGGGGCGACCCGTGAAGATTCCGGGGTAGAATAGGTCTTCAGCAACCCATACTTGCCGTAAAAGGCGACTATGCTTGTCGTAAAAGGCGACTAACGGGATCGGATGGTCAGGCTCGCTGACTTGGTTGAGGAGTTTCGTGAGAGCAGTGTCTACGAAGATGAAAAAATCCCCCATACATGCCAATAGGTCTTTGTTGATGAAGATCCCGGTTAGAATTGATCATCGACAACCCATGCTTGTCTTATGTGACTAACGGGATCGGGTGGTCAGGCTCGCTGACTTGGTGGATGCATGTCATCGATCCCAATTGCGTGGATCGATGCTCATGATGTCGATCACTGGATTGTCTGGTCCAGACTCGATTAGTTTACAGACCGCCGTCATATAGCTGGAATATTGTTGAGTGCAGCGTTAAATAACAAAGAGAACAAAATGTGTGTGTGGCGGTGCTACCGGTACGTAGGGCTAGACATGCTTTCCCTTTACGCGAACTCTTGCTGTCATCACTGACCTTCGGTGATCCATTCATATAATGTCCACCGTTATTTTGTTTTGTTTGTTTGTGGTTTAACGCCACACTCAACAATATTCCAGCTATATGACGGCGGTCTGTAATCCCCGGCCGCGTCATACCAAAAGATATTAAAAGATGGTACTTGTTGTTACCATGTCTGGCGCTCGGCATTAAGGGGCTAAAACAAGGACTGGTCGGCTCGGAGTCAGTATACTGTGTCTGAGTGGCGTATTCATGTTAAACTGCGGCATGGTATCTCAGTGGGCTAGCACTATAAATCGGCATCAGTCCGGACTATTACAAGCAGCCACACACACACACACACACACACACACACACACACACACACACATTCATTGTTCTTTATTCATTTATTCATACGACATGTTTTGTAAGCTTTATCAAACTATTGACAAAAATACTATTGCAGCTTCGTGTTATTCAATGCGGCGTAAAACCTCACTCACTCACTCACTGTGTTGGTATATGTTTACTGCTACAATAACAGTAAAATAACATCAACGGCATGGTCGTCATCAAAAATACATTTACGTCAAGTGAACAAAGTTTGTACATTGTTCTTGTGTTGTGAAACATCACATGACAAATGACGCGCATCTTCACCGGCGTCCTCTCGCATACATTCTGCCTATCCGTTAAAAGCTGCTGGTCGTATATATGTTGATGGTCATAATTCAGTTGACTTGCCATATAATGTATTTTTTTTATTTTTGTTTTTATAATTCCATTGTAATACAAGTATGAAACAGAAGAATAATCTGAATAGAAATTCGACTGATGGGGTGAGGATAAGTTTGGTTTAACACCGCTTTTTAAATTATTTCATGGGACTCACCATTTGATACTCGTGTGTGTGTTTGTGTGTGTGTGTGTGTGTGTGTGTGTGTGTGTGTGTAGATGGGGGGAGGGTGGGTGGGTCGGATTTCGTATGGTAACTAGATATTATGTCAGCTACAACCTCACTTTTGTAATTTGTACTATGAGTCCAGTTTGTTTTAGTTTTACAATAACATCCCACCCGCTTCGTGACTTAAATTTGGCGCATTTTAATCAGTCCCGCCTGAACAAAATCAAAATTCTGCGGTCAATTTTTGTAAACACTGCTTCCAATATGATACAAAAGTCAACTTCACTTAAAAACGAAATAAATACCCGCGTACACGTTTAAAACCAGCTTTCGAATCACATGTTAAAATTCTGCAGTGTATTTAACGAATTCTGCGGCGGATAATGCATAATTCTGGACGTGTTCTGCAATCAATTATTATTACGGAAAATGCTTCAAAAAGTGAATATACTGTGAATTTCTAGGCCTTAAGATTGATTGAAACAACGTCATACATCACAAAAAAAGCAAATTGCTACTTATTTTTTTTTTTTCATAATTCCATTAATCTGTAAATGGATTGTGTGTGACAAAAAACGACCAAAACATGTGACAACATTGAACGTGACGGTTATGCTGAAATATACAGTAGAAAATAGAGTCTTGTTCGGTTTCGCTCATCATAATTCCGATTGCGTTGAGTGGAAGTAATTTATGAAATTAATAACGATCATAACAACGGTGTAATGTAACCTGTGATTGTTTACGTTAACAACGAGTAGACCTAAGAAGTACATCGTGTGTATTAAAGTCCACACATCTACCTCTGTCTATTTATGTATAAATGAGGACCGCGTGAACATGATACCCATAATAAAAGGTCCTGGAGACAGGATTGTCACTCGGCGAATCTGACGAAAGACGTCAGTGGCTTGCAACACAGTCTCGCTATTGTGCTGCTCTTGGTTGTAGTTGAACTATTTACATAAGGACAAGGCATACATTGAAGTCTTGTCCATGTGCAGATTATGTTCAGGAAGGAATAAACACAATTTGTTCACATAATCATATTTCAAGTGAGTGAGTTTGGTTCAACACCGCTTTGAACAGTAGCCCAGTTAGAAACGGCGTGTCAGCTTCGTGCCGAAGTGATGCAGGTCTCAGACGTTTACCACTCTGTGAGGTGAGGTGAGGTGAAATTGGGTTTAACGTCGCGTCCAAGATTATTTCACTTATATAGCGACGTGCATGCACGTGTGTGTGTGTGTGTGCGGCTGCTTGTACTAGTCCGGACTGATGACGATTTATAGTGCTAGCTCACTGAGATACCATGCCGCAGTTTAACATGAATACCCCACTCAGAAACAGTATACTGTCTCCGAGCCGACCAGTCCTTGTTTTAGCCCCTTATACCGAGCGCCAGACAAGGTAACAACAAGTACCATCTTTTAACGTCTTTTGGTATGACGCGGCCGAGGATCGAACCCCGGACCTTCCGCTGTCCGGGCGGACGCTCTACCACTAGACAATGGAGGCGGTCTTATCACTCTGTGAAACCCACGAGCACGGGTATGGTGCTGATGAACCTAGAAACTTAATCGGGGCGAACCGGGGTTCGTACCCACGATTATAGGTATCCTGCATTCCCAAGGGACGCAACTCTGCAGTGTGAATTGCGCCTTAGACGACTGGGCCACCAGTCCCCCATATTTCAAGGGTAAGAAGGGGCAAAAGTAACACAACCCAGGTACATTACCTGCCCCCCAAACTGTTCTTGATATGACAATCATATAGATTATACGGAAGGGGTCGAGTGGTGACGATTGCCAGGCAACGGGAAGGTAGAGGATGTGTCGTAGGGGAGATTGCTCATATGACAGTGAAGTTATCGACAACTTCTGATTTCACTATAACACATTCTAGAAATGTGTGTATGCCTGGAATAGCTTTAGTCCACCTGGCGACACGAGAGCGTTGCAATCCGTTATCGGTCATCATGTATACGATGTAAAATGGTCCAACATACCCATGCTTGTTTTCAATGAAGTATTCCCCACTCGTTCATCGTTTATTATCATAATTATGTTCTTCATATTTCAAAAATGCATGGTGTTAACCTTTGCGTTCAAGTAAATTTCACTGAAATTGCGATGTATATGGACGTGTGTGTGTGTGTGTGTGTGTGTGTGTGTGTGTGTGTGTGTGTGTGTGTGTGTGTGTGTGTGTGTGTGTGTGATGTGGTGGTGGTGGTGGTGTGTGTGTGGGTGTGTGTGTGTGTGTGTGGGGGGACACTTAGTGTTATCTGATTGGACGGTTATTTATAGCATCGATTACTCGAACGGAAACTACGGTGGCAAGTCCAAGGTATATAGCATATTTGATGGATATATAATACCCTGTATTATCGAGGATGACGGTCAGTAATGTGAATTGTTGTATTACTGTATAATAAAATGTATGTTCATGCGACTGGTCACCCGTGAACATCTGGGTCAGTATAGGTCTCCAGCAACCCATGTT
Organism: Haliotis cracherodii; assembly: GCF_022045235.1. Taxonomy (NCBI): domain Eukaryota; kingdom Metazoa; phylum Mollusca; class Gastropoda; order Lepetellida; family Haliotidae; genus Haliotis; species Haliotis cracherodii. The sequence goes on from NW_027266277.1 coordinate 212,198, forward strand.
TGTCGTTAGAGGCGACCAAAGGGATCGGGTGGTCAGCCTCGCTGAAGTGGTTGAAACGGGTCATCGTATCCCAATTGCTTGGATCGATGTGCATGACGTAAATCACTGGATTGTCTGGTCCAGACTCGATTATTTACAGACCTCCGTCATACAGCTGGAATATTGCTGAGTGCAGCATTAAACAACAACAAACAAACAAACACACAAATCATGCGAGTGGTAAGATTTTAGGCTTAACAATTGTGAGTCAAATACATATAAGAGAAACTGATCGTCACCAATTCATGGAATTTATCGAATATTAAATGCACTTATTGGTATGAAGGCAAATACTGCACACAATAACTTAAACAACTTGTATGTATTTCTGAAATTGTAACTGACACTTTAATTGGAATAGTGTACATTACAAGTGGATTGAAATCATTCATTCGTGAACAAACTACGACTGAGGTAATTCAGTTTCCTTTCTGTTGAATATCCTGTGTGAATATCAGATGTAGTAAACAACACGCCCGAAGCTGTAATAAAGGTGCCAGGCCCCGCGGCAAGAACAATAGACCATTGATGCCAATTAGCGTTTAACGGGAACTTTAAACGCGACGGGACGAGTTGCAATGGGATAAGAAAGACAATTCTAATTTTTTTTTAAAAATCGTGTTTTTATATCTCCATTTGAGAGAAAATGTACGAAACCTTCTCCTTGAACTCGTCATTGAAGTTGTTCACCTTGAGCATGTCATTGAAGTTGTTCTCTTTGAAATCGTCATGTCATGTCATATTTAATGTGTTTTTGGTGTCAGCGTCAAAACATATTGTATGTATGAAGGTAGAATTGTTTAATAATTTACCAGATATTTTACTTCAAATGCACAGATTATGTCAAATTAAATGAATAATGAGTGAGTGAGTATGGTTTTACGCAATTTTTAGCAATGCTCCACTAATATCACGCCAGGCGACACCAGAAATGGGGTATTTACTATTTTCACAAGAAAGTTGACTCATACGAATTGAGTTTAGAGAACATGTAAAAAATTGAAATTTGTAAAATTGATACTCACTTCCTATTCATGATGTGGGAAGCAATTTACATGCTGAGCCAGCGTTTCCCCAGCTGACGGTGTTTTCTGTCATGGAGTAATTCTGGATAGTGTGGGGAGGATTAAAGCGTGATTATTGCCTTCAATCCCATTTTTCATTTCGAATCCCCTCGGTGCTGACTAACTTGTCCGTCATCACGTGGCACATATTCTGAGATGAAAAAAAGTCTCAGAAGATTACTGTGCTTAATCTATGTTTACTATCAATTTCAGCAACTGTTGAATTTGTCAGCCGAATACAGTGAAACCCCGTAAATCCGATACAGTGAAACTCTATTATTCCGGTACAGTGAAACTCAATTAATCCGGTACACAGTGCAAACCCATGAATCCGGTGGGGCGGTCGGGTAGCCTAGTGGTTAAAGCGTTCGCTCGTCACGCCGAAGACCCGGGTTCGATTCCCGACATGGGTACAATGTATGAAGCCCATTTCTGGTGTCCCCCGCCGTGATATTGCTGGAATATTGCTGAAAGCGGCGTAAAACCATACTCAGTCAGTCTTAGATCTGCATCACTTCGGGCTTTCCCTCCACATTAAGCTGACAAGCCGTGACAACTCGAATACTGTTAAAAGCGGCGTTAAACCCAACTCACTCACTCACTCATTAAGTAGGTTTCGTTGTAGTAGGTATTGAACCCAGCTTATCCACTCACTTCATTGTAGTAAGCATCGGTCCTAGTTGCATGGATCGATGCTCATTATATTGATCACCCGATTGTCTGGTCCTGACTCGATTATTTACAGACCGCCGTAATATAGCTGTAATATTGCTGATTTCGTCGTTAAACAACAAATAAACAAACAAACAAACAAAACTACGTAATGGGCCGTGTTGGTAGTATTCCCATCACGGCAATGCTTTGTTCCATGGATGTATAGAGAATCTCAGCCGAGTGTCTTTTGATATCAAATATATCAACGAGTGTTGACACCTGTTGATATATTTGATATCAAAAGACACAAGGGTGAGATTTTATTTATCATCCAACATCATTCTTCCAACTTTTACAGTTTGCAGACAGTAATAATCTGTGTCTTTATGGTTAAAAGTACTGCAAAGGGCTTCAGTATCAGAGCCATTGATGATGTCACATGAAATAGTTTAACAGTTTCAAAGCCAGTTTGTTGTTTCAGTAATACATACTGTATTGCTGACAATTTGCTATAACAGTAAATAAACACCTTATATCTTCTTCAACAGTACTTGTCACATCTTTTAGAGAGCTGAAAGACATCAACTTGGGTTAGCTTGTACCAGTAAACACTGTATCGTGATACGTATCGTATCGCGACCCCTGTAACGTTACACCTCTAGTTTTAAGTATCATGATGTGTGAAACCATCATGCACGTCATGAAACGACGTTACTGGACAAAGTAGTGTCCGAATCGACCCAGGTCAGTCCCTCTTTAAAGAATCTGGACCATGCTGAACACGTTGGCATGAGGAACAATCCACGTCGTGGTGGTGTATCGACGACAGGCCGTCCCGGGACAACATTTCTGACTGGTCGTAGGTTGGATCCGCTGCAAGAGTTGTCTCCCCGTGGAGCCCCGGGCATGATTTAGTTAAAATATGACGTCGCATCGGCGTTATTTCAGCCATATAGCGACCCCCCGGGTGAGGACAGGTCTCAGTAACCCTACTGCCAATCCCAAGCGTGCGTGCGTGCGTGCGTGCGTGAGTATAGCGCTTTTAACAATATTCCAGCAATGTCACGCGGCTTCACACATTGTACCCACATAGGGAATCGAACTTTAGCTACTATACTATCCCTATAACCTCAGTTGTCTTGGTGGGTGTCATTGAAACACAGATTATACAGTCGCGTTCGGACATGCTGAGTGAGTGAGTGATTTGCGTTTAATGTCTCTGTGGAAGTATTTCCGTTATATCACAAAATATTAATTTGGGAGGAATTAATTAAGGTGGAATGAGCAAAGTCTTTCATATCTTAGACATTTACCAGTGTATGAACACAATTCAAGGTATGGTGCTGACAACCCAAGGGAGATAATCGGGGCATATTTAGATTCTCACTCGAACACGTCAGACGCTGAGCGGCTCCTCTGACAACTATCCCACCTGTGCTATAAACTAAACAAACATATAAAAAAAATCAACAGTGATTTTCCAGTAAAAGGACGGAGGCAGGAGATTAACGAACTCTCTTAAGTCAAACACCGTTGTGTCGAAGTTGAAGTGACCTGCGTAATTACTTCGAGTTATCCGAGGTTCATCACATCCATAAATGATGAATAAAGAAGGAACACGCAGGGACAACCGAACGTTCGACACAACGGTGTTTGACTGTACGTGGTATTTATGTTAATCCTGGTTTATCAACAGCAGCATTGTATGATGTTCTTGGGCAAGGGATCTGAAAAAGCGAAGCCCGTTCGGTGATGCACAATGTGGGCTAGAAATTACTTAGTTACGTAGAGACACGCGGACGTCGTCGGTGATTCGGCACAAGGACAACAGATGCATGCCTTCCCTCTTCAACATCCGTGTAGAAGTGGACCATTTATGAATGTTTGCATGCTCACTCACTCACTCACTCACTCACTCACTCACTCACTCACTTCCACTCAAAATTCTTCCAGCCCGTCCGCCCTCCCGCCCGCCAGCATACCCAACCCGACTCACCCACCCAGCCACCCACTCACGCACTCACTTATATTCCGACCAATGAAGATTCCGGTGTAGAATAGGTCTTCAGCAACCCATGCTTGCCGTAAATGATGACTATGCTTGTCGCAAAAGGCGACTAACGGGATAGGGTGGTCAGGCTCGCTGACTTGGTTGAAGCATGTCATCGATCCCAATTGCGTGGATCGATGCTCATGATATTAATCACCGGATTGTCTGGTCCAGACTCGATTATTTACAGACCGCCGTCATATAGCTGGAATATTGCTGAGTGCGGCGTTAAACAACCAACCAACCAACCACTTATATCCCAAATATGTGTTATTGCTTATATAATTTCTCATCCAAAACTGGCTCCAACAGGAGATACCGCTTGAGTGAGATCAAGCGATATCTACATTTTATTACTTGCCCGTAAAGAGATTACCCGTTTACTGAACATACAAACACTTCTGTATTACACATTGTGTAATACTAAAACGCGTGCTTATGTACTGTCGGAACAAGTTACAAAATATTGAAGCTCTCAACATCCCTTGGCTTATTCAACGACATTGCGCGTGGAGATGATAGATCACTGAGAGGAGCTTTTGAACAAACGATGACCCAAGCAACCTTGTTGCTAGGCTGACGTCGCATGGCATTGTCTCGCCGATGGATCTTGCAACAAAATTCCACAAATTACGTCTTGGGGTATTGTGACGTGTTTGCAAACTTTATGGCGCAGGGCTTTCGTAGTATAGAGCAACGACAGTCGTAGGTCTATGTTAAAGTATGTGAGTTGCGATAACCTTAGCTCTATGATAACTTCGTGGAACGTACGCCTGAATTCTAAGGGTGGACCGTTGTATGGTTTTAAATTAATACTTTTCAAATTTTGACGTGTTTGAAGTATTATTATGTTACACTCAATTGGATTATGCCGTGGTTCGTGCAGGTGTCTTCCTATTCATAAAAGGCAGCATAATTCTAAAATAATTATACATGGCAAGTAATAAATAAAATACTAAACTCACTCCCGTTTGTAACCAATTTTATGAAACTCGTGAATAGTTATGGTATCTGACGTGCGGAACTATTCATTCGTTTCAAAAAATTGGTATTACACGGGAGATCGTTAAGTATTCTATATGTAGATATCGTTGCAATAAAAATGCATCACAATGTTTTGCAGACAATTGTGACGTCATTGGTTATCATGACGTCACAATCAAAATCAGCGGCTCTGCCACTGAAGGTGTTAGCAGTACTTTCTGCACTTAAGACACTGCTTATAATTGTCTACAAACTGTTAGAAGAATGATGTTGGTTGATATAGAGAATCTCACCCGAGTGTCTTTTGATATCAAATATATCAATACGATTTGAAAAAACTGGAAAAATTCCGAGGCTTGCTTCCAACTTTTTCAATTTGTAGACAGTAATAAGCAGTGTCTTCAGTTTAAAAAGTACTGCCAACAGCTTCAGTAGCAGAGCCATTAGTGATGTCATTTAATTGTGACATCATGGTAACCAGTGACGTCACAATGGTCTGCAAAGCATTGTGGTGTAATTTCATTGCAGCGATAACTACAGTGTAGATATCACTTGATCTCATCCAAGCGATATCTCCTGTGGGAGCCAGTTTTGGATGATAAAAATGAAATCTCACCCTTGTGTCTTTTGATATCAAATATATCAACACTCGTTGCAAGCCTCGGAGTTATTCCACTATTATCAACTTGTGTTGATATATTTGATATCAAAAGACACTCGGGTGAGATTCTCGATGTATAAGAGTGTTTATTAGCAATATTATTATTATTATTATGATTATTATTATTCGACCAAAGAAACACAAAATAAGATTTTGTTTCTGTGACATCTGTGAGTTGAGAAATGTTAATTACAAATCCGATTCGTCCGTACACATACGACGTCGACTTTACAAGACGATTCAAGAGATGGGGGGGGTGTATTTCTTTGATTTACCGTCCGTCTTAACATCATGTCCTGACAGCAAAAAAAAAACCCGACGTCATCTGCATAAGCTCGTATACATACAGAGACGTCAGCCGGCTGTTTATCTACGTTTTCAACAATCTGACTAGTCTGGGGTAGTTTTATCTTCTTCGCTCGGCTCAAGTGAATTCACAGCTCGGGGCAAAACAGGTAGCTGTCACGTGACCCGTATTTTGACCTGGGGGTCACGTAGTCACATGGCCGGTGTGTATAGTCATCTGTCGGCGAGATACTAGGTCCCAGATGAACGGTGTCACATGTTGGAGATAGCAGGGACAGACATGCATCTACTGAAAGAACTAGTTACTTACGTCCCCACGGGGGTGACAGTGCCGGCACCAGTGTCGCCATCAACGTCGTGAGTACCATTTTAATTCGCTCGTGGTATGAACAATTTGTACCAGCAATTTAGCCTATTTCGTTCGACCTTACTTAAGATTGTCTATTTTGCTGTGTGTGTTTTATTATTATATATATTGTATAACGACCAGACGTGTATATCGTGGAACAGCACAGTTATAAACCGAGCAGACGACACTCAGTTCCTCCACATGCGCAGACGCTAGTAGGGTTTTGAGTTGATGAGAGAATGAATGTCATGGACCGTAACATGTTTCTGAAAACTGTCGTCATAAACCATCACCGTAGTTTTCATACCGGTGTTTTAGCAGACGACATTACAAAATCTTGACCACGTGTTGCATAAACCTTCCTACCGTCCTTGACTGATAACAGGTTATATATTTGTTCTCGATTGGAGATTTGAAACCAGAACGGTACAGTGTGACATTCATTAGTCAAATTGCCAAAAATGATACAACTCTACAAAAGTAGAAACGTGTCTTTCAAACCAATAGCTTTCTGATCTAGAATTTGCAGTTCTTGACAACATTGACATACAAACGTAACCGTATTTGTGAGAAATGCGGTGGAAAAACGCCGCCCGGTTTAATACAAGACTATTTTTAAGTGAACCAATCATTTACCCTGTTACAAGTTAAAAATACATGTCCAATCTATTGACCCATTGACACATTTGAGGTGTAATAGGGAACAAACCACTGGGTATTTCGATAGGCTTGACTTTCTTGTTATACATACATAGTAACATGTCACATGTTTTAAACACATGCAAGATACCCTGCAGTTTCTCTTTTTAGGAAATATAATGTTTTGTGTCTCGAATGTGTTTAAAAAGACCATGCCCCCCTCCCCCCCCCCTCCCCCCCCACACCCACCGAGAATAATATAGGTTTGGTTCCCTCCAGTTCTTGACCGTCTAAATCAATACGAGTTTGTAAAACGCACCTGTGGCCTAGACTGCATATTGCGTGATGACCTTGCACAATTTGAATGATCATTTGTTTACTATAGCCTGACATTGTAAAACATCTCCCGTCAAAGTGCCGATCTGTCGCCATCAAGCTGACAGCGTGACGACACAGTTGTTGTGTATGCACTAGAATAACTCATTGATGAAGCTGTATATTTAATTTGGAATTTAATATTTGATATAACCCACCTACCAAGCATTACTCAAATGTGGGCGGTAGGGTAGCCAAGTGGTTAAAGCGTTCGCTCGTCACGACGAAGACCTGGGTTTGATTGCCTAGACGGGAACAATGTATGAAGACCATTTTTGGTGTTCCCCGCCATGATATTGCTGGAATATTGCTAAACGCCGCGTAAACCCCGACCTAAGAACACTCTTCGTATTTCCGCGAGTTCTTCAACTAAATTCAGTAACACGAACCCAAAGAAGATGATTGTTTTTTATTTTGGACAGGTTTTTGTCGCTTTTATTTTATTTTATTTTCAAATGTTTCCCTATCGACCATTGCCATGAAATATTTAATTTACCTTTTGCCTTAATACCTCTGGGTATAAACCGTGAAGATTCCGTGTTATAATTGGTCTTCTGCAACCCATGCTTGTCGTAAGAGGCGACTAACGGGGTCGGGTGGTCAGGCTCGCTGACTTGGTTGATACATGTCATCGTATCGCTATTGCACTGATCGATGCTCATGATATCAATCATCAGGTCATCAGGTCCAAACTCGATTATTTGCAGACCGTCGTCATATAGCTGGACTATTGCTGAGTTTGCAAACAAACAAAACCTCTTGGTATAGATTAATCTTCATTTATAAAAAAAGCAATGCCAGATGACTTTATGCTCAATGAATCGTGTCTTGACCCTCAATCATTATTGATCGCACAAATTGACATAATTTAGTACAGACACCTGGTACAGTTCGGTCCTTACGCGAACTAGCCACAAGCTAGTTCGGGCAAGAATGACGAAACAGCTCGACCCAGCAGATAACGGACAGAGCAGACGACACCGGCAGATTCCGCCGTCAGTGGGATCGCGTAGCTACTGTTCTATCTCGGACTCCGTGTGTGCCGACTGTTTGCTGGGTCGGGTATCGAGGTGGGGGGTTGATATATGCCGGACTCTTCGCTTGCCCTCGAGTGCCCGACTTCTGTATCCACGAATCATCAGGTCTTAGCCATCGTCTCTGGTATTTGGCTGTGATCTATCGAGGACAAGATACATGATATAAACTACCGCTTGTATGTTCTGCCGGAATGTGTCTCCGTCCGTTCGGACATGTTTGGCTATTTATTATATCTTCTTTCAAAGCAGCACATGAGTCGCACCGCTTAAATAGCCATTTGGCCAGAACACGCCCGCATTTCGCTCCTGTATCATAATTCGTGTATTGCGACGCTAAATGCCTGCATTGCCGAACAGAGGACAGTTTGACACAGGCTATCAATGCGCTGGCTTACGTTATTTTTTCCCCATGCCATTATTTCAAAGGAGCTACCCTCTAATATGACCTTAAATGAGCATTTGGGAGGGTTTACATGTTCCCGTCGCTATGTTCAAATATGATGATCTATTATTTATTTACTTCATTAAAGTTTGTTTTTATCGTTAAAATATCGAGTACGGAACGTTCGGCTATAACCTGCACGTGGTGGGTAAACAATTCTAAATTGTAGGTCCGTCAAACGGATCTCAAACGTTCGGGTGGGATTGCTGCTAGAGACAGACCCGACTCTTGCCATGACGGTCCCTTGGGCACGCTTGAAACCTATCATTGTGGGTTCGAATCCTGGTTCGCCCCGATTATGTTTCTAGGTTTGTCAGCACTATACCCCTACTCGATGGTTTCACTGAAGTGGTAAACGTCTTATACCTGCATCACTTTGGGCTTTCCTCCCACATTAAGCTGACACGCTGTGATATAAAAAAGACGATACCGCCTTACTAAGTTGCAAACTGGTACCCACATTTGTGAACACTCTAAATACGACGTGTTGACAAAAAGCAGCAACAGTTATATTGATATATATTTCGTCCCCGTTCTTACTTTCGTATGATGGCCACGTAAAGGGGAAAAGCTACATAAATCATGAAATAAATAACTATGACTTTCATAAACGTGTCACTTGCAGAAAAATCACAACCGCCACGACCGCAATAACTAATCCCGTCTACGCAAACACCGTAACTCAAGTGTCCGGTTGCCCAGTTGACACCTCGTAACGTTGTCCAACCTGTCTTCAGTTGACCGTAGGGCAGGGCTGGACACGAATGATCGCGCAATATTTCACAACCCCAGTATCAAAAGAAAGTGCCGCCTGACACATTATAGCGAAGGTGGACATGGCCAATGGTGGCTGTGGTGTTTCTATGACACGCTGGCACAATGCAGTGCTGACGAGTTGATTAGTAAACTCCCCAGGCCATGGTACGTCACCAGACACCGTTGGTAATCATATGTCGCCGTCAGTCATTGATGAACATTGATATAAGGCCATTATAATGTTGCCATTATGACTTGACATTAAGGACTCGCGATAAATATGTTGAGAGATAAAGATGTTATGATGATATTGGGTGTTACCTAATAAGGTTTTTAAGTCTTCTTGTATCTCTGTGTTCAATATGACTGTTTATGATGTAAACTTTGACATCGAGAAGCTCTCGATAGCTCGTATCATTTGTTTTAATAATAATAATGATAATGTTGTTTCTGCTGCTACTTATCATCTGCCACTACCGATTGACGACTACTACTACTACTACTACTACTACGACTAATACTAGTACTACTACTTCTACGACAACGACTACAACTACTAGTACTACTACCATTACTACTACTACTACTACTACTTCTACTCCTACTACTACTACTACTACTACAACTACTACTACTACTACTACAACCACTACTACTTCTACCACTATCACCAACTCTTTACTACTACTACTACTACTACTACTACTACTACTTCTACTACTACTGCTACTACTACTACTACGAACAAACTACTACTTCTACTACCACTGCTGCTTCTGCTGCTACCGTAGACTAACATTTAGTCTCTGAAATCTTATATTACACAATATCCTTCTCGGCTCAAAAAAAAAAAAATCCCTATGCTGATTTGTGGAATAGAGCTGGCTTGAGCTGGCTAGACTTGCTTTTGTATGCATTTCTAGATTATGTTTTTTTCATAAAATAAATATATTCCACGGTCATGGTGCAGGACTACTGCTACCGCTACTACCACTTCTACTACTACTACTACTACTACTACTTTTACTACTTCCGCTGCTATTACTACTACTACTACTACTACTACTTCCGCTACTATTACTACTACTACTGCTACTTTTACTACTGCTTCTACTGCTACGACTATTACTACCACTACTGTTACTGCTACCACGGACCTATATACAAGTCCGTGCTGCTACTACCACTACTTCCACTGTGACAAATAAATAAATCCTAATACAAATACAAAATTACACACTGGTGACTCAGGTATTTTCTTTTCAAATGTCATAAGATGAACCAGCTTCCTCGAAAAGACACTTCTCATTTATGTTTTTACGCATCCTGGAAAACGACAAACTCAGACTCATCTAAACATATAATCTGCCGTATAAGGTAACACTATGACACAGAAGACGACTCTCGAGGTTACGAATATACCCTTGTCAGGTATAATGCCACTAACGACAGTCACAAGATGGATGAGGACCCACGGAGAGTATGTGAGGTCACTATGAATGGAACTACCGTCCACAAATTGCTGCCGTTTGCACCCCCAACACCCCCCCCCCCCCCCCCCCCCCCCCAACCCCCCAACCAGATGACGATGTCCGCCTAGCCTCGTGACGCCATATAAATCTGGTGATTCACCCGGATATTCAAAACACATTTTGTAATGTACATTAATTATGGATTTAAATAGCAATGTCCTTCTTTTTATTTGTAACATAAATTTACTGGATTCAAAAAACAAACGCAACTTAAAACGAAAGAAAGCAACATGTTATAAAGGATGACATTGTGTCAGAGACAGACGTGATGTTTCAGCCTCTGATGAGATTCTCTCTCTGGAAGGCACGTCCAATCTATTTTGTTGGACCTTCAGAAAATAAAATAATCGGACTTTATAAGTGAGTATGGTTTTTACGCCGCTTTTAGCAATGTTCATGTGGAGAATCGAACCTGGGTCCTCAGCGAACGCTTTAACCACTAGGCTACCCCACCAGTCCCCGTCTATAAGTAGGGCGGTCGGGTAGCCTAGTGGTTAAAGCGTTCGCTCGTCACGCCGAAGACCCGGGTTCGAATCCCGACATGGGTACAATGTGTGAAGCCCATTTTTGGTGTCCCCCGCCGTGTTATTGCTGGAATATTGCTAAAAGCGGCGTAAAACCGAACTCACTCACTCACTGTCTATAAGTATCCTGTTACACGTGTTTGCAGCTATCACAGGTAGACGAAAATTTGTACATTGTAACACACGGATACATCTCACAATACGACTTCCCGGACTCACGTGTATAATATATGACCCCAAAAGATGCGTATCCCAAATTGAGTGGATTGGTGCTCATGATATCAATCACTGGGTTGCCTGGTCCAGGCTCGATTATTTACAGACCGCCGTCATATAGATAGCAAGAATATTGCCGAGAGCGGCGTTAAACAACAAACAAAAGCATGTTTCTTCCTGGTTGTGTAGTATCGCAATGCTATAAATATCTTAACAACAATATTAACATATCAAAGTATGGCAAGCCTTCAGATGAGTGAGTGAGTTGGGTTTAAAGCCGCTTTTAACAGTACTCCAGTTATATCATGGCGTGTCAGCTTAATGTGGGAGGAAAGCCCGAAGTGATGCAGGTCTCAGACGTTTACCACTTCAGTGAAACCCACGAGCGCGGGTATGGTGCTGACAAAGCTAGAAACATAATCGGGGCGAACCGGGATTCGAACTCACAATCATAGGTTTCTGGGGTGCCCAAGGGACGCAACTCTGCACAGCGAATTGCCGCGCCTTAGACGACTGGGCCACCCGTGCCCCCTAGGCGTGAAGGAAGCAGTTTCACCTAGAGTTGTATGGAAGGGGAAATACTATGATTCAATGGGCTCTGAGACAGATTAGGAGTTGAGCGCTTTATCTGATAACAACGTTATCAGTATGACCGGACAAAAAAAGGCAGACCTTGTGTTTTCCGCGTCATGATAGTTATAAAACATTAACTATGCCCTGACTGCAAGAGAGGGGAAAAAAGTGACCATAAAAGTCAATGTGTGAAAGTAAGATGCCTTTTCTGATTCAAAGTCCCCGGCAACGGACGAGAATGAGGGGCTCGTGATGTCAATCACTGGATTGTCTGGTCCAGACTCGAATATACACAGACAGCCGTCATACGGCTGTAGGTGAGGTGAAATGGGGTTTAACGTCGCGTCAAAGATTATTGCACTTATATATCGACGTGCATGCACGTGTGTGTGTGTGTGTGTGTGTGTGTGTGCCGCAGTTTAACATGAATACCCCACTCAGACACAGTATACTGACTCCCGAGCCGACCAGTCCTTGTTTTAGCCCCTTAATGCCGAGCGCCAGACAGGGTAACAACAAGTACAATCTTTTAACGTCTTTTGGTATAACGCGGGCGGGGATCGAACTCCGGACCTTCCGCTCTCCGGGCGGACGTTCTACCACTAGACCCACGGAGGCGGTCCATACAGCTGTAATCCAGTGTTCTGTTATCACAAGTGCATTATGTTTCTTGACATCTTTTATCAAGACGTGTCACTGACTCAATCTTCACATTCTTCACCTCCCGATTGAACATGACCTCGCCGTGGCCTTACTCCAGAATGAAGGTGACCTCCCGTGGGGGCCGCTCTCATCAGTGTATCTCTGAGATGTCAAACGGGCATTGTTTCTTGCATGGATGGGGATGGGTTCGATCATTCGATATTCAAGAGTGAGTGAGTTTGCTTTTTTGCCGCTTGTAGCAATATTCCAGCAATATTACGGCGGGGGGACACCAGAAATGGGCTTCACACATTGTACCCATGTCGGGAATTGAACCCGGGTCTTCGGCGTGACGAGCCAACGCTTTAACCACAAGGCAACCCGACCGCCCCTCAAATACTCAGACTTCGTTCGTGATGAGAATGTGTAACCATCCCATCGGTTTTGTGGCCAAACACCGGGGAAATTCAGAAAATTGAATCGAGATTCTTGGTTGAAAACTGTGACAGTGTCTCTTTGTAACCATTTACTTTCAGGGGTTGGTGGGGTAGTCTAGTGGTTAAGGCATCGGCTTGCCGTGTCGAAAGCCCAGGTTCGATTCCCCACATGGGTACAATGTGTGAAACCCATTTCGCCGTGATTTTGCTGGAATATTGCTAAAACGTCTTAAAACCATACTCACTCATTTACTGTTAGACATTTATTGATCATAAAAGTGTGGTCAACAGGTTCAGAAAGTGATAATGACTTGCATAATTGAATCTAACAATACAGCCGACTTGAAATCATCTACTTGACGTCGTTTAGCGTCAAGTCAGGGCCTAACATCCACTATCCGAGAACACTATTGCAACCACACTGTTTTTATCTATGACGAGCTATCTTGCTTGACATGAATGATAATTTACAAGAATAGTGAGGTCAGATGACCCCTCCGTGCTGTTTATTTCCCATAGACCTTTGAATTCTGCGGTTGATAGCTTCATGATAACACGTGCTTCTCGTGTGGGGACAGGACCCTTGATATGACGCACTGGCTTTTTAAGATTATATTTGTATATGTTTGAGAGTGCCTGCCTGGCTAATGATCTTAATCGGGGCAAATCTTCGAATCCACAACAATCGACAGAAACATCTTGGCCTTAAAGAAATATTCCTGACGAAATTCGAACGTGGTTATGATTGCATGGTCAACAGCGGATCCTAAGATTTTCGCGCGAGACACTGGTTTTGGCATTCGTGACCAACTCGTGTTATTCCGGGACAAGCCGAATAGCGACTCGTGCCCCTCTCGTGGCCATTTTTGCGACCGGGTTCCGGATTAGCGCAAACGGGCATACCTAAAACAATTGTCTATTCGTTGCGTAATGGTTCACGTATATTTCCCCATATATTATATATATTTCAGATGCAATTTCAAGCACATCGGGACGTGTGGAATTATACAGTATGATTGAACACATTTTACTGTGTCTTGGGTATAATTTAGATGCAAGACATTATGTAAAATCAAAAATTATTTCTGAGGCATTCTTTGACGAAGTACTTGAAATCATACGCGCATTCTGACTGGTTTGTCGTATTTTCGCACATAACATTCATCGATAGGGGGGACGAGTCTTCTTGCAGGTTACGGAAAGAGGTGACGAATGTGTTCTTGGGTCTGGCTGTTTCAAAAATGGTTTCACTGAGGGATAAATATTGTAGTCCGACAAGCTGTCACTTTATACAATATGGAACTTTGTTTGAAACGTTATACAATTAGGGAAACGTTTGTTTCCTCTTAATATGTCAGAGTTTTGAAGTTCAGAGATTATTTATGGCTGTACGATGTTAGAATAAATCAACAATAAGGATATGTTCTCGTTGATGTGTGATGACGGAAATACGACTTGGGACAAATTTCTTCTCCGTGTCAGTGACGTTTTCAGATGAGAGCAACTGTCATCAACGACGTATCCCATCCCGTCAAGCCCCCTCAAACCGCCGTTCCCTCAAAGTACACCATATTTCAGGTTCGCAACACAGCGTTGTGTTATGTTGGGTATTTGTCACCAGTGCGCAAGTCTGCCGTGATCAGCTCTTGCTTTGCACAGACTAATCGTGCACTTGTCGACTTGAGTTCGTAACTGCACGATATCATATTGCAGAACATTTATGAGCTCAGTCGCGTATTTCACTGTCATGGTGCTATTAAACATTCATGTTGATAATATTAAAAGACAAGTTTTAATGTGGGTAGATTCAGAATCGCTTATCCCACAGTACGTAGCAGAACCTTTTAATGGGCGAGTGCCGTACATTTATCAATATCGATATTTAAAACGTGTGGTTCAACACAGAAGTTTTATTTGAATAACATATAGGTACACATTTTAGAACTAGTAACAAATGCCATTCTTGTTCATGAATATATTTTAATCGTGATACAAATTCAAATTAATAGTTTGGCATAAGAAACTGATTAGTTTTGCCAAATATAGCCGAAACCAAATTTATATAAGGATTTTTTGTCGGATACCCAATTAATCTTGCCATTCTTGTCTGGTAGTTATAACACGTTTGTCTTCTGCAGAAAGGGAGTTCCACTGTGACGTATTTCTGTCAGGTGTTACTTCATGTCTGAAAACCTTTGGGTGCCGATCGATAGCTTCCTGTAATTGCGTTATTATGAAGGGGTATGTGAACAGAATTACAATTATTATAACAGAAACACGCCTCCGTGAAACAACCTAAAACGTTCTTATATTAGAACCATTGTATATTGTCACGCGACACTTGGATGCACAGCCACTCTCAGCAATATTCCAACTATATGACGGCGGTTGTGTAAATAATCGTGTCAATCCAGTGATTGACATCATGAGGCATCGATAAGGATACGATGACATACATCATAATGTTAACGAGCCTGACCACCCCGATCCCGTTAGTTGCTGGGTTGCTGAATACAAATTAAAAACCAGGGTCTTCCCAGGTAGTCGTTGTCAGACACTACATAGGTTGTTCATTTTTATTATAATTATTTATTATATAATCATTATAATTATATTACGAGATAGCTCAAATGCCACCGGGCAAAGATATGTACCGTTTTAGAGAAACCCGCGATTTCGGATATGGTGTTATCATTCCAAGAATCATCATGATCACAAAACAAAATAAGAGACATCATGGCCTCTGTTACAAATACGGCCTGAATTTCACGTGACTCTAAAGCAATACAGTAAACTACGGTTATAACGAACACGCTTATAACGAACTGACGGATATAACGAACTTACTTTTTGGTCCCGACTACTTGCTGTAGTTATGCTTGTATATGTACTTATAACGAACTACGGTTATAACGAATTAAAATTAGTAGTCCCTTTGAGTTCGTTATAACCGTAGTTTACTGTACTATTTCTTCTCCAATGCGAGCAGCAAACACCTAAACAACAGTGGGCGTTTCCCGATAATCTATATCCTATAATTCATCAGATATCAAAAGATCAGCCTCCGGATTTAGAAACGATACCAAAATAAACATATGGGAGATAGTTTGGGGGACAATGAGCTCTTTATCGCACGTATCGCCTTCTCAAGTTCCAAGCGGAGGGACGGGTAGATTGTAGACAGCTCTCGGAGACTCCCTGCTGCATAGAGTTCTTCGCATGTCAGTCATATTTGTTTGTTTGTTTGTTTTTTGTTTAACGCCGCACTCAACAATATTCAAGCTATATGGCATCGGTCTGTAAATAAGCGAGCCTGGAGTCAGCCATGTACAAACGGAAACAAATGGACAGTGCAGCCCTACTGAGCTTCGGATCTTTATGGCTTGATCATGATCTGAGCGAGGTGTTACGAGTTTTCAAGAAGTGACATGGCCATGTGGTTAAGGATCCTTGATTCGCTGTGCGGAGTTGTGTCACTTGTGTCAGGATCGTGTGTTTGGAGCCTTGATTGGTCCCGAGAAATGATCCGTGGTCTGTGAGAGCCAGAACCAGGTTTGTATTCGGGGTAAAAATCATGCCACATTATTTGACACGTAATGGAGATTCTGTTGAAATCGGCTTCAAACTCAACTCGCTCGCTCTCTCATGGCAGTGACCGCCTCCGTGGTCTAGTGGTGGATCGTCCTCCCGGAGAGCGGAAGATCCGGGGTTCGATCCCCAAAGGACGTTAAAAAGATGGTACTTGTTGTTACCATGTCTGGCGCTTGGCATTAAGGGGCTAAAACAAGGACTGGTCGGCTCGGAGTCAGTATACTGTGTCCTGAGTGGGGTATTCTTGTTAAACTGCGACATGGTATCTCAGTGAGCTAGCACTATAAATCGGCATCAGTCCGGACTAGTAAAAGCACACACACACACACACACACACACACACACACACACAAACGTGCATGCACGTCGCTATATAAGTGCAATTATCTCGGACGCGACGTTAAACCCCATTTCACCTCACCTTACCTCTCATGGCAGTCTGTGCTGACGGAGGGTTTGTTCGTCAGGGCGGCAGACGACAGGTGTCATCACCGACTACACATGATCCACGAGCACAAAGCGAACTCCGTTGTTTAGTTGTAGTCTGTGTTAAATATTGGAGTAGGATAGTCGCAACGACACGACCGTTTAGCGCACTTCAACCCTGATGTTAAACTTATGACATTCTTGTCAGGTATTGACATGGGTCACATTACATGACGAGGTCGTAGGGTTACCTCCCCTTTCTGTTCTATCGTGCGGGTGACAACATACACGTTATTCTGAGTTGTCTCCCCATGGGCTCCCGGCTCAGAACACGTCCCAACCACTCTACTGCCTATCGTGAAAGGCGAGAGTGAGTGAGTATGGTTTTACGCCGCTTTTAGTAATATTTCAGGCAGAAATGGTCTACACCCATCGTATCCAATAGGGGAAAAGAACCGGGGTATTCGGCGTGTCGAGAGAACGCTTAGATCCATTTAAGACGAAATGAGGCGAGAGATGCTAAAAAAATAGAGATGTCATTTGCCTTCACAAACAAACTTCACGAAGTCCGCCATCGGTTGTCATTCGGCACAGACGACCAAGATGATGTCGTCTAATGACAACCAACGAGAAATCGCCCATCACCTGTCTTCTGGTTCATACCAGTCCAACCGGAGCCATCCGGTCTTCTACTCCACACACTGCTTCAATATGAAGCGACGGTAGGGTTCGCAAGGAGTTCATGTAAGGAGTATTGCTCATTTGACTTCCGTGAAATACACACGACCTCCTTTCTTTCCAAGACTCTTCAATCACTATTACACCCCACAGTGGCCGTATGTATTGAGGGTGATGGAGAAAGTCGTGTATTGAAAGCGTGAATTTACCGTGGACTTAAACACATCTTAAACAAAACCTGTCCTAACCCATGAAGATCCGGAGTAGAATAGGTCTTTAGCAACCCATGCTTGCCGTAAAAGGTGACTATGCTTGTCGTAAGAGGTAACTAACGGGATCGGGTGCTCAGGCTCACTGACGTGGTTGATGCATGTCGTAGTATCGTAAATCGATGCTCGTGATGTCAATCACTGGATTGGCTTGTCGAGACTCGATTATTCACAGACTGCCGTCTTATGGCTGGAATATTGAGTGCGGCGTAAAACAACAAACATGAACATCAATAAAACTGGTCCTAGTTGTGTTAGTGCAATCATTCGAACGCAGTGAGTTCGGTCCCCTCAGTGATTCCGGGCAGAACAGCTTTCCATTAATCCAGGGGCGGTCGGGTAGCCTAGTGGTTGAAGCGTTCGCTCGTCACGCCGAAGACCCGGGTTCCATTCCCGACATGGGTACAATGTGTGAAGCCCATTTCTGGTGTCCCCCGCCGTGATATTGCTGGAATATTGCTAAAAGCGGCGTAAAACCATACTCACTCACTCCATTAATCCATGCACGCTTTTTTGGTTCATTCGGTATCATGTTACCCTGAATGTGTGTATCGTTGGCCAACCTCTGCATCTATTCCAGACAGGTAATGTTGTTGTGACATTGCTGCTTCACCTACTCCTCTCTATCCCAAATTGCGTACTTTAATGCTCATGATATCAGTCACTGGATTGAGTCCAGACTCGATTATTTACAGACCACAGTCATATGGCTATTATACATCCGAGTACGACGGTAAACAACAAACAAACAAACGCTCCCTCCACACACATTTTTCAGGGTCAAATCTAGTCGCCATGGTAACAGTGACACGTGACATGTAAGGCACGGCAATAAATGCGTGATAAATGGAAGCAATTAGTCCTGACTATTATAAGTTATGCGCGTGTGTTTGGCAACTGCCGTGCCAGTGGAAATGACATGATGAAATATGTCACACTGATAAATGTACAAAGACATTAATGTGCCAATGACGTTCGTTGTCATGGCGATTTCCATTCTGCATTTTCAACATTGTTAATAGTTTGTACATGTAACGCATATCAAATGAATGCATTTGAAGACGAGTATTGGTGCTTGACTTGGCGTAACCTAAATTCGGTTATTTGGTTAATCCGATAAGCGTCATAATATATGAGCAATACTGCGGACTTGACAAAAACAACCACTTCCCGTGTCCTGAGCCTGTCCATGCGTCTTCATCGCCGTACAGCATCCCCAGTCAACTGGCTGTGCATGGCTGGTCTTGCTACACATTTTGTTAGTTTTTAGTTTTGTATCTGGCGGTACATTTTAGTTTGGTTTTTATGTACACACCCGAAGGAAAGTGGTCTTCGCAACTTTGGTCTGTTATTTATCATTTATGTTGATATTACTGACGTTAATGTTGCAAGTGCTATGGCGACTACTTCTGCTGCTACTACTAACGCCACCATCACTATCACCACCACTACTACTACTACAGCTACTATTACTAATACAACTGATACTACTGCTGCTGCTGTTGCAACTACTACTACTACTACTACTACCACCACCACCACCACCACAACAACAACAACAGCAACAGCTACTACTACTCATATTACTAATACAACTGCTACTGCTGCTGCTACCACTACTACTACTACTACTACTACTGCTACTACTACTACTACCACCACCACTATAACTACTACTACTACTATTACTAATACAACTGATACTGCTGCTACTACCACCACAACCTTTACTACTACTACTACTACTACTACTACTACTACTACTACTACTACTACTACTAATACAACTGATACTGCTGCTACTACCACCACCACCTTTACTACTACTACTACTACTACTACTACTAGTACAACTGATACTGCTGCTACTACCACCATCACCTTTACTACTACTACTACTACTACTACTACAACTGCTACTACCACTACTACTACTACTACTACTACTACTACTACTACTACTACTACAACTGATACCGATGCTGCTGCAAGCTTTAGCTGTGCATTCAATTAGCTTTCTCAGCTCCCTGGGGAATGTACCACCCAAGCTACCTCTTTTTGCACTGGGAGATATGCATTACCGTGCCAAACATTCAGTTAACCAAACGGTGAGAAAAAACAAACCCATTTATAATCCATACTCTTTTCACCTGGCTATTAATTCTTGTTTTGCATCATATTAATTCTATGAAATAATAATCAGCCCCACACACAACACAGACATGTACGAATATCCCGGGTAAGAATTGGTTATCAGCAACCCATGCCTTTCCCACCGTGATGATCCGGACTAGAACTGGTCTTCAGCAACCCATGCTTGTCGAAAGGGGCGACTAACGGGATCGCCGTGGTCAGACTCGATGGCTTGGTTGATGCATGTCCCATTTGCGGAGATCGATGATCATGATGTCAGTCACTGGATTATCTGTTCCGTATTCGATTATTTACAGACCGCCGCCATAAAGCTGGGATATTGTTTGAATGCGGCGTTAAACAACAAACAAACAAACAAACAAACAAATAACACACACTTCTGCAGTAGAAAGTTTGGCTAACCAGCACTGGTATCTGCAATTTACCACGTCAGCAATTTGCCTCTGTAGAATTAATACTGTGAAGCCTTGTTTATCCAGTAATGCACCTGTGTATGTATGTACACAGTCCCTCCGGATAACCGACGTGTACCGTAATACACACAGGCTTTCGCTCGTCACGCCTAAGACCCGGGTTCGATTCCCCACATAGGTACAATGTGTGAAGTCTATCTCCCAATTGCGTGGATCGATGCTCATGATATTAATCACTGGATTGTCTGGTCCAGACTCGATTATTTACAGACCTCCGTCATATAGCTGGAATATTGCTGAGTGTGGCGTTAAGCAACAAACCAACCAACCAACACAATCCCTCCTTTCATCGCCCCTCATGTTTATATGACTGGATATACGAACACCACGTCCTCAATTATGTCAGTCACGTGACACAGGGAGCTGACAGCTGATTGACAGTTAGTGCGTCGGTTCTGTCAACAAAGATTGGTCCTGTCAACTAGCATCCGTCTAAAAATCCGGGTTATGGGAGCGTTTGTCGTCTATGTCCTGTCATAATGTAGGAGATTGTAATTGATTATCCATAAATAGTTGCATAGATTTTTTGGATCGAAACATTAATCTCCCCATTCCTGATTTCAGTAAAAGCGAATGTTACTGTTTATTTGCTGGTTCCATGGATAGCACATCGTCACTCCATATCTGTTACATCTGAAGGTTACTCCTGGCCTGTTTGGGGCACGGGTGGCCCAGTCGTCTAAGGCGCCGCGATTCGCTGTGCAGAGTTGCGTCCCTTGGGCACGCCAGAAACCTATGATTGTGGGTTCGAATCCCGGTTCGCCCCGATTATGTTTCTAAGTTTGTCAGCACCATACCCGTGCTCGTAGGTTTCACCGAAGTGGTAAACGTCTAAGACCTGTATCACTTCGAGCTTTCCTCACTCCTACATCCCTGTTATAACTGCTAATACTATTCCGTCTACAACTACAGCTACTGCTGTTACTACTACTACTACTACTACTACTACTACAGACCCGGGAATTTACGGGGTAGAACGGGATCGAGTGTCCATGCTCGCTGACATCGTATCCCAATTGCGTAGATCGATGCTCATGATGTCAATCACTGGATTGACGAATCCAGATTAGATTATTTACAGACTGTGAATAGCAAGAATATTCCTGAGTGCCATGAGTAAACAAACAAGCAAAACAAACTTACTACTAAAACCACGACTATGCTACTACTACTTCTAATGATGCTCTGCTGCTGTTACTGCTACTGCTACACCTACTACTGCTGTTGCTACTACCACTAGTACTACTCCCGCTACCATCTCTACTTTGACTGTTATTTATACCATCTACCCCCCCCCCCCCCCCACACACACACACACCCTCTCTTTCTCTCTCTCAGACACTCACACACACTCTCTCTCTCTCAACACTCTCCCTCACTCTCTCTCTCACACACCGTCCCTCAACTCTCTCTCTCACACACACGCACACAAATTCTCTCTCAACACTCTCCCTGTCTCACACACTGTCCCTCAACTCTTTCTGTCTGTCTGTCTCTCTGTCTCTCTGTCTCTCTCTCTCACACACACACACACACACACACACACATTCCCTCAACTCTCTCATACACGCACACACTCTCTCTCTCAACACTCTACCTCCCTCCCGTTTCCCACATCTTCCCCAACCCCTCCAATCCACCATACCCGTCCGTGGTTCAAGTATACCCACAGCTGATCCTATGTTCAAGGCCTTTAGTAGGTCAAGGTGTTCCGAGTCCCCAGTGAAGGTGTCACACACATCCCATACCAGTGTCGCAGGACGCGTAAAGCCCGAATCAATTACGTCAAGTGGCCTGGATTGATGTTAAGCTTGTGTTTGGAGTGCCATCGACAACTCCAGGAATCCCGAGGAACATTTTGTCAATCGTATATACCCTACAGGGCTATGATTTATTAGGAACCTACAAATAAAAGATATGGATTTATTTTAGAGTGAATTTATTTTCGTAGCTCCATTTGCTATAAATATCTTCAAGCGGTACTTAAACAAGCTGCGTGTGTGTGTGAGACCTTTGTGGACTATTTTGCAATGTGCAGTCGAGAACTTGAGACGGGCATGGTCAGTATCACGGCGCAATTGGAATGCACTTTAAGAAGGAGAAATGACAGAGTGTGTGTGTTGGGGAGGGGTGGGTGGGTGGGGGGAGTGGGGGGGGGGCTGCAGGGGTGGGGGGTGGATGGTGTGGCATGGGTTGATGGTGTGTTTGTGGGGGTTTGAGAAATACAGGAAGGGGCAAGGCTCGGGAGGGTCGGGGATAAAAGAAGAAGCACGTTCTGGGGTAGGAGCATGTGTGGGGTGAGGTAAGGTGGGGTCTAGGGGTGGAGAAACAGGAACGCGTCGGGTAGGGAATTTGGTGGGGGTAAAGGTAGGGTGAGATGAAGGTGGTAGCGTAGGTGGTAGAGTCGGTGGTAGCGGTAAGGAGGGGTGTGGTGATAGGCAGGGGCAAGAGCAGGGATAGGAGCGGGTTAGGGACAGTGTGTGTGTGAGAGAGAGAGAGGTGGGGGTAGGGTTCTTTTTAGGGAGAAGTGGAGACAGGCTTAGAATGGAAGGGGGTGGGGGCAGGGGTAAAGGACAAGTGGGGACAGGCTTAGAGTGGAAGGGGAGGGAGGGAGAAGTGGAGACAGGCTTAGAATGGAAGGGGGGTGGGGGCAGGGGTAAGGGACAAGTGGGGACAGGCTTAGAGCGGAAGGGGGGGGGGGGAGAAGTGGGGACAGGCTTAGAATGGAAGGGGTGGGGGCAGGGGTAAGGGACAAGTGGGACAGGCTTAGAGCGGAAGGGGGGGGGGGGGGGGGGAGAAGTGGGCCAAAGCAATCCGGTAAACATAAAATGTTTTATCGTCATTGCATGACAAAGTTGTTTCGAAACTTAGACTTGTCTTATCAGATCACCAGTGACTAGGTAAACACATGTCCCCAGCGGCCCCTGGTTGTGTGCGCGTGCGCGGGTAGCTACGAAAAACTCATGTTCAGGTGACAGCCAAGAAATGCGTCCATGTATATTATTCAACCTCAGAAGGTTCCAAATACACTGCGAGACATGTACTTTTGGCGGACCTATTATATAAGTTTCCACGTTACATAAGTCAAGTGACTTCTTGTTGCAAATCGGCGCAACATTGTTAATTTGTTTTCAACATTATAAAAAGTGGTTTACTTATTTATTCAAGCATGGTCCTTTGAAACACAAACTACATACACTAATGGGGACATGGGTTCTTAAGTGTTCTAAGGCGTAAGAAATCGCTGTGCAGAGTTGCGTCCCCTACGCGTGCCAGAATCTTATGATCGTGAGTTCGATTCCAAGATTTTTCTTGATCATATATGTGATTCTTGGTATGTGAGCGCCACGCCCTTGTGAAGATTATTTTGTAAAAGTCTTAAACCTGCGTCACTTCGAGCTTGCCCCTTTTTACAAGGAATATTGGAAGCGGCGCTAAACCCATCACACTCGCTCTTACATTAAGCTGATATGCCGTTATATAACTGAAATACTGTACGAAGTGAAAAGCAAACATAACCAAACGCGCCAACTACTAGATAATGTATCCCCCCCTCCCCCCACACACACACACACGCACGCACGCACGCACGCACGCACGCACGCACGCGCGCGCACACACACACGGATCAGCGCGTCACTCTCGGCCATGCTACCACCATTCATCGCCACAGCCTCTCACTGTTGCTTGCACAGACACTTGACCTACACTCGAATCAATTTACAATATTCCTACCATCGATCACATTGTCTCATGACTTCCCTCAAGCGGGTGTCAAACACAACTTGTTCTCCTCTTATCTCTCACGACCTTTAGCTTGGGGGAACATGAACCTTTTTCAACCTTTTTTTTGTGTCTGATTAACAATGTTTGTTTTCTGAAATAGGTAGCGATAACAAGCAAGGGATACAGACTTTGAATTTCGCAAACTATGCTAAATAACAATATTGCAGCCATTAGAATCATCAATGTGCCTAAATCCCGAACTCCGCTAACTTGATATATTTTTTAAGATGCCAGCAACCACTGCAATATTGTCCTACGACAGCAAACCTATTGTGTTAAACTGCTGATGTCTCGAGATGAGATTACTGACCCAAGAAGTTCGAGTTAAAGTTAGAAAGTTAGGTACACGAAAATTGTCGTACTAAGTAGCAGTCAAAATTCTATGTGGAAACAAGACAACTAAAAAACGTGGAAATGCTTTCATTCGTTTGGAAGGGTTTGGGGTAGCCCAGTTGATGAAGCGATCGCGCGTCACGCAGAAAGCCTGGGTTCGATTCTCCACATGGGTAACGCGTGAAGCCAACGTCTAGTGTTCCCAACGGTGACATAGTGCTTGAGGTTTTATAAAAGCGACTTATTCGCTCATTCGTTCTGATGAGCGGTGGGGTAGCCTAGTGGTTGAAGCGTTGGCTCGTCGAAGACCCAGGTTCGATTCCCCACATCTATGAGATGTGTCAAGCCTATTTTCCGGTGTACCCCGCCGTGATATTGCTGGGTTATCGCTAAAAGCAGCGTAAAACCATACTCAATCACTCACTCATTCGTTATCATGAAAGTGACGGTCTCCCGGGGATACTTTCTGGTTGTATGATTAATTATCAACAGTACAAAACTCTGACATCACTTGTACAAGTTGCCAGACAGCTATTTCCTCATCCTTTAATTATCTTTACTCATGTCATGTCGTGTACGTGGCTCACCCGTGAAGATCCGGGTTGGAATAGGTCTTCAGGAACCCATACTTGTCGTAAAAGGCGACAATGCTTGTCGTAAGAGGCGACTAACGGGATCGGGTGGGCAGGCTCGTTGACATGGTTGATGCATGTCATCGTATCCCAATCGCGTAGATCGATGCTTGTGATGTCAATCACTGGATTGCCTGATCCAGACTCGATTATTAAGCTGGAATTTTGCTGAGTTGGCGTTAAACAACAACAAACAAACAAACGTGTATGTTGCTGAAGAACCGATGACAGCTTATTGTTAGGTTCAAACAAAAACAGAGCCTTGCACCGCTTAACACAAAAAAACTTACAATGGACAGATAATCCGTAACGTCACGTTTTAAATAATTAAAAACTGACGTGATCTAAACGTTTAAGCTCTTTAACCCCAAACGTTGAGTCAACCGCCATGACAGAACCACGCGCAAGAGAGGGGAAACATCTGCAAGATAATAATTAAAATATATATTCCTATAAAAAGTAGTTCGTACTCGGAAATGGAGTCATTAAGGACAGAGACAAGTCGGAGTTGAGCGCTATTACCCTTACTCTATTCAAGCCACGCTGTCATGACCATATTCATGTTCCTGGATGATGACAAGACACCATAGCCCTAACTGTGTATAATGTGTTAGGAAACTGTGCTTTCATCACCCCTTGTGTCTGGTCGCCGGAGGGGATGTCGAAGGGATCTTGCCCCCCGGGCCAGTTGACGCATAACTCCCCATTTCTCCGCTAGATGGCGGCAATAAATGCCAAGAAGGGTTACACTTGACGCCACGTCAACATAGGTTGAAGACTTGGCTTTTATCTCAGGGGTCTTACATGTAAGTGCGTTAAGGCTACTGGACTTGTAATAGATGCTGTGTCGATGGTGACATCGTACCCTGTTGTGACTATGTGATTCCGTCGTCATCACGAATAATAGAAGACAGTTCTATTAATAAATGTTGTGTTCTAATTATATAGTTGGCTATAACTACGGTTATAACGAACTGAAAGAGACTACAATTTTTAGTTCGTTATAACCGTAGTTCGTTATAAGCATATATACAGCATAACTACAGCAAATATTCGGGACTAAAACGTAAGTTCGTTATATCCGTCAGTTCGTTATAAGCGTGTTCGTTATAACCGTAGTTTACTGTATATTATATCCAAACAATGAACTGCACTGGCCCTTAGTAGCACAAAAATACTTCTTCATGGTTTTATTCTTTTAAGGTA
Organism: Haliotis cracherodii; assembly: GCF_022045235.1. Lineage (NCBI taxonomy): Eukaryota > Metazoa > Mollusca > Gastropoda > Lepetellida > Haliotidae > Haliotis > Haliotis cracherodii. The sequence continues at coordinate 239,026 of NW_027266277.1, forward strand.
TATATTCATTTAAAACTTTTAAAAATTAAAACTTTTCCCATCATAACATACAACTGCTGATGGGTATCTTTGACATCTTTACTTGAAAATCAATTAATAAGCTTGATAGACACATATATGTACATTTCAATCATGTTGGGGGCATGTGCACATTCATTTCAGAACCTAGTCGTTATGGGTGAGGTGAGGTGAAATGCATGCACGTGTGTGTGTGTGTGTGTGTGTGTGTGGCTGCTTGTACTAGTCAGGACTGATGTCGATTTATAGTGCTAGCTCACTGAGATACCATGCCGCAGTTTAACATGAATACCCCACCCAGACACAGTATACTGACTCCGAGCCGACCAGTCCTTGTTTTAGCCCCTTAATGCCGAGCGCCAGACAGGGTAACAACAAGTACCATCTCTTAACGTCTTTTGGTATGACGCGGTCGGGGATCGAACCCCGGACCTTCCGCTCTCCGGGCGGACGCTCTACCACATGACCACGGAGGCGGTCTAGTCGTCATGGAACCTGTGCCCTTTTACACAAGGTAACCCAGACACAGATGACGTTTTACACACTGTTGTAGGGATGTAGGATAGTTAAATAGACATAATCCAATTTGATAGCAGTTCAATTGTCAATGACATAAAAAACAAAGTCGATATACTTTCTATTGCCCATATGCCTCCATATGACCATTTATTTGACATATCAAATACTGTAGAAAATCTACGTCAATATGATATGGTGATATGCCAGTGGGATATTTTGATATGCCGATGTGATATTTCAGTATGCTGTTTTTATAACGTCAAAGGAAAGTTAAATACAGTAAACTACGGTTATAACGAACACGCTTATAACGAACTGACAGATATAACGAACTTACTTTTTTGGTGTCGACTATTTGCTGTAGTTATGCTGTATATATGCTTATAACGAACTACGGTTATAACGAACTAAAATAAGTGGTCCCTTTGAGTTAGTTATAACCGTAGTTTACATTTTTATGATGTGGTTACCAGGAGACGCAGTGATTTTAACTCCAGTTTCCCTTCGTGCAATATATTCACATATTCATATTAAAGGGGGACAACTCTTGGGAGATTGGCGTGGTTGCACGAGCAACTTCAGATGAGATTCGGTGTTCTGTTATAACGGGCTGAGCGTCAACCTGGATGACATTTGAACAAAACGAAACAACATATAAAGAATTGAATGTATTGGATAATAATTCATGAAACATCCAAACGTTGACAGGAAGTAGTTGTGTTTATCACATTCATCGAAGACGCGAGTAACGGGATCGCGTGGTCTGGCACGATGACTTGGTAGATGCATGTCATTGTATCCCAATTGGTAATGATATCAATCACTGGATTGTCTGGTCCAGACTCTATTATTTACAGACCGTCGTCATACAGCTGTAACATTGCTAAGTGCGGTGTTTAACGAAACAAACAAACGAATATCATATATACCCGCCTTGTCACTATAGTATAATTGTGCTTTATCTTAACCCTTACAAGCACGTTTTAATAGTTTCGTAAAAACGGCAGTTGAGTGGTTAAGTTTTTAAAGCGTTCGCTCGTCACACCCCAAACCAGTGTTCGGTTCCAGGACGGGTGCAATGTGTGTTGCACATTCTTAGTGTCATCCCCGGTGAGGTGAGGTGAAATGGGGTTTAACGTCGCGTCCAAGATTATTGCACTTATATAGCGACGTGCATGTACGTGTGTGTGTTTGTGTGGCTGCTTGTACTAGTCCGGACTGATGCCGATTTATAGTGCTAGCTCACTGAGATACCATGCCTCAGTTTAACATGAATACCCCACCCAGACACAGTATACTGACTCCGAGCCGACCAGTCCTTGTTTTAGCCCCTTAATGCCGAGCGCCAGACAGGGTAACAACAAGTACCATCTCTTAACGTCTTTTGGTATGACGCGGCCGGGCGGACGCTCCACCTCTAGACCACGGAGGCGGTCATTCCCGGTGAAGTGACTGGCAAATTGCTGACCGTGTCCGAACTCACGCAGTCTTATCATACTGAAATAAGTCATCTATACATTCTGTGATCGGAATCGATAGCTCAACTACGGATAATTTCTGAAGTTCAGCAAAGCCTGCAAATTATGTATCTGTATGTTAAACTGTTTTGAATCAACGTGCAGGACAGCCAGGCCGAATCTGTATTAATACAGCCGCATCGGTTTTGCATCTTTCGGTTGACCAACCCCACCTATTCTGACCCTGAATCCCATTGGGGGCAAACATGAGGTACAGGGACCTATTCTGACCCTGAATCCCATTGGGGGCAAACATGGTGTACAGGGGACCTATTCTGACCCTGAATCCCATTGGGGGCAAACATGAGGTACTGGGGACCTATTCTGACCCTGAATCCCATTGGGAGCAAACATGATGTACTGGGGACCTATTCTGCCCCTGAATCCCATTTGGAGCAAACATAATGTACAGGGGACCTATTCTGCCACTGAATCCCCTTGGGGGCAAACATGAGGTACTGGGGTCCTATTCTGACCCTGAATACCCATGGGGGCCAACATGGTGTACAGGGGACCTATTTGAAAGCGACCAAATCAGCTGTGCCCGACCGCAGGTGGCGGAATACACACAATATTGGAGACAGAGAATACTTTCTAATCCATGACGGACAGGTTGGGTGTATTTACCAAACCTCGAACGTAAGTGTCTGCACACGATAAATCCGTGCGCACGATATATCGTTTTCTTACGCCTTGCATCACGGAGCCAGCACGCGGATAACATTGGTTGTATCTGCTGGTCACAGTGAAGATTATAAGGTGATATTGATATAGGATCTGTGTGCGGATAGCAAACATTAGCGATGTGGTGACTTGTTAGTAGGTCACGCCCCATGCAAACAGTGTTATGTATGATGTATGATATATCTGATTCTGTTTTTGCAATGCGTCACTGATACGCTTCATAAAATGCTGTCACGGCAGAAACGATTTTTTGTGAACTTGATATTTGACATTCCCAAAATAACAATCTGGTTATTTCTAGACTGGGATTTAAGTTTTTATACTTGTCCTCTAGAATTTTTTCAGAGATCTGTTTTTATGCGTTTTCACTGAAATATTTAACTAGGGTATTCGGAGAAAACATATCAGTGAGTTAAAATTTAACGTCGCATCGGCATTATTTCAGTCATATTGCGATGACTCTAAGATGTAAAAAATCGCAAATTCATATCTTAAAGGGGCATTTAAGAAGTGTTGATGTCAATATAGACAGGAATGACTGTATTACAACATGATAAAGGCATTTGCAGTGTCCCCGCCATGATATTGCGGAATATTGTTAAAAGCGGCGTAAAACAATACTCACTCACTCCCAAATTGAACCATCACTCAAAACAACAGCCGTTATCACAGTCGCCATTATTGACGTCGGACCTGAGTGGTGCTGACGCCCTTCAATAACGTCACAGGGGCAGAGATCGTGGATATTAACATAGAAAGCTACTTTCAAATACTTCCCCAACCCCATCCGATGTCACGGTGGCTGGGGAGGGTATCGCGCGATGGGGACTATTTCGTCACTGCTGGCGTATCTCTGCATTGAGGAGGCTCTACTGCTGTTCTTGTCCTGTTTAACTGATCCAGTTACCTGAAAAGTGTATATCTCCATGAGTGAATTGTCAACTTTTCCAGGTCATGAAGTGAGAAATACCTACTTAACGATAGAAAATATATATTATGTAATGCCTTAATAATCGCAATTGATGCAAATTGAAAGAAGCTTCGGCAATAAGTGTTATTTCACACGTGTAAAATGTGAATTTCATATTGACAAACAAATAAAATATATCCCCACAAAATGTTTAATTCACACTTTTATTTAAACTAAATATCGAAAAATGGAGAAAATTTTCCTTATAAGGTAATTCGCATAATAGCTAATCCTTAAGACGTCTATATAATTTTTCATCTTAATATCTATTCTGAGGGTTCAGTGACCCCTGTTTAGTGCGTGTTCAGCGAAGTCTGCTATTTCAGTGTGCTTGGGGCGTTGGGGTGTTATGTAGTGGATGACACTGCACTATGCTTTCTCCAAGTCAATGTCCTGCTGGGCTAGTTCGGGAGATAGTGTATATACCGATACTGCCCTACACACTTGCTGGTGCTGCAGCCTCTGCTCCTATTTCAACCACTAATGCTGTTAGTACAATGCATTCTTCTGCTGTTACTACTGCTGCTGCTACCACTACTGTGGGGTAGCCTTGTGGTTAAAGCGTTCGCTCGTCACGCCAAAGGCCCAGGTTCGATTCCCTACATTGGTACATTGGATGAGACCCATTTCTGGATTATTGCTAAACGCTACGATAAAAATACTATCATACACTTCCTCTACTACTACTACTACTACTACTACTACTTTGTTTGTTTGTTTGTTGTTTAACGCCGCACTCAGCAATATTCCAGCTGTATGACGGCAGTACTACTACTACTCCTACTACTACTACTACTACTACTACTACTACGACTACCACGGCTACTACTACTACCACTGCTACTTCTACTTCCACCACGACTTCTACTACCGGTTCTACAATGTCTGCTATTACTAGTACTACAACAACAACAACAACAACTACTACTACTGCTACTACTACTACTACTACTACTACTACTACTACTACTACTTTTCAAATCGACCCGTGAAGATCCGGGGTAGAATAGGTCTTCAGCAACCCATTCTTTGCGTAAAAGGTGACTATGCTTGTCGTAAGAGGCAACTAACGGGATCGGGTGGTCAGGGTCGCTGACTTGGTTGATGCATGTCATCTTTTCCTAATTGCGAGGATCGGTGCTCATGATGTCAATCACTGGATTGTCTGGTTTCCAATTATTTATGTCGCTTGAATATTGCTGAATGCGGCTTAAAACAACCAACCAACCAAGTCTTCATGCTGAGTAGCGGTTCAGACTCATTAAGATATTCATCACTTTGGAAATCAGCACCTGCTGCACGAGTCGGTCCCACCATAAAGCTTTGAAGTCAATATTCCTGTCAATCAAACCTCCCTGTTGGCATGACAGGTGCACGTGGTGGTTGACACAGCACGCGTTTCAGCATGCAACCCACGTGACGTATTCACCCACGTGCGTTGTTACAAATTCAAGTCACGAATTCAGTTGTATGTTGAAAGTACGCGATGGTTTGATAGCCAGGAAAAAGGCATGATAAGGTCAAATGGAAATGTCAAATTTGTAAGTTAAAATATTAATATAAAAAATATCTCACATGTTCAAAAGGCTTATAACTAGTCCTAATTTTCTTTCACTTGCAAGTTTCAGATTTATAATAATTTTAACAAACACATGATAACTGACAAACTATTTATTAGAATAACATTAGATCATGGCACATGCTTACAAGACTAGCTTCTTTGGCGTAAGGGGAATCTTATGTTAATACCAACTGCCACTATAACTATAAAGGGCGGTCGGGTAGCCTAGCGGTTAAAGCGTTCGCTCGTCACGCCGAAGACCCGGGTTCGATTCCCGACATGGGTACAATGTGTGAAGCCCATTGCTTGTGTCCCCCGCCGTGATAGTGCTGAAATGTTGCTAAAGGCGGCGTAAAACCATACTCACTCACTCACTCACTATAACTATAACAATTAAACCTGTGGTTGAGCATTAACTTTAATCAGCACAAATTACAAGCCCAAGCATATTGTGCATTCGAGTATATGACCTACGCTTCTGAGCATCAGAAACAGTATTTGGCAGCATGCCGTTAACACATAAATATGTACCCCGATGAATGGTTGGGGACTGTCTATGGATATTTAACTGCCATCTAACACTGGATATTTAAATATAAACAACAATGAATGGTGAGGGGGGAAATCATTCGTGACCAACTCGTGTTATTCCGGGACAAGCCGAAAAGCGTGGCCATTTTTGCGACCGGGTTCAGTCTCAGCGCAAACGGGCATACCTTAAACAATTGTCAACTCGTTGCGTAATGGTTCACAAATTTTCCCCATTTATTACATATATTTCAGATGCAATTTAAAGTGCATCGAGACGTGCGGAATTATACAGTATGCTTGAACACGTTTAACTGTGTGTTGGGTATATTTTTAGATGCAAGACATATGTAAAATCAAAATTATTTCTGAGGGATTCTTTGACGAAGAACTTGAAATCATACGCGCATTCTGATTGGTTTGTCGTATTTTCGCACATAACATTCATCGATAGGGGGGACGAGTCTTCTTGCAGGTTACGGAAAAGGGCGAGTGTCGACGAATTGGGGAAAATATCCCCGGAAACATTATTGATATGCAGAATGATTGGTAAGGACAATGAGTTGTAAAAACAACAATGATTGGTATAAGACAAATTCCCCCGGACTTAAACGGTATTAACTTCTAAAGCAGATGACACTGTAAGCGCTGAAACTGTGAACATGGTGGTGTTTGAGGGAGGAAGTGCGATTTTCTTGGCTGAACAAAACATACAGCATGGCGAACGACAACATTGCTGTTGCGCATGAGCGGAAATACCGAATGTGAACACGCGTAACTAAAACGGGGCTTGCTTATCAAACGGAAGTAGCATGTAGTGCGCATGAGCGGAAGTACAGAATGTAAACACACGTTATTGAGTATAAGCTGGAAAATTAATGGAAATAAATGGAAATTATCACTTACAGAACACAACTGAGTTAAATATAAAATAAAGTTGCATACTATGTTATACGGGCTTCGTAAATAGAAGCTGTGTTTATCATGTGGCGCAGGGGGAACTGGTGGCCCAGTCGTCTAAGGCGCCGCGATTCGCTGTGCAGAGTTGCGTCCCCTGGGCACGCCAGAAACCTATGATTGTGGGTTCGAATCCCGGTTCGCCCCGATTATGTTTCTAGGTTTGTCAGCATCATACCCGTGCTCGTGGGTTTCACCGAAGTGGTAAACGTCTGAGACCTGCATCACTTCAGGCTTTCCTCCCACATTAAGCTGACACGCCGCGATAGAACTGGAATACTGTTAAAAGCGGCGTTAAACCAAACTCACTCACTCACTCTTATGTGGCGCAGTACTAGTGCTGAAGTTGTTATTAAGACTACCAAACTACAGTAATACAAATGCGATCAAGCAGTTTGTGTTATTATAAACCAAGTCAATTTCATTGACACTCACATATGGTACAGTTAAGTAAATATCGTTAAACAAGCTCAAGAAAACTATTCCTTTTGCTCTGCTCACTATACACATCCATGTGCTTGACAGGCGTGTTTGCACCCAGAACTCCCAACGCACTTATAAAGATTTAGTCAACCTTACAGTCTGCTTCACATTAAGTCTATTGTCGATATGATATTATACGATCCTAGAGCAATCAAATCTCTCTCATATCCTCAAGCTCTTCCCTCGCCATCGTCATCAACGGCAGTGATGCAGAGCAAGGACGGATCTAGATGGGTGGGTGTTGGTGAGTCGGGTGTGGGTGGGGTCCGAACTCCCCCTTTTTGAAAACCAAATGTACTACACTGATATCCCTTTGTGGAAAAAAATGTTTAGGGGCCCGTTCCACAGCGCTACGACTGAAGGCAGTCAGTCTAAAAGAATGGGTGGGTGGTGGGGGGTGCACGGGTGGCCCAGTCGTCTAAGGCGCGGCAATCGCCGATTATGTTTCTAGGTTTATCAGCACCATACCCGTGCTCGTGGGCATACCCAGGGCTCTATTCTATACCTTGGTTCATCGTATTTCAACAGTGTACTGCAAGGCACAACCCCACTCATTCACTCACTCAAACACTCACTCACTCCAACACTAACGTACTTTCTAATTCAACCTAACACTCATTCACTCCAATACTCACTCACTCACTCCAACGCTCACTCTAACATCCAATAAAGACTGTCAAACACCACATCTAATGCCGATATTTACAAGCCACTTATATGCTGCTTATTGTGACAACATTAAATTAATCAATGATCCCACGTGGACACCGTGACAATCACTCCTGCACAAGCAACAATCAAAAAGTTAGAGTTATGAATCAGGTCGCTTGTGGATTCTGAACAAGTCTTGGCTTGTCATGGGTAGATTCCCCATTCAACGGGGGACACGTGACAAGCATTTAAAGTACAACGCAGAAGCTGTGAATGCCTGTCAGGGTCACACACCACACCTTGCAGCAGTGTTATGTGTACATCTTCCTTATTCTAAACTGTTTATTCATTCGACTAAAACAATTTATATCCAAACCTTTTACAAACGCGGAAATAGGAAATGTGAACATGTTCTGATTAATGTAATGATTTTGTGCTTTTGAGAGAGACGCATGGAAATTCATAAAGTTGTCATACAATCGATTTGAAATCTATTAGTAATTTTGCAAATCTGTAGCTAACTAAAATTATAAATGTTTGTTGTTTAACGCCCCACTCGGCAATATTCCAGCTATATGTCGGCAGTCTGGGAATATTCGAGTCGGGGCCAGACAAACCAGTGATTGACACCATGAGCATCGATCCACGCAATTGGGATACAACAATTTCACTCAACATGACCACCTGATTCCGTTAGTAGTCTCTTAGGACAAATATTGTCGCCCCCACGACAAGCATGGCTGCTGAAGACCTCTTCTAACCCTGATCTTCACGGGTTGATAGTGGAAATGACCACACTGCTCCAGATATATCTGCATATCTAGATCAAAATCGTCATAAAGGTCAAATTGGTGTTCTTATTATGGAAAGTTTAGCGCCGAAGACGTGTCATCCCCATCTCCACACACATTCACTGGATTCATTTATTCTGTGCCCCACATGACAAATTGCCTCTCCCTGCCGGGATCACGCCCCTCCCTGCTCCCCGCGTGGAATCATCCCCCTGGCACATGCAGAACCGCTGTCACTGGTCACCTGATTCGATGTGCATTGGGACATCTTTGAAGGATAATTACTCCCGTTAAATCGTGTCAAGTCATCTTGAAGATGGTACTAATCAATGAAACTCCAATAATGACAGACAGCGGGCGGGCGGGCGGGTGGTGGTGGGGGATGGGGGGTGGGGTGGGGGTGGGGTGGGGGGTGCTGGTGTTTTGTCGGCGCGTATTGTCTTGTGGATTTGTGATTTCGTAATCTTTGTTGAAATAGTTATCATCTAATGAAGTAGTAGATACCGGTTGTTGAATATCTTTTAGCATACCTGCCCCAGTGTAACCTCATCAATGCGGACAGATTCGGTCCCAGTGTAACCTGGTTAATGCGGACGGGTTCGTCATCCATTGTGACCTCATTAATGCGGACAGATTCGTTCCTAGTGTAACCTGGTTAATGCGGACGGGTTCGTTCCTATCGTGACCTCATTAATGCGGACAGATTCGTTCCCATGTAATCTCATTTATGCGGACGGGTTCGTTCTCAGAGTAATAGATAACCCAGATAACTAACAGGGTTTCACAGAATCTGAAAATGTCAGATTGTCCTGCCTACAATCATATCATCACGTGTTTAGACCACGCGTGCAGAAAGTGTGTCAATAAATCTTAACATTTGTTTAATCTAGTTTAGAAAACATATCTCACAAAATATGATATTCTGGATAAACAAGTTCAGAGATTCTATTAAAAATTCGAGTCAAATGTCAATAAACACGTAAATCATTTGTCGGCGCAGACTTTGCAGACAAGGTTCGATTGCCTATTATGTACCAAAAAATGTTTTATGACTTAATATTTTAGAATTTGATCCACAAAGGAACCTTACCATATAATGAAACCATCCAGCTGGCTACACAACTGATACGGTTCACATATCATGCGAGGAGACTTTAAAAGGGATAAAAGCTTAGCAGGATTACTAGAATAAATGCTTCTTTGAAACATTCCGTTTAACGTCTATTAATTTTTATATTTGAAATTTCACGTCGCCTTGTGAATGTATCTTTATGTGTTAACAGCATACATCAAGGTGGAGTCATGTGATTAACGTCTGCACAGCAATTAAATGCCGTCTTTCATACTCAGTTGTCTCCCTTGTTTGGCATTGTGCCACAATGAAAAAATCCCCGGAAATATGTTATCATTGCGATATTATTATTATGTGTACATCCTTTTTAGTATTTAGTTTTGTTTGTTGTTTAACGCCGAACTCAGCAATAGTCCAGCTATATGACGGCGGTCTGTAAATAATCGAGTCTGGACCAGACAATCCAGTGATTAATATCATGAGCATCGATCCACGCAATTGGGATCAATGACATGCATCAACCAAGTCAGCGAGCTTGAATGCAGCGTCAAACAACAAACCAAACAACCAACCACACCACACCACACCACACCACACCACACTACATGTACTTGCCGTAAAAGGCAACTATGCTTGCTGTAAAAGGCGTCTAACGGCATCGGGTGGTCAGGCTCGCTGACTTGGTTGATGCATGTCATCGTATCCCAACTGCGTAGATCGATGCTCATGACATCAATCACTTGACTATTTGGTCAAGACCGTCGTCATATAGCTGGAATATTGCTGAGTGCGTCGCTTTGACCATTAATACTGGTCTGGGATGAAAGCTTCGTGTGACGCAGGTCGAGATATCAGAGTAAGTGAGTGAGTGAATGGGGTTTTAAGCCGCTTTTAACAATATTCCAGCAATATCACTGCGAGGGACACCGGAAATGGGCTTCACACATTGTACCCATGTCGGGAATCGAACCCGGGTCTTCGGCGTGACGAGCGAACGCTTTAACCACTAGGCTACCTGACCGCCCCCCGAGATCTCAGACGTGTGCCGTCTTGTTGAAACCCATGAGTGTGTCGGCATATCGATTTTCTTCACGATTCTTAACTTTCCAATCAACTTATGTCAGCCAGTGGTCCGACTTGTGGAGTTCACTTTCTGTTTTATGGCCTCACTGTCACGTGACAGGTCCGGGGTTCGATCCCCGGACGCGTCATACCAAAAGACGTTAAAAGATGGTACTTGTTGTCACCATGTCTGGCGCTCGGCATTAAGGGGCTAAAACAAGGACTGGACGGCTCGGAGTCAGTATACTGTGTCTGAGTGGGGTGTTCATGTTAAACGCAGCATGGTATCTCTGTGGGGTAGCACAATAAAATCGGCATCAGTCTGGCAGACATTAATGCAATAATCTTGGACGCGACGTTAAACCCCATTTCACCTCACGTGACACATTTATATCACCGCAACACGTGATCATCTACGCACGCGAAACCCTGCACAATCTAATAAGTGAAACCATTAATGAGTAAAAAACATACGTTCCGTAAAACGAATCTATTATACTGGGCCGTGATCGGTGATATATTTTTAAAACGAAACTACCACAATTAAAGTCGTCTCAATGTCCTCTGTGAGCTGTTTTTCTCAGAGAAGTGTTGTTATGTTGAAAACTGACCCTCATTTTTACTCCTGTGACAAAGACATCTGTGTTTCATGCTGTAAACAAAGAGAAGTACATTCCTAATGGAATGGCACGCGTTACAATACAAGTCATATGTAAACAAATATTTTGAGCATTTTATATTGTAGTAATGTGGTCACACGTTTTCAGTTTTCCTTTAATAACACTCGGACACGAACATGGATCTTAAATGCTTTCCTGATTTTTTTAAGAACGTGTTTTAACCCGGTAAAAAATGGATATTTTAAAAGGTTATCTCAGAATCTTCCACCTAATATATATTGACTGTCATGCCAAAAATAAGCATGGAAAATAAGTTAACAATATTCATAGAACCTTGACATAATCCGCTTCTAAAATGTGCACGGGTGAAGTGTTGGTTTTACTCAGGTGGCGGTAAACATATACCCCGTCTCGTTCACTATGTAAAGCGCTTCTTACTTACGTCGATAGGGAATGTAGACAACCTACTTTTTGTTTACAGATAATAGTGTTTCCCCATCGGATACGTATGTCAAATGTTTGCAAAGACTTGTGAAATGTATCCATATTAGTCCAGTAATACGACCTCGTCTTGTGTGTAATACAATGTAATTGATACACACGGTGATGTTTCCCTTCGTCCACACAATCGGTCCCTTACTATACAAACCTTAGACTCCCTCCCCACCCGTCTCACCTGCCAGCCCCCTCTCCCCATCCCCACCCTACTCTGTCCCGTCTCAGTATCCCCCTCCCCCTCCCGTCTCACCTTCCAGCCCCCTCTCCCCATCCCTACCTTACTCTGTCCCGTCTCAGTATCCCCCCCCCCACCCGTCTCACTAGCCAGCCCTCTCTCCCCATCCCTACCCTACTCTGTCCCGTCTCAGTACCCCCCCTCCCCTCCCGCCTCACCAGCCAGCCCTCTCTCCCCATCCCTACCCCACTCTGTCCCATCTCAGTATCCCCCCCCCCCCCCCCCCGTTTCACTTGCCTACGAAACTACGACATTTACAGAAACTAAGCTCAAACGTGTACCGAATTTCCAAAAAAATACCCCAGAATTTACATTTTTGGGGGCCGCAGAATACAGCGTGGACAGATTAATCTGACACACCGTGATATAACTGAAATACTGTTCAGGGAGTAATTACAGTAAACTACGGTTATAACGAACTCAAAGGGACTTCTAATTTTAGTTTGTTATAATCGTAATTCGTTATAAGCATATAAACAGCATAATAACAGCATATAGTCGGGACTAAAAGTTAGTTCGTTATATCCGTTAGTTCGTTATAAGTGTGTTCGTTATAACCGTAGTTTACTGTACATCAAACTCACTCACTCTTCATTGCATCTAATGATAAGCAATTAATGTCGGTTGAGCCAATGTTGATAACACCGTCCAAAAACAGTCAAACTCTTGTGCTTAAGTTTACATCTGTTTAGCATTACGTGTCTGTGAAATTATCGGTATGATTAAGCTGAACCTATTTTAAAAGTGACGAAATCCGTGCATAGTATTACCCAATATGCTTAGAAAGGATGCAAATACGCACAGTCATGTGGTGGGATAGAAATAAATTATGCTTAATCATGTGCAATCTGCTCACAGACAGGCTGATTTAGCAGGAACGTCATGAGTGTGATTATTGCAAACACACGTATGAGTTATCATTGTGAATAGACTTGAGGAATAATCCAGCAATATGTGTCTGAGGTGAGGGGTGGGGTAGGGTGGGGTGGGGTTGGGGGTTGGGGTGTAGGAGATGAGGTGGGGTGGGGGTGGTGTGCTAACATTGGATAAATGATCAACAAATTATTGTTCAATATGGACATGTCTCATGATCATGAACTGGTATCAACAAGTCTTGGACATAGCATTGTATAATCCTGAATGTGTATCGTACATTCATGAACATTGCGTTGTATAATCCCGAATGTGTATCGTACATTTATGAACATTGCGTTGTATAATCCTGAATGTGTATCGTACATTTATGAACATTGCGTTGTATAATCCTGAATGTGTATCGTACATTCATGAACATTGCGTTGTATAATCCTGAATGTGTATCGTACATTCATGAACATTGCGTTGTATAATCCTGAATGTGTATCGTACATTCATGAACATTGCGTTGTATAATCCTGAATGTGTATCGTACATTCATTAACATTGCGTTGTATAATCATGAATGTGTATCGTACAATCATGAACATAGCGTTGTATAATCCTGAATGTGTATCGTACATTCATTAACATTGCGTTGTATAATCCTGAATGTGTATCGTACATTCATGAACATTGCGTTGTATAATCCTGAATGTGTATCGTACATTCATTATCATAGCATTGTATAATCATAAATATGTAGTGTACAATCATGATCATAGCATTATCTAATCATGAATATTTAGTGTACAATCAAGAACATAGTATCGTGTAATCATCAGTGCACAAGACTACATCCCTAGCTATCTACCCCGTAATATATATCTCCTTTACAAGTTTATGTGCCTGCTTGAGTTGCAGCCTTGTCTGTTTTCTTCATACCGCGGTAATAAAACGTTAATACCTCAGTGTCAGTCGTGACCTTTGCCCCCATTGACAATGGATGCGAAAATACCCGGCCACCGCTCGTCCACGCTCCCGAGTCCCCAACTGGGCAACCGATCGGGGTTGACGGCCAGTGTAGAAATGACGACGCCCCAGTGCAGGTTTTGCCTGTGTGATGGAGAAATTGTCATGTTTTTCCTCACACTTTTAATGATAAGTGCATTTATTATGCGCCAGATTCCATTCACCAAGTGGATGCTCATAGCGCTACACTATTAAAACCCCGGTCAATGGATCAGTAAGCACTTGATTTTCATTCTCAGCTCCCTGGGGAGTATACAACCCAAGCTGCCCGTGAGGCGCTAGAAGGTTAACAGCCACATTACCATCTCATCCTACCGGGTACCCACTCACTACTGGGTGAACAGAGGCACATTGCGAACAAAGTCACTTGCCTAAGGAGACACCACATGTGGTACATGTGCTTCAGTGTGGGGCAGGACCGAAGCCCTAGAAACTCTCAGGAGTCAAGCTGCTGAACGTGGTCACTCGTCCAACTACATTTGTGCTTATTTGTTTGTTGTTTAACGCCGCACTCAGCAATATCCCAGCTATATGACGGCGGTCTGTAAATAATCGAGTCTGGACCAGACAATCCAGTGATTAATGTCATGAGCATCGATCTGCGAAGTTGGGATCAATGACATGCATCAACCAAGTCAGCGAGCCTGACCAGCCGATCCCGTTAGCCGCCACTTACGACAATCATTGTTGTCTTTTACGGCAAGCATGGGTTGCTAATGACCTATTCTAAACCCGGTCTTCACGGGTATCACACCTTTGTGAATGAGAATGGCTGGCTTTAGCAATAATCTAACCAGGTACTTCAAGAATGAATCACAGTAACCCATATGTGGAATTGAACCTGCACTTTCGGCGAGAAGAGCGGACTCTTTATCCAGGAGGCTACCTCGCCGTCTTGACAGTGTTTCAATGAGGTATACATGTTATGACCAAGCTTACATTCATCACGGGCTTATGATAAATAGTTCGAGTTTAAGGGGTTGTGGGGTAGCCTTGTGGTTAAAGGGTTCGCTCGTCATACCGAAGACCCGGGTTCGATTCCCTACTTGGATACAACGTGTGACGCCCATTTCTTGTGCATATTGTTAAAGGCGGCGTATAAGGTCGTGGCTTCGAATCCCTGATTAGGTCTCTAGGGTTGTCAGCACCATTCTCGTGTTCGGGGTTTTCCTCAAACCGATAAACATCTGAGATCTGCATCACTTCTTCCCAACTGATGGGGCGGTCGGGTAGCCTAGTGGTTAAAGCGTTCGCTCGTCACGCCGAAGACCCGTGTTCGATTCCCGACATGGGTACAATGTGTGAAGCCCATTTTTTGTGTCGCCTGCCGTGATATTGCTGGAATATTGCTAAAAAGGACGTAAACCAAACTCACTCACTCACTTTTCCCAACCGAGGCTGAGACGATGTGAAACAGCTGAATAACCAACCGACTTCACTCAACTACTACACGAGTTTTTGTAGTGTTGGTGAAAGCTGTGTGAATTAAACTCGAGTGATCAAAAGCCAACCCAGTACCTCTAACCTTAACGGCGGTGTGTCGCTAATGCATTGTACGGCCAATGTGGCGTCTTGATACAGCTTGTTTTTCGGAGGCGATGGAGCATGCTCTCCTCTCTTCTCACAACAGGTTCAAGATGGAGCGGTTTAAGTGTTCAGTATTAAAACGCACTTTGGCGGAACTATGAACAAACAGGGCGGAACTATAGGTGACGGCCCGTCCACAGAGCTCCTGGACTCGAAACATGGCGAGACGATCTGACGTTGACCTTTCACACTCTAGTTCCTGTCGAAAAGCAACGAATCCTTGACTGACTGTGTTGTGTAACCGAGTATTGGGTCATGTTGACTCCGGATATGTCGAACTACAGTAAACTACGGTTATAACGAACACGCTTATTACGAACTGACCGATATTACGAACTTATTTTTTAGTCCCGGTCATTTGTTGTATATATGCTGTATATATGCTTATAACGAACTACGGTTATAACGAACCAAAATTAGTGATCCCTCTGAGTTCGTTATAACCGTAGTTTACTGTATGTCACAACCAGAACTTGGTTCTGTATAGAGCGCATCGAGACAACCGATTGAAGGAGAGTTAATGAAAGCTTAATAACTACACTACCCTTATAATCTTGGAGCGGTAGAGTAGCCTAGTGGTTAAAGTGTTCCTCTTTACGCGAAAGACCCGGTTCGATTTCGATGTGTGAAGCCCATTTCTGGTGTCCCCGTGAAGTTGCTGGGATATTGCTAAAAGCGTCGTAAAACCATACTCACTCTTCTTACGTATCTTTTGCGTTTGATACATCATACAACGAATAAGCGAGCAAGTTGCATTTTATGCCGATTTAAGCCACATTCCTGCAATTTCACGTCACAAATTGTCCCCTTGTGAAGAATCGGTGTTCCAAGTCGAAGCTTTGCTCACTCTGAAGTGATTGGCTGAATATATAATTATAATGTGATATTGCCAAAGTACACGCTGAGCGTTAACATTGATATTAATTTGTATTGCTTATTATAACTGGTTTGAGTTATGCTATATAATGACGTTACCTGACACTTGAATTATTCCAGTGAAATTGGGTATTTGTGATTTACGAGAATGATATGTGAGTATCTGCAGGTATTGTTCTCAGCGTGGGACTGGCACAGATGTATAAATCATCTTTTTTATGACATCATGGACACCAAATACTCGATGTTCGGAATAATGTACAGTCGAGCCTCGTTGTGTCGAACTTGGATGTGTCGAATTCCCAATTGTTTCAAACTCGTTTGGGAGACCAAAGTATCCGAATTAAGCATACAATTCCCCTAATGTCTCGAACCCCGATATGTCGAACTTTTTTCCAGGTCCGAGTTCGACACAACGAGGTTCGACTGTATATCAGTCTATCTGATAAATATCCCAACGGCACCATTGACGTTAGTGGAGTTTGAAAATGATGGTAGATCACTCCTTGACTCTCTCTATTACTTGGCGTTCAGCTCAACCGCTTATCTCAATATCATTTGTCCGCTCCTTCTCACTCCATCAACATCTAGCTCATTCTCTTTTTGTAGCAACATCAACTTCACTCACCCACTCATTCCATAACATTAAGTACACTTTTTGTCTTTATGAAATGACAATTTCAGCTGCCACTCTATCTCACAACATCTCACTGACTCACTCATCCTGTTGCGTGACCCGCTCTTCGTCCCCCCTCACTCACGCTCTCACACACGTGTACTCGCATTTTATTCATCAGCTTCAGCTCGCGTTTACTCTCTCTCTCTCTCTCTCTCTCTCCCCCCCTCACTCACTCTCACACAAACACGCACGAACGTTTACACACAAACTCCTTCCCAATCTCCATAACACGCCCACCTCACCCGCTATCTCTCTCTCACCCCTCCCACCCACCCTCTCCCTGCCCTTCTCAACCACCCACCCCCGCCCATACCAACTATCTCTCCCTCCATCCGCTCCCTGCCCTTCTCACCCCCACCCCTACCAACTATCTCTCCTCTGCCCGCTCCCTGCCCTTCTCACCCCCACCCCTACCAACTATCTCTCCCTCCATCCGCTCCCTGCCCTTCTCACCCCCACCCATACCAACTATCTCTCCCTCCATCCGCTCCCTGCCCATCGCAACCACCCACCCCTACCAACTTTCTCTCCCCTACCCGCTCCCTACCCTTCTCGCCCCGCCCCTACCCACTTCCTCTCCCCTACCCGCTCCCTACCCTTCTCGCCCCGCCCCTACCAACTATCTCTCTCTCTTTTCCCCCTCTCCCTGCCCTTCTCAACCCATAACACCACCCCACCCCACCACTCTTTGCCCCTCTTGTTCACTCCTCCCCATACCACCCCTACCCACTCTCTGCCACTCATTCACACCTCCACGCCCACCAACTCTATCCCACCCACCTTCTCTCAGCCGCTCTCTCTCACCCCCACCTCACCAACACTCGCCCCTCACCCCATGCATGCTCCCGCATCCCCACTCCCACCATACCCCTCCCTCTCACCCCCCACCTTACCACTCTCGCTCCCTCACCCCACGCATTGTCCCTCAACCCCACGCCCACTTTACCCCTCCCTCTCACCCCCACCTTACCACTCTCGCTCCCTCACCCCACGCATTATCCCTCAACCCCACGCCCACCGTACCCCTCCCTCTCACCCCCACCTTACAACTCTAGCTCCCTCACCCCACGCATTATCCCTCAACCCCACGCCCACCATACCCCTCCCTCTCACCCCACGCCAACCTTAACCTCTCCCTCTCACCCCACGCCCACCATACCCCTCCCTCTCACCCCCACGCCCACTATACTCCTCCCTCTCACCCCCACCTTACCACTCTCGCTCTCTCACCCCACAGATTACCACACTCGCTCCCTCACCCCACGTATTGTCCCTCAACCCCACGCCCACCATACCCCTCCTCCCTCTCTAACACATTTATTTATTTAATTCTGCCGGTACAGCTGTGCATTACGTTCTCTAACTGGGAGTCTATGTACTCTATCATTGTTAGCCCCTACTCGCTTTAATGAACGTATTCTAACCAACCCACCAACTGTTTCACCATATACTTGATGACAAAGCAAGTATGCAAAATGAGATCCAAGCTTTAATAACATGCAACAGTTTGCGAGTGGACAGTGACAATATGTAAACCATTCGCCACATAGAGCTAGCGAGCAGTGAAGCACCGCCTGCACACAACGCTCGACATTCACTGTTTGGACAAGCTCCATTCTTATAGTGTCTCGGTCATAAATTAAAGCGATCGGCCTCAAGAGAGGTTGAAACTCAAGCTAGACGAAATTAGATACGGCTTGGAAATCAGGTGGTCTGTGAATATAAGCAGAGGGAGCATCTTCGTATCAGGGACACTCGAGCTAACGCTGGGAGGGCACAGGTGTGTTCAGGTGTGCAACGACAGCAATCGAACGCCGCATACCCCTACGTCTCGGATACACACCTCAGTGTTAAGGATTTGCTGTTTGTGGTGTATTAATCTTTTCACCTGACAGTCGCTGACTGAGGTGTCACACCTTTGCGACTTACCTGTCCTACAGACTTGCTACCTGTGTTTTTCACCTGCTTCATCTGCAACAGGAACTGTGTACGCGTTGACTTAATGTAGCGGCAAGCTATCAGCTCCATACTGCAGAATACTGCGGTAACCAGATCATCCCTTCACTCACCTGGACAATATTTGTCTCACCTGTGACTCTACCTGTGGACATGATCATAACGCAGGCCCCCCAGCTGTCCCCGGTGTCCCCCCTTCCCACAGATTTGTCAAAATGCAGCGACACGGATCTTGGTCTATATCTCTCACAAAGGTAATGTTTTTTTCAGATTTGTTATATTTTAGCCATGTAGTGTGTGAACATCGTCAGCGTTAAAAGTTGACCTAACTTCATCGTATGTTCGTTAATCACTGTGACATAGGTTATGTAAGGGCGTGTTACCTCTTACCTGCCATTGGCTAGCCAGGTGAGCTAACATGCTTATATGACTATATTATATTATTTTATCTTGTACCCACCGAGTGTACAATCTACAATCTTACCTCACCACGCATCCGGGTTAGGGTGGTGATTTATGCGTGAAATAATCAAGCAGGAAATCTTCACACTGAGTCTCGTTGGTCATGGTCACATGGCGTCTTGACAGTATCGCCCCTGTGGGGAAAGTCCCCAGCAACATATGATGGTCATAAGAGGTTGGTCAGGTAGCCGGGCTCGGTGACGTGACGGTGACGTGTCGTCGTACCCGACGGCGTGGAACGTTGCTCACATTATTGATCAATGGATTGTCTCATCCCGAATCCCAATTGCGCAGATCGATGCTCATGATGTCAGTCTCTGGATTGTCTGGTCCAGCATGGATTATTTACAGGCCGCCGTCATGTTGCTGAAATATTGCGGCGTTGAATAGCAAACATTATAGTTCGTTTGTTTCTTTGTGTGTTGTTTAACGCAATACTCAGTAATAGTCCAGCTATTTTACTGCGGTCCTTAAATAATCGAGTGACATGCATCAATCAAGTCAACGAGCCTGACCACCCGTTCCCGTCTGTGAATAATCGAGTCATGGACAAGACAATCCAGTGATTGACATCATGAGGATCGATCTACGATACTATGACATGCATCAACCACGTCAGTGAGCCTGGGCACCTGATCCCGTTTGTCACCTCTTACGACAAGCATAGTCACCTTTTACGGCAAGCATGGGTTCCTGAAGACCTATTCTGACCCAGATCTTCACGAGTTTAAAGTACGTCCTATCAGCTAATTGATATGAGCATTTCATCATCAAGAAACCTGTGCAATAGTATGGATTTGTAAAGCACCGTTCACGGTTATATAAAGTTTATTTAATTCAGTTTAATGTTAATAAAACATGACCTAAATTTTGAGGCTATTCCTAACGTTACACTCTATAAACTAGAGCAATGGAAAGTATACAGAAGACGTATCTGTTACAGTGTTATAAAGGCTGTCGTGGTAGTTGAAAAGAACATGATTCAGTTCATCGTAAGAAAACTTCAGCAACAGTTATGAAAACACGTTTCGTCATGGCTTTAAAAAGCTGGGACATTTAACCAGCGTTCGTTCCTTGTGAACATGTCCTGGATTCTGCGTTCACTATGGGGGCTTCACGGTGCACCCCCCGGCCGTTTGTACCCTGTTGGGCTGTCAGCAGGGGTGAACAATTGGTGATGTGGACCAACCCGTGGAATAAAAGTAGTTATAAGTGACAAAAGAAACGCTTCGATATTCACGTACGACTGACGTCACATGTAGACTGTTACACTCTAATAATTCCGTATTCCGTTTGTGGTGCACATTAACAAAACACCTGATCGGAACTTCAACACACTTTGTGATAGTTGTCTGCTTCAACGTACGTGTGCTTCAATCTGTATAGGGACACGTGTGTGCTTCAATCTGTAAAGGGACACGTGTGTGCTTCAATCTATATAGGGACATGTGTGTGCCTCAATCTATAAAGGGGCGCGTGAGTGATTCAATCAATATAGGGACACTTGTGTCATTCAATCTAAATAAGGACACGTGTGTGCTTCAATCTATATAGGGACATGTGTGTGCTTCAATCTATATAGGGGCACGTGAGTGATTCAATCAATATAGGGACACGTGTGTGCTTCAATCTATATAGGGACACGTGTGTGCTTCAATCTATATAGGGACACGTGTGTGCTTCAATCTATATAGGGACACGTGTGTGCTTCAGTCTATGTAGGGACACGTGTGTGCTTCAGTCTGTATGGGGACACTTGTGTGCTTCAATCTATATAGGGACACGTGTGTGCTTTAATGTATATGGGGATCTCTCTAATAATTTCTTCGTTATTAGAATTAGAAAGACGACACATCTGATAACAATACTACAACTTTTTATGATAAATGTCCTTCTCACAGGTTTTACTTCATAACGGTGTGTCAGTTGTTGAAATTCCACCTTTATGAACTTCCATTAATCCAAAGCCCGCCAACGAAAATCTCATTGTCTCCATATTAGTATAATGGTATTATTTCTACCCTTTATGTATGCGCATGTCTAATAACCATCTGTTCCCGTTCCCCGACAGGCATTGGTTGTCATTTCCATCTGCTGTCGAGCATTACAACAAACGACAATAAATTGTAAAATGAAGGAAATGAACATTAAACCGTATTATTTGTCTCTCCTGTCGAATGTGACCGCCCACAGGCCGTGGTCACGTGATCAGAATGTTCCGTTCCGTTTGAAGTAGATCAAAAGGGCATCAATTAATTTATGCAAATTAATGCAACATGCGATACCTACTGACGTACTATCAGTGCATCTGTGACCATCTCTTGATTAACATTGTTGGGAAATGATAAACAATTAACCCTTGCTGGCTTGTGTTCGGAATTGCATTTCTCTCTGTGCAGTTTAATCATCCATCTATTAATGTGCGGCGGTTAATTCTATCGTTCCACGTGTCTAGTTCTCTGTCTATCCTTCTATATATTCATTCATGCATCAATTCATCCGGACTACCTTACTGTCATTTATCTACTTGTTCGGGAATCAGCTGATTCACATCTCTGTCTGTTCATCACCATTCGTCCGTCCATCTGCCAACCTACATACCTGACCGCCTCCGTGGTCTAGTGGTAGAGTGTCCGCCCGGAGAGCGGAAAGTCCGGGGTTCGATCCCTGGCCGCGTCATACCACATAACGTTAAAATATGGTACTTGTTGTTACCCTGTCTGGCGCTCGGCATTAAGGGGCTAAAACAAGGACTGGTCGGCTTGGTGTCAGTGTACTGTGTCTGAGTGGGGTATTCATGTTAAACATAGTATCTCAGTGAGCCAGATCTATAAATCGGCATCAGTCCGGGCGAGTACAAGAAGCTACACACACACACGTGCATGCACGTTGCTATATAAGTGCAATAATCTTGGACGCGACGTTAAACCCAATTTCGCCTTACCTCACCTACTTACTTACCTATACGTAGATATGTATACTGTATATTTTATTGACAGCTGAATTAACTTGAGTGCTTGTATATGTGGACGTGAATCCAACCGATTGAATCAAGCCTCGCTACAACTCAGGTGTATAACATCTCAACTTGGCACCAATAAATCAGTGTGCACTTACCATGTTGCACAGCCAACCACTTGCGACTCACTGAAATGTCAACATTGCACGCACCGTATCTGCAGTTAATGTCGCGTAATGATACGACACGTGACAGCATTCCGTTGCTTCGAATAGACTCCAAAGTTTCGAGACATATCCAACTAACAACCAAACACTCAGACGTCTCCACAATACCAATATCACCGTGTATCTTAATCTCCCAATCAATAAATTGCCAAAACCACTGCGAGGCACAAGCCCAAAAAACAGTGTCGCGGCTGCCACACGAATAACCAAACGCGGAAGTTAACGAGTAAAGCCGTTTTTTGCCGACTCATGTTTCGACGTTTAAGCCAGAGCCCAAGCCCTATCCGAGTCTCCTTGAATGGCGATATTTGTCATGCAGGCCCCACACCAGCCAGGAAACCTGTTTCCATGACATATTTACACATTAGATAAACTATTGTATTTTTATGTACGTTTCCATATAACAACTCGATGTGTAGAATAGTTATGAACCACTGCACACTCACAGCTTGATGCCCCGAAAACTTATGCATATAAAACGTCAACGCCGGAGAATACTCGGTCCGGATTATTTTTAAATCTCTCCGTTCGCACAGCTTAGTTTGGGATGAGTAGCGTCGGGGAATTTTGATAGAGACAAAATACATTAATTTTATTTTATTTAATACATTCAGCATTTCCAGCGAACTATTTATTTGTCTTCGTAACCGTGGGGGAAAATGGGACAAATCGCATTGGTGTTCTACGAAGTATGTCATGTGTTCTATGCAATTAGCCAAGGGGTACTCTGAAGCTTGTAAAGTGTTCTAAGCTTATGCAATGGGTTCTATGAAGTATGTAATGTGTTCTACGCTTTATGCAAATGGTTCTACGCTTTATGCAAGGGGTTCTACGAAGTATGCAAGGTGTTATACGTAGTATGCAAGGGGTTCTGCGAAGTATGCAAGGGGTTATACGTAGCATGCAAGGGGTTATACGTAGCATGCAAGGGGTTATACGCAGTATGCAAGGGGTTATACGTAGCATGCAAGGGGTTATACGTAGCATGCAAGGGGTTATACGCAGTATGCAAGGGGTTATACGTAGCATGCAAGGGGTTATACGTAGCATGCAAGGGGTTATACGCAGTATGCAAGGGGTTATACGTAGCATGCAAGGGGTCATACGTAGCATGCACGGGGTTATACGCAGTATGCAAGGGGTTATACGTAGCATGCAAGGGGTTATACGCAGTATGCAAGGGATTATACGTAGTCTGCAAGGGGTTATACGTAGTATGCAAGGGGTTATACGCAGTATACAAGTGGTTATACGAAGTATGCAAGAGGTTATACGCAGTATGCAAGGGGTTATACGCAGCATGCAAGGGGTTATACGCAGTATGCAAGGGGTTATACGTAGTATGCAAGGGGTTCTACAATGTTGGCACTCACTTCTTAAATCAGGTGAAGTTAAGCAACGTCTATCACTGAGAGTAGTTGGACAGGTGACCGTGCTCGGCAACTTGACACCTGAGAGTTTCCAGGACCGGTCCTGCCTCACGCGGAAGCACATGTACCACACGTGGTGTCTCCTTTGGCATGGACTTTGTTCGAAGTGTGCCTTTATTCACCCAGCAGTGAATGGGTACCCGGTAGGAAGGGATGCTTATATGACTGTTAACCTTGAAGCGCCCAACAGGCAGCTTTTCTTGTATAGTCCCCAGGAAGCTGATCCATTGTGCTTTGAGTCAATGGGTGGACCATATAGCGCATAACAATTATCCATTGGCACAGCTGCAAGTATTATTCAATTACACCACAAAAACTAGTAAAACGGAAATATTAGTTTCTCTCCATTGTAGCACTACTTGAATAACAAACAATTAATCATATTAATATCCACCCACTGAATATGTTTCTTTTGCAAAATACGTGAATCCCACGACGATATTGGACTAACAGGGGCGATCGGGTAGCCTAGTGGTTAAAGCGTTCGCTCGTCACGCCGAAGACCCGGGTTCGATTCCCGACATGGGTACAATGTGTGAAGCCCATTTCTGGTGTCCCCCGCCGTGATATTGCTGGAATATTGCTAAAAGCGGCGTAAAACCATACTCACTCACTCACTCATTGGACTAACAAACTAGATCCATAAATTTACCGCACTAAAAACTTGAGAATCACAAGGCCCACCATACAAAAAAACAATCACAGTTGATCAAACTCATAACCTATGTTTATTAATGTAGACAAAAAAAAAGATGTATATAGAGAATCTCACCCGAGTGTCTTTTGATATCAAATATATTAACACGAGTTGATAAAAGTGGAGAGGGTGAGATTTAATTTATCATCCAACATCATTCTTTCAACTTTTTCAATTTGTAGACAGTAATTAGCAGTGTCTTCAGTGTAAAAAGTACTGCACACAGCTTCAGTAGCAGAGCCATAAGTGATGTCATTTGATTGTGACGTCATGGTAACCAGTGACGTCACAATGGTTTGCAAAGCATTGTGATGTAATTTCATTGCAGCGATATCTACAGTGTAGATATCGCATGATCTCTTCCAAGCGATATCTCCTGTGGGAGCCAGTTTTGGATGATAAATCATAATACAATACAGTGAGTGTGTGAGTGGGTTTGATTTAACGCCGCTTTTAACACTTATCGCTACAATGTCGCTGTGGTATTATTACAGTGTCGCTAAGGAATCGCTACAGTATCACTACATTATCACTACAGTGTTGCTGTGGTATCACTACAGTGTCGCTAAGGGATCGCTACAGTATCACTACATTATCACTACAATGTTGCTGTGGTATCACTACAGTGTCGCTAAGGAATCGCTACAGTATCACTACATCATCACTACAATGTCGCTGTGGTATTATTACAGTGTCGCTAAGGAATCGCAATAGTATCACTACATTATCGCTACAATGTCGCTGTGGTATCACTACAGTGTCGCTAAGGAATCGCTACAGTTTCACTACATTATCACTACAATGTCGCTGTGGTATTATTACAGTGTCGCTAAGGAATCGCAATAGTATCACTACATTATCGCTACAATGTTGCTGTGGTATCACTACAGTCTCGCTAAGGAATCGCTACAGTATCACTACATTATCGCTACGGTATCGCTACCGTGTCGCTGTGGTATCGCTACAATGTCGGTACGGTATCGCTGCAGTGTCGCTACGGTATTGCTACAGTGTAGCTGCAGTGTCGCTGCGGTATCGCTACAGTGTCGCTACGGTATCGCCACAGCGTCGTAACGGTATCGCTACAGCATAACAACATTGTCGCTACGGTAGCGCTGCGGTGTCACAACAGTGTTGCTACAATGTCGCTACAGTGTCACAACAGTGTCGCAACGGTATCCTACAGTGTCACTACATTGTCACTACAATGTCGCAGTGGTATCACTGCAGTGTCGCTAACGAATCGCTATAGTATCACTACATCATCACTGCAGTATCGCTACATTACCATCATAAAACAGTACAATACTACAGTTCGGGTCGACTCTACAGTCATATCAGTTGCCCAAGGTTGGCCGTGTGTCGCTGCATCTTAGACAGAGAATGGTATCAATGGCTTACAAACTAGAAGCGGCACCCGAGGTTTAGGAAGTCCGTGAGCCGGAACGCCAGGAAACCTACACTACAGTCAATCACATGGCGCTGATGGAGACGTTACGCCAAGGGGGAACAGAATAAACGTCCTTGACGTCCATTGTTAACCCCTCAACGGTCAATTTCTTATTCATGTAATTTTGAAAAATCTACCGTTAATTTTAATCACATGATGACATTTTCTCACAATATGTGGTACAGATCAGGCTATTTCTAAAGTATTACACAGCCATCTTGTGTAATGACGGAATAACTGACAAAACACGTAAAGACTCTCAGCATATAAAGGGTTATCTTTTTCATTCAGATGACATGCTTGAATTATAAGCGGAACTTGATATGGTCCTCCGGGATTTAACCCTGACCGAAATACACCAACTGTTTCCACTGACCTGTGTTCTGGGGGTAAAGTTTCCGTGTTTCCGTGATGGAAAGGGTTTTTATACCCAGTCTTCTTCAGTTGGGATCATTGTCTGAGGGTAGTGATATATTCCCATGGTAAAAATGTAATATATCAACGCGCCTGTTGGAGTTAGTGAGTGAGTAAGGTTCAACGGTCATTGTCCCGACTTTCAGTTACATCATGGCGTTTTAGGAGGAAAACATCAATTTTGGCGTTTAACACTTGGTGTGTCAGGCCAAACCCCATTTCCAGTAACATTTTTCACAACGTGTTTAAAAAAATTGCCCCCACCCCCTCCCTCTCCTTCCTTCCCCCATTGCACCATTTACCGTAAACGTTGTTAAATCGAACTACATTAACTCAAATGTCGTTTAATATAACGGCATTTGTTAATCCCGATGGAATTAGTCTTCGTAATATAGTATCATATATCGCTTGTCTTGAATACATCTCATTAAATTCGTCCGTATCGAGAACTCAGGTCTGATGTTCATGAGATGAGATTGGTCTTGAATTGCAAAGACTCATGACTTGGAGTTAAGGGAGGGTCATTTATGTTTTAATCAAGAGTGAAAGCATATTACATCACAACTGAGCGCAAATGACACGTGTTTAATATGTTAACTATTTGATAGTGATTCATAAACACATGCATATGATATAGTCGGAATCGTACAACGGTCTGCCTTCAACAGAGATTTCTTATGATGCTTGAAAGGGCCTAAGCCCTTGTATGTATGTAAACATGGGATATCATGTTTTCTTTGGCGTTATTAATGGGTACAGTAGTTGGATAGGGTAGAAAAGCTGGTATTCAGGGTGAGAAATACATCACTCTGCTCCTGTTGCAGCGATAAGAGACCTCTGTTTTGTTCCGATTTTACCGCACGCCTGTTCGTCTTTTGATATCATTTTATCGGTGTTCCTTTTTTCCGTTCTGGGTACACGTTTTGTTGTGGTGGATGTACCAGGTATTTCAGTTGCGGGAGCCCCATTCACGGTATTCGACCCGTGACGTCGACATTGCAAAATACATTCCGGATGCAAGCAATGTATCGGGTGACCTCAGAACGTGATCGTAGGTCCAAGTATACGAAAGGACCTTTTTATCACTGGTTTGTCTTAAATTTTGTGAATTTATATATTTTGAGCATAAACGGATCTAACTTACACACACAATGACCTAGGGTTATGTACCGTGAAACTTCAGACATCAGAAAGTCAGGCTGCAGGTGTACTGATTCTGTGAACAGCCATACAGCAGGTGAACAGATTGCGTGAACACACAGACAGCGGGTGTATAAATAGTTTGAACAGTCAGACAGCAGGTGTATAAATTGTGTGAACAGACTGTCAGACAGCAGGTGTATAAATAGTTTGAACAGTCAGCCAGCAGGTTTACAAATTGTGTGAACAGTCAGACAGCAGGTGTATAGATTGTGTGAACAGACTGTCAGACAGCAGGTGTATAAATTTTGTGAACAGACAGCAGGTGTATAAATTGTGTGAACAGACTGTCAGACAGCAGGTGTATAGATTGTGTGAACAGACAGACAGCAGATGTATAAATCGTGTTAACAGACTCTCAGACAGCAGGTGTATAGATTGTGTGAACAGACAGTCAGACAGCGTGTGTATAGATTGTGTGAACAGACAGTCAGACAGCGTGTGTATAGATTGTGTGAACAGACAGTCAGATAGTGTGTGTATAGATTGTGTGAACAGACAGTCAGACAGCGTGTGTATAGATTGTGTGAACAGACAGTCAGACAGTGTGTGTATAGATTGTGTGAACAGACAGTCAGACAGGTCAATGTCTCATTACATTCAATACGTGTCAATGGTGGTTGAGTTACATGATACCAATAACTTACATCCTGTTCTGTTTAACATTGCACGACGACCGAACATCGTCAAGCTGAGTAATATACAGAGTTTGTACAAAAAAAACTATAACTGTAAACATGTCGGGGTTGAGTGAGTGAATGAGTATCTTCGTACCCGCTTTCAGCAATATCACAGCAATAGGGGGTAGCCTAAAGCGTTCGCTTGTCACGCCGAAGACCCGGGCTCGATTCCCTTCATGGGTACAATGTGTGAACCCCATTTTTGGTGGCCCCCGCCGTGATATTGCTGGAATATTGCTAAAAGCGGCGTAATACCACACTCACTCACTCTTTTCTATTCAATCGTACGTGTCGTCCTTTTTTTCTTGCTTATTGGAACTATGTGAAAACTGGGCGAATGCAACACGAAGTTTATATAAAGTGATTTCTGTAGGGTTGCGTTCAATATAGATGTGCACTTAAATAAATAAATAAATAAATAAATAAATAAATAAATAAATAAATAAATAAATAAATAAATAAATAAATAAATAAATAAATAAATAAATAAATAAATAAATCATGAACGCGACAAAACAAATTACATAATCGTAAGAAATGTCTGCTAAAAGGACAGTCCATTGTACGATTCCGACGTCATAAAAGATTGTTCAGTCATGACTAGATGATGGCTTGTTGTCCGAATAAGGACGCATAGGATGTGTGGATGATACAGAGGCTCTCTCAGTTAAGTATGTTCTGTTAATCTGGTTTTGGTTCAGCAATCACTGGCGCCATTGTCAGTACACGACACAGCTGCAAGTGGGATTCAATAACACCCCAAAAAAGTAAAACAGAACTATTATTTTCTCTCCATTGTAGCAGTACACGAATAACAAACAGTTATTGCATATTTCATCTATTAATATTTACCCATTGAATAGGTGTTTGTTCAGCAAAGCCAGAGTGCAGCGCTGTTACAAAGGATTCAAAGGGTATAAAAGTGCCATTTGCTTGTAACCTTCAACGATGCTGTCCTACGAAGCACATAACTTTTCATATATTCAGTGGGTCAGACAATCAGTCAGACAGTAGGTTTATAGTTTGTTTGAACAGACAGTCAGACAGTCGATGTCGGTGTTTCGCCTGTTTGGGCAGACAGTCAGACAGTCGATGTCGGTGTTTAGCCTGTTTGGGCAGACAGTTAGACAGTCGACGTCGGTGTTTATAAGCCCGTTTAGACAGACGATGAGACAATCGATGTTTAGCCTGTTTCGCCAGTCAGTCAGTCAGACTGTCGATGTTGGTGTTTAGCCTGTTTGGCCAGACGGTCAGACTGTGGATGTCGGTGTTTAGCCTGTTTGACCAGACAGTCGATGTTGGTGTTTAGCCTGTTTGGCCAAACGGTCAGACAGTCGATGTCGGTGTTGAGCCTGTTTGGGCAGACATTCAGACAGTCGACGTCGGTGTTTAGCCCGTTTAGACAGACGATCAAACAGTCGATATTTAGCCTGTTTCGCCAGTCAGTTAGACAGACAGTCGATGTTGGTGTTTAGCCTGTTTGGCCAGACGGTCACACTGTGGATGTCGGTGTTGAGCCTGTTCGGCCAGACAGAGGACCTCCTGGAGGTGATGGGTAGTGGAGTTGGTATTAGTTACCGGTATCTCTCCATGTATCGGTTTCTATAAGGAGTCAGGGCCGAGCCTGCTGTGGGGGCTTCGTGTTAATGTATATATCAATGGACATAAATCTCCTGGGCAACCAGTGGAGCGGCGTGCTGGCTTTCACGTGCATTGACCCGTGACCTGAACGCGGCGAGAAGGAGGGACTTGTCGTAACGCTCTGCTTGAAACTGTCAACACGTGTTTGTTGGCCGCTGCGACGTCCGTATGGCAGGCACTGAAACATGGCCACGTTTTACACTCATGAAGGTAAACACTGGTCACTGGAAGCATTGAAGCATGATAACAGGATTAGATACAACAGGCGGGTTGGTGAACGCGTTTGAGTCCCACTTTTCCCTGAGTGAGTGTGTGATTAAGGCTTTACGCCGCTTTTATCAATATTCCAGCAATATAACGGCATGGGCATCAGAAATGGGCATCACACAATGTACCCATGTGGGAATCGAACCTGGACCTTCGGCGTGACGAGCGAACGCTTTAACCACTAGGCTACCCGACCGCCCCCCGAGATCTCAGACGTGTGCCGCCTTGTTGAAACCCATGTCGGCATATCGATTCTCTTCACGATTCTTAACTTTCCAATCAACTTATGTCAGCCAGTGGTCCGACTTGTGGAGTTCACTTTCTGTTTTGTGGGCTCACTGTCTATATACTTGGTTTGTCAGCACCAGATCTGTCTTTTTACCAAAGTTGTGAATCTCTCCGAACTACCCCTTTTTGCTCTTGTAATAACTGAAAAACGACACGAATGGCGTCAAAGTGAGTGAGTTGGGTTTAATGCCGCTTTGAACAGTATTCCCGTCATATCACGGCGAGTCAGCTTATTGTGGGGGGAAAGCCCGACATGATGCAGCTCATAGACGTTTACCACTTCGGTGAAACCCACTAGCACGGGTAAAGTGCTGACAAACTTAAAAACAAAATCGGAGCGAACCGGGATTCGAACCCACAATCAAAAATTGCGGTGTTAAAACCAAACTCACACACTCGGTCTTGGGTCAGCATCTGATACAGAATTTCTTTAAAACTGGGGGGCACAGGTGGCCCAGTCGTCTAAGGCGCCGCGATTCGCTGTGCAGAGTTGCGTCCCTTGGGCACGCCAGAAACCTATGATTGTGGGTTCGAATCCCGGTTCATCCCGATTATGTTTCTGGGTTTGTCAGCACCATACCCATGCTCGTGGGTTTCACCGAAGTGGTAAACGTCTTAGACCTGCATCACTTCAGGCTTTCCTCCCACATTAAGCTGACACACCGTGATATAACTGGAATACTGTTAAAAGCGGGGTTAGACCAAACTCACTCACTCAATACACCTGATAATGTTTCAAAGCTTATCCAGCTGACTGTATTTGAATACTGTTAAAACCGGCGGTAAATAAAAATGTTATGTATTCATGGTTCTTCGTTTCATGTCTGTTTCTGTCCTGACATTATCACCATATTCATTTTTCTAGAGTGTACATATTTTCAGTCAATAAAGGTATTTATCCCGGTGATGCAGTTTCAGTGATATAACTTGGACCCATCACCCGTTGTGGACACCGACCATCCGACCATTAAGCTGACACGCCGCGATATGACTGGAATACTGTTAAAAGCGGCGTTAAACCCAACTCACTCACTCACTTTAAAACTGAAGGGGGAAATTATAACATGTCATGTGCCCGTGATGAGATAGAATTTCTGCAAGTTTTCCATCCGACAAATACAACTTGTCAGGGAATTTACTGTTTAAATCAGTATCATAAATAGCAGCGTAAAGCGCCATGCTTGAAGCTGAAAATGAACAATTGTAGGTATGAAATTGAGCTGAGTCACCATTATATCCCAGAATGCTCCGCCGCATCAATAGAATAATAAATCATAGCCAAGAAGGATTCGCTTGATAATGATAACCTCATGGTGGAGCCAGCATAGTTTAGAAGCTAAGCAATTTGTTTTGGTGATTTTTTAAATAATAAAATACACTCAACTCATGTGCATATACTGAACAAAAAAAGAAATGGGACATGAATATTTTTGTGGATATTTTGTAATGAAGACTGAACGCAATTTTATAAGAAGAATCCCCCAAAGTAGTCATGTCCTCTTTTTGTCTGTTTCAGTATATTTCCAGGTATATGCACTCAAAAAATATTCAAACTGTTACCGTAGAGGAAACTTTGTTACGCGTTGATGGCAGAACTTCTGCTGATCATTATACTCCAGAGCAAAATAACCTTGGGCCCCGTTTCACAAAGCGATCGTAGCGTTAATCTTATGAAAGTATGGGAGTTACGATCACCTTATTACGAAGTTAGCTTGTGAAACGGGGCCATTGCTTATAACTTCTTACTTGTTCAGACATGGCGTGACCTCATTCCAACTACTTAACACGTATATCTGTTACCGTCTTATCTATAAGTGTGCATATCGATTATCGATATTTTACTATCACGCTTAAAGTTGATCGATCCGACAGAATATTCAGACATTTTGTTGCAAGGTTTGACAAGTCCTCAAATATGATTAGTCGTGACGAGAGATGTACATTTGTACATATTGGTATTTAGGTTTGTGAGTTGACAGGACAATGCAACATCAACGCCCAACCCCCCACTCTATATACACAACCATAAACACATTCTACCAGTTCTGGTAATGTCAGTGTCTGTATGTGATATATCACATCGTAAATTTCTCTGCCGCGACAGTTAAGGGCCTTCTTATGAAGCTAAATGAGACTAGTTGTCAAGTTACCCGTACTCGTTGAGAGAACAGAGGGGTGTTATCAGTTCACTGAAGAACCACAAAACCCTAGTACCTACAACACCAATGTCAAGCAGTTTCTAAAATATCGTACTTTCCTAACAGCTGGTTATAATGACACTGATAACCTGACATGAACGCGGGGAATAAACATTCCATTATGTTAATTTCTCGACAGCTGTTTTCTGCGATGTCTGATAGTGATTAATTGTAGATATTCCGATAATGGAATATGCAATATCAGAGGTCATTCTACTGTATAGGAAAACAGTGAGGACAGAGTTAAACAGAATACATATTACTAGATGTGTATACTGTTACACTACGGACATGTTCGGGTGGCGCAGTCGTCTTTCGCGCTACATATCGCCGTGCAGAATTGCGTCCCTTGGACACACCAAGAACCTGTTTGTGCGTTCGCGTCACAATTCGCCGTCAACGTCAATTGATGTTTAATATTCTTACTTTCTTATGTTTAACAATTTGTATGACATTCAAATAATGAATCTGTTATCTGTAGTGTGGAGCTTCGATAGAATGTTCAAATACGCAGTCATCGTTGCATAGCGATAGTCAAATATTTGCATATACAGTAAACCACGGTTATAACGAACTCGAAGGGACCACTACTTTTAGTTCGTAATAACCGTAGTTCGTTACAAGCATATATACGACATTTATACAACAAATGGTCGGGACTGAAAATTAAGTTCGCTATATCAGTCAGTTCGTTATATGCGTGTTCGTTATAACCGTAGTTTACTGTATATTATAAAGTGTTCGGGTTTACAAAGACAATACATGAAAGTTGACAAAGTACGCCATGGTTTCCATGCCATGGAACCCGCCTGGTCACACTGCGTGACCTGGCTACCATCGTGCTCTGCGGTGTGGTTAGTGTCTCATGATATCAACCACTAGCTTATTTGGTCAAAATTCGAATTGAGGCCGCCGTGATATAGCTGCAATATTGCTGACGGCGGCGATCAACCAACAACCCAGTCAATCCATCAATTAATCGATCGATCGAATAAATCTAACTTTCTACACTGAAGAGGCCAGCGACCTAAAGTGCATTGATAATCTTGCAAAATATCACTGCTAGAAAATGATACTTATCATCAGCAGACAAATTCTTTCTCTACGAATGTTTGTATATCGACCAGTTTAAAAAGAGATCAGTAATGTTCACTGTATGTATGCGACTTCTGTATCCAACATCTTTGTGGTAGTGAATTGTGCAATATGTGCAATACATATGCACTATACATGCGATATAGATGTCCTACACATGGACTACATTGGTTGTGCTGTGTTGCAGGATGGAGCTGGTTTGGCACGGGGAGTACGACCGCCTGTTCTCCCAGTACTTCCCCCACCAGTGGTACCTGGTCCCCACCTTCTACCCGCCCAGTGAACGATGGAGGACGTTCAAGGATAGCGCTAAAGTGCGATTTTCCTGTCAAGTGAGTACCGCTCAGCATCAGCTGTTTTTGCATCATTGTTTCCATAGAAACTCTTTAACCCTTATTTAGTTTTCCTGGGAGGGGACTTCACCAATAGCGTATAATATGGATCAAGAATCCTCCAAACCTTTATCCTGCAGTAGTATATAGTGGAATATCGTCTTGGTCAAATAAAAATTCAACCGCTGGTCAAAAGGACCAATGTTTCAAGAAACTGCTTGATATGGTCTTTATGAGGCTTAAATGGTTTTGGTCCACAATGACAACTGAAAATGAAAATGGATGACCACTGCGAACTGATTGGAGGCATGTCATTGTACCACGTGCTCATGCTATTGATCACCGGTTTACCTGGCACATGTGCGACCCCTTTGCGGACTGTCGTAATATATATAGTCGTAATATTGCTGACGTCAGCTTCTGTACACTCCTGCATAACGATGTATTGGATTGTATAATTTTAAGGATAGCTATCTGATGTTATCCCTGTTGATCAGGCCAGGAGCTACCATACATACAGTGTCATTACGATAGTATCTGGCAGCAGAATGATGAAACACACCACAAACCATCGTCATGTTTGAAAGCTGGCAACATATGGTGCCTCTATAATTGGATGGCATCATGCATGAGCGGGTATATCGCCGAATATTCAATCATGTTAAAAACAAGGCTGATTTATGTAAGTGAGTGGGTGAATGAGTGGGTGGCATTTAAGTGAGTGGTTGATTGGGTGGTTGAATATAGTTTTACGCCGCTTTTAGCCATGTTCCAGCAATATCACGGCGAGGGGCACCAGAAATGGGCTTCACACATTGTACCCATGCGGGAATCGAACCCGGGTCTTCAGCGTGACAAACGAACGCTTTAACCACAAGGCTAGGTGAGTGGTTGAGTGAGTGAGCCGGGTTTCAACGGTATTTTGGTTATATCACGACTCTGAGCTCACGGTGGATGAACAGTTAACCACGGAGGGACGCAGCTCTGAACAGCGAATTGTGGCGCTATTCAGCCGCTCGAGATAATCCACGCACAACATCAATCACACGTCACTGGGATGTCTGGTGATGGTTCCATTCAGTCAAGCGTCTCACTACGACACCACTATCATAAAGTACATCATTATTATTATTAATGTGAGAGAGATTTCAAAAGATGCCAGCTTGACAGTGCAACTTTGACCAAATCACCGTAGATCATCCAGATTACTGACCACCCATGGGATGGGTTAACCCTATCTACGCCAGAGACCTAAACCTAATGTTGTTTCCTTATTTACACCTCACTACACATGTTTTCTACTTATTAACACCTCACTACACATGTTTTTTACTTATTTACACCTTACCTAAATGTTGTTTATTTATTTACACCTCACTATACAGGTTGTTTACTTATTTACACCTCACTACAAATGGTTTTTACTTATTTACACCTCACTACACATGTTTTTTTACTTATTTACACCTCACTACAAATAATTTTTACTTATTTACACCTCACTACAAATGGTTTTTACTTATTTACACCTCACTACACATATTTTGTACTTATTTACACCTCACTACAAATGGTTTTTACTTATTTACACCTCACTACAAATAATTTTTACTTATTTACACCTTACGGTACAGGTTTTTACTTATCAACACCTCACTACACATGCTTTTTACTTATTTACACCTCACTATACAGGTTTTTACTTATTTACACCTCACTACAAATGGTTTTTACTTATTTACACCTCACTACACATGTTTTTTACTTATTTACACCTAACTATGAATAATTTTTACTTATTTACACCTCACTACACATGTTTTTTACTTATTTACACCTCACTACACATGTTTTCTACTTATTAACACCTCACTACACATGTTTTTAACTTATTTACACCTTACCTAAATGTTGTTTATTTATTTACACCTCACTATACAGGTTGTTTACTTATTTACACATCACTACACATGCTTTTTACTTATTTACACCTCACTACAAATAATTTTTACTTATTCACACCTCACTACAAATGGTTTTTACTTATTTACACCTCACTACACATAATTTTTACTTATTCACACCTCACTGCAAATAGTTTTTACTTATTTACACCTCACTACACATATTTTGTACTTATTTACACCTCACTACAAATGGTTTTTACTTATTTACACCTCACTACAAATACTTTTTACTTATTTACACCTTACTATACAGGTTTTTACTTATTAACACCTCACTACACATGCTTTTTACTTATTTACACCTCACTACAAATAATTTTTACTTATTTACACCTCACTACAAATGGTTTTTACTTATTTACACCTCACTACACATGTTTTTTACTTATTTACACCTCACTATAAATAATTTTTACTTATTTACACCTCACTACACATGTTTTTTACTTATTTACACCTCACTACACATGTTTTCTACTTATTAACACCTCACTACACATGTTTTTAACTTATTTACACCTTACCTAAATGTTGTTTTTTTATTTACACCTCACTATACAGGTTGTTTACTTATTTACACATCACTACACATGCTTTTTACTCATTTACACCTCACTATACAGGTTTTTACTTATTTACACCTCACTACAAATGGTTTTTACTTATTTACACCTCACTACACATGTTTTTTACTTATTTACACCTCACTACAAATAATTTTTACTTATTCACACCTCACTACAAATGGTTTTTACTTATTTACACCTCACTACACATATTTTGTACTTATTTACACCTCACTACAAATGTTTTTTACTTATTTACACCTCACTACAAATACTTTTTACTTATTTACACCTTACTATACAGGTTTTTACTTATCAACATCTCACTACACATGCTTTTTACTTATTTACACCACACTACAAATAATTTTTACTTATTTACACCTCACTACAAATGGTTTTTACTTATTTACACCTCACTACACATGTTTTTTACTTATTTACACCTCACTATAAATAATTTTTACTTATTTACACCTCACTACACATGTTTTCTACTTATTAACACCTCACTACACATGTTTTTTACTTATTTACACCTTACCTAAATGTTGTTTATTTATTTACACCTCACTATACAGGTTGTTTACTTATTTACACCTCACTACAAATGGTTTTTACTTATTTACACCTCACTACACATGTTTTTTTACTTATTTACACCTCACTACAAATAATTTTTACTTATTCACACCTCACTACAAATGGTTTTTACTTATTTACACCTCACTACACATATTTGTAGTGTTCAACTAGCAAATAACAATTTTATACAAATCATAACATGTCAAGAGGGGCGGTCGGGTAGCCTAGAGGTTAAAGCGTTCGCCCGTCACGCCGAAGACCCGGGTTCGATTCCCGACATGGGTACAATGTGTGAAGCCCATTTCTGGTGTCCCCAGCCGTGATATTGCTGGAATATTGCTAAAAGCGGCGTAAAACCATACTCACTCACTCACATGTCAAGAACCCGTGAAGGTGACGTCACTCTGCACGATGGCATGAGATGCCATCGACGACAAGACCACCATGGTCCCCTTTGGTGTAGTGGATAGTACAAGTTGTTTTGAGTGAGTTGGGTTTCAGGCTTTCAACAGTATTCCAGTTACATCACGGCGCGTTTGCTTACGTGGGAGGAAAGCCCGAAGCGATCTCAGACGTTTACAACTTTGGTAAACCCCACAAGATAAAGTGCTGACAAACATAAAAACAAGTCGGGGCGAACCGGGATTCGAGCCCACGATCATAGATTTCAGGCGTGCCCAGGGGACGCAACTCTGTACAGCGAATTACGGCGCCATAGACGACGGGTGTTCCCTGTTTAGAAGGAATACACGCGTACATAGAGCTAATCCTATCGTTTAACAAGATAAACTTCCCACTTGTTAAAACAAATTCATCCTGGTATTTTAAACTCTTTAAATATATTGTGTCAAAATGTCCCAGTGACTGAGCCTAAGGGCGAGACGCGGATGTGTATATTGTGTCACTCGCCTGAGATATACTAGTATTCCTCACGCCTCTAGTTTTGTCTACCGACAGTGATATACATAAGAAGAAAAATACGCAAAGGTGATTGTCTGTATAAATACCCAGCTTACCGATACAGGTATTAAACAGGTGATATAAACACTTGACAATATTTGTAGTTAGGAGTAAATAGGTGGGCAACTTCTGTAGAAAGTGGAAAGTAAGCAAAAAACATTTCTAGTGAGGTGTTATAGTGAGTAAATAATTGTAGTAAGGGGTCAATAAGTAAACAACACGTGTAGTGAGGTGTAAATAAGTAAACAACATGTGTAGTGAGGTGTAAATAAGTAAACAACATGTGTAGTGAGGTGTAAATAAGTAAAAAACATGCGTAGTGAGGTGTAAATAAGTAAAACACATGCGTAGTGAGGTGTAAATAAGTAAAAAAACATGTGTAGTGAGGTGTAAATAAGTAAACAACATGTGTAGTGAGGTGTAAATAAGTAAACAACATGTGTAGTGAGGTGTAAATAAGTAAAAAACATGTGTAGTGAGGTGTAAATAAGTAAAACACATGCGTAGTGAGGTGTAAATAAGTAAAAAAACATGTGTAGTGAGGTGTAAATAAGTAAAAAACATGTGTAGTGAGGTGTAAATAAGTAAAAATTATTTATAGTGAGGTGTAAATAAGTAAAAAACATGTGTAGTGAGGTGTAAATAAGTAAAAACCATTTGTAGTGAGGTGTAAATAAGTAAAAATTATTTGTAGTGTGGTTTTACCAAAGTTGTAAACGTCTGAGATCGCTTCGGGCTTTCCTCCCACGTAAGCAAACGCGCCGTGATGTAACTGGAATACTGTTGAAAGCCTGAAACCCAACTCACTCAAAACAACTTGTACTATCCACTACACCAAAGGGGACCATGGTGGTCTTGTCGTCGATGGCATCTCATGCCATCGTGCAGAGTGACGTCACCTTCACGGGTTCTTGACATGTGAGTGAGTGAGTATGGTTTTACGCCGCTTTTAGCAATATTCCAGCAATATCACGGCTGGGGACACCAGAAATGGGCTTCACACATTGTACCCATGTCGGGAATCGAACCCGGGTCTTCGGCGTGACGGGCGAACGCTTTAACCTCTAGGCTACCCGACCGCCCCTCTTGACATGTTATGATTTGTATAAAATTGTTATTTGCTAGTTGAACACTACACGTGCAAACCGTTTTTTTGTAATGCACGTGTACGAATATGGCTCATTTAGCACGTGCGTGTTCTACAAATACACGCCCACATATTGTCTCAGTATTATTTCCGAAACAACATGCATCAGTTAAACTTATATTTCTATTATATTAATCAGGATTTGAAGATGCAAATTGTGGATCGGTTGTCAACAATGGCGTCAAAACTTGGATGAATGTCCATACCTGCCTAAAACATATCAGATGCTTGTTAAACCTTGCTTGTTTTGCCGGGCAAAAGAAAGTATATAGTTTTGCAATATGGCAGTATCTATCGCTGTGGTACGAGGTGGGACCCGTGAAGATCCGGGGTAGAATAGGTCTTCAGCAGCCCATGTTTGCCGTAAAAGGCGACTATGCTTGTCGTAAAAGGCGACTAACGGGATCGGGTGGCCAGCCTCGCTGACTTGGTTGATGCATGTCATCGATCCCAACTGCATGGATCGATGCTCATGATGTAAATCACTAGATTGTCTGGTCCATACTCGATTATTTACAGACCGCCGTCATATTGCTGGAATATTGTTGAGTGCGGCGCTAAACAACAAACAAACAAACAAACAGACAAACAAATAGTACGAGGTGGATATTCACAGTAGTGGAAAAAATAAACCCATTTTTTATGTTGGCTAAAACTTAAACAAACAAGAAATGGGTATTCAGTGGTGATGTATTTAATACGGGTATCTGTATTTCATACGGGTATCATGGTTGTGTTTTTGGCTCTAAAGTTTGCAATGTTTTGGCGTCTGTTTTGATAACGTTTGTAATTTTTTTTGTAAAATTCAATTTTCAAATGTATCTTGGCCCGGCAGGTTTTCTTCAATGTGGTAGTCCTGCGGTTTAAGTGTCAGCTATTTAATAACAGGTACGAGTTCAAATCCATTGTGTACACATTTTATGTCGATTCTTTGCGACCCCTGCAAAGGTATAGATGGGAAATTGTGACATGGCGATGCATATATAATTTTATTCAATTTGTATGTTCAAATTTTTTTTATCAATACAGCCATAATATCGCTAAAGAATAGGATGCATGTAGGTACCGGTGAACCTATGTTGCGTCGTGCGCTGGCTGTACATAGTAACCGAGTTTTACAACCAAAGAAGATTTTCTCTTTCCTTGTAAAAATTTTAAGTCGGAAAATATATTCGTGCTGAGGCCAGAGGTGTGTTGACGAGATACGAGATTATCTGTTCCCGGTGTTTACCCTCGTGAGAAAGGAAGGATTAGCCGAAGGACAAATACCTAACACCAGACTGACAAATAGCCCGACTGTTGAGAGGTCTATTCGTGCAGAGACATGCAGGTGTCGGCCACCTGAACCCTTCAAAACAGCGGCGTCATGCCCAACTCACTCACTCACTCACTCACTTCAAAGTCGTTTTAAAGGATAAGTATTCCTTGATTCATTACCATTTAAAAACCTAAAAAATATTTGCAACATTTTTCTGTCATTCATTTTGTTTTATTTCCCAAAGAGATTTTTCAAAACTTTTTTTTTTAACTTACGTTTTTTCGTCTCATTTGTATATGTTACCTTCATCTGAAAGATTTGATCTCTTTTTAACACTTATGAAAGTATTCTCAAAAACAACTGGTGATATGCATAAAATATGTAGCTTGTCGCTGATTACTTTCTTAACCCCCCGTCGGAATAGAGTAGAATATATTCCCGGTATCCCATGCTTGTCTAAAAGCCGATTCATTTGGATCGTGTAGCTGCAATGTCCGACTCATAGTGGTCCCACGGATTGTTGTTCATGCTATCAACCACTGATTTGGCTTGGTTACCTACAGTTGGTTACCTGTATTTGCAGCGGCGTTAAACAACATGCACTCACTGTCTTATCTAAGTCGTATAACCCATCAGACGCAATAGCACGCCAGCTAGTGTGTTCACTTGGTTCGCATAACATCGAGTTTGGTTCCCGACATAATGTTGAACTGGTTGATGTCCCTGCTATTTGGTTACAATACTGCCAAAAAGGCTGACTCACCGAAACTACTTTCTCTTTTACCACTGTTATTCCCTCATCAAACTGACCGCCTCCGTGGTCTAGTGGGAGAGCGGAAGGTCCGGGGTTCGATCCCCGGCTGCGTCATACCAAAAGACGTTAAAAGATGGTACTTGTTGTTACCCTGTCTGGCGCTCGGCATTAAGGGGCTAAAACAAGGACTGGTCGGCTCGGAGTCAGTATCCTGTGTCTGAGTGGGGTATTCATGTAAAACTGCGGCATGGTATCTCTGTGGGCTAGCACTATAAATCGGCATTCAGTCCGGACTAGTACAAGCAGCCACACACACACGCGTACATACATGCACGTCGTTATATAAGTGCAATAATCTTGGACGCGACATTAAACCCAGTTTAACCTCACCTCACCTCACCCTCATCAAACTGCATTAGGTCAAAGTGTTCTAAAGTCCACCTCTCTCCCATGTGTGGGTCTAACAAAATAATTGGGTGTCGGTTATTGAAAACATCAAAGGCTGAAGTCTATTTTTATCACCCTGCACCCTTCACGACAGTCAATAAATGTCACCCATTGAACACTGTAATATTGTAAACAAACGTGACCCAGATTCGGCCGAGGCTTGTACCCCAATGACCTTATTTTACCAGACAGACTGTCCATTTAAATCTAGAGATAGACCCTCCAATTCTGATATTTTGATATTAATAAAATACGACTGCAATGCATTGTTTTTTATTATTATTTTCGAATAAATCAGCGTTATTTTTTAAGGTAATTAAAAGAAGAGTTCCAGTCTTCATAACTATGATAATTATGATTATTATGACAAAAGGCAAATAACTGGTCTTCAAATGGGTTATTCACCACGGTCAACGTTTGTGTCAATTCTAGGTCAATATGTAACGAGTGTCCTGCGTGAAACGGAAATATTGTCTGTGTTGTAAGAGTCGTCATCTATCGTCCAAAAAGTGGCTTCCATGTGATTTATCATCCCAAACTGGCTCCCACAGGAAATATCGCTTGAGTGATATACATTGTAGAGATATCGCTGCAATGAAATTGCATCACAGTGCTTTGCAGACCATTGTGACGTCTTTGTTACCATGACGTCATAATCAAAGACATCACTGATGGCTCTGCTGCTGAAGCTGTTAGCAGTACTTTTTACACCCAAGACATTGCTTATTATTGTCTACAATCTGTAAAACTTGGATGAATATTGGATGATAAATCTCACCCTTGTGT
The DNA here is from genome assembly GCF_022045235.1 of Haliotis cracherodii. Taxonomy (NCBI): domain Eukaryota; kingdom Metazoa; phylum Mollusca; class Gastropoda; order Lepetellida; family Haliotidae; genus Haliotis; species Haliotis cracherodii. Next base: position 281,987 of record NW_027266277.1, read on the forward strand.
CTTTTGATATCAAATATATCAACACTCGTCGATAAAAGTTTAAAACTCCTCGGCAAGATATATTTGACATCAAAAGACACTTGGGTGAGATTTTCCATATATCACTTAGGTGAGGTCAAGCTTTTCAGGCCATTGTGACGTCATCGTCACATGACGTCACAATAAGATGAAATCACTATTCTCTCCGACACTGTCAGCTGTTCTTTTACACCAAAGGCACTGATGGCTATTGTCAGACTTTGTTGATAAATAATCTTACTCTCGTGTCCTTTGATGTCAAACATATCAGTATTCGCCGATAACAGTTTAAACCACCCCGGCAAGCCCCGTAGTTTTAATAATTTGATATGAAAATTCTTTTGGGGAAGATTATCCATGATCGACACTGGTATGTTTCGTGTATTTTGACATTGTATATCAACAAATTGGATTTTGGGCGACATGCATTTAATGTTCTTCGAACGCCCGCGATATAACTGTTAAAAGCGGTGTTAAACCCAACTCACTCACTCACTAATGTTCTTGGGCGCTTGAATATGTCCTACAACTCCTTACTCACTGGTCATACTTGTTGATGCAAAGGGGGCGGTCGGGGTAGCCTCGTGGCTAAAGCGTTCGCTCGTCACGCCGAAGACCCGGGTTCGAATCCCAACATGGGTACAATGTGTGAAGCCCATTTCTGGTGTCCCCCGCCGTGATATTGCTGGAATATTGCTAAAAGCGGTGTAAAACCATACTCACTGGTCTTACTTGTCAATGCAATGTGTGTGTGGCGGTTCCACTGGTATATCGGGGCATATCTATCCTTTTTCGCTAACACCTGGTGACATAACTGATTTACAGTGATCCATTCATATAATTTTCATCATTATTTGTCTTTTACGCTTTGAAATCTGTTTCGGTAGATATTCGAACTGGTTATTTCCTTGCGTTGACGTTTTTAATTTGGGCAACTGGTCATTCGTATCTCCTATTGGTGACTAAAAGCTTAGGCGTTATGGTGAGAGATATGAATAATAATTATCACGATAAAACCAAATATCTGTGAACTGGTGAAAACATGATCTCATAGTCTTGTAGCTTCGTCAAAATCAGCTGGCTCCGAAATAATAACATTCGCTTCAAGTAAAATTACTTTAGAAAATTAAAACCCTTATTTTCAAAACCAAATCTCTAAATAAAACATAATAATTACAATATCATTTAGTTTGAGTCGTCCCGAGACGTAAATCAAATGCGAGTGTACCTTTAAGTATACCTGTACCCGTTTAACAAACGCCGTAAGGATAACCCCATCTGCCTTTGTGTACATCTTCAACAGGTAGCATGTGTACTGAATAGATCAATGTATGTTTGAGTTTACACAGCCACATAATAATATGTTGACTCGATCCGTGTGCGTCGGGTGATCCAGGGCCTTGAATGGCGAAACACGATCTAAAAAAATCTCGGTCATGGCGTCCCAGATAGACCAGGAGGGTTTAGATAACAACCTCGAATCTTGTCATATAATGATGTTCTGTGCGTTTTCTGTTACAAAATCTGTTCACATCTGGTTTGTGTTTGTGTTCACTGTCAGCTCAAGGATGACTTTACAATACTTTACATCACAGAAGCGTTTAATCGGGTATCAGTGCAGCACTTCATCGGGGGCTCGGTCACGTGTCCACGTGCATCGTAGCCTTCGTATCACCTATCAGCATCAGTATGCGCACGCATGGTCGCTATCAAGGTGTCGTAAAACCACTCGGAAGAAAAAGCGAAGGTGAAGGAGAGTCACCCTGGTGTACCCCAGTCGTCGGAAAAACTGCAACAGCGTTTAATGTCGTGCAACAAGTTGAGGCATATCGTGTGGCAAAGCGTTGCTTAGGCCATATGTTTTGTTCTTTTTTTTGGTGGAGTATGGAATGAAAGAGGATGGAGGGGTGGGGGGAGGGGTGCTTGGGCATGGGGGCATGGGATTTGGTAAGGTAAGATGGGAGTGGGTGGGGGAGGATGGGATGGGGTAGGATGGGGGAGGGGGGTAGGATGGGAGTGAGTGGGGTAGGATGGAAGAGGGGGTAGGATGGGAGTTTGTGGGGGAGGATGGGAGTGGGTGGGGTAGGATGGGAGAGGGAAGGGTAGGATGGGAGAGAGCGGGAATGGGTGGGGGTTGGATGGGAGTGGGTGGGGGAAGTTGGTAAGGGGTAGGATGGAAGAGGGGGTAGGATGGGAGTTTATGGGGGAGGATGGGAGTGGGTGGGGTAGGATGGGAGAGGGGAGGGTAGGATGGGAGAGAGTGGGAATTGGTGGGGGTTGGGTGGGAGTGGGTGGGGGAAGTTGGTAATGGGTAGGGTGGAAGTTGGTGGAGGTAGGATGGGAGAGGTGAGGTAGGATGGGAGAGGGTGCGAGTGAGTGGGGGTTGGATGGGAGAGTTGAGGTGGGATGGGAGAGGGTGCGAGTGTGTGGGGGTTGGATGGGAGAGAGTGGGAGTGGGTGGGGTTGGAATGGAGTATGTGGGGGAAGGTTGTAAGGGGTAGGATGGAAGTTGGTGGGGTGGGATGGGAGTGTTTGGGGAAGGTGGTAGGGGTAGGGTGGAAGTTGGTAGGGGTTGGAAGGGAGTGGGTGGGGGTAAGATAGGTTATGGATGGGAGGTGGCTTGGTAGGTGGTGGGATAGGATTGGGTAGAGGCGAATGAGTGAGTGTGGTAGGCGGGTGTGGATGGAAAACGGATTATGACAATACAATTACTTGTTGGCATGAGATGGTACATTTAAATAGTATACAGATACCGCATTGCATTAGCCCCCCGTAGTTCAAACCACACTCATCACTTGTCGTTTCATCTGTAAATCTAAACAGACACTTCACGCAAGGTGACCTAGACGATGACCTAAACTAGGCACTATATATATACCTGATCATGATTCAGAAGGGAGTACAAAGTCTAACAGTTCATTTGCTGGTGACATATTTATTCCTCTGAATGTCGCCCTCATGTCATTAAACTCGATCTGATATTTGTTTGTATATTTGCCTCTATCGAGAAAAGGCCGCTGGTAGTGTCTCTGTAAACACGTTTTAGAGGAACAGATATAAATCAGCTTCTTTAAGTGATAATTCTCAACGTTATTCAAATCCACTTTGAACAGAAACTTTAAAGCCAGTGGGTATTCGAATCTCTCAACAATTTTATAAAGTCCATATGTTTCCTACATGCTTAACATAACTTTTCTTTAAACACACACATACTACATGTGTTTAAGTTATACATACTAAGTTTGGGTGGCCATCACCTCTCTGGGCATGTAGCCCATTGGTTCAAGCGTTTGCTCGTCGCCCCAAGGCCCGGGTTCGACCCTCCACATGGTTGTACTTCAAACCCATTTCTGGTCATATTGCTGAAATATTGATAAAAGCGGCGTAAACCATACTCAATCACTGTCCGAAATTTGTGATTGCAGAGTGAGCCCTTGTTAATCCGGGCGTTGAGAAAACCCTGCGAAACCCTGTGAAATCCTTCGGATTACGTGACATATGTTCGCCTCCATTAAACATGGCAACGGACTGTCTGGCGCAGACTCCCGACCACCAACCCCGTCTTCATCAACCCATGCTTGCCGTAAAAGGCGACTATGCTTGTCGTAAGAGGCGACTAATGGGATCGGGTGCTCAGGCCCGCTGACTTGGTTGATGCATGTCATAGTATTCCAATTGCGTTGATCTTCTAGTCTCTGGTTTAAAGGGATGTCGCTATAGTTTCATCCATTCATTTCAGCAGTCAGCTCATGGATGTACGATGTTGTGGCCACAGATAGCACTCAGCCGCTGAAGGGTTAAGGCAACCAGCTGTCACACATGACGGATTCACTTTCATAGTATTAACTAGTTCATTCATGAGCGAGTATATCCACTTATAACCCCCCGGGGAGGTCTGTTCAGGCATATATGTTCGAGTGTGTCACTGTGTCCTTGTAATGATCGTGTAATTCTGGTACGAGGTTGTTCAACTTCCTTTAAATTGTGTGTAGTGAAATATATAGTGAGTGAGTTGGATTTAACGCCGATTTTAACAGTCAGTATTCCAGTTACATCACGGCCTGCCAGCTTAATGTGGGATGAAAGCCCAGACGCTTACCACCCCCGTATGGTACTGACAAACCTAGAAACATGATCGTGGCGAATATACTCAACAACCCTATTAACCCCCGACACAGAAAACTAACCCAGAGTCGTCTTAAGCTAACACTGATCACTGGTCACCCCCAGAACACCCCAAACTTCCCTCTCAGGATCCGCCACTGTGAGGGAAGTTTCTGTATGTTTTTAGCTAATGACACAAGATGATCCAAATTCAGAGTTGCCTCCCTTCTCCCGAATGTACCTGATGCCGTTCACACCAAACGGAGGTTGCCCAATACAACTCATATTAGGATAACTTTGCCAAATGTATGATATTACACGTGGGCGGAAATTACCAACCACTCTATATTATATTATATAAAAAGGATATTTTATAAAATCCTGTTTAAATATTCTGTTGAAATGCTGTTATTTACATATTCCAGCTATATGACAGCTGTCTGTATTTAATTAAGTCTGGACCAGACATTCCAGTGATATATATCATGAGCATCGATCCAAACATTTTGGATACGATATCATGGATGAATTAAGTCTGCGATCCTGATTACCCGATCCCGTTAGTCGCCTCTTACGACAAGCATAGTCGTCCTTTTCAGCAAGCATGGGTGGCTGAAGACCTACTCTAACCCGGATCTTCACGGGTTTGTCATCAGTATATTTTCCCAACAGTGAGTGAGTGAGTTTGGTTTAACGACACTTTTAAATATAATCCAGATATATCACGGCGTGTCAGCTTTCTGTGGGAGTGAGTGAGTATGGTTTAACGCCGCTTTTAGCAATATTCCAGCAATATCACGGCGGGGGACACCAGAAATCGGCTTCACACATTGTACCCATGTCGGGAATCGAACCCTGGTCTTCGGCGTGACGAGCGAACGCTTTAACCACTAGGCTACCCGACCGCCCCGCTTACTGTGGGAGGAAGCCTGAAGCGATGCCGGTTTCAGACGTTTACCACTTTGGTGAAACCCGCGCGCAAGGGTGTTGGCAAACGAAGACACATAATCGAGGCGAACCGGGATTCGAACCCGCAATCATAGGTTCCTGGCGTGCCCAAGGGACGCAACTTTGCACAGCGATTTGCAGCGGCTTAAACTGGGCCACCCGTTTCTCTTTCCAAACCGATAAAAAGAAGTTCTTGGTATATAGGTGGGCAAGGGGTGATGAACGAATGCCCCTGCATGAGTATATTTAATAAAGAATAGGCCAGGGAAGCTGTATTCAAAACCCTTCACACGCTTTGGAAAATATAGAAAAAACATGATACTGTTTTAAGTGTTGACGAGAGCAAAAAGAACCTCGAAATGTAACCTACATACCATGTGTGCTTAGATCATCGGTGACATATCACCAACGGCAGACACCACACCGTCGAACAAAGAAAGTACCATGACTTGAAAGATGTGTTTTTATAGTCAATATTCCACATGTTTACCCTTCTTCGACAACACGCAGTGACCCACAATTAAAGTAGGTCACAGATGTTATACGTAATGGCTGACATGTCGACAATGACACATTGGACACTCGGTGTTCTGAAACCTAGTGTCGTTACTGTATGCTTCTAAAGATTTGTCATTGGGTATCATGAAATCGAACACCCTCCCCTCAATTATTATTATTGTGGAAATTCCTTTAAAATTAAATAAGTACATACTAACCCACCAAAATCCAGTGTCAACACACACACACACACACACACACACACACACACACACACACACACACACACACACACACACACACCTGAGTCGGTCAAACAGGAAAGATTGTGCTTCATTTTTCATAAATGTATATTGCGTACGGCGGTAAGTGACAGGTTTTAAACTGGATAAGTACATACACATTCGCATTATACAGATACAATGTTTCGTTGCTTCCAGGATAACGTTCCTTCTGTTCTATTTGCATTAATTTTTTGTTCTGTACAGGTGAAAAACTACATAAAGTGTTTAACGTGCCTTCAGTAACGTCATATCTGCTCTGTTTCTAGGAGTGCGGTCATGGGTGGACGTCGATGAAGGGACGCGTCATCTTCTGGTTCCACCTCAACTACGCCACCAATTCCGGCTACGTCCTCTTCAAGCTGTACGGCCAGCAGTGCCAGAAGTGTAAGAACGGATCCTACGAACACGCCATGTGGTACCCAGAAGAGGTCGTCAAGGTAACGCATGCACGCAGGAATCGCGTATATCTGTTGTGTTTGAGGCGCGATCGGGTGAACCTGTTATTTATAGTGTTCGTTCATCAAACCGCAAATCCCGTATCGATTTCAGTATGAATGTCAAGGCCTCGCCTTGCGCCGGTGGCTTGGATACACATATATTTATTTCAAATTCATTATGTAAATGTGAAAATATGTTGCCGTAAAAGTGAAAGATCCTGAAGGCAAATTCCGTTAAGAGTGAGTGAGTGAGTTGGGTTTAACGCCGTTTTTAACAGTATTCTAGTTATAACGGCGTGTCAGCTTAATGTGGGAGGAAAGCCCGAAGTGATGCAGGTCTCAGACGTTTATCACTTCGATGAAACCCACGAGCAGGGGTATGGTGCTGACAAACCTAGAAACATAATCGGGGCGAACCGGAATTCGAACCGATGATCATAGGTTTCTGGCGTGCCCAAGGGACGCAACTCTGCACAGCGAATTGCGGCGCCTTAGACGACTGGGCCACCCGTTCCCCCTCCGTTAAGAAATAGCGTTATCTCCTACTATGGATAACTCGATATATTTTGGTTGGACACCAGGACTTTGCGTTAACGAGGTTTCACTAAAAATATTTATTAGTTTCCTTCAGTTTTAAGTGTTTATGAGATACGCGGATTTAAATGTGTGCATAATTTGGACGTTTATTTCACAATAAACGCAAAAGATATTGAAGTCAGTTCTTATAAATAAGTCGAAATCAAGTCAAAATGACTTCACAGATGGCTTATTTAATCATTAACACAAAAATATAGGCAGGTCAGTGACAAAATCAGTGACATCGTTTAGCCAAACAATGCAACACAACTTACGAAAGTAGTCCGTAGATGGAGTGAGTGAGTGAGTATGTTTTACGCCGCTTTCTTTTAGCAATATTCCAGCAATATCATGGCGGGGGACACCAGAAATGGGCTTCACACATTGTACCCATGTCGGGAATCGAACCCGGGTCTTCGGCGTGATGAGCGAACGCTTTAACCACTAGGCTACCCGACCGCCCCGGTCCGTAAATGGGCCAGGCCTCATGTTTGTGTGTTTATACAAACAAAACGTACAACGCAAAACATTGCTTGGTCAGCTATCAAAAGACACTATGATATATATATTTTTTTAAATCGTCATTTAACGCTGTGTCGTAACGTTGCAGGTTATTGGCAACGTGTACAACCGTGTCGGTCAGCTCTACTACGGCTTTGTCCGCCCACCACTGAGAATAGACAGACGTGCAGGGAAGCCAAGGAATCAACACAACGCCGAGCTATGCCAAGCATGCAAAGAGGGCCTCTGCAAAGAAGAATGGTCATTCTCATGACGTCACCATGATGTCACCTAGATACTTGCTCACAATCAAAATCATTCGAATTTCCTCGGTAAATTCCGACAAAGTTCGAAGTTGGGTTCAATTGGAATGACCACAGGCACAACTTGTTTGAATTGCCGAGGTTTTCCGAACGACAGAAAACTTGTTAGGAATGCAATAGTGTTGGTCATCATGATATCCTGAGACTGCGTGGAGTGTGCGTGCGTGAGTAATAGTATATGAGTGAGTAAAAAGTGTTTAGCAAAAGCTGACGATTACAAACGTCTAATCTGTCCTAGTTTTAATTTGAGAGACGGGTTTGTGACTTCACACGACCACCAAAGAACGTTGTTACTGAGTTTCATACTGCTTTCTAAATGGCATAATTTGTACAGCATCCGACATTGTCAATACTTCACGTGACTGAATACACTCCCTCATTCCACCACCTCCATCACACACCTCTTTGCAGCGTAACAGTGACGCGAGCCCAGTTTTAGTCAACCAATGAAATGCGACCTTTTGTAACTCACGGAAGTCAAATGAGCCCTACTCCGTTCAAGACCTTTGTACTTTGCAGCGTAACAGTGACGCGAGCCCAGTTTGAGTCAACCAATGAAATGCGACCTTTTATAACTCACGGAAGTCAAATGAGCCCTACTCTGTTCAAGACCTTTGTACTTTCGAACCCGTTGTCTGATGTTGAATGTATTACGTCAACGCCAGAAAATAATCAGTCTCGATTATCCGACGAAATAGATTCCATTGGGCGTAAAAGGCAAAATATCCGTGAAAATTATAAGAATGAATCACTGAAAGCAATGTGTGGAGTGGGTAACAGCAAGGTACGTGTTGCACGAGAAATATTGCCGTATGAGCGATGTAACGCGAGCGCTCATTGGTCAAAGTAGTCTCTGGTTTCCGTCTTGTTTGAACAGGCTGTCGCTTGAATCGTTGGTCAAAAACAGCGACCACATCGAAGTTAGGCCAATGTATTCATAGATGATGGAGGAGCGTGGTGTATACAACTTTTGAAGTATTGATGATGACGAGTAAATATCGTTACCGCTTCTGTATGTCATTCTGCTTGTGTATTATTATTAGCTATCATCCAACTCTCCCATCTGCTGACTTTGTTTAACATTCGTGTTTTGTACGCCTACATTTTTACGTTAGAAAAATGACAAATATCTTCATATCTGAATATTCGTTAAAAACATGAAAAGTAACTTGTTTTGTAACTTTTTCTACAAAACAGGCTGTGTATTTGCGTATCACGGCTTTCATTAACCCATGATCATACAATCTTCTTCATCAAGATGTTTAATTATACAATGCAATCCTTTAACTGGACAGTGTCGTTAAAACGAATTTTAAAAAATCCGGATTAACGGATTAATTCGTAATGTTCCTTTAAACGCGTTTAGACAAAATCGTTTTGAAGGCAGGATTGTCGGATTAACGAAGTCCGTATTAACAAAGTTCGGTTTACCGGGGGTTCATTGTAAACAAACTTACAACATTCCATTTTACTTGAAGAATCTACTTTACGCATTTACATCGTTGTTATTTCAAGCGATTTGTCTCACTTAACATTGAACTTAGTGCCTTTCGATATACATGTATATTTTGATAAGTATTTACTTCTTTATTGGACCTTTTGTTTGGGGTTGACTTGTATAGATGTGATACCTTGTTTTGGTAGCCAAGTACCACCGCAATCCATGCGTCATAATTTACATTTTGAATGAGTGTGTACGCTGCGCCCATTGTCATTATTGTTGAGGGCAGACGTCGGTTGGTTTACGGATTTTGACAGAGAACAGCCGTAAGGTCGAAACAAATGTTTAAAAAATGCATTTTACAGTATTTTATTTAGTCGTTGTTAAGTTTCATTTGGAGCGATAGGTGTAAAAAATAAATCTCGGCCTGGTTTAGGTGCTTAAAAGTATTATAATTATTTGACCTGTAATGACGGTTCACAAAATAAAAGCGACACAACCCTTCCATATTCATAAGAAATCGATTGTATAATTCCGACAATATCGTATGAATCAGTACCAAAAAGTGGTAAATACCAGGTTTTCGCGGAAAGGTTAGCGTATCCTGCCCCACCGATGATGCCCGTAACAAACACATGCACAGGCAAGTCAATTGTTCACCTGAAAAAACACGGAAACATATGGCTCATGTAGAAAATGGTGAATAGCATCGGACATTCTGTTTTAGTCGCTTAAAAACCCTTTGCATTATTTTTATTGAAAAAGCGGCTGGATCATTTTTTTCGGAATATTCGATTTGTGAGGTCGACAGATATGTGCTCATTGTAGTTTATCTTTGGGGCGAGGAAAGGAACTTGGATTGATACGGTATCAAATTCTGTTATCTCCCCCCCTGCAAACCTCCCAAGTTTGAACGCCAAAGCCTCATCGCCTGAGAAAATCAGCTTGGGTCAAAGATTTATTATTGTTTAAATATTAAATATCCAAATAATTTCGCGAAGCCTCTATTATTTTTTACACTGTAGTTTTACATCTTAAAAGATTTCAAAAATTCCACTCATTTCTAAACTACTGCAATTCAACTTCGCCACAATGGGTCCTTGTGCTCGCCCCAACATAAGCATTATATCCCCTGTTGACACTGTCGTCACTATCACTGTTGACTGTTTTGTTTAGCTACGGTCAGTAGCGACTTTAGCTGTATATATTATTCGTTAGTAACATTTTCTCAATTTTTATTATATTTACGTATTGCATTTTTCCAAGACCCATGTTTGCGTATTATATGTGTAAAATATGTGAATGTGTATGCCATTCATTGAGCCAAATCATGTTTGATCTTGTTTGATTGTTTGTTCATAAAAATCGTTTTCTATAAATTTTGGTTAACATACACAAAATCATTTCTCACTGATCAATTTTGGTTCGTGTGACATGTCATTTTTATAATATTTTTCCGGCAACACATAATCTACTATTACTCGTAAACAGCGTTGACATTCTGGACGAGTCCATGTTGGCCAACGCTAGTGTCAACATATATATGATGTCTTAAAAATACACACATCATCATTTTTTTCTTACCATTCATTCAATTTGTTTTTTACATAAAACAATATGTACATTCTGCCATTGTATCCTCGACATGCATATCAATGTCTTGTGCCTTGCTGCATGTATATTTCACGCAATGTTCTACTTTTATATTTACATTACACATATAGCTAAGTTTGCCATATGTACATTGTATGTCTTTATATACTATGATTGTGCTAGATATACATTTTGATATGTACAAAAGTGACCCGCTTTTAATTCGATCCAATTTTCTAATTCCTTCATAATCCTTAATAACCGCTGTGACAATTGCAAGCAAAATTCAATCTAGTCAAAATAGGTAATATTCATACTTATAATGAATGCATTTTGTAAAGAAATTGAAAATTCGAGTGACATGTTTTCAAAGAATCTTGGTCAAATTTATTAAGTATAAAAGGCCATGCCATGTCGTTTCATGTATAAAATTTAGTCATTTGCACAAACACCTTTTTAGCGCGCTCAAACATTACATTTGCATGTTCAGCCATTTTCAGATGTCATTCTCGTCATTGAATGAATGACGTTTAATTCAATATAATGACGTCACTTTATGCTGATCATACCTCTGAGTACATTTTAGTAGAAATCGGTACGCTACCCACGATTTTTAAGAGAATAATATAGCATGCGTATTTCTAACAATGATGCCAACCTATAACAACGGAATTATCCTTCTGTTTCGGGCACATAAGTTGTTAACGTATCTTGTGTTTTGTCCACGTGCTGACTTAGGGTGTGTATACACCGCTTTTTAAAAACCTGGATCCTGGATAAAAACTCGTTCGCTGTTTTTTATGTGCAATCGATGAAAATTGTTTGGTGTATATCATGAATCGTATTCACAACCTGGTATGACGTCATTACGTACTGTCGTAACACCAGTACGTATAAAAGAGTGAAATAACATCATTACTACGTTCAACTGTGAAATGCAATTATCGTTTCATTATCATTGCTTTTTTGCACATCATTTGACGACAATCTTACGTTCAAACATTTGACTGCTGATGATATAACCAAAGCTACTTTTTTGTTTATATTGTATGATTAGTTTATCGATATTAGGGATCTATCAATCTCATTAAAATCAGATCTTAGTTCTCGCTACCGCTAAACAAAGATCTGAGGACATCCCATTGCGGGTCATGTCAGAACGACCTTTCATCTGACCAATCAGAGCATCGCTTATCAGATCATGAAAGTGACAGTTGGAATGTGATTTGGATCGTGCAACCTCGAGAAATTCACACACCGGGTATTCCGAACGACAGTTATGGGCTTTGTGGCTGTATTCCTACAATATATACCATCTATTAGGCATTCCAGGACGTTCTTTTGTTCATTTTTTATTTTTTAATCCAGTATATGACAAAATATGTTTCGAAGCGTAGTCGCCAGTTTGAAACTCGAACCGTAAAAATCGATTAAGCTGCCTTCTGATTGGCTATTGTCGACTTCTTGTTAGTCATTCCATTGGTCGGTCAAAATTCGCGAAAGGTCCGTCTGACTTGACTCATAATGGGATGTCCTCAGATGTTTGTTTAGCGGTAGCGAGAACTAAGATCTGATTTTAATGAGATTGGGATCTTACTGGGCCAGGCTGGACGGCAGTCGATATCAATCACAACCAACCGACTGAGGGGTCACTGAAATCATTCCTCCGCCCTTTACAATGATAACCCGTTCATCTGGACTGCATGACCGAGTCAACGACGTCCAAGTCTATTTATTGGAGACGAGGCCCTCTTTAATGGTCGCTCAGTATTTTACCAGTCGAATATTTATTTTTATTTTTTTTAAATTTGGAGATATGTTTCGACATTCTTTTTTAACCATCTCCCATGTAAATCTGTGGCCTTATAGTCAAAATGAGAAATGAATAGGTCTCAAAGTAACTTGTGTTCTGTATCTCATCAACCGTTAAACGGTCGTCCATTTATTTTGTTCTGATCCTGAAGAATGTATGTCCATCGAGACATACCACAGTTTTGAAGTCCCAAGAAAACACGTGACTAAATACGTCACATTGGAATAGTTTTTACTATCAGTTACGGCAACGCTAAAATTGCGCAATAATGCAAACGTCGTGTTAAAGCAGCGTTTTGAATGGGTGCTTGATGACATTCTTTAAGCGCAACACGAACTTGTAAAGTGGTCTGTTTTTACAACTGTTTTTTTACAGATTGATATTGTTGTCCATGAAAAAATACCCACGATAACATACCCCAACAATACATGTTTGTAAGTGTACTTCATGGATCAGACGTCATATCATTCATGGGGTTTGGGAACTCGTTTCATATATTTGCGGTAGTGAATATTCTTAGCTAACATTGTTCAGTCATTTTATTAACTTTATTCATATTTTTCATATTTTATTGTCATTATATTTTTATGTCTACCTAAAATAAATGAAATGAACGATTTGTTTCGTTGTTTGTCAAACTGGTGTGTGTGGTGTGTGTGTGTGTGTGTGTGTGAGAGAGAGAGAGAGAGAGAGAGAGAGAGAGAGAGAGAGAGAGAGAGAGAGAGAGAGGGAGGTAATCATCGAGTCTGGACCAGACTATCAGGTGATTGATATTGTGAGCAAAGAAGATCCACGCCGTTTTACTTTGTAATGTTACAATGTACCCTTGGGTTTGAATGATGTCACACATGGTATTACACAGCAAACACCTGAACATTTTAGGGAGCACTTCCTTCTTGTGAGGTCTCAGTTCAATCGGGTCACGGGTGGCTCGGTCATCTAAAGGGCCTTTGAAGATCCGGGGTAGAATAGGTCTTCAGCAACCCATGCTTATCGTAAAAAGGCGACAATGCTTGTCGTAAGAGGCGACTATCGGGATCGGGTGGTCAAGCTCGCTGACTTGGTTGATGCATGTCATTGATCCCAATTGCGTGGATCGATGCTCATGATATTAATCACTGGATTGTCTGGTCCAGACTCGATTATTTACGGACCGCCGTCATATAGCTGGAATATTTCAGTGTTCGGCGTTAAACAACAAACAAACAAGCAAGCAAGGCGCTGTCAACACTTAAGTGAAGGATAGCGTTATGTGTGACAACAATGAAACACAACGTAAAATGCTGATTAAGTGAATGTGAACGCATTCAAAATAATAATCATGTGAATCAGATGAGCTAATTGTGTCTCGACCCGTTAAGCGACGGGTTAGAAGATGTCTTCAGCATCCCATGCTTGCCGAAAGAGGCGACAGACGGGATCGGGTGGTTAGGCTCGCTGACTTCATGCATGTCCTCGTACCCCATATGCGTGGGTCGATGATCATAACCACTGGATCGTCCAGTACACGGCAATCTGTAAATAATCGAATCTGGAGCAGACATTCGAGTGATTGACATCATGAGCATAGATCTACGCATCTTGGATTTGATCATATGCATCAACCAAATCACCGAGCCTTGCCAACCGATTCCGTCAGTCTAGGATGGTGGGGTGGTTTACACGTTGGCTCGTCACGCCGAAGACCCGGGTCCCATTCCCCTGATGGGTACATGTCAATCACACAGTTACATAATGGTTCTCCTTGTGAATACTAATGGTTCCTCCTCCTAGAGAATACTGAATGGTCCCTCCTCCTTGTGAATTCTTAATGGTCCCTCCTGGAGAATACTAAATGGTCCCTCCTCCTGGAGAATAATTAATGGCCCCTCCTCCTTGTGAATCCTTAATTGTCCCTCTACTTAATGGTCCCTCCTGGAGAATACGCACTGGTCCCTCCTCCAAGAGAATATTTAATGGTCCCTCCTCGTGAATTCTTAATAGTCCCTCTACTTTATGGTTCTCTGGAGAATACGTACTGGTCCCTTCTCCAATAGAATAGTTAATGTCCCTTCCTCCTTGTGAATAATTAATGGTCCCTCCTCCTTGTGAATTTTTAATAGTCCCTTTAATTAATGGAGAATACATAATGGTCCCTCCTCCAAGAGAATAGTTAACGGCCCCTCCTCCTTGTGAATTCTTAATAGTCCCTCTACTTAATGGTCCCTCCTGGAGAATACATACTGGTCCCTCCTCCTAGAGAATAGTCAATGGCCCCTCTTCCTTGTGAATTCTTAAGAGTCCCTCTCCTTAATGGTCCTTCCTGGAGAATACGTAATGGTCCCTCCTCCAAGAGAATAATTAATGGTCCCTCCTCCTTGTGAATTTTTAATAGTCCCTTTATTTAATGGAGAATACGTAATCGTCCCTCCTCCAAGAGAATAGTTAATGGCTCCTCCTTCTTGTGAATTCTTAATAGTACCTCTACTTAATGGGCCTTCCTGGAGAATACATACTGGTCCCTCCTCCAAGAGAATAGTCAATGCCCCCTCCTCCTTGTGAATTCTTAAGAGTCCCTCTCCTTAATGGTCCTTCCTGGAGAATACGTAATGGTCCCTCCTCCAAGAGAATAATTAATGGTCCCTCCACTTGAGCGTTTTTCATGGTACCTCCTCCAAGAGGGGTGGGATGGTCGGTGTCCACAACGGGTGATGGGTCCAAGTTATATCACTGAAACTGCATCACTGGGATAAATACCTTTATTGACTGAAAATATGTACACTCTAGAAAAATGAATATGGTGATAATGTCAGGACAGACACAGACATGAAACGAAGAACCATGAATAAATAACATTTTTATTTACCGCCGGTTTTAACAGTATTCAAATACAGTCAGCTGGGTAAGCTTTGAAACATTATCAGGTGTATTGAGTGAGTGAGTTGGGTTTAACGCCGCTTTTAACAGTATTCCAGTTATATCACTGCGTGTCAGCTTAATGTGGGAGGAAAGCCCGAAGTGATGCAGGTCTCAGACGTTTACCACTTCGGTGAAACCCACGAGCAGGGGTATGGTGCTGACAAACCTAGAAACATAATCGGGGCGAACCGGGATTCGAACCCACAATCATAGGTTTCTGGCGTGCCCAAGGGACGCAACTCTGCACGAATCGCGGAGCCTGAGACGACTGGGCCACCCGTGCCCCTCATCAGGTGTAATCCGGGCTTCCCATGATCATAGGACTAGGTCGTGACTAAGGGACGCAACTCTACATGTAGCGCTCAATACTTCAAGTTGGTTTTAGGAATTGGCAAAATAGTGCTATATTTTGGTTAATTAACATAAAATAACTGAGTTAAAAAGCAAGAAACTGAAAGATCAAATACGTATTTTAACAATCGTTATAACAATGGGTTATTTTCAAAATACGCTATTATCCGGGTTTTTTTTATCATTAGCTAACTCTAAAGGACATAATACAACATAACAATTTACTTATTAAAGAATACCGCTAATATGAACACAACCACAGCAAAACTGGACGTAAGCCCATTGCCTGCACACGTGGCTGACTCGCGATTCTCTGAGCAGTGTTTCTTGTTCATGCCAACGCACGAGGCATACCCCATCACGTGGGCTATGTAATGCTCCTCGTGCACTCCGTGAAACAGGTGCGACATCGGACCACGTGCGTATATTGCAACGTCTTCAGCCCCATGTGTGTCATCTGTCATTCGGATACCACTTGGCTGCTGGAAGTCAATGTGAGCTGAAAAAAAGGTTCGCATATAGTTATACTGTTTGTTTGTTTGTGGTTTAACGCCGCACTCAGCAATATTCCAGCTATATGACGGCGGTCTGTAAAATAATCGAATCTGGGCCAGACAATCCAGCGATTGATATCATGAGCATCGATCCACGCTATTGAGATATAATGACAATAGAAATGACAATACGAATTTGGCTGTGTGAAATAATAATTGTTGCTGAATATACCGGAATAAACACTTTAGTTCATTTTTTTTTATAAAAAGATGTGGTTGGGTGCTATCTTCCAACAATGATACTCATTGAGAGTACGTGTGTCTTTTTGCATTGTTTATATGCTTTGTTTGACTGTTTGTTCATTTGTTTTTTAACGCCGCACTCAGCAACATTCCAGCTATATGTCGGCGGTCTGTAAATAGTGCGTCTGGATCCAGTGATTGATGTCCTGAGAATCGATCCAAGCAGTTGGGATATAATGACATGCATAAACCAAGTCAGCAGACCCATGAAGATCCAGGGTAGAATAGGTCTTCAGCAACCCATGCTTGCCGTGAAAGGTGAGTGTGCTTGTCGTAAGAGGCGACAAACGGGATCGGGTGGTCGGGCTCGCTTGATGCATGTCATCGTATTCCAATTGCATGGATCGATGCTCATGGTGTCAATCACTTGATTGTCTGGTTCAGACTCGATTATTTACAGACCACCGTCATACAGCTGGAATATTGCTGAGTGCTGCGTTAAAAAACAAACAAACGAACAAACAAACCAAGTCAGCGAGCTTGACCAACAGATCCTGTTAGTCGCCTCTTGCAGCACGCAAATGTTGCTGAAGACATTTCCTAACCCGGATCTTTCTTCACGGGGGATAAAAATAATGAACGAGGTGGGTGATGTGAAATGGGGTTTAACTTTGCGTTCAAGGTTATTGCACTTAAAAAGCGACGTGATTGTCCTTGTTTTATCCCCTAATGTCGAGCGCCAGGCAGGGTAACAACAAGTACTTTTTTTAACATAGGAATGACGCTGCCAGGGATCGAACCACCGACCTTCGTTCTAAAGGCAGACGCTCCATCCACTGAACAGGGGCGGTCCAAGAATGCTGAACGCTCGAAAATACTTACTTGTATCAACGTCGGTGAGGTTGGCGCGGTCTGGGCCCGGGCCGTTGCCGTAGAAGAGGGTGGTGTACGGCATCTTGTCAAAAGGTTTTTCATCCTCTGGGACAATATCCACCAGCCCTGCATAAACAAGGTAAAATAGGTAAGCTTCAGATTCATTACGTTTTTATTTAACGCCCCACAAAGCTTCATTCCAGGCAGCCTTTTCACGAAGCTGTCTTAGCTAAGACAAATCTTAGCGCCTTACGACAAAAATGCAACCGCTTTATGAGCTATTCTTGAAGCTTTATTTAACTATCACAGTGATGTCTAACTTGCGACACAAATCTCAGCTTCGACAGTATAGCAGGGGGCACGGGTGGTCGTCTAAGGCGCCGCGATTCGCTGTGCAGAGTTGCGTCCCTTGGGCACGCCAGAAACCTTTGATTGTGGGTTCGAATCCCGGTTCGCCCCGATTATGTTTCTAGGTTTGTCAGCACCATACCCGTGCTCGTGGGTTTCACCGAAGTGGTAAACGTCTGTGACCTGCATCACTTCGGGCTTTCCTCCCACATTAAGCTGACACGCCGTGATATAACTGGAATAATGTTAAAAGCGGCGTTAAACCCAACTCACTCACTCACTCGTGAGACAAATCAGCTGCTCTGTGAGCATTGCATGCAGCTGACACTCTTGGTGAGTGTGGTTTTGGTGCACTGTTCACACAAACTTATCTTGCTTGTTGTGCACATCAGAAACATATTGTGACGTTGGTGGTGGTGATATGTTGACTTGATACTCTCAACTACTTCAGTTGTAATACCATGCTCACTTTGTCTGACATAATTGGAATACTTGAATAGTGGCGTTAAACCCAACTCACTCACTCACTATTTTTAGCATGCTAGAAATAGCACATACATTTTATTGTAAATACAATAATTTACTCAAGAAATATAATGTTTATTCATGTCCCATACAACAACTTGTTAAAATATATGTTCTAACGAGTTGATACGATCCATAACCACAACATTGAGTTCACTTCAACTACCAATAGTTATTTCTATTTATTCGGTTCGCTCACAAAGGGAAATACTCCAGTCAGTGTAATAGAAGTAAATTGTAAACATCTGAATTCAACCCGAACGACATAAAGTCTGTTTGCAATCCACAAAAAAAACACTACTGTATGGCATCCGTCAGTAAATGACGCTTAGTGTGTTTACACAACACCAAGGGAAAAAACTTGATTTTTTTCTTTTATCATTCGAATGAAAAAATAAAATTAAATCATGTTAAACCATCTTGTTATACATGTACATAATCGACAAAGTGCCTTCTCAAAGACGCTAAATTTCATACAGTTCTTTTTATGATCTACTGGAGTACACGTGGTCTAACGGAAACCACTCTCACTTTTAGTATAAATAAACTGCCCTTGACAAGAAAAGGTCAAGGACATTCTGCAGCAAACAAACGCGCTAAAGAGAAGGAGATCTTTTTCGAGATATTTCCTTTCTCCCGGTCACGAGATGAGAGAAACGGGCCAGACACTTACTATAAAGGGAGACAATAAGAGGGCAGGTAACTCTTGTATGACTATAGTTCCGTCAAAGTGTTCTGTTCACAGCAGTGAAATATCAAGTGTTATTTTCACTACAATGAAGTATGTTATAAATATCTTTTTGCGTGGAATGATTGTTATGCTGTCATCTGTTATCGACTCGTTGTGAGTGAGGCATGTCAATATCGGTATATACCATGTTTCAGGCGTGTTTTCTAATTTCGGGGGCGCTCGGGTAGCCTAGTGGTTTAAGCGCTTGCTCGTCGCACCGAAGACCCGGGTTCAATTCCCTTTATATGTACAATGTTCGAAGCCTATTTCTGGTGTCTCCCGCCGTTATATTGCTGGAATATTGCTAAAAGCGGCGTAAAACCAGACTCACCCACTCACTCTAGTTTCGGTTGTTCGTGGTTTCAAAGTGCAACTCGGGTTTGCAGTCAGAAATAATACAGTAGACCCATATTGTCCAATCGTTTTCGTCACCGTGCCGTCGTTTTGCCGCCATTTTACCTGTTGGAAGCTCCTGGGACAGCTCTGAACCTGTCTTAATTTGTGGTAAACTTAAGATAACTTAGCGGGGTACGATCACACGCTGTCAACTTGGTCACCGAACCCGACCACCCGATCTATCAAGTGAACTGGCCCATGGTGATCCGCGGGGGGTGAGTGAGTTGGGTTTAACGCCACTTTTAACAGTATTCCAGTTTTATCACTGCGCGTCATCTTAATGTGGGAGGAAAGCCCGAAGTGAGGTTTATCATTTCGGTGAAACCCACGAGCACGAGTATTTTGCCGAGTTACCTAAAAACATAATTACTTTGTGTCTTATAATGTCAATTGCTAACAAAGAGTGCCAATATTTGGAAGGAAGTATTTACACGAATCTCGATATTTTATGGGCAGTACACGCATATATGTAGGTTGAATATATATTGCTGACTGCGGCGTTAAACAACATACACATGTTGGTGGTTTACGTCATAGTCATGGCTAAAACGTGACGTAACAGATCACCATTTTGCTCTAACTTTGCATACAATATTCACGGTTGTGGGTTTGGTGTGACCCTCCTTTTCAGAAAATACGGTCTATAATTACAACAGCTTTATCTATCTACATATTAAGTTATTATTTATTATGATTAAACATTAATATACCGCACTTATCCACAGCCGTCACATAGTTTGAATATTGCTGAGTGTGGCGTTAAAAACCAACCAACCACTTATCCACATACTAGCATCTGATCAAATGTGCTTTATTTGTTCCCCGACCAACGGATCCGTATGCA
This sequence comes from Haliotis cracherodii, assembly GCF_022045235.1. Lineage (NCBI taxonomy): Eukaryota > Metazoa > Mollusca > Gastropoda > Lepetellida > Haliotidae > Haliotis > Haliotis cracherodii. The sequence continues at coordinate 302,225 of NW_027266277.1, forward strand.
AGTCGGATCCGTTAAACCTTTTGAAAATATTAATACTGAAAACATATTGATATCTTTAACACTGTAGATATAATTGTCAACAGTATTATGTATACCACTATTATCGTGTCAATAATGTTTCAAAAAGTCAGTGTTGTGAAGACATATTACTAGTTTTGTTTACTTTTTTAACATTACATAAATATTAAAAATGAAATTACCATATTCTCATTCCTGATCCTGAAGGTACCACATGCACATTACAATTTGTTTTATCTTCTGACCCGTGAAGATTCCGGGGTAGAATAGGTCTTCAGCAACCCATACTTGCCGAAAAAGGCGACTATGCTTGTCGTAAAAGGCGATCGGGTGGTCAGGTTCGCTGACTTGGTTGATACATGTCATCGATCCAAATTGCGTAGATCGATGCTCATGATGTCAACCACTGGATTGTCTGGTCCAGACTCGATTATTTTACAGACCGCTGTCATATAGCTGGAATATTGCTGAGTGCGGCGTTGAACAAACAAAATTAATGTTTTATCTTCTGGGTTACGCATGTGCGCATACGACAGTACAGGTACCTACTTCAACAGGTAGGGATGCTACAGAATGTCTTTGCACCCTGTTCATCCTCAGGATCAACGTTATCTTGTTTGGTTTCATGTATATGGCTTTGTCTAGTGTAGCGCCTTCAGCATACACATTGTGCACGGAATTTAGCTCGGTCCTAATCATGATACGATTCTTGTTTTGTCAGAATCGCACTCGGGCTCGTGCGTTTCACTTGAGTGATGCACGTTTAAGATTGAGATAAACTGTTCATGGCGGCGTTAAACCCAATACACTTACTCAATCAATCAATTTTAGCATTTGTGCCTTGTTTGATCTCTGATGGCACAGTGCAGGCTGGCGTGATGAAGCCGTTGCGCGATGTAAAAATCTCACTTGTGGCACAAGGGAGATAACCCTTACAACACAATTTGCCAACAGACGCAAATTGGCCTTCTGTGACTTGAACCGCCCCTTCCTACAATCCCTGCAACTACCACTACATCTACTGCTACTTTAATTAAAACAAACGATGAAGACCCGTATCAATTTGGGCTTTCTACCCTCATTTGACGCGCCGCCATATTACTGTTCAAAACGATGGTAAACCCAACCCACTCAATCATTTATAGCTTTAACAGTGAGTGTGTTAAAATTTAACGTCACATCGGAGTATTTCAACCATATCGTGACGAGAAGTTATATAGTAATGATACATACATCTAAACTAAATAAAAAGCTGTCAATGATGGACAGTACAACAACTAGAATATTCGATTTAAAACTAGTTGAGAATATTAAAAAGCAGTAAGTATTAGTGAACAACACAATATCAAAATGGGCTAGAGGTCGTCAGTCACCGAAGGGTGATCACCATCCTTGGGATCATGGGGACTTTGCCTTCTGCATGGAGCCTTGCGGGATTTACATCATCCCTTTTGACACTGGCGATAGTTTACCAATTAAGCCAAAGATTAAAATGACGAAAATACTACGTTTAAAAGTCATGCATGCATAAAAATACTCTGAATGATGTGGAACTTACATACCCTCTTAGGGGGACAATAATTTTACGCTACTTCAACCCCCCTCGAGGGCACAGCCACTAACAATCTAAGTTATTATTTAGCACTACCAATATATACAAAAAAAACTTATAATGTACATCAAAATTTATGAATTAATTCTATTTCCTTTGAAAAACACAATATGATTAATTTACATGACTAATAAGGCCCTTGACAGTTTTTACACTATAATATTATCCATTGTGAAAAGACTTAACAGAGGGGGTAGGGAATACTTGAAGATCAGGCTTCACGCTGCTGAAGCAACATCTTCCAGCGACACCATTCCTTGTACCCATTGTGGGATGTCTATGACGGACACGCCCACTTTCCCTGAAGTTTTCAAATACACATGAGGCAAGATGGTTGATAAATGCGACCAACCATGAGCTAACTGATATTTTTGGGTGAAAAATCACATTTTGACATCTTATAATTTTTTGAAACGATGGTATCCTGGGACCACAAAATGCATAATTTCATTACCTACAATTCCTATTTATTACAGAGCTACATGGCATGAAACATTCGAACACATTTTCTGCAAAGTCACAATTTCAGACTTATAACAATAATGTAAAATGATGGTAGTTTTTAAATATAATGTCTGATTAAAATTATTGAATGTTGACACGAATGCTATGTTTTGAAATAATGTTTTTATTACATTTCGAACTAACGAGAGAATAATACGATATTTTTGTTCAGTCCAAAAAACATGGCAATTCATACGGAAGTAAATTGACGTCAAACGTCTTCCTTTTTGACGCCACACCACAATTGTATCCTTGCACCCGAAAGGTCCCTTTTGTCCTGGTAGGTCACAAATACTGCGATAAACTGTTCAGGATCTTACCGAAAATATCATTCTTCCTCGACGGGTAGCCAGCGATGCCGAAGACGTGGGAGTGGTCGGCTGAGACGACAATCAGGGTGTCGGCTTCATCCGTCTCCTCCACTGCAGCTGCCACGGCCGCATCCAGGGACAGCACGTCGTACAGCGCCCTCTTGGCCGAGTTGTTGTGGTGACCGTGGTCAATACGTGCACCTGTTGCAGAAATGAGGGTCAGTGTTTTGTGGGGCATCATTCCCCGAAGCTAAGACTCACGGAGAAATGAAGTATTAGTTGGTGTCATCATTCATCCGTGTTTGGAGGCAGCGTCAGCGTCAGCTCGTAATCATTCGCATGTTTCCATAACCTGAGTTCGTCTCGTCCCGGAATGGCACGAGCTGTCCCGAATGCTGTGTTGGGCATTTCGACAATCGTATGATTCCGGCATAGGTTACGGAAATGAAATCCATTCGTTGTCACATTTCCGTAACCTGCAAGGCTCAGCTTGTCCCGGAATGGTACGAGTTTTCCCGAATGTAGTGTGAGGGCATTTCTTCATTCGCAACAACTCGTGTGATTCCGGCACAGGTTACGGAAACGAAATCCATTCGTTGTCACATTTCCGTACCCTACAATGCTCAGCCGGAATGGTTCGGCTTATCCCAGGATAGCTCGAGATTGTTACTTTGATTCTCACACGTAACCGAATTTATGACCAAATTGTACAAGTGATAGAGACGCATATTTTGACGTTAACGAATACAATAAACAACAACGACACAGGTGCACATGTACCAACATAATACTGGCGTTACCTTCCACAAACAGAAAGAAACCCTTGTCGTTTCTTGAGAATCTGAATGGCTTTTCTTGTCATCTCAGCAATTGATGGCTCCCCGGCTGCAGTCGTATCCCTCTCAAGGTCATATGCCATGTGGCTCGGGGCAAATAAACCTGAAATGAAAGCGATGCAAAGTTTGTTATCTCTGTGATGGGGGCACGGGTGGCCCAGTCGTCTAAGGCGCCGCGAATCGCTGTGCAGAGTTGCCTCCCTTGGGTACGTCAGAAACCTATGATTGTAGGTTCGAATCCGGTTCGCCCCGATTATGTTTCTAGGTTTGTCAGCACCATACCCGTGCTCGTGGGTTTCACTGAAGCGGTTAACGTCAGAAACCTGCACCACTTCGGACTGTCCTCCCACATCAGGCTGACACGCCGTGATATGACTGAAATACTGTTAAAAGCGGCGTTAAACCTAACTGACTCACTATCTCTTACTAAAACAATTGATTCACAATTGGTGAAGTGGGTTCAACATGTGGCGATTATTGCAGTGCCACTCATTCTCAACCATCAGCTCTTTGCATGAGCTGTCCATGAGAAGTGGCTCCGGATCAAAGGGGCTTCTACCACTACCATCAACTGGAGCATGTCCGGCCGATGTACGGCAGTTGTACGGCAGTTGTCGTTATTGTTTTTCGCCAACCCATGACCATTGTTTGATTATGCACGTAACTATTTTCGGTGAATGTGTGGTATATGACAGTATCTTGATTGGTGAGGTGAGGTGAAATGGGGTTTAACGTCGCGTCCAAGATTATTGCACTTATATAGCGACGTGATGCACGTGTGTGCGTGTATGTGTGGCTGCTTGTACTAGTCCGGACTTATGCCGCTATTTAAAGAGCCAGTCCACAGTGATACCATGCTTCAGTTTTAACATGGCTACCTTACTCAAGACCGCCTCCGTGGTCTTGTGGGAGAGCGTCCACCCGGAGAGCGGAAGGTCCGGGGTTCGATCCCCGGCCGCGTCATACCAAAAGGCGTTAAAAGATGGTACTTGTTGTTACCCTGTCTTGCGCTCGGCATTAAGGGGCTTAAACAAGGACTGGTCGGCTCGGAGTCAGTATACTGTGTCTGAGTGGGATATTCATGTTAAACTGCGGCATGGTATCTCAGTGAGCTAGCACTATAAATCGGCATTAGTCCGGACTAGTACAAGCAGCCACACAAACACACACACGTACATGCACGTCGCTATATAAGTGCAATAATCTTGGATGCGACCTTAAACCCCATTTCACCTCACCTCACCTGCCTTACTCAAACCTACATTCTCCTAGACTCCTACCCGACCAGTCCTTGTTTTATTACCTCAATGCCGAGTGCTAGGCGGGGTAACAAATACTTTCTCTTGAAAGTGCAGAGTTGCGTCCCTTGGACACACAAGACACCTGTGATCGTTGGTTCGAATCCCGGTTCGCCCCGATTATGTTTCTGGATTGTCGGCACCATACCCGTTCTTTCGATTTCAACAAAGTTGTAACAATCACTTCTGACATACCTCACACATTAAAATGACACACACTGAGATCGAGCAGGAATACTCACCAAAGCGGCCAAAAGCCCAACTCACAACATGCAAGTCGTCTTTTCCTAATCTCCCATTACGATGTATTGCGAAACTGCCCGAAGAGACGTAAAATCTGTCCACATATACCACACCCAGTCTGGTTCTGAGTGAGTGGGTGAGTTGGGTTTAACGCCGCTTTTAACAGTATTCCAGTTATATCGCGGCGTGTCAGCTTAATGTGGAAGGAAAGCCCGAAGCGATGCAGGTCTCAGACGTTTACCGCTTCGGTGAAACCCACGAGCACGGGTATGGTGCTGACAAAGCTAGAAACATAATCGGGGCGAACCGGGATTCGAACCCATAATCATAGGTATTTGGCGTGCCCAAGGGACGCAACTCTGTACAGCGAATCGCGGCGCCTTAGACAACTGGGCCACCCGTGCCCCCAGAGTCTGGCTCTGATCGAGTGAGAGTAAATATGTAACCTCACTATCTGAACAGCCTGCACATTCTGGACCAGGCATCCAATGACTTCAAAGATGGGCGACCCTCGCCATCGCGCACAATGACATTAAACCCTAGATGTCACAATTGTCTGCCCCGCTTCCAACGAAGCTGCATTGTGTGTTCCTAAAGTGAAGACCCGAGTCAGAATAGGTCTTCAGCAACCCATGCTTGCCGTAAAAGGCGACTATGCTTGTCGTAAGATGCGACTGACGGGATCGGGTGGTCAGGCTCGCTGACTTGGTTGATGCATGTCATCGTATCCCAATTGCGTAGATCGATGCTCTTGATGTCAATCATTGGATTGTCTGGTCCAGACTCGAATAATTTACAGACTGTCGTCATATACATGTAGCTGGAATATTGCCAAGTGCGGCATTAAGAAAACAAAAGGAGACAAAAATTTCCTCAAGTTCCGAAGTTCGCTGACCCCTAGCTTATTTTACCGCGAATGTGAGGCTCCGCCTGGTTCCCCGGTTATGGTGCGCTGGCGCTACAGTGAATCAACCTTCGTAAACGGACAAAGCACGTACCCAGTAGAGAGTCTGTGTTGGCATGGTCGACGGCGTCGAACTGTCCCTTGTTGAACACATATTCTGCTTTCTTACCAGCATTCTGTTTCTTCTCCTTCCATTCCTGAAACAGACAAACGGGGACCACGATGACGCGTCGTTTTCTTCTTCTGAGTGCGTGGGGGTTTACGCCGATTTTAGTAATATTCCAGCATATATCACGGCGGGGGACACCAGAAATGGGCTTCACACATTGTTTCCGTGTCTTCAAGTGTCTGACCGCGTTCTCAAAACTGGGAAAGGAGAAAGATCCTACACACAGTAGAACCCCATTGTCTCTAACTCCTTGGAGTCAAGACAAATAGTTCGAGTTGTGTGAAGTTCGACATATCCGACTCGAGTTATAGGCCATTTTAATCTATAAAGGTTCTAACTTTTCAATTTCATATTCAACAAAACTGAGGTCAACTTATCAGGGACGTTTATCATTAATTTTATTGTTTTAACTCTTGGGCTATAAATTGACAGACAGCCGATAATTCGACACAGGATTAATGATGTATGTAGTTTGACGGGACTTGGGTGTAAGTTCGACACAACCAAGTTCGAGACAAGGGGACTAAATATTTCAATTTGTAGGGATCTTTTCATGCATGCTTTCACTTAGGAAGGACATGCTTGATCACCCATTTCGACAACTCGTGATGTTCATGGGAGATATAATGACATTTTGGCTACCAAAATACTACCAAAATAATGATTAGATTTACCATGTTTATTTGTTTTTTAATTTCAGATTAATTGTATTGCAACTGAAGTAGTTCAGTGACATTATTGTCCCATATCAACAGTCTACACGAAGTGACTAATTATAAACTAAGTCTTTAAGAAACTAGCCTAGTGGTTAAAGCGTTCGCTCGTCACGTGGTAGACCCGGGTTCGAGTCCCCACATGGGTACAATGGGTGAAGCCTATTTCTGGTATCCCCCGCCGTGACAGTGCTGCAAAATTGTGAAAAGCGGCATAAAACAATATCGACTCACATTAAGGAGAGTATCGCTTTATCGATTAGCTTAAAACTTCGATTAGACGTCATGTGATGAATGCAGTGAAGCTTTGAAAATAGGGCCTACATTTTAATATTGTTTGCAGCCATAAAAGCATTTAATAGCGGAAGTTAATCAATTATCTCCGTATAATTTCGATATTGTGCATACAAAATCACATTGCATGTGTGCTTTGTGACGATTTGGATCAGGGGACGACCTTGTCCCCGCGTTGACCATCACCTTGATGAGGTCTCTGCCATCCGTCCTCTGTTTACTGTGTGCGGTGTTAGTTTCCGGGTCGGTCTGGTTGTCCATCAGGATGTAGCGACGACCGCCACCCATGATAACCTGACGGTGGATGCAACAGTCAGACACAAATATTGTCATCCAAAGGCGTTCATTTATTCAGATTTGTTTGTTTGTTATTTAACGCCGCACTCAGCAATATTCCAACTATATGACGGCGGTCTGTAAATAATCGAGTCTAGACCAGACAATCCAGTGATTGACACCATGAGCATCGATCCTCGCAAATGGAATACGATGACATGCATCAACCAAGCCAGCGAGCTGACCACCCAAACCCGGGTGTGGCCTCTTTCGGCAAGCATGGGTTGCTGAAACCTATTTTATCCCGGATCGTCACGGGTGTCATTTATTCAGAAACAATAGATCGACGTAGAAACAATGGATGCATTCAGAAACAACATTGATGTGAAATATATTGATGTATTAAGAAACAATATTGATATACTGAATATATAGATATTGAAACAACTGTCGAACACGACTATGTTTGATGTGGTAAGAAACAATTGACGTACTTGGAAACAATGTTTTCAGAAAAAATAATTTGACTTTCTTAAAGTTCCAACACTCAATTGGAGTAAATGAACTGTAACTCTATAACATTATGTGATCCAGGGATGCATGGCTGGAATTGTGTAACTGTTATTTGTTCCATTTCTTCGGATATACTTTTACTGCTTTACAACAAAGAGATGAAGTGGTCTAAAGGTTCCTGTGTATATTTTTTTTATAATTTCAGTGGTTCATTTTCCAATCCATCCTCTCAAACTTTGATTGTACGTCTCACAAATATCAAACTTGTGTAGTTTATTTTGATCCAGTTATTAAGACTATTATGAAATTTGAAGCTTTAACATCAGAGTAGTGGAAAGTTTCCTACATCGAAGTCAACGTTATCGAAGAGCTGCGCCGCAATATCCTTGCAACCTTCAGCAACTTCCGTCGTCCCCTCCCAGTTGCGGTCGGCCGAGTTGGCGTATCCGGCGGCGGGGGAGGCGTGGGTTACACGGGCTGTCGTCACAAACCCCACAGACTTCCCTAGAAGTATACAGGCATCACTGTTACAGCCTTTGTAACATTGTGAAACATTCAACTGTAACATTGTGAAACATTCACCTGCGCAACGTTCATGTGTGACATCGCTCAACATTCAACTTACATTGTACAACGTTCGACTGTAACATTGTGAAACATTCAACTGCGCAACATTCATGTGTGACATCGCTCAACATTCAACTCACTTTGTACAACGTTCGACTGTAACATTGTGCAACATTTACATTTTGTGGCACCTTGCAACTTTCAACTGACATTGTGCAACGTTTAAATGTAACATTATGCAACATTCAACTTACATGGTTCAACATTCAACAAGCAATCTGCGACATTCAACGTACTGTGAAACATTCAACTGGCAATATGCGACATGCGACATTCAACTGTATCATTTCACAACATTCAACTGACATTTTAATGATAGTCATTTTTAATGTCGCTGAACTCGATTGGTCAGTGTGCACTCGATGATTATTCTCAGCTAACATGCGACATTTAGCTCACATCGTGCAACATTCAGCTGCGCCAGTGTCAACATTCAAGTGCTTCATTGTGTGACATTCAACTGCTCTATTGTGTGACATTCAACTGCACCATTGTACAACATTCAGCTGTGCCATTGTCAACATTGAAGTGCTTCATTGTGTGACATTCAACTGCTCCATTGTGTGACATTCAACTGCACAATTGTACAACATTCAACTGCTTCATTGTGCAATATTCAACTGCGCCATCGTGCAACATTCAGCTGTGCCATTGTCAACATTGAAGTGCTTCATTGTGTGACATACAACTGCTCCATTGTGTGACATTCAACTGCACAATTGTACAACATTCAACTGCACCATCGTGTGACATTCAATTGCTCCATTGTGTGACATTCAACTGCACCATTGTGTGACATTCAATTGCTCCATTGTGTGACATTCAACTGCACCATTGTACAACATTCAACTGCTCTATTGTGCAACATTCAACTGCTCCATTGTGTGACATTCAACTGCACCATTGTGTGACATTCATTTGCTCCATTGTGTGACATTCAACTGCACCATTGTACAACATTCAACTGCACCATTGTACAACATTCAACTGCACCTTTGTGCAACATTCAACTGCGCCATCGTGTGACATTCAACTGCACCATTGTGTGACATTCAACTGCACCATTGTGTGACATTCAACTGCTCCATTGTGCAACATTCAACTGCACCATTGTACAACATTCAACTGCGCCGTTGTGTGACATTCAACTGCACCATTGTGTGACATTCAACTGCACCATTGTGCAACATTCAACTGCTCCATCATGTGACATTCAACTGCACCATTGTGTGACATTCAACTGCACCATTGTGCAACATTCATCTGCACCATTGTGTGACATTCAACTGCACCATTGTGTGACATTCAATTGCTCCATTGTGCAACATTCAACTGCTCCATCGTGTGACATTCAACTGCACCATTGTGTGACATTCACCTGCGCCGTTGTGTGACATTCAACTGCACCATTGTGTGACATTCAACTGCACCATTGTGCAACATTCAACTGCACCATTGTGTGACATTCAACTGCACAATTGTGTGACATTCAATTGCTCCATTGTGCAACATTCAACTGCTCCATCGTGTGACATTCAACTGCACCATTGTGCAACATTCAACTGCGCCGTTGTGCAACTTTCAACTGCACCATTGTGTGACATTCAACTGCATCACTGTACAACATTCAACTGCACCTTTGTGCAACATTCAACTGCTCCATCGTGTGTCATTCAACTGCATCACTGTGTGACATTCAACTGCATCATCGTGCAACATTCAACTGCGCCGGTGTCAACATTCAAGTGCTTCATTGTGTGACATTCAACTGCTCCATTGTGTGACATTCAACTGCACCACTGTACAACATTCAACTGCACCTTTGTGCAACATTCAACTGCACCATTGTGCAACATTCAACTGCGCCGTTGTGTGACATTCAACTGCACCATTGTGTGACATTCAACTGCACCATTGTGCAACATTCAACTGCTCCATCATGTGACATTCAACTGCACCATTGTGTGACATTCAACTGCACCATTGTGCAACATTCATCTGCACCATTGTGTGACATTCAACTGCACCATTGTGTGACATTCAATTGCTCCATTGTGCAACATTCAACTGCTCCATCGTGTGACATTCAACTGCACCATTGTGCGACATTCAACTGCGCCGTTGTGTGACATTCAACTGCACCATTGTGTGACATTCAACTGCACCATTGTGCAACATTCAACTGCACCATTGTGTGACATTCAACTGCACAATTGTGTGACATTCAATTGCTCCATTGTGCAACATTCAACTGCTCCATCGTGTGACATTCAACTGCACCATTGTGCAACATTCAACTGCGCCGTTGTGCAACTTTCAACTGCACCATTGTGTGACATTCAACTGCATCACTGTACAACATTCAACTGCACCTTTGTGCAACATTCAACTGCTCCATCGTGTGACATTCAACTGCATCACTGTGTGACATTCAACTGCATCATCGTGCAACATTCAACTGCGCCGGTGTCAACATTCAAGTGCTTCATTGTGTGACATTCAACTGCTCCATTGTGTGACATTCAACTGCACCACTGTACAACATTCAACTGCACCTTTGTGCAACATTCAACTGCACCATTGTGCAACATTCAACTGCGCCGTTGTGTGACATTCAACTGCACCATTGTGTGACATTCAACTGCACCATTGTGCAACATTCAACTGCTCCATCATGTGACATTTAACTGCACCATTGTGTGACATTCAACTGCACCATTGTGCAACATTCATCTGCACCATTGTGTGACATTCAACTGCACCATTGTGTGACATTCAATTGCTCCATTGTGCAACATTCAACTGCTCCATCGTGTGACATTCAACTGCACCATTGTGTGACATTCAACTGCGCCGTTGTGTGACATTCAACTGCACCATTGTGTGACATTCAACTGCACCATTGTGCAACATTCAACTGCACCATTGTGTGACATTCAACTGCACAATTGTGTGACATTCAATTGCTCCATTGTGCAACATTCAACTGCTCCATCGTGTGACATTCAACTGCACCATTGTGCAACATTCAACTGCGCCGTTGTGCAACTTTCAACTGCACCATTGTGTGACATTCAACTGCATCACTGTGTGACATTCAACTGCATCATCGTGCAACATTCAACTGCGCCGGTGTCAACATTCAAGTGCTTCATTGTGTGACATTCAACTGCTCCATTGTGTGACATTCAACTGCACCACTGTACAACATTCAACTGCACCTTTGTGCAACATTCAACTGCACCATTGTGCAACATTCAACTGATCTATCGTTTGATATTCAACTGCTCCACTGTGAAACATTCAACTGCAAAAACGTGTAACATTCTCGCCGCGAATAGATGCAAGATTGCTGATGCGGCCTTAAGCAAACATTACTCACAAACTCACGTGCATCATTCAACTGCTCCATCGTGCAAATTCAAATGCTCCATCGTGCAACATTCAACTGCATCATTGTGCAACATTCAACTGTTCAATCGTACAACATTCAACTGCACCATTATTGACATTCTGGTCAGAGTGAAATTAAATTGAATTTAATCAATATTTCTTGCATTTTTATCTCTACGATACTGTGTGGGTGAACGTTTGTTCTAAAGCTACATTGTGAAGCTACAAAGTAAACTGTCACTTCAGATATAAGCAAACGCGAGCTGTTTCGTTCGTTGCACACAACTTCTGTTTTGAAGACATGAGAATCAATGCGTGCAAGGAACGGACCATAAATATTTTAGCGCCCGGAAGTTTTGTCAGACGCAGAATATATAGAGAAATAAGGAGCTTAACACCAATTTATTTTTTACTCGTAACTCATGTTTTTCATGGCGTTTCCAGGGCACGTCTGTTTTCGTAAGACATGATCATGAGGAAAAATAATTTTAGTCCAATATTATCTAAAGCAAATTATTTTATAAATCCCTGCAGTACATCCGAATCATCGGGTTTCACTGTTGTAAAACTCTGGATATGACGCCATGACTTCTAAATATACTCGTTACATCCGTAATCGCTGTTCACGTGAACAATAACGTTTGTTTTTAACGCCAGGAGAGTTTGACTGTTTCCTTATCCCGTTAAACCAATATAACCGACCGTGATATCCCGAATTGTTCTTTACATCCGACCTCGAGATATCCGGAATTGCTCGTTCTACCCGGACTAGGCTTACCCGCTTCTTTGGACCATTTGTGAATAGACGATAGTTTTCCTTCCATTGTCTTCGAAGCCTCACAGTCTTTCCTTTTGACGTCGGGGGAGACGCCAATGGTGCCATAGTTGGCCTTGACCCCGCACAAGTAGGCGGTGCCCGTGCTGGCCGAATCTGCCGTCTGGCGGTCATTGTTGTACGTCTGTAAATAGTGAGTGAGTGAGTTTGGTTTAACGCAGCTTTCAACAGCTTTCTCGTGATATCACATCTCTTCGAGGAAAGAGAGTTAACTGACTTTAAAAGTCCAGACTCCACCCTTGCCGAACTAGGCTGGAATTCATGGGCTCGATCGTAGCGCCACCAGTGGTTATTACGAGTTATGTCCCTTCTAAGCCTCTCCTATGGACCAATCAGATTCCACCCCTCGTATCACTTACATTTGTTTCAAACAAAATGGCGGCGCCGAGTCTGGACGATCTGATCGATAATCAAGATCTATATTGTGATAAAACGGGTTTTATATCGCGAAGAGCATCAAATCACGTGAGCAACTTGATTAAAAACATGAAAAGATTTGGAAAATATCTGTTGACAACGAGTTGGCGGTGCACATGTTTTGCACGAAAGGATTTCGATTTCGTCGTGCGATTTTGGCTGGACTGTGCATAGACTCGTTAGCCCAGCCAAAATGTAACTCCATAATACCAGCCTAGTTCGGCAAGGGTGGAAACTGGACTTTTGTAGTCAGTTAACTCTCTTGCCTCGGGAAGATGATGATATCACGGTGTGTCAGCTTAATGTGGGAGGATGCAGATCTTAGACGTTTACCACTTTGGTGACACCAACGAGCACGGGTATGGTGCTGACAAAGCTAGACACATAATCAGGGCGAACCGGGATTCGAACCCACAATCATAGTTGTCTCAGGGTAACGTCTTGGACCTGCATTACTTTGGGCTTTCCTCCCACATAAAGCTGACACGCCGTGATATAACTGGAATACTGTTCAAAGTGGCGTAAAACCACTAAAGAATTCCTCTATTTGTTTCCTGCGGCATATCAGCAGGTCTTCATTAATACAAGTACTTAAAGACCCGGGATTTTCTCCCACACAAGCTGACACGCCGTGATATAACTGAAATGCTGTTTGAAGCGGCGTCAAATAAAAAATTCTCACTCCAAAGCTTGTCAAGGATTTTTAAGCTTTCATCAAAAATATGTTGATATTATGGATTATGACACAACGGTGAGATTCTGTTTAAAGACAAAATCACTTTCAACTTTTACTGTTTGCAATAAAATGTCAGTTTTAACAAGTGTCTTAAGGTTAAAAGTACATCTCACCAGCTTCAGTTATAGAGAAATTAGTGATGTGATATCATTGTGGCGCGTAAACCGATGACGTCATAATGGTCTGCAAAGCATTGTCATACAATTTCAGTGCAGCGATATCTCCAAAGCGATATTGCTTGATTTCACCGAAGCCATATCTTCTTTGGAAGCAGGTTAAGGTTGATAGCTGAGCCGCATACTCTCACTCTAAACCGCCGTGCAACAAAAAAGTATACTGGCCCCAGCTGTGCGCGTAAAACAATACCCACTCACACAAAAGTATACACACATGTTTGATGATGGCTAAAAATCAAACAAAGAGAAATGCTTATTCGGTGGTATTACATTTCATGCGGGAATCTAGTTGTGTTGAACCTTAAGTGACATCTCTTCGGCGTCTGAAAACATTTGTAATTTTGTGTTAAAATCCAATTTTCAAGTGTATATTTTCTTTTCGCCGGCAGTTTACTTAAAATGCACCCACCTTTGACAGGCCAACAGATGGAAATTTTTCGAAAGAGAAGAGGGGTTGTTGACCCCTCCTGTTGGTTTCCTGGGCCTTCAGAATCCGGCCAGCGGTCACCGAGGGCAGTCCCATTCCATCTCCGATGAACAAGATGACGTTCTTGGCGACGTTGGTGTTTTTTGTTACCTTCAACGCTGCTTCCAGCTCCGCCTGTGCCACATTTTGCCACTCCGTTTTCGCTGGAACAAAATTATTAGAACTCTTGATATGTGAAAACGCAATATAGTCAAACTGCAATGCATTCTGAAATCGAAAAAAGTGGCATCGAATTAATATTTAGTCAGATTGACCGTCTGCATATGTACCAAATGTGGAATTAGGTGTGTGTGTGTGAGAGAGAGAGAGAGAGAGAGAGAGAGAGAGAGAGAGAGAGAGAGAGAGAGAGAGAGAGAGAGAGAGAGAGAGAGAGAGAGAGAGAGAGAGAGAGAGAGAGAGAGAGAGAGTTAAAATATAGATATATTTAAACCCAAGACATTTGTAAAATCAAAAACTATTCCTGAGTGATTCCTTGACAGAAGTACTTGAGGTCATACACGCATTCTGATTGGTATTTTCGCACATATCATTCATCAATAGAGTGACGATTCTTCTTGCAGATTACGGAAAGGGGCGAGTGGTGACGAATATTTTCCCGTCGATGTTCGGCCATTTCCGTGGGAGAGCGACAAGTAACATGTGTCAACGCATTTACGAGCGTTATCGGTCACATGTGTCAGATTTGACGCCAGTTCTGACTTGCAAATCACGATATGACTGACGTATGCAGGTCAGTCAACATGTTAAATCCTACTTTATTATGAAAGGGAAAGTCCGGATTAGAATAGGTTCCCAACAACCGTAAGAGGTGACCAAATGGTAGTCAGGCTTGGTGGCTGTTTAATGGCGGGTCATCGTACCCCGACAGCGTGGGTGTGTGTTCGAAATATCAATCACTGGATTGTCTGGTTCAGACTCGCTGGAATATTGATGAGTGTGGCGTTGAGCAACAAACAGATAGAAAAAACCCAAAGAGTCACAACACGGTGATGCTATTAAAATAAGAAACTAATTGCTTTCTTTATCATCATGAGGAATCTTCCCAAGAGGATCAGGGTTAGAATAGGTCTTCAGCAACCTATGCTTGTCGTAAGAGGCGACAAACAGGATCGTGTGGTCAGGATCGCTGACTTTGTTAATGAATGTCATCGTATCCATATTTGCGTGGCTCGATGTTATGAGTCACTTGATAGTCTGGACCAGACGAGAGTATTTCAAGGCCACCGTCATCTCGCTGGAATATTGCTGAGTGCGGCGTTAAACAACAAACCAACTTTCAAAGAGATTAATGTACCATGTATTCATGTTCAAAAGGATATGGCGCGAAAAAAATGAATTGACAGGTATACAAAGTTGCATCGAAATACCTTAGTCGCCCATGGAATTGCTGGTGGTGGATTGGAATAATTTAATTTAGTTTATAACACTATTTACACTATTACCTTGTTCGGGTAATTTCGCCAAAATCGGTAAACTTGGTGTCAATTTGCATTTTCAAATCAATATTAAGCCGGTGTCACAAAATATATTCGTCCCCAGAATAAAATCTCCCCCCGGCGAATTTATACCGGTACAGTTCCGCCCCTCTCGAAATAAACTCTCCCCCACCCTACGAAATAAAATCTCCCCCCAGAATATTTCCTCCCCCGGTCGTTTTATAAATACTTGCCATGCAGTTCAAAAGTTGCCAAACACTTCTGATAGAGACGATGTTGAGAATGTGGAATGAAAAGGGCTTCACTTTGAGACACTGTGTTTTCTTTAACTACCGCAATATGAGACAATAACGTGGTATATAGGTAGATATAATATTAGTCATTAGATACAAAGAATGTTCAGTAACTTAAGAAGTTCTAGGGCAGTTATCAACACATGTCGTGTCAGCCCTATGACATTCGCGATTGTCCACTTCCAGAAAACATCCTGTGTTGGTTTAACATGAATTAGTAAATGTTAATTAGGGATGCCCATAACGTTAATTAATGAAAGACGAGTAGTCAAAACACTGTCATTTCCTGCCCAGGACATCACACCCCTACACGCTAAGGTCGGTGAGAAACATTCTCATAAAAAACACACACAGTCAAGACTGTGAAGTAATAAAAACAACCAATCTCCAAACACTAAAAACCCAAATAATGGCAGGACTAAATATTTTCCAGTGGAATGCTGGCGGGCTTAACTCACACAGCCACGAACTAAAATAAAAAATAAAAATTAAACAAAGGACCGCATGTAGCATGCATCCAAGCAACTAAATTCTCAAATAAATCAAAATTTAACTTAGCCAACTATAACATAGTCAGAACAGATCGTCCTAAAACCGAAACCACTAGAGCATCAGGAGGCTTAGCCATACTAATTAGAGAAGACTTAAACTATGAAGAGATCAAAATAAACACCCCAAACCTAGAGACAAACGGTATTCAAATCACCCTAAACAAAAAAAAAATAAACATCATAAACATCTACCACTGGCAGCAACAAAAAATCCAATCAGAGGATCTAAACTTACTTCAACAAATAGGCAAAAAGTCAACAATTTTCCTAGGAGATTTTAATGCCCACCACCCCTCCTGGGGCACGGGGGACAAAATAGATAATCACGGTAAAATAATCTCTGAATGGATAGAGGCCAACGATTTCGTATTACTTAACAATAACCAAACAACCAGATATGATAAAAGCAATAGAGACATGTCGGCTATCGACCTAAGTATATGCACATCAGACTTAGCCCAAAGCATTCAATGGGAAGTTCACGACGCCCCACTAGGAAGTGACCACTTCCTAATAAACATAACCATAGGAAACACTAACGTCCCCGACCAACCCGAAAACTCAGAACCCAAATTTAACTATAACCAGGCTAACTGGGATAAATTCCAAAATATCTGCAAACAAGCCAATCTAAACGAGATAGAACATGATGACCCAGAAACCTTCTGCAAAAACCTAACAGAATACATAATCACCACAGCTAAAAACTCAATACCCTTTAGAAAAGCAAACAAATCAGGCAAACCCTCAGTACCCTGGTGGAACGAGGAAATAGAACAAACCAGACGAAAACGTAAAAAAGCCTTCAATAAAGCCAAACGCGACCATAACTACATACCTATAGCCCACCAACTAAACCATGAGGTCCAAAACCTAGTCAAAATAGCCAAAACCAGGGACTGGAAAAAATTCTGCGAGGGATTAAATAACCACACAGATGCCAGGACGGTCTGGCGCAAAATTCATGCCATTAGAGGCCTAAAAAGACACAAAAAAACTCCTAATATAAATAACTGAACCAACCCCAGCGAAAAAGCAAATAACCTAGCTAAACACTTTTCGACCATCAGCAGTAACAAAAACTTCAGTGATAAATTCCAAACAAAACTCAAAACAGAATCCAAACCTACCAAAGAATTAAATGATAACCTAGAAATAAACCAACCCTTCACAATAGAAGAACTAAACTATGTAATCCAAAACAGGAAAAAGGGAACAGCCCCATGACTAGACCTAACATCCTACCAAATAATCAAAAAACTCCCTCCCAAGCTACTCCAGTCACTACTCAAACTCTATAATCTTATCTACCTAAACGGCCAGGTACCAACCTCTTGGAAACAGGCTCTAGTTATCCCTATCCCTAAACCCGACAAACCTACAAACCAAGCTAACTCTTACAGGCCAATATCTCTGACCTCAAACTTATGTAAAGTAATGGAATCTATGACCAAAAATAGATTACAACACTACCTAACTCTAAACAACACCATAAATACAGACCAAAGCGGGTTCACTCCTGGCCGCTCAACTCTAGACAATCTCGCCCGGTTAGAACAGGAGATCAAAACAGGACAACTCAACAAACAATATACTACAGGCATCTTCTTGGACTTCTCAAAAGCATTCGACATGGTTTGGCACAACGGGCTAATTCAAAAACTTAAAAAAATAGGACTAAAAGGACAAATCGTTAACTACATCCAGGACTTCCTAAATAACCGAAAAATCACAGTGGGTATAGACCAGGTTCTATCGGACCAGTGTCCCCTAGAAAACGGCACTCCCCAGGGCAGCATTCTTAGCCCAACACTCTTTAACATAATGATCAATGACCTCTTCGAGGGCCTATCCCCTAAAATTAAAACATCCAAATTCGCAGATGACGGAGCCCTCTGGATCCGCACAAAAAGTATGTCAACTTCCCAAAATCTACTCCAAAAATCCCTAAATAAAATACAGCAATGGGCAGACAAGTGGGGCTTCTCCCTAAACTCCGAAAAAACAACAGGAATAGTCTTCAAACACCGAAAAATGAAACACGCCACCCCAAATCTTAAATTAAACAATAAACCAATTAAGTTCCAAAAACAAACCAAATTCCTAGGGCTAATCTTCGATGAACACCTAACATGGGAGGCCCACGTTAAAAACTTAACAACTAAATGCAGCAAAGATCTAAACGCACTAAGATGCCTCACCGGCTCAAACTGGGGGGCCTCCAAAGATACTCTACTCTCTCTCTACACATCACTAATTAGGTCTAAATTAGATTACGGATGTGCGATCTATGATACGCTTAGCAATAACCTAACCAAAAAACTAGACTCAATCCAATACCAAGCTCTTAAAATAGTCACACGTTCCCAACATGGCACCTCTCTCACTTCACTTCAGGCCTTAACAGGAGAAATGCCACTAAACCTACGTAGGCAACACTTAACCCTTAATTTCTGGGCCTCGTCCCAATCAAACCCCCTCATCCAAAACCTCCTAAACGAAAATATCCGCCCTCATAACCAGGCTCTAACTAGGAAGCACCCTTTACTTACTCCAATATCTCAACGAATTTCAACTACCTAAACGAAAACCAAATAGATAACCTCCAACAAAACTGCAAACCATCAAATATATTTACCCCAAAACTAAAAATCCCCAAAATAGACACATCTCTGGCAAACTCAATAAACAAACAAACCGATCCAAACATAGCTAAATCCACCACACTAGCTTACATACACGAAAACTGGCCAAATTGGTGCCACATCTACACAGACGGATCTTCCGATCCGATCACAAATCGCACAGGTTTTGGAGTCCACATGGCACAACCAAATAGGAACACACGATCTTATCGACTCCCAAACAACCAATCCATCTTCACTGCAGAGTTAATGGGCATAGCATCCGCCCTCCATAACCAACACGCTAAAAAACATAAAAAAAATCCTAATACTCACAGACTCACTAAGTGGACTACAGGCCCTCCAAAATAAAAACACCAAAAACCGCCCTAAACTCATTAACCAAATACTCAAAAGCGCAAATAACTTAACAGAGGCAGGCAAACAAATAGCATTTATCTGGATCCCAGCCCACGTAGGAATATATGGAAACGAAAACGCCGATCAAGCCGCCAAAAAATCCCTCAAAATTCCTGAAATAAGCCTTAAGCTACCAATATCTAAAGCAGAAATCAAAAGCATTAACAAACGTAAAATCACCCAAAAATGGCATAAGACATACCTAAAAACAAACACACAGAAAATCAAAAACATCAAAAAACCTCTAACCAAACCTAAAATCCTCCATCCATCCAAGAAAATTGATAGAATAATCACCAAACTCCAAACAGGTCACACCAAACTAAACAGTCAACTCCTTAAAATAAAAAAAACACGCAACCGGGAAATGCCCACACTGCCCACACCTGGAAACAATAGAACATGCACTCTTACACTACACGCACTACCAAACCCACCGAGCAACACTCCAAACAAATCTAAAACTAGATAAAGCCATAACCCTAGAATCAATCCTAAATCCACATAACAATATAGAAAAATTTAAAGCACTAGGCGTATACTTAACTAAAACCAATCTAATGATTCGCATCTAAAAACACTCAACCACACCACATAAACAAACAAACACACACCAACACACTCCCTTAGTACATTACCACACCCCTAGGCATGTATTCCAAATTTCAAAATCTCCAAAACTTATATAAACAACCACTAAAACCCCCTCTGGTTGCAACACCTTTATTTTCCCTTCAAAACCACGCTAAATGGCCCGACCGGGCCCGTGTGCGAAATACGCTCCAGTCGGAAAGCGCACGTAAAATCTCCAAATGTAAGTAAGTAAGTAAGTAAGACTGTAGATTCCCGTCGTCTAGCTACAAATCCCTGTGTTGTATTAAAGGTTGAAGAATTTTGAACTGAACTGTCGGAAAGTTTATATCTAAAATGTTGGAATTGGATACAGTGATAAAGTCTTATATCAATATGTAGACTCATAAATATTGGTTTTATGTTTCAACGGAGATATGATATTTTCTTATGAAATATCGCGTATTAGTGTAATTTGCAAGCTTTACCATTCATTGTACCATTCTAAACCATGTGAATGTTGTAATATCAGTCAATCGGATGGGAAAACAGCCCAATTCTCGCTCTATAAAGGACTATGTCAATCATTTTGCAAGTTGAAATGACCCCTGATACTTTATAACAGTTTATTCATAAACTTAATGCTTCGTACTATAGACCTGTGGCCCCTTCTGTGCTGAATAAAGATTGAAAATACATCAGTCAATCAAAGATGAAGGTACATCAGAGTTCTTGAGAATTAGTTCATGTTTTGTTCTTTGACTAACATTTCAACCATCGATTGTGTTCACATGTAGACTCAAACTGGTATATTAATAAAATGTATACAGACAACAACAACTGTATTAGAAACAACAAACTCTGCAGAGACTCTTGTCTCCCATCCTTTGTTTGGTATGGTTATGTCTTATAATTATTTTAGGATGGAAGGTACAGTTACCAAATAAAATATTCTGAAGTATCAATTCATTATGACCATATTTCATAATCTATTTTTTTAAAGTAACCCTCCTTACATTAAAGATAACTATTTAAAGAATATAGTACTTAAAGACATTGCAACAAACCGAATAATCAGGGGGGAGACTTTAAACTGAGGGGGGCGTGAAATATATCCGCCCGGGGGAGATTTTATTTCAGAACAGATTCGCCGGGGGAGAATCTGTACCGCTATAAAATCTCCGGGGGAAGAATTTGTACGGGGGAGAGTTTATACCGAGACACCGGCACCCGCTTACTGCTTTATATCCGAACAGCGACTCTATCTGCACTCGGGTATCGGGTAACCGTTTCACCCCAAGCCAGACATGCACATGTTTCAATGCATGTCCTCTTACCCTTGTGCATAGTAAAGATCTAACTTGTGACATCTCTTTCAGCCACCCACGTTCTCAAGCAGCACACCTGAGCATGCGCAGAAAAGGATAAATATATAATCTCTCTTTTCAGATAACGCTTTGCACATGACTGTTTGGACAAGATGTGACGATAATAATATTGCCGCACCTAGTCAAATACTGGCGTTCTTACTTAAAAACCTCTACATACGACATGAATATGATGAAGTCATATTTATATTATTGCACATGAATTGAGTATTTGTTTAATGGAACTGTCTCAGAACAAAATAAGATATGATTTTTTGGGGGAAAATTTATTGTGAAACTTGAAAAAGTACCTTCGTTTTACGGGAGTTCACGATTCTAAATTAGAAGCTAGTTTGAACCTCTTTAAACCCTAAATGATTGGCCATTGGTGTGCACGCCAGAAACTTATGATTTCTGGTTCGAATCCCGATTTTCATCGATTATGTATCTTGGTTTGTCTGTACCATACCCGTGTTTCAGCGAAGTGGTAAACGTCGAAGACCTGCATCACTTCGGGCTTTCCTCCCACATTAAGCTGACACGCCGTGATATAACAGGAATAATGTTTAAAGCCGCGTTACACCCAACTCACTCACTCACTCACTCACTGGTGTGCATATACAGTACAATCTGGACCGACGGGAATAAACACCCTTATGAGTCAATTCTATATGGAATTACAATTTTCCGAAATATTGTGTTCGTTGTATAACTCACACAAAGCAATAATATTATTCATTTAGACCTTGGCTGTTTTGACAATACCAAAGATCTGTATACGTCTTTGGACAAGACAAACCAGCTGTGCGCCGTCATGGAACACTCTCTGAACCTAGTCACCGACCAAACTGAGTCGCATCAAGAAAGCATTGCATCCTAAGAAATCAGTACATCAAGGAAGCATGACTTCAGAAAGCAACAGCTCACGAAGGAAGTTGAGAAACCAAACTACAACAATCGTTGAAGTCGCGCGAAAAACCCTGAGAACCAGGCTGCGAGAAAACAAAATGGCGGATGCTGTTTCCTTTCGGACGTTCTGATTGGTCAATTTTGTTTGATCGACAATTGGCGATAGCCTAAAGGACATCACACTTTCTTGACTGATGTTGTCATGTGCTGGCATATTGTCATGCGTTGTTAGAATCCAGATAAGCGTGACAAATTATGCATGCAGCTGCTTGAGCTTGCAGACCTCATGTTGTGACATTGACAATCCAATGTATAACCGCGCCCATCGCTTGACATTCACATCGAAGGTCTCAGTTACCTATTTACAAAGTTGTAAAGACACATTATGTGTCAGAGCCGTGTGACCTTTAGCTTTGAACTGACGCCAGTTGTACATGTATATGCAAGGTCATCAACTGACAAGTGGGGAGCATGGGAACTATCCATTACCCGAGCTTGTACGATAAATATATGCTGGTGATGATCAAAGGTTACATTTAAAGACACCTCAGACATTCTTGTGAATATATGCTTCCTCGATGCGCTATGCTGTCTTAGGACGTAATGCTTACTTCGTGAGTTATGCTCTCTTAAGTAATGCTTCATTGATGTACTGCTTTCTTGATTCGCTACGCTATTTAAGGACGTAATGCTTCCTTCGTGAGTTATGCTTCCTTAAGTAATGCTGTCTTGATGTACTGCTTTCTCAGGACGTAATGCTTCCTTGATGCGCTGCGCTTTCTGGGGACGTAATTCTTCCTTGATGCGCTACGCTTTCTGAGGACGTAATGCTTTCATGCTTTCTAAAGTAATTCTGCCTTGATGCGCTATGCTGCCTCAGGACGTAGTGCTTCCTTGATGTGCAATGCTTCCTTGATAAACTATGCTTTCTTGGAACGAAATGCTTCCCTGATGCGCAACGCCTATTCGAGACGTAATATTGTCTTGATACGCAATGCTTTCTTAGAAGTTATGCTTCCTTGATATTTAACACTTTACTCACCGATCATTTGATATAGAATAGTTTGCTCTGTAAGAAAATGGCCATAATTCAACAGAAAAAAACTTTATTCACTTGATGTCCTGACAGAAATATAGCGCTCGTCCCAATCTCTTTCAGAAGCTGGTTATCGCCTCGCAACAGAAACACTTCACCTAAACATGTCCGCTGAACACAATGGTTCCCATGGTATTTAGCAGGATGGGAATTTTTTTTTTTAAAAGAACTTTCATTTATTGTAGATTTAGATTAAGCTATCATGTGTAACAGCGATATGTCAGTTGGTGTTGCATTTATTTATTCTGCTAAAACCAGATAGGCACGTCTTCATTTTGGCTCGGGAAAACTGCTACGTCATATATTTCACTGACACAAGCGTTGTGTCGTTTGGTGTGGAGTAGCGTGTATCTTTTAAAAACGTTTAAACCACGTCCATCACGTCTGTAAAGCTGTAAGCCCGAGATTTATATTTCATATCGACCATGCCACAAATGCAATTTTTGAAGGATATTGTCAGTTTAAGAAACAGGCTCTTTTGCTACACGGGGCGGTCGGGTAGCCTAGTGGTTAAAGCGTTCGCTCGTCACGCCGAAGACCCGGGTTCGATTCCCGACATGGGTACAATGTGTGAAGCCCATTTCTGGTGTCCCCCGCCGTGATATTGCTGGAATATTGCTAAAAGCGGCGTAAAACCATACTCACTCACTCACTCACTTTTGCTACACAACCGATCCCATAAGTTTAATATTTGATTGTTGGATTTCGGTCTTGCGTCCTACCTTTTTTGGCTTGGCTTCTGCTATTGATAGTGCCCGCGGCTGCTTGAGTTGACGGGGGTGGGGATATCGTCTCTACCGGATATCTTTTGTTTGTCTGTTATTCAACTCTGCACTCAGTGATATTCAAGCTACATGACGGCGGTCTGTAAATAATCGATTTCTAGACAATCCGCTTATGGACAGCATGCGCATCGATCTTTGCAACTGGGAAACGATTACATGCATCAACAAAGTCGGCGAGCCTGACCACCCGATCCCGTTAGTCGCCTCTTATGGCAAGCATAGTCGCCTTTTATGGCATGCATGGGTTGCTGGAGACCTTTTCTAACCCGGATCTTCATGAACTAGGTATATGTGTATAATTAAACTTTTTTATGTATTTATTGTATGTTTTATTGCCTCTTCTATCCGTCCGTAGTAAACAATCACAATTTCATCATCATAGATGACCCCAGTGGAGGTCTCTTCCAGACGTGTCTGAATCATAAAGAATGTAATCTAAACATGTCCCCTCTACTGCTGACCGCCTCCGTGGTCTAGTGACCCGTGAAGATTCCGGGGTAGAATAGGTCTTCAGCAACCCATGCTTGTCGTAAAAGGTGATTATGCTTGTCGTAAAAGGTGATTATGCTTGTCGTAAAAGGCGACTAACGGGATCGGGTGGTCAGGCTCACTGACTTGGTTGATGCATGTCATCGATCCCAATTGCGTGGATCGATGCTCATGATATCAATCACTGGATTGTCTGGTCCAGACTCGATTATTTACAGACCGCCGTCATATTGCTGGAATATTGCTGAGTGCGGCGCTAACCAACAGACCAAACCAAACCGTGGTCTAGTGGTAGAGTGTCCGCGGTTCGATCCCCGGCCGCGGCATACCGTCAAGACGTTAAAATATGGTACATGTTGTTACCCTGCCTCGCGCTCGGCATCTTGGGGCTAAAACAAGGACTAGTCGGATCGGAGTCAGTATACTGTCTCTGAGTCGGGTATTAATGTTAAACTGCGGCATGGTATCTCAGTGGGCTAGCAGTCCGGACAAGTACAAGCAGCCCCCCACCCCCACCCCCACCCCCACCCCCTCCACACACACACACACATACCCACACAAC
The DNA here is from genome assembly GCF_022045235.1 of Haliotis cracherodii. Lineage (NCBI taxonomy): Eukaryota > Metazoa > Mollusca > Gastropoda > Lepetellida > Haliotidae > Haliotis > Haliotis cracherodii. The sequence goes on from NW_027266277.1 coordinate 327,689, forward strand.
ACACACGTTGTGTAAGAGCTCTAATCTTGGACAACTCCATTTTACCTCACCTCGCCTTCCGTAGCGTTATTAGAAATGAATTGTTGGTCCACTATACGACCCTGCACTATCTGTTGATATGTGCATGCTCAGGTCGCTACGCGACGCGACGTGACGCGACGCATTGTCTATCGATTTTATTTGTTTATTATGTGATAGTGATTCGATTCGTAAACACATGCTTATGATATGGTCGGAATTATACAATTGACTCTGTTTTTATTAGAGATTTCTGACGACAATGGAAAGGGTTCAGTCGCTTGTATTTCCATTTTTGACATCTGTTTTTGACATCGGAATGCTTAAAGTCATCGTCACTTAAAATAGAACCACGATATAACGCGATTGAAAATTAACGAGGATAGCTGCACGTGTGCTTATACTCATGACGTGAAAACAAGCCATTCCGGCGATATGGAGTATTACCTACAGCGATGAAAGAAACTGCAAAGTAAGCGAAGGGGAAGCGATACGATGTCGTCATCAAAACGCAATTGGCCTTGTTCGAGATGCGCACACTGCGGTCACCTGACTGCCAGTCCTCACCCGGATTATAGCCACGTGATCGAAACTCAACTTATCGCTAGCAAAATAGATATTTTTAAAAAACGCAGCTTTGCATTTTTTTGGTCATTTCAGTTAGAAATATTCTATATGGATTGTTTTCACCTGTTAAGTATTATTACACATCCAGCTATTTTTTCTATCTTTATTTCAATTGCGTGGACATGTATCTGTACATGCGGTATATAAATGTAGCACTTCACAGGATCTTAATATATGATCAAGATATGGGTGATATTAACTAATATATTATATTAAAAAGGCTGATAGTTCTCTCCGTTTTCTGTCAAATTTATTCATACTACTATTTTTCATTGCAATAACTTTTCCTATTTTACATATATATTTCAATATTTTTAATGAAGAAAGGAAAGTATATGGCGTTTTCTTAATGCTTGACTGGTGAATGTATTTTTTATGCAAGAGTGAGTGTGTGAGTGAATACTGTTTTAACAGTATTCAAGCTATATCGCAGTGTGACAGCTTGATGTTGGAGGAAAGCCCCAAGTGATGCAGGTCTTCGACGTTTACTACTTTAGTGAAACCCACGAGCACGGGTATCGTGCTGACAAACCTAGAAACATAATCGGGGCGAACCGGGATTCGAACCCACAATCATAGGTTTCTGTCGTGCCCAGGGAGGCAACACTGCACAGCAAATTGCGGCGCTTTAAACGACCCGTCCCCTCTAATCGTCTTCACATACATCTTACAATATCAAACACCAACTCGAGGTTACTAAATACCTCATGTCACGCTTACTTCATTTTAGCATGGTATAACAATCATTTTTACTTATTCTATCATGATGATTGTTATCGTCAGTGTCATCCTATTTCGTCATCTTCATCATTATAAAACTGTTTCCATCATGCATATTCGTATCCATTTCATGGTAATTTTTTAACTGTTATATTTTCAATAGTTTGTGACAACATATCAGCGAATCGCGGCGCCTTAGACGACTGGGATCGACGTGTCCCCTTTCTACGAGAAGAATAACATTGTTAAAATTTTGTTGTTGTTGTAGCAAAATAATTTATCTGGACAGGTAATATGAATATCATATGCAAGTTTAGATACACTTCCCAAAACAAAATTCCTTCACAAAAACGCATTCTACAAAAAAAAATGGTATAAGTTTTCAGATTCAGAGATACCAAAAGAGCATACATCTAGTTATTTAATATCTAGACTTATTATAATTATTAAACATCAAAGACAGAGAATAACCAGTCTCGATTATCCGCCGAAACAGATTCCATTGGGCGTATAAGGCCAAATAGCGGTGAAACATGAGTGAATCATTGAAAGTCAGTGACACCAGGTGTTCGCGGAATGAGTAAGCGTGTCCCTCCTCCCGGTAGTACCCCCTCACACAATTTGATTAAAAAGTATGTGTTTGTTGTCTGACGCCGAAGAGCAATATCATGCAAATTAGAATTAAGACAGCAGCAATGGCCTCTAAAATGTGCACACAAAATTTGAAGATGAGCTTCCGGATATAAGCTTATCAATCTAAAAAAATCCGGTCTGAATAGTTCCCTCGCTAAACAGAGATCTGAGGACATCCCAATACGGGTCACGTGAGATCGATCTTTCTTTCGATATATTTTTCAAAGCTTAGTCTGGAAAAGAAGTCTTCAGTTTTAAACTTGTGCCGTAAAGCTCGAGGAAGCTGCTTTCTGATTGGCTAATGTCCACTTTCACTGGTCAGTCAAAGTTCGCATTTGGGTGTCATCAGATTGTAGACGGAAGCGAGAGCTCAGATCTGACATAATGGGATTGTAAACTGACTGGGTTCTTGCAGTCAGCTGTCTTATGTTCCCGGGGGCCAGTCGTCTGAGGCGCCGCGATTCGCTAAGCAGGGATGCGTCCCTTGGGCACGCCAGAAACCTATGATTGTGGGTTTGTCAGCACCATACCCGTGCTCGTGGGTTTCACCGAAGTGGTAAACGTCTGAGACCTGCATTACTTCGGGCTTTCCTCCCACATTAAGCTGACACGCCATGACTGGAATACTGTTAAAAGCGGCGTTAAACCCAAATCACTCACTCATTTGTACCGGAGCTCAAGAACTCATTGTTCAGTCGACTTAAATATGGTGCAATACTCTCTCCACTGTGTCCTGAATATGTCAATCATCATATCAAGAACATCCCGCCTTAGGCACTGTCGCGTGTACACCCCTAACAAAGTTGGAAGTACCGTTCACTTGCTTCTGGACCAAATTGATGAAGTCGGAATAGTACAATCGACTCTGCTTTGAGCAGAGATTTCTTATGAACATGGAAAGGGTTTTGTGGCTTTTATTTACGCCACTTCCCAAACGGAACACGGAAAGGGTTAAGTGTCTTTTATGTACGTCACTTCCCAAACGGAACATGGAAAGGGTTTTGTGGCTTTTATTTATGCCACTTCCCAAACGGAACAAGGAAAGGGTTTTGTGGCTTTTATTTACGTCACTTCCCAAACGGAACACGGAAAGGGTTAAGTGGCTTTTATGTACGTCACTTCCCAAACGGAACATGGAAAGGGTTTAGTGGCTTTTATTTATGCCACTTCCCAAACGGAACATGGAAAGGGTTTTGTGGCTTTTATTTACGCCACTTCCCAAACGGAACAAGGAAAGGGTTTTGTGGCTTTTATTTACGCCACTTCCCAAACGGAACATGGAAAGGGTTTTGTGGCTTTTATTTACGTCACTTCCCAAACAATGCTGAGGGTCCAGCGGATAATGATATGAGAAATGTGGAACAAAGTGGTGTTACATTGTATGTTGCCAAACCTTCAGAACATTACAAGTTGTCCATCGGTACCTCGGATGACATGGTGGATGTTCTTTTACCCCAGGGTCCGGTAGACGACGAATATAGTTTACTGCACACCTAATTATATTACTGTTATGTCTTATGCATGCCTGCTTGGGTCCGAATCGGTAGGAATGTTACTTGGGCATTGATTGCAAACGACAAAAAACAAACTTTGGAGTTATTCCCCCGAGATGTATTGCATTCGGAAAATATCGTAAATATCCGGAGGATGAAGTCTTACATAATAAATTCGAGGTACAAAATTGCGGTTATGTTGCAAATGTAATGCCGACAGTTCGTCAATTCGCGTGGGGATCATTAGAAATGCACAGCAGGGTACGTTGAAATTAATAATAAGTCTCAGCCATTGAGAACCCGTCAGGTAAGATAAATCTCAAAGTGCCTTTTAACATTTAGTACAAGTTACAGACGCCCTTGAAGAACAGGTGCGTGTAGTTTTAACTGGCGTCGATGAAAAAAAAATGTGTGATATTAAAAGTCATGAATAAAATCGAGTCCTTTCTGACAGACAGGTTGGAGAGCCCAGTTTTCACGATTACCACTGTGAAAGTGGATATACCCTCATTGGCGTTACCAGATAGGGCCAGTGATCCATGTGGACTCAGCCAGAATGTACACAGCATAGAATGTGCACAGTACGCGCGAATACATTTAATATAAATTGTACAAGCTGCACAATACATGTTTGTGATGAGTCATCTCAAAGCAGGGGCTATCAGATCGTGTTAAGAGAACATGTTGAATAGTGCTGAGGCACACATTGGACGCGACCTTAAACATTCATTGAATCTTGGTGGTATTCCATCCGCCTCTGTGGTCTAGAGGATATACAGTGTCGACCCGGAGAGGCAGTGGTCCAGCTCGACTGTGAGCTGATCGTTTTGTGACACTGCCATCAAAATATGCAAGCAGCAGCATAGCCACGACTTGATATATTTGACAGGCTCAACCCAGAATGTGATATCTCTCATAAAGAAAAAAACTCAAGATAATAGATGTACATAATATTACTTGGTTTGAACGACTCTGGAATGATACATCGAATCCTCAGCATGGAAATAAGTCACGCATCTACCGTCTTTTAAAAAATGATCTTGTCCCGGAAATTTACTTGCAAACCAGTATATTATGGAATCTCAGAAAATATCTCTAGACAACGTTGTGGAAGCCTCTCCCTTCTTGTGGAGACAATAGGATCCCCCCCCCCCCACCCCCCCCCAACCCATCCACACACACATACACACACACACCTTTCGAGCACATAATTTGTTATTTTGTAACAACGAGGGAGCAGAAGTTCTTTTTCTTTCAGAGTGTATATTTCATAAGGACCAAAGATACAACAGTAATTTATCTTGTTACAATTCTACATAACCTAAAGTAATATTCATTAAATTATCACCTGAAAATAATCCTATTAAAGCGCATCAAATGTATTGCTTCTACCATAAGACACATGATTTTTAGACGACAATTATTCACAAGATACTTGCATTTTGTTTATTGTTCTATATAATTTTACAACGATTATATCAATAAGATTAGTATTTTATCACACATAGTGTAATAAATAGGTAGTATCTCGTAAACCAAGATATGGCTGGATGTTAACCACCTTTTACTGTGCTGTGAAATATTTTAGATATGCGTGTTTAACTTGTGGCACTTTAATGAACTATATCAGTCTGTCAATAAAACAGGCATAAGTCTGGATTCGAACACGCATCCACACACACATGCATGCACGTCGCTCAATGTGGGCAATAATCTTGACCGCGTCGTTTACCAATCTCATCTCATCCCACGCGATGGGATTCGATAGCACCACGCCCTGCTTTTGAAATAAAGCGGAATTATTTCAAAATGTAAACATAAGTTTTGTAATCTGATTTATATTTTGAACAATATCTTTAACTTTTGGATGATAAAAATCTTCAAATCATCGACTTCCAATTGAAAAAGGCAGATGAAACAAAATGGCATTAATAAGGAGATCACACACACGCACACTTTATTCAGTGCTTGTGGGCTACACTTTTTGATAGAAACGAAACACAATTTAGGTGTAAACAGTATGAATGCAACATATTTCTTTGGTCTTTTTTAACAATAGCAGTTTTAACATAATTGCATATAAACAAAATTGGAGTATTTGTGTTCTTAGCATTGGCATAATACAAATACTTTATTGCATTGATATTGATAATTATCTCCTGCGATGGATAGTGAGTGAGTGAGTATGGTTTTACGCCGCTTTTAGCAATATTCCAGCAATATCACGGCGGGGGACACCAGAAATGGGCTTCACACATTGCACCCATGTCGAGAATCGAACCCGGGTCTTCGGCGTGACGAGCGAACGCTTTACCCACTAGGCTACCCGACCGCCCCGATGGTTAGATAAAGTTGTTTAGAATTAATACGGGACTATTAAAGAAATCCTTTTGTAAAGTTACCATGCAAAGATTTAGATAACGTTTTAACTTATATCTTATATGAACTATTATTTGTTTTGCGGCAACACACCCTTTCCTCTGAATGTACTTGTAATGTTTGTGTGGATGTTCCTCTGATGCCGCGGACCACAGCCTAAAAGTAATACAGTTCAGCTCAGCTTTTAGCAATACTCCAGCAATATCACGGCGGGGGACACCAGAAATGGGCTTCACACATTGTACCCAAATCGGGAATCGAACCCAGAACTTCGGCGTGACGAGCGAACGCTTTAACCACTAGGCTATAGACCGGCAGCCCAGAGCACTTTGGTCAAACGAACAAGGTACCAATATCCGAACACAGGAACATTTACTGTGTAACCCAACATATTCATATATGGATGTCTGCCGGGGAGCCCCTGCTGCGTGTGGCCCCTGGCCCCCCAAAAGAAGGGGCCATTCAAGGGCTGGATCAAACATTGGAGGTACCACATGAAAGTAAGTGTAAATGAACTGGTACATCTCGCAGAGTACAGAATGGGCCACGCCAGACAAATCTTCCTCTGCAAAAGGCCTGCCAGACACCCCCAAAGAGGGTCCCAAAATTTGGGCTGTGTTAAACATTGGAGGTACCACATGAAATCAACATAAAATGAACTATTTCACTCTACTAAGAATAAAAAGGCCCGCTGCATAAGGCCCGCCAGACACCCCCAAATGTTGACCCTTAATGCACTCAGTGAACACTCTGGTAAAATTTGACTAGAGTATACATTCAAAGTACCAGATGAAAGTAAGTTTAGATGAACAGGTACATGTTACTAAGTGTAACACGGCCCATACCTGACAAATTGTCCTCTGCATAAGGTCCGCCAGACCCCCCAGAGAGGGTCCCAAAATTTGGGCTGGGTTAAACATTGGAGGTACCACATGAAACCAACATAAAATGAACAATTGCACTCTACTTATTGCACAATACCCATTGCCAGACAAATCATCTTCTGCATAAGGCCCGCCAGACACCCACAAAAAGTTGACCCTTCAGGTATACACGGGTAAAATTGGTCTGGAATATATATCGATTGTACCACATTAAGGTACGTTTGAATGAACAGGTTCATATCACAGAGTACAGAATGGGCCACACCAGACAAATCTTCCTCTGCATAAGGCTTAAACATTGGAGGTATCACATGGAACCAACATAAAATGAACTATTACACTCTACTTATTACAAAATACCCATTGCCAGACAAATCCTCTTGCGCATAAGGCCTGCTAGACAGACCCTCACCCCACCCCACACAGATGACCCTCTGTAATCCCAGTGTGCATAATGAAACATTGGACATCAGCTCTGAGAGTCATCAGATGGTCAAATTTATGTTTTGTTCTTAAAGATGGAAGGATTTTATTGAGATTAAAATCATGTATTTATAAAATCAGGTCTTTGAATACTAGTATTGATATCATAGATTAGGCCTATCGTTAAAATGTAATATAAAAGGCATGAATCTGATTCTTGTGAATATATATCTGATCAGCTATGAAGTCCTCAAAGCCTGCTATAGCCTGATAGCTTGGCTATGGATTCCTACAAACCCGAACATGCTTAGGTAGTCCTCAAAGCCTGCTATAAGAATGGTAAATGACAGTCCCTAATACCATTTGGAAATCTTTTGGTGATAATTGTGTTTAAAAACCTATGATCTATCGTTTATTTAGCAAGTTTTATCATCTAAAAAGCTGAATGTAAAATTGATAAATATTGAGATATATTTGGCCTGAATTCAGATTTTTAGATGATAAAACTTGTTAAATAAATGGAGATCATAGGTTATTAAACACAATTATCACCCCGAATTTCCAGATTATCATCCTAAAACATTTCCAAGTGGCATTAGGGGCTATCATTATCCATTCAGCAACACTCAACAACAAAAGTGTATAGTGTATTTTTCAAACAAGTAAAGTTTAATTTTCATTATTGTAGTACATGTATGGAATCAAGTCACAAAAACGCAAATGCTACAGAAAAGCATGCACTCCGTGCAAATGTTGACTCTTATGCAAGCCCCATGCATTTCGTTTGCGTTAACAGGATTCCATATGCTGGTCAGTCAAAGTTCGCATTTGGGTGTCATCAGATTGTAGACGGAAGCGAGAGCTCAGATCTGACATAATGGGATTGTAAACTGACTGGGTTCTTGCAGTCAGCTGTCTTATGTTCCCGGGGGCCAGTCGTCTGAGGCGCCGCGATTCGCTAAGCAGGGATGCGTCCCTTGGGCACGCCAGAAACCTATGATTGTGGGTTTGTCAGCACCATACCCGTGCTCGTGGGTTTCACCGAAGTGGTAAACGTCTGAGACCTGCATTACTTCGGGCTTTCCTCCCACATTAAGCTGACACGCCATGACTGGAATACTGTTAAAAGCGGCGTTAAACCCAAATCACTCACTCATTTGTACCGGAGCTCAAGAACTCATTGTTCAGTCGACTTAAATATGGTGCAATACTCTCTCCACTGTGTCCTGAATATGTCAATCATCATATCAAGAACATCCCGCCTTAGGCACTGTCGCGTGTACACCCCTAACAAAGTTGGAAGTACCGTTCACTTGCTTCTGGACCAAATTGATGAAGTCGGAATATTACAATCGACTCTGCTTTGAGCAGAGATTTCTTATGAACATGGAAAGGGTTTTGTGGCTTTTATTTACGCCACTTCCCAAACGGAACACGGAAAGGGTTAAGTGTCTTTTATGTACGTCACTTCCCAAACGGAACATGGAAAGGGTTTTGTGGCTTTTATTTATGCCACTTCCCAAACGGAACAAGGAAAGGGTTTTGTGGCTTTTATTTACGTCACTTCCCAAACGGAACACGGAAAGGGTTAAGTGGCTTTTATGTACGTCACTTCCCAAACGGAACATGGAAAGGGTTTAGTGGCTTTTATTTATGCCACTTCCCAAACGGAACATGGAAAGGGTTTTGTGGCTTTTATTTACGCCACTTCCCAAACGGAACAAGGAAAGGGTTTTGTGGCTTTTATTTACGCCACTTCCCAAACGGAACATGGAAAGGGTTTTGTGGCTTTTATTTACGTCACTTCCCAAACAATGCTGAGGGTCCAGCGGATAATGATATGAGAAATGTGGAACAAAGTGGTGTTACATTGTATGTTGCCAAACCTTCAGAACATTACAAGTTGTCCATCGGTACCTCGGATGACATGGTGGATGTTCTTTTACCCCAGGGTCCGGTAGACGACGAATATAGTTTACTGCACACCTAATTATATTACTGTTATGTCTTATGCATGCCTGCTTGGGTCCGAATCGGTAGGAATGTTACTTGGGCATTGATTGCAAACGACAAAAAACAAACTTTGGAGTTATTCCCCCGAGATGTATTGCATTCGGAAAATATCGTAAATATCCGGAGGATGAAGTCTTACATAATAAATTCGAGGTACAAAATTGCGGTTATGTTGCAAATGTAATGCCGACAGTTCGTCAATTCGCGTGGGGATCATTAGAAATGCACAGCAGGGTACGTTGAAATTAATAATAAGTCTCAGCCATTGAGAACCCGTCAGGTAAGATAAATCTCAAAGTGCCTTTTAACATTTAGTACAAGTTACAGACGCCCTTGAAGAACAGGTGCGTGTAGTTTTAACTGGCGTCGATGAAAAAAAAATGTGTGATATTAAAAGTCATGAATAAAATCGAGTCCTTTCTGACAGACAGGTTGGAGAGCCCAGTTTTCACGATTACCACTGTGAAAGTGGATATACCCTCATTGGCGTTACCAGATAGGGCCAGTGATCCATGTGGACTCAGCCAGAATGTACACAGCATAGAATGTGCACAGTACGCGCGAATACATTTAATATAAATTGTACAAGCTGCACAATACATGTTTGTGATGAGTCATCTCAAAGCAGGGGCTATCAGATCGTGTTAAGAGAACATGTTGAATAGTGCTGAGGCACACATTGGACGCGACCTTAAACATTCATTGAATCTTGGTGGTATTCCATCCGCCTCTGTGGTCTAGAGGATATACAGTGTCGACCCGGAGAGGCAGTGGTCCAGCTCGACTGTGAGCTGATCGTTTTGTGACACTGCCATCAAAATATGCAAGCAGCAGCATAGCCACGACTTGATATATTTGACAGGCTCAACCCAGAATGTGATATCTCTCATAAAGAAAAAAAATCAAGATAATAGATGTACATAATATTACTTGGTTTGAACGACTCTGGAATGATACATCGAATCCTCAGCATGGAAATAAGTCACGCATCTACCGTCTTTTAAAAAATGATCTTGTCCCGGAAATTTACTTGCAAACCAGTATATTATGGAATCTCAGAAAATATCTCTAGACAACGTTGTGGAAGCCTCTCCCTTCTTGTGGAGACAATAGGATCCCCCCCCCCCCCCCCCCCCCCCCAACCCATCCACACACACATACACACACACACCTTTCGAGCACATAATTTGTTATTTTGTAACAACGAGGGAGCAGAAGTTCTTTTTCTTTCAGAGTGTATATTTCATAAGGACCAAAGATACAACAGTAATTTATCTTGTTACAATTCTACATAACCTAAAGTAATATTCATTAAATTATCACCTGAAAATAATCCTATTAAAGCGCATCAAATGTATTGCTTCTACCATAAGACACATGATTTTTAGACGACAATTATTCACAAGATACTTGCATTTTGTTTATTGTTCTATATACTTTTACAACGATTATATCAATGAGATTAGTATTTTATCACACATAGTGTAATAAATAGGTAGTATCTCGTAAACCAAGATATGGCTGGATGTTAACCACCTTTTACTGTGCTGTGAAATATTTTAGATATGCGTGTTTAACTTGTGGCACTTTAATGAACTATATCAGTCTGTCAATAAAACAGGCATAAGTCTGGATTCGAACACGCATCCACACACACATGCATGCACGTCGCTCAATGTGGGCAATAATCTTGACCGCGTCGTTTACCAATCTCATCTCATCCCACGCGATGGGATTCGATAGCACCACGCCCTGCTTTTGAAATAAAGCGGAATTATTTCAAAATGTAAACATAAGTTTTGTAATCTGATTTATATTTTGAACAATATCTTTAACTTTTGGATGATAAAAATCTTCAAATCATCGACTTCCAATTGAAAAAGGCAGATGAAACAAAATGGCATTAATAAGGAGATCACACACACGCACACTTTATTCAGTGCTTGTGGGCTACACTTTTTGATAGAAACGAAACACAATTTAGGTGTAAACAGTATGAATGCAACATATTTCTTTGGTCTTTTTTAACAATAGCAGTTTTAACATAATTGCATATAAACAAAATTGGAGTATTTGTGTTCTTAGCATTGGCATAATACAAATACTTTATTGCATTGATATTGATAATTATCTCCTGCGATGGATAGTGAGTGAGTGAGTATGGTTTTACGCCGCTTTTAGCAATATTCCAGCAATATCACGGCGGGGGACACCAGAAATGGGCTTCACACATTGCACCCATGTCGAGAATCGAACCCGGGTCTTCGGCGTGACGAGCGAACGCTTTACCCACTAGGCTACCCGACCGCCCCGATGGTTAGATAAAGTTGTTTAGAATTAATACGGGACTATTAAAGAAATCCTTTTGTAAAGTTACCATGCAAAGATTTAGATAACGTTTTAACTTATATCTTATATGAACTATTATTTGTTTTGCGGCAACACACCCTTTCCTCTGAATGTACTTGTAATGTTTGTGTGGATGTTCCTCTGATGCCGCGGACCACAGCCTAAAAGTAACACAGTTCAGCTCAGCTTTTAGCAATACTCCAGCAATATCACGGCGGGGGACACCAGAAATGGGCTTCACACATTGTACCCAAATCGGGAATCGAACCCAGAACTTCGGCGTGACGAGCGAACGCTTTAACCACTAGGCTATAGACCGGCAGCCCAGAGCACTTTGGTCAAACGAACAAGGTACCAATATCCGAACACAGGAACATTTACTGTGTAACCCAACATATTCATATATGGATGTCTGCCGGGGAGCCCCTGCTGCGTGTGGCCCCTGGCCCCCCAAAAGAAGGGGCCATTCAAGGGCTGGATCAAACATTGGAGGTACCACATGAAAGTAAGTGTAAATGAACTGGTACATCTCGCAGAGTACAGAATGGGCCACGCCAGACAAATCTTCCTCTGCAAAAGGCCTGCCAGACACCCCCAAAGAGGGTCCCAAAATTTGGGCTGTGTTAAACATTGGAGGTACCACATGAAATCAACATAAAATGAACTATTTCACTCTACTAAGAATAAAAAGGCCCGCTGCATAAGGCCCGCCAGACACCCCCAAATGTTGACCCTTAATGCACTCAGTGAACACTCTGGTAAAATTTGACTAGAGTATACATTCAAAGTACCAGATGAAAGTAAGTTTAGATGAACAGGTACATGTTACTAAGTGTAACACGGCCCATACCTGACAAATTGTCCTCTGCATAAGGTCCGCCAGACCCCCCAGAGAGGGTCCCAAAATTTGGGCTGGGTTAAACATTGGAGGTACCACATGAAACCAACATAAAATGAACAATTGCACTCTACTTATTGCACAATACCCATTGCCAGACAAATCATCTTCTGCATAAGGCCCGCCAGACACCCACAAAAAGTTGACCCTTCAGGTATACACGGGTAAAATTGGTCTGGAATATATATCGATTGTACCACATTAAGGTACGTTTGAATGAACAGGTTCATATCACAGAGTACAGAATGGGCCACACCAGACAAATCTTCCTCTGCATAAGGCTTAAACATTGGAGGTATCACATGGAACCAACATAAAATGAACTATTACACTCTACTTATTACAAAATACCCATTGCCAGACAAATCCTCTTGCGCATAAGGCCTGCTAGACAGACCCTCACCCCACCCCACACAGATGACCCTCTGTAATCCCAGTGTGCATAATGAAACATTGGACATCAGCTCTGAGAGTCAACAGATGGTCAAATTTATGTTTTGTTCTTAAAGATGGAAGGATTTTATTGAGATTAAAATCATGTATTTATAAAATCAGGTCTTTGAATACTAGTATTGATATCATAGATTAGGCCTATCGTTAAAATGTAATATAAAAGGCATGAATCTGATTCTTGTGAATATATATCTGATCAGCTATGAAGTCCTCAAAGCCTGCTATAGCCTGATAGCTTGGCTATGGATTCCTACAAACCCGAACATGCTTAGGTAGTCCTCAAAGCCTGCTATAAGAATGGTAAATGACAGTCCCTAATACCATTTGGAAATCTTTTGGTGATAATTGTGTTTAAAAACCTATGATCTATCGTTTATTTAGCAAGTTTTATCATCTAAAAAGCTGAATGTAAAATTGATAAATATTGAGATATATTTGGCCTGAATTCAGATTTTTAGATGATAAAACTTGTTAAATAAATGGAGATCATAGGTTATTAAACACAATTATCACCCCGAATTTCCAGATTATCATCCTAAAACATTTCCAAGTGGCATTAGGGGCTATCATTATCCATTCAGCAACACTCAACAACAAAAGTGTATAGTGTATTTTTCAAACAAGTAAAGTTTAATTTTCATTATTGTAGTACATGTATGGAATCAAGTCACAAAAACGCAAATGCTACAGAAAAGCATGCACTCCGTGCAAATGTTGACTCTTATGCAAGCCCCATGCATTTCGTTTGCGTTAACAGGATTCCATATGCATTGTTTAGCATCGTGCTGACAACAACCATTCAGAAAAACAACAAAATTACGCAATTATTCAACATTATGAAATGCCACGCTTGCCCGAAAACGAGCGTCTGCGAGCCATTGGTGTGCTTGAAGAAGGATCGAGTCAACGTGATGTTGCAAGACAATTTAACGTACACAGAAACACCATTTGGTGTTTATGGCAACGTTGGCAACAGACGAATGCAGTTAGAGACCATCCTCGGAGTGGCAGGCCACTCGTAACCAATAATCGACAAGACAACTGGATTCGAACAACACACCTACGAAATCTATTCTATCCAGCAACAGTGACTGCAAGAAGCATCCCTGCCCTTCAACGATTATCTTCACAAACCGTACGTCTCCGCCTCAGATGTGCAGGGATTGTCTTCATTTTGTCATGGAAGAAGATCGATTCTGGGGCGGCAGCGTTTTGGTATCGGGTGGGATTACAGCAAGACAGAGGACCCGTTTGATAGTGGTAGAGGTAAATCTCAATGGACAGCGCTACCGCGACAAGATCATCGGACCTGTTGTTCTACCGTTTTTGAGTCGTCATGGCCCAGGCATTACCTTTCAACATGACAACGCCCGGCCTCATATTGCTCGACTTGTTCAGGATCTCTTCAACAAAAACAACGTGAATGTCATCCCCTGGCCGGCTCGCTCCCCTGATCTATCAGCAATCGAGCACATGTGGGATGAGATGGATCGGCGCCTTCAACGTCAACCACGTGTTCCACAGACACTCCAGGAACTTCGAAACATGCTCCAGCAGATATGGACAGGTATCCCACAGAACTTTGTGCGACGCCTGGTCCATTCCATGAGACGAAGATGTGTTGCTTGCATCGCAACCAGAGGCGGACACACACGCTATTGATTTGTAAATTGACATTTTGGCATGTTCATGTTTTTTTTAAATGAAATCACGCATTTTCCGAAGTCAGTATGACAAATTAAAACCATTTGAACACTTACAGGAGTCTTTTATCTGTTGCAAGCCGAAATTGTTTCAGATTTGGTAAAAACATAACTTTGCATTAAATCTTATTCAATGTCACAGGAACTTTTGTTGTTCAGTATATAAAAATCATGGCACATAGCATCATATGCCTATCTGGCTTGTAGGAATCCATAGCCAAGCTATCAGGCTGTAGCAGGCTTTGAGGACTTCATAGCTGATCAGATATATATTCACAAGATTCAGAATCATGCCATTAACATTACATTTCAACGATAGGCCTAATCTATGATATCAATACTAGTATTCAGGGACCTGATTTTATAAATACGTGATTTTAATCTCAATAAAATCCTTCCATCTTTAAGAACAAAAAATAAATTTGACCATCTGTTGACTCTCAGAGCTGATGTCCAATGTTTCATTTTGCACACTGGGATTACAGAGGGTCATCTGTGTGGGGTGGGGTGAGGGTCTGTCTA
The DNA here is from genome assembly GCF_022045235.1 of Haliotis cracherodii. Taxonomy (NCBI): domain Eukaryota; kingdom Metazoa; phylum Mollusca; class Gastropoda; order Lepetellida; family Haliotidae; genus Haliotis; species Haliotis cracherodii. The sequence continues at coordinate 342,804 of NW_027266277.1, forward strand.
GCAGGCCTTATGCGCAAGAGGATTTGTCTGGCAATGGGTATTTTGTAATAAGTAGAGTGTAATAGTTCATTTTATGTTTGTTTCCATGTGATACCTCCAATGTTTAAGCCTTATGCAGAGGAAGATTTGTCTGGTGTGGCCCATTCTGTACTCTGTGATATGAACCTGTTCATTCAAATGTACCTTAATGTGGTACAATCGATATATATTCCAGACCAATTTTACCCGTGTATACCTGAAGGGTCAACTTTTTGTGGGTGTCTGGCGGGCCTTATGCAGAAGATGATTTGTCTGGCAATGGGTATTGTGCAATAAGTAGAGTGCAATTGTTCATTTTATGTTGGTTTCATGTGGTACCTCCAATGTTTAACCCAGCCCAAATTTTGGGACCCTCTCTGGGGGGTCTGGCGGACCTTATGCAGAGGACAATTTGTCAGGTATGGGCCGTGTTACACTTAGTAACATGTACCTGTTCATCTAAACTTACTTTCATCTGGTACTTTGAATGTATACTCTAGTCAAATTTTACCAGAGTGTTCACTGAGTGCATTGAGGGTCAACATTTGGGGGTGTCTGGCGGGCCTTATGCAGCAGACGATTTGTCTGGCAATGGGGTTTTTATTCTTTTCTTTTTTTTTAAAATTTTTTATTCAGTCATTACACATGATACATAAGCACTCGGAAAGCAATACAGCTTTATGAATATCGGTCTTTCTCAAAAGGATATGGTACAGAGGAGGCCTAAAGCATAATCCACATCATGGTACAGAAGAAGACATAATCCACATCATGGTACAGATGAAGGCATATTTATGTATACAATTAAGAAGATGCGGTATTTATGGTACATCAAATTATGTTGCAAACATCAAGTGAATAAGTTATTTTGCAGTTTGAGGAAACAAAGCCCATTTTCTATTAAAGGCAAAGAAGTCGTTTTTTCTACGTGCAATATGATATTCAACGTCATAGATACTTCTTATTGTGTTCTTAAAAGCAACAAAGTCAACATTTTCATTCTTAATACACTGGACAAAGATAAATCTTTTAGCAGCTACAATCAAATGGTTAATCAATACATCAGAGGTACCAAAGAGGAGCTCGTTGTCAGTTATAAGGATTTTTCTATGCAAGATATGAGTCAAGTAAATACAGAAATCTGACCAATAATTCTTAACAACATGACATTCGATATAAACATGAAAAATATTTTCTTTGTGAGTATGACACATAGAACACTCATCGTTATCAATAAGTTTCATTCTTAATAACTCACGTTTAGTAAATATTACTTTATGAATAAATCTAAACTGGAAATCCCTGAGTTTTGTGTCCCTTAACCCATGGCAATATACACTGAATATTTGTTTCCATGGAAAAGAGCATCCCAGCTGATTTTCCCATTTCAAACAAGATTTAGGGAGAGGGAGGGAATACCCTATCAATTTATTATAAAACACTTTTGTTCCTTAAATAGAACGTGTAAGATCATAAATCCAAGGAGATATTGTGAGATTAGAAGAGGAATGTAGATTTTTGTCAATATTTTGTCTCCAACTTCTTGGAATATTAAAAAACATACGGTTATAGTCGAGAAAAGTTCCTTTAAGATCATAAAGTTGTTGTAAACGTGGGAAAGGGATCCATCCGTTTTCATCATACAAGTCTTTTATCGTAACTATACCTTTTTTAAACCAGTCATTAAAAATTAATACTGGTTCTCTAAAATAATGGTTTAACCATATGGGTTGGGAAGCAATTTCTGCTTTTTCTAACTCTTCAGGGTCATATGAATGCATAAAGTCACTCCAGGCTATAAGGGTATCTTTCCAGAACGGATTTACAATTTCCCAATTCTTGTGCAAACTGGCACCTAAAGTGTAGATAAGAGCCAGCTGAAAACTAGCAAGGTCATAATTAATGTTTTTTTCACAATATTTTTTTAAACATGAAATTTTTAAAGATGATATAAATTTGGGTATATCAGTCATTTTCAATCCACCTTGACTATAATTCCTTTTCAAATAATCCCTCTTAATCTTATCTCTTTTGCCCCTCCAAATAAAGTTAAAAAGAATTCTATTCAATTGATCAATAAAAGCTTTTGATGGATTTGGGAGAGCGGAAAAAATATGTACAAGGGTAGAGAGAATTAAGGTCTTAACAACTGTTATTTTACCCATCAAAGTCAAATTACGTTTTTTTTCCATTTGCTTAAAATACCATAGATATTATCAAGGCGTTTTTTAGTGTTGATTACCCAAAGGTCTTTTAAGTCAACATTAAAACATATGCCCAAAACTTCAAAGTTGCCATCATGCCAATCTAGCTTTAAGTTAGGACAAAATCGGACTTTACGACCAGCCATACTGCCTATCCATATTGCTTTGGTTTTTTCAAAGTTCATTTTTAATCCTGAGATTTTGTAAAAAGTTTCAAGTGTATCAAGTGTTTTTATTCTTAGTAGAGTGAAATAGTTCATTTTATGTTGATTTCATGTGGTACCTCCAATGTTTAACCCAGCCCAAATTTTGGGACCCTCTTTGGGGATGACTGGCAGGCCTTTTGCAGAGGAAGATTTGTCTGGCGTGTCCCATTCTGTACTCTGCGAGATGTACCAGTTCATTTACACTTACTTTCATGTGGTACTCCAATGTTTGATCCAGCCCTTGAATGGCCCCTTCTTTTGGGGGGCCAGGGGCCACACGCAGCAGGGGCTCCCCGGCAGACATCCATATATGAATATGTTGGGTTACACAGTAAATGTTCCTGTGTTCGGATATTGGTACCTTGTTCGTTTGACCAAAGTGCTCTGGGCTGCCGCTCTACTACCCGACCGCCCCGAGTTCAGCTGTCGACAAGCGCGGACTGAGTTTTTCGGAAATCGGGGTGGATGGTCGGGTCCTACACGGGGGTTAGGAAACGCGTGCGTGTGTGAGTGAGATTGGGTGAACTTACAATAAAATAAATGAAATGATTCCCAAACACTTTGCGTCTATTAGACAAATATTAGGAATTTCAAATTGATCGTTAATTGTTGAAAACAGGTCCTTTAATGAATTCATGTTGTAAAAACGTCAACATGATTCGTATACTTAAAACGTTTGAGGTGGGTGTGCGGATGTGGGTTGATGAAGACCTATTCTGAACCCGGATCGTCACCAGTATCTAGCGTTTTCAAAAGGGAGGGGTCCAAAAAATACAAATCATTTCTCTAGATAATTTGACTGTCTACAATGTACTACATTTGGTTTTCAAAAGGTGTGCGTGTGGGTGGATGGGTGGGTGGGTGGATGGGGGATTGGGGATGGTGTGTGGGGTAGGGGTGAGAGGTGGTTGGGTGGGGGTGGGGGTGGGATTGTGGGGGGTGTATGTGGGGGGTTATATCTGTTTGGTTTTTTTACATCTGGAAGTCGAAGCAGTTAATATTTACCAACTTTGCTTTTTATAATTTTATAACATAAATATGCCTGACGTATTGTTTCCTACTGTTTGCACACATTTAACCGTGGAGTTGAAAGCAGAGCGCTATCACTGTATCCGGGGTCGTATCAAATGCCGATACCACTGCTGCATATGTTGACATTTAGGGAGCCCCGTCATACGTCTGGCACGCATAGGGTCGGGTAGCCTCAGCAAACACTCCGAGGATGTATATAGATATATCAAGGTGAAGAAACGGCAACGCATCATCATATTCACATACTCCTAATCCAAATGTAGAGATACTATCACAATTTGGCAAAATGATACACCTGGCCTTGGCACTCACACTGCTGGACCTCATAGAACACCACCGCCTGTCACCTATTTTCTTGAAAAAGGAGCAATGGCGTCGCAATAATAGCTTAACGTTAGATAAACACACACTTTCTGTGTTGCGCGTTTGATCGGCCAACACAAATAAACATGCTGAACTTGTGACATTGGGTAACTTTCGCCACCGCACCTGAACAGTTATGTTAACGGTAGATACGTGTGTACCGTTATACCTAATTACTCGGGTTACCGTTATACTTAATAACTCGGGTTACCGTTAAACTTAATTAGTCGGGTTACCGTTATACTTAATAACTCAGGTTACCGTTAAACTTAATTAGTCGGGTTACCGTTGTACTTAATAACTCGGGTTACCGTTAAACTTAATTAGTCGGGTTACCGTTGTACTTAATAACTCGGGTTACCGTTAAACTTAATTAGTCGGGTTACCGTTATACCTAATTACCGGGATTACCGTTATGCCTAATTACTCAGGTAACAAACAAAAGAAGTGAAAATTAGACATTGTACTTACTTTCGCCACTGCATGTGGATGCAAACACAACGATCATGAGCGAAATATGAAAAACCGCGCCCATCTCTCCGTGGTTGTGGTATACTGTAGCGCCCTCACCGACTGACACCCCCCAAACTTCTTTTCATGCTGCACTGCTGTGGGTTCAGTGAAGCGTGGCGGTATAGAATTAGGCCATGGTTGGGAGAACACGTGCCGGCAGGCGCCTTGCTTGCCTCTGCGAAAAAAAGTGAAGCCGCGGGTCTGCATGATGCATGCAGTCGGTAAGAACAGGCGTGTGGGGGTTTGACCCGTGCACCGTCGTCGTCTCTTCAATGGAAATGGATCCCGTTTTACATACGTAAGGCTCAAAGTCCCAAAACGCGGCGAAATGTTTGTTTAGCATTTACAGGTGTGTGTGTGTGAGTGTAAGAGAATGAGAGAGCGAGAGGGAATATTGGGGGGACAGACCTGCCTATGTAAACCGCGTCTGTATCGCTTCACGTTAAAAATAGCTCGCAGAAACAGGCTGTGGTGCATTGGCTGATAAAAACCCACGCGCTTTAACCAGTACAGATCATTAGTCCTCCGCCTCTCGGAGGGAGTTGGGGGGGGGGGGGGGGGGGGGGGGCATACTGTATAACATGGAGTCTTGGACTTTGGGCTCTTTTTTTATCAGATGAGAGGATTAATTTGTCACCTTTACACGTGACAACATCGTCCAGCTGCCGGGTTCCAGACCCGCCATGGCATCAATCACAGACTTGGTTGATGCATGCCATTGCACATCGTATCCCATTTGCGTGGATCGATGCTCATGATGTCAATCACTGGATTGTATGGTCCAGTCTCGATTAATTACAAGCTGAAATATCGCTGAGTGCAGCGTTAAACAACAAACAAAGCATATAAACAATGCAACAAGATACACGTACACTTAATGAACAATGATAAATAGATTTACGAATATATAAGTTATAACCGGCCAAAGGAATAATAAAATCTGTCTGATATTTTCACACACTGTTTTCTGCGCAGGGCCTTGTATTTAAAACCGACCATAAGACTTGTAGTCGACTACAATCAAAGTAACCTATATGTCTACTTTATTCAGAAACGGAAAACACAGTAACATGTTAAGCGTTCGGAATTATCCGCTGGTCACCGAAACGCAACAGTGAGTGTTTGTCCATTCAGGAAAACATGGACGTTTCACCTCCTTGTCGTAAGTACACCTTTAAATACAAGCGCAACGCGAGGTCAAACAGATAAAAGAAAACATGAGCTGGTGAAAGCAAGATATGCGCATTGAGTTGGCTAACCTGATTGTAACGCATGACTTGAAATTCCGTTTGGCACACTCTTATGGGTAGAACATTCCGTTGTGGAAGAGCACGTTGTGAAATTAAGCTGCTCTTGGTCAAGTTCACGATGGTTTCTTTTGAATAGGTGTAATGCGATCCGTGAAGATCCGGGTAGAGAATAGGACTTCAGCAACCCATGCTTGTCGACAGAGGCGACTGTGCTTGTCGTGAGAGACGTCTAACGAGATCGGGTGGTCAGGTTGGCTGACTTTATTGATGCATGTCATCGTATTTTTACAGACCGCCGTCATATAGCTGAAGGGGCGGTCGGGTAGCCTAGTGGTTAAAGCGTTCGATCGTCACGCCGAAGACCCGGGTTCGATTCCAGACATGGGTACAATGCGTGAAGCCCATTTCTGGTGTCCCCCGCCGTGATATTGCTGGAATATTGCTAAAAGCGGCGTAAAATCAAACTCACTCACTCACTCATAAAGCTGGAATATTGCTGAGTGCGGCGTAAAACAACAAACCAACCAACCATCTTAAAAGAGGGATATTTGTATCATCGTACCTCACCATAACAATATGACAAGTGTTGTTTCAACCATTCCTCTAGATCACAATCACTAGCATCCAATTGTCTTACCTGATTTACCTTCAAACTCAACTGTTCGCCCCGATTATGTTTCTAGGTTTGTCAGCACCATACCCGTGCTCGTGGGTTTCACCGAAGTGGTAAACGTCTGAGACCTACATCACTTCGGGCTTTCCTCCCACATTAAGCTGACACGCCGCGATATAACTGTAATACTGTTAAAAGCGGCGTTAAACCCAACTCACTAACTCACTCAAACTCAGCTCTGTACAACTGAAGATCCTGTTCAACAGAATGTAGGCGAATGTATGAGTTCAGCTGACTAAGACACATAAGAGTTTTATGTTAGTGTTTTCCTTTATGATTCAGGGGGCGGTCGGGTAGCCGAGTGGTTAAAGCGTTCGCTCGTCACGCCGAATACCCGGGATCGATTCCCGACATGGGTACAATGTGTGAAGCCCATTCCTGGTGTCCCCCGCCGAGGAAGTGCTGGAATATTGCTAAAAGCGGCGTAAAACCATACTCACTCACTAGCTTTATGATTAAAATTCATGTCCCTGCAGTTTATCATCCTTGCTGGTTTCTGCATCCCTCCTCACAGAAAACGGGTCTTCTCTTATCCTTCATTACGTGTATATATTGTGTTGGAATAACGATGGTAATTTTCAATGTCATTGAAATGTCCCATGAAGATACAGTAAACTACGGTTATAAGGGACCACTAATTTTAGTTCGTTATAACCGTAGTTCGTTATAAGCATATATACAGCATATATACAACAAATGTCCGGGACTAAAAATAAGTTCGTTATGTTGGTCAGTCCGTTATAAGCGTATTCGTTATAAACGTAGTTTACTGTACTGGGATACTGAAATATATTGAGTACCTGAGGGAAATGCTTCGTCATTCATTTCAAGAACTAAAGATCCGAAAAGTCAAAATCTAACAGTTAGCTAATCTCATTCGCTATGATGAATATTTGCAAATTGTAGCCATTGACGCTAGGGTCCAAGGTAGTATCGTGTGGTAATTCAAGACTGTGAGTTCAAATTCTTGTTTCATGGCCTGAGCCTAATCATTTATTTGGTTTGGTTTGCTGTTTAACGCTGCACTCAGCAATATTCCAGCTATATGACGGCGGTCTGGACCAGGCAATGCTGTGATTGAATTCATGAAAATCGATGCACGAAATTAGGATACGATGACATGCATCAACTAATCAGCGAGCCTGACCGTTAGTCGCCGCTTACGGCAAGCATGGGTTGCAAAAGACATAGACCACCCCGGATCTGCGCGGACGTCCGGTAGCTAGACTCATTGAAACTAGTAGGGTTTCGATCCTGTCCGACACTGAAGCACATGTAGCAGAACACATGTGGTGTCTCCCTTGTATACTCCCCAGGGAGCTGAGAATGAAAACCGAGTGCGCACTGATCCAATTTGATAATGCAGCGCATTTAGTACGCTTCAGTACGTGGATTTGCCGCATTAGAAATATGCACAAAAAATTGACATAACACACAAGTAATAAAACAAGGCTGGAGTCTTCCGTTTAGTTAAAAAGTGCTGTCTCAGCTTATGTCTTCTCTGAAAATCGCCTGGCATGTGTAACTAATGTAACAAATGAGACGTCAGGTGGAATGTGACCGCTTCCCTTCGAACTGTCACTCACTTTACAAGTGACGCATGACCGCTGACACTGTTTCACCTGACCCCGACCTTAACAAACCTGGTTGTCGAACGAGGGTTACATTCAGGAGTTTATGTTAATGATGGTGCCCCATTTCTTTTAACCTCAACCGGGGTAACGGGATGCACAGCTGATTCCGAATACAATATATAATTTCTCTCGCTTCAATGGGGGTGCCGTGAAAGGCGACTGTGCTTGTCGTAAGAGGCGACTGTGCTTGTCGTAAGAAGCGACTAACGGGATCGGGTGGCCAGGCTCGCTAACTTGGCTGAAACATGTCATCGTATCCCAATTGCATTGATCGATGCTCATGTCAATCACTGGATTGTCTGTTCCAGACTCGATTATTTACAAACCGCCGCCAAATGGCTGGAATATTGCTGAGTGCGGCGTTAAACAACAAACCAACCAACCAACGCTTCAATGGGAATAACATTTGAAAGGGAAGATGGCTAACAACCCGTTGGGGCGGTCGGGTAGCCTAGTGGTTAAGGCGTTAGCTCGTCACGCCGAAGACCCGGGTTCGATTCACGACATGGGTTCATTGTGTGAAGCCCATTTCTGGTGTCCCCCGCCGTGATATTGCTGGAATATTGCTAAAAGCGGCGTAAAACCATACTCACTCACTAACAACCCGTGCGGCGATGTACTGCCATACAATCTCGGCCATCTATTTGACAGTCCAGAATTTTCTTTTGTTCAGTTTTCAAATTTGTCCCAATATTCATCAAAGGTAGTCCCGAATGAATTGTCATCATCTCGAAACTGGTCCCGTAAAGCTCGAGAATGCTGCTTTCTGGTTGGATAATGAAGGCTTCAAGTCTGTCAAAAATCCGTCTGGGAATTTAGCGGGGAAAAAATGTACCCGAAAAAATAGACGTTGCCTGCCACAATAATTACATTTTTGTTAGGGGATGGTGCTGAAAAGCCTAGAGACAGGATTAGGGCGAACCAGGATTCGAACCCACGATCCTAGGTTCCGGCGTGCCCAAGGGACGCAACTCTGCACAGAAAATTGCGGAGCTTTTGACGACTGGGCCCCCGACCCCTCTGCGTTAAAGGAAGATCGTCTGTGGGATGTGCAAACACGTTGAAGGTGGAAGCAACCGGGAATATAATTTCAAAACCATATTATATTTCTAAAGTGATCATTTGGCGTTTAAAGAAACGATCACAGGTTTCCAGTACGGCTAAGAGTTACACAAGACTTAAAAAAATACACGTCGTTATGGGCTTCAAGAGTCAGTTAATTCCCTTGCCTCGCGAAGATGAATAAAACACCACCAAAAGGATGACTTTCATTTAAACTTAGGGTGAGTGAGTGAGTGAGTTGGGTTTACCACCGCTTTTAACAGTTTTTCCAGTTATATCACGTCGTGTCAGCTTAATGTGGGAGGAAAGCCCGAAGTGATGCAGGTCTCAGACGTTTACCATTTCGGTGAAACCCACGAGCACGGGTATGGTGCTGACAAACCTAGAAACAAAATCGGGGCGAACCGGGATTCGAACCCACAATCATAGGTTTCTGGCGTGCCTAAGGGACGCAACTCTGCACAGCAAATTGCGGCGCCTTAGACGACTGGGCCACCCGTGCCCCCCTTTGCGTAGGGGAAGTTCATGGTAAGTGGTCCTGTGCACAGCGCTCAGATCACACATCAGGCGATCACGTTGGTCGCGTGGGTTGTTCAACAGCTTGACTCCTGAGAGTTTCTAGGGCTTCGGTCCTGCCCCACACTGAAGCACATGTAGCACAGCCGGTGTCTCCTTGGGTAGGTGACTTTGTTCTCTCTGTTCACCCAGCAGTGAATGGGTACCCGGTAGAATGAGATGGCAATGTGGTTGTTAACCTTCCAGCCCCACACAAGGGGTTGTATACTCCCCGGGGAGCTGGGAATGATTGTTGAGTACACACTGATCCATTGTCCGGAGTAGTAGCAGTGTAGAGCTGTGAGCATGCCCCTCTGGTGTGGCCGCAGCGCAACATAAATAGTGAGTGAGTTGGGTTTAACGCCGCTTTTAACATTATTCCACTTATATCACGGCGTGTCAGGCTAATGTGGGAGGAAAGTGACGTTTACCACTTCGGTGAAACCCACGCGCACGGGAAAGGTACTGACAAACCTAGAAACATAATTAGGGCGAACCGGGATTCGAACCCACAATCATAGGTTTCTGTCGTGGGGGACGCAACTCTGCACAGCGAATCGCGGCGCCTCAGACGACTGGGCCACCCGTGTTCCAGCAATATAGATAGGCCTATTATTATTAATATCAATAAGAGGTGTGTTTTTTTTATTTTCGTCTAAATAATCGAAATAAGGCGTCATTAAATGAACTTGTTTTAAATCAATATCTACCAGTAATATTGTTTTCCGCTGGCAATCACCAGTGTATGTACTTGGCTAACAGCATGTAAGAGTTATGGTTAAATTAATCGTGGCTATCTTTGAGGATTGCCACTTATATTCTAAGTCTTATATTAACAAAGTATGTCATAACACTATCGAAGTAGCCAAACTTTGACCTCAAACATCGTCATTGCTGACATTTTCAAAGAGGCGTTACAATCACTCCTGGTCGTGCCCTGTATCCTCTGTGCTGATGACAATCTAGGGGAAACAACTCTGTTAACCCCAGCGACACTGCCTCTAACTGGCGCAACGGGAGTTCGCGTCAGACTGGTGTGAGACGTTTCGGTGTCAACTGAGGCAAATGGCTTTGTTCGAAAGATGCCTCTGTTCAAAAGCAGTGAATGGGTACCCGGTGGGATGCGATGGAAATGCGGCTGTTAACATTCTAGAGCGCCTTTGGCAGCTTGGGTTGTATACTCCACAGGGAGCTGAGAATGAAAATCGGGTGCACACTTATTCATTGTAATAATGTAACGCTCTAAGCATGCTTCAGGGCGTGGATTTGGCGCATTACAAAAATGCACATTATTACACATCAGCACGGAATGATCCGTTGAGTTAATAAGAGCTGTGTCAACTAATCTGTAAAACATATGGCATGGTAATGGGTACCCGGTGGGATGCGATGGTAATGCGACTGTTAAGCTTTCAGAGAGGCAGCTTTGGATGTATGCTGCACAGGGAGCTGAGAATGAAAATCAAATGAACACTGATCCATAGACCGGGGTACTAATATATCGCTTTGAGCGTGATTTAGGGTGTGGATCCGGAGTCCTGGCTCTCTCTTACTGTGTCTACAGATCTATAAGATAATGTAATAATCGTAATAATGTACCGAGCGACGATATATATATAACGTGATACTTTCGACACGAAAACTTACATATTTGTGTATCAAAAGTCAATTTAACGCTATGACGTCAACACACATGTACAAAGAAAAGGGCCATAACTCCGCTATGCTTATCTGTAAACCATGGTAACTCTGTTTATGCTGTGGTGAGGATTTGCTGTGGCTGACAAACTGAAATGTTTCACAGGGTTTCACATGGATTCCTTTTCGAGGACAATGACTGATCGTCATCCAAAATGTCCTGAGGTGAGGTGAGGTGAGGTGAGGTGAGGTGATTTTAGATATAGTGCTGGCTCACTGAAATACCATGCCGCAGTTTAACATTAATACCCCACTCAGACACTGTACACTTCTTCCAAGCCGACCAATCCTTATTTAAGCCCCATTATGCCGAGCACCAGGCAGGGTAACAACAAGTACCATCTTTTAACCCCGGACCTTACCCCACTTAGACACAGTACACTGCTTCCGAGCCGACCAGTCCTTGTTTTAACCCCATTATGCCGAGCGCCAGGCAGGGTAACAACAAGTACCATCTTTTAACCCCGGACCTTTCCCTCAAGTACTCTGGCATAGACTGTGCAAGATAACAGTAAAACATTCTGATGTACTATCAGTTATGAGCTGTCACAAGCAAATGGTAACTTACTTACTCTAGAACTGACTATAAACAAATATAAACTTGCAATAGTCACCATGTATGGCTCAAATAAAGATAATCTTGAATACTTCGAAAAAAATGATGACTTAATTCGATCCCTTGATAGTGATCGCATAGTTCAGTTCGGTGATTGAAATGTCATACACAGAGGATATTTCATATGTTGAGTGAAAAATCGTATTTCTCTCATCGAGTGATAGGAGATATTCTTCATCTGTCATTTTTTTGCATTATTAATATGGAATTTGTGTACGAGTTTGGCATTAACGATAAGGGGAGGTAACTCTTGTATGACAATAGTTCCGTCAAAGTGTTCACTGAAATGAAAATATCACTTTTCTAAACTTCGTAAAAGGCGACTAACGGGATCGGGTGGTCAGGCTTGTATTGTATTGGTGAATTTACTATTAGTGAACAGCTTCTTTGGGAAACTATTATTTTACTGATTAAGGGGAAAAACATTAAAGGAAAATGTAAAAACATGGAAATTGATATTATAATGAAGAATATCAGGATATTTACAAAATATAAACTCAAGGTTTACTCGTACGTTCCAAAGCCAGGTGGACAGAAATGGGAGTAAAATCCCGAGTAAATACTAGAGTCTAGAAATCACCTTCATAAATCGATAAGCCTTATAGAAGATTATATGGGAAGGTTAATTAATAAACAGGATGACATACCAGGAAAAGTTCAAAGATACTATCAATCGCTGTATACTGAGTATTTAACTAGTACAATAAACTTTGTCATTCCACACTTCACTCTGGAATTTCTTAAGAGATGGGAGGTGAGTTTAGTATGATGAAATTTTAGCGACGGTTAAAAATCTAACGAATGATAAAAGTCCAGGCCCAGATGGATTAACAGCTGCATTTATTAAATTCGTTTTTGGTACGATGTTGGAAAGTACTCTATTCGATCATTAATCTACGCCTATAGGACAGGTCAGCTTCCAACATCTATCTCAAAGACAAGGCTGAATTACTTGCATCCTAAAGCGTAAAAAAACAAAGGAGTTCCTTACAAATTGGTGTCCCATATCACTGTTTTCAATATTTTATATAATTGTATCAGAGGCAATCTCGCACAGAATTAAACAGTGCTTAATACACTAATAAGTGAGAACCAAAAAGGGTTTATGTCTGGGAGAAATCATAAGACAAATAAATATAATATTATGACTTAATTGAATACACTGAAAATTATCAAATTCCTGTACTATCATTGCTTGTGAATTTTGTGAAAGCCTTCGACACCGTCAGGGCGGTCGGATAGCCCAGTGGTTAAAGCGTTCGCTCGTCACGCCGAAGACCCGGGTTCCATTCCCGACATGGGTACAATGTGTGAAGCCCATTTCTGGTGTCCCCCGCCGTGATATTGCTGGAATATTGCTAAATGCGGCGTAAAACCATACTCACTCACCCCATGCTGTCAACCCCACAGCCACGTAATGTTGCGTTTGTGCCACTATTTGGCGTTGACATCCTGTTAAGTCGAATATCGAGTTAAGAAGAAGAAAATAGTGGTCGACCGATGAGAACTGTATATTCAAGCACATTCAACGGATCAGAACCTCGGTTGGTACTTTATTAAAGCAGTGTTAGATTTTTCGGTTTTGGCAATTCAATTTAAAGTTGGATCAGCACTTTCTACAATGGGACACATTCATTCGTACTGGTGAATGGATTTGGTTTTATTTGGTGAAATATCTAGAGGGTGTCGCCAGGGAGATCCTCTTTCTCCATACATAATTATTCTTTGTGCAGAAATACTGGTAATATTGATACGAAATGCACCACACATCAAGGGAATAAAAATAGGAAATATCGAGTAGTCACTATCACAATTCGCTGATGACAGCACCTGTGTTATTAATGGTTCCGAAGTCGTAAAATGGCTGAAATAATGCCGATGCGACGTTAAATTTTAACTCATTCACTGATGGTTCCGAAAGATGTATCTCCGCAGTGATGCAGGTCGTAGGTTTTTTGCACGTTTCCCCTGGTTAAAAATTAACATTGACAAAACGAGAATAATATGGATAGGACAAATAAAAGATCAAAAATAAAACTATGTTTTCTTACACAGTGAATTTAGTATAACGATAACATTAAGATAGATAATAAATTGTATTTTGTATACATTATACATGTAAATTATATCAATGACCCATGGATGAAATGGGGCCTTTCTTTTGTTTGAATTTAAAAAACAACTTTCAAATAAAAACACTCTTTTTAAAATACATGAGTAATGATTGTTGAACCTTATGCTTGTCGTGAACAGTGACGTTTCTGTGTCGAATGATTGTTGACAACATTATGCCTGTGGCTCTTTTTAAGTGCCAAGATAGGTAAATAAAGGATGCAAGAGAATGTGTCTTTTTGTTTCAGCTTCCTCCCTGTTCACTGTAAAATGAATTGATTCACATTCCTTCTTTTCCAAACTAGCAAAGTCACTCATCCCCGAATATACCTGGGTTGTTTAATAGCTGCTGTTTACCTGTTTTAAAACAATAGACGAAGCGGGATGATACCGCTAAGGGACGTAACTCTGCACGGCGAAATATGAGCTGGATGGAGACAAAAATATACACGCGAACGTTGTCTGTTTAATATCCTTCGACAAATAGGTTTATTGCAAATGTATTGTAATTAAGTTAACCAAATGTTTCTATATGTAATTCACGCAACTCATTGCGATGGCGGCGGGAGATAACTGTTTTCCACAAATCTGGTGTACCAATTCACGACACCGTGAAGGGATATATGCGCGGCGACGCATTCAACTGAGCAAACATAAATATGCTAAAGTATTCCGTTGTGAAAGCGTCACGCTCTAATTTTTAAAAGCGCTTGATGGCTATCAGTCACAATGAGTGACATGTTATGGTGAGATCTCCTGGCCCACCCTTACGCATTCAAGCGGCAACAGAGAGTAACGCAACGATCTTGAAACAGTGGTTTTGCAGTTTGATATCAAATGGTCAGTCCGAGTGTGACATTCGCTGTGCAGAGTTGCGTCCCTTGGGCATGCCAGAAATCTATGATTGTGGGTTCGAATCCAGGTTCGCCCCGATTATGTTTCTAGGTTTGTCAGCTCCATACCCGTGCATGTGGGTTTCACCGAAGTGGTAAACGTCTGAGACCTGCACCACTTCGGGCTTTCCTCCCACATTAAGCTGACACGTCGTGAGGTAATTGGAATAATGTTAAAAGTGGCGTTAAACCCAACTCACTCACTCATTTGATTGTGAAGGTTAAAACCTCAACGTAGTAATAGTTGACTCAATGACATACTCATCAATTAATCCCATGTGATTGTTTATGGGGTTTCAGCAAACTGTAAACGTTACACTGCATTCTTTCTCCATCTTATATGTGACATTATTGGCCAATTTTCGAGTGGCGTTAAACCAAACTCACTCACTCCTGTTTACCTGTTTTTTTAAAAAAAATACCGCTTAGGGATGTAACTCTGTACGGCGAAATGTGAACAGGATAGTGAATATATTATAATATTCGAACGTTGTCTGTTTAATATCCTTCGATCAATGTTCGGGAGCATGGGTGGCCCAGTCGTATAAGGCGCCGCGATTCGCTGTGCAGTGTTGCGTCCCTTGGGCACGCCAGAAACCTATGATTGTGAGTTCAAATCCCGGTTCACCCCGATTATGTTTCTAGGTTTGTCAGCAGCACATCCGAGCTCGTGGGTTTCACCGAAGTGGTAAACGTCTGAGACCTGCATCACTTCGGGCTTTCCTCCCACATTAAGCTGACACGCCGCGATATAACTGGAATACTGTTAAAAGCGGCGTTGAACCCAACTCACTCACTCACTCGATCAACGTTCGCAAAGCTTTGTTTTTAAATGTAATCTTATGTAATTCGCGCATCTCATTGTGATCGCGGCGGGAGATAACTGTTTTTCACAAAGCTGCTGTACCAATTCACGACACGGAGAAGGGATATATGCGCATTCTTCCGAGCACGCATAAATATGCTAAAGTATTCCGTTGTGAAAGCGTCACGCTCTGAAGGCACTTGATGGCTATCAGTCACAATGAGTGATATGTCATAGTGAGAACTCCTGGCCCACATTTATATTGTGGACTTCAAGCGGCAGCAGAGAGTGAACGCAACGATCGGGAAACAGTACCTGTACTATACGTGGAGGTGAGTTCTCGAACTTATAACTTCATTTGTACCGTGAAAATAATTAATCATAATATCATTTTATGTATTACTTTGATGTGAAAGAAATATGTGTGTGTTTATCACGGATCGGTGTACTATTAGATGAACATATGACAAATCTATTTATAAATTGTATTGGAATTTAAAGAGATATCTGTGTGTTTATCACGGATAATGTTGGCAACAGATCGGTATACTGTTAGCTGAACATATGACAAATCTATTTTTTAATTGCATTGGCATTGAAAGAGATATATGTGCTTATGATAGAAAAAAAGGGGGGGGGGGGGGGGGCATTTAATCATAATTTTACTTTAACAACCTGATCAACATGTTATGGTTGGAAAAAATTGTCACCAGACGTAAAACAGGGGGGATAGGTTGGCCACTCCCTGAGCCCCCCCCCCCCCCCCCCGACGCCTGCTGGTAATATTACGGGTCACCCTGACATGTACATGCCGGAGCTAGGTCACCGGGACCAAGGAAATATATACAATGAAATTGACAATGGCTGATTTCACTTGCTATACCTGTCACTACTCTTGTCATACACGTAGCGCTATTAAGTCAAACGTTATGTACTTAAACACTTCGAAAAGGCATAAAATCATTTTTGTCAAAATGGATTTAAAATTCAAGTTACGTTGTTCTGTGTATTCCGATATGAGGTAATCAAACTCAATCATGTTTTTCGGGTTCAAATCTCATATGATGAGTTTCGAGATGGGCTTTAGCCGAAAAACACACCGTGTCTGAATCTTGAAAACATGAGTCTGCGTTTTCATTGTGTCAGTATTTAAAGAGTAATTAAGATATGTTGTAACATCACCATAAAATGGATAAGAATATGCATGAAACCTATGATTGTGGGTTCGAAAACCAGTTCGCCCTGATTATGTTTCTAGGTTTGTCAGCACCATACCCGTGCTCGTGGGTTTCACCAAAGTGGTATACGTCCGAGGCGTGCATCACTTCGGGCTTTCCTCCCAAATTAAGCTGACATAATGTTGGCAACAGATCGTGATATGACTAGAATGCTGTTCAAAGGGGCGTTAAACCAAACTCACTCTCTCAACCACTGTAAAGACGATTAAAGAAGATTTTAATGTCGCAGCATCTTCTACAACCACCTCGTGCCGGGGTTAAGGGCTAAGACAACGAGAACGTCACTGGGGCAGTAAACGGCTCGAAACCAGCCTGAAGGTCTCAACATTGGCCTGTTCTTTCCTCATGTCTGTATACTTGTAGGTTACGCCGCTTATAGCAATATTCCAGCAATATCACGGCGGGGGACACCAGAAATCGGCTTCACACATTGTACCCATGTCGGGAATCGAACCCGGGTCTTCGGCGTGACGAGCGAACGCTTTAACCACTAGGCTACCCGACCGCCCCATCAAGCTTTTAAAGGTATACGAGACACTGACGGTAAAATACAGTAAGCACATAGGCATGTATATTCAGTAAACTACGCTTATAGCGAACTGACGGATATAACGTACTTACTTTTTAGTCGCAGCCGTTTGTTGAAAATATGCTGAATACATTTTTATAACGAACTACGGTTATTACGAACTTAGATTAGTGGTCCCTTTGAGTTCGTTATAAGCGTGTTCGTTATAAACGTAGTTTACTGTACACTCCTTTAAAAACATACCCTAAAAAGATAGCAAGACAACCCAAGCATATGTGAATACAACAGGAAACTGATTCTCAAATGGTATACGAAAATAACTGGTGACATATGTTAAAATAGTTGTTAAAATTGTTGAATTATATGATTGTTGTTAAAAGGTGTTGTGATTTAGTGTATTTTTGTATTTTGAAGATATGTAAAGGAAAAACATATTATTGCATCAACAAAGACGTGTGTACTTTGAATCACCAAATACCACCCATTCACTATTGTCTTCCAGCCCTTATATAGGGGGACACGGGTGGCCCAGTCGTCTAAGGCGCCGCGATTCGCTGTGCAGAGTTGCGTCCCTTGGGCAGGCCAGAAACCTATGATTGTGGGTTCGAATCCCGGTTCGCCCCGATTATGTCTCTAGGTTTGTCAGCACCATACCCGTGCTCATGGGTTTCACCGAAGTGGTAAACGTCTGAGACTTGCATCACTTCGGGCTTTCCTCCCACATTAAGCTGACACGCCGTGATGTAACTGGAATACTGTTAAAAGCGGCGTTAAACCCAACTCACTCACCCACTCACTCCAGCCCTTATAAATGGCTAGCTCGCAACACCGATTCAACGAAATAGGGTGCAATGCACTCAAGGGTTGTTCGACCGATCAGATGAACGTTTATTCTAGGACTTCGACCGACCAGGATGTGATCCTCTGTGGCAGGCTGGATCTTCTGTTGTTTGACTGAATGTGGGATGGACCAACCATTGATATCCTGGTCAAAACTTGGATGTGTGTGAGTGAGTGAGTGACTGTACGAGTGGGGGTGTGTGTGCGTGCGTGCGTGCGTGCGTGCGTGCGTGCGTGCGTGCGTGCGTGTGTTCACGTGGCCCACTGAATGTTAAGCGTGAAAACTGGGACATCCAGCCTGTTTGTAAAGAACGACTCGGGCATGTCTAAGACTTTTAATATCACACAATATGATTCAGTACTATTCACAAGGTTCCAGAAATTCCAGAACATGTATACATATGAATATCTGTGAAGATATCGAGATAATCCGTGGTTCAGTTGGGCTTCATGTCTCTTCATAACAAGTGAGAAGAGTGAGTGGTTTAACGCCGCTTTTAACGACTGGGCCACCCGTGCCCCCTTCATAACAAGAGGTGTGTGTTGTGTGTGTGTCTGTGTGTATATGAAGTGTGGAATGTGTATTATGTGTGTGATGTGTCTGTGTGTGTAATATGTGTGAAGTGTCTGTGTGTGTGGTGTGTGTCTGTATGTGTGTGAAGTGTGGAATGTGTATTGTGTGTGTGATGTGTCTGTGTGGTGTGTGTCTGTGTGTGAAGTGTGGAATGTGTATTGTGTGTGATGTGTCTGTGTGGTGTGTGTCTGTGTGTGAAGTGTGGAATGTGTATTGTGTGTGATGTGTCTGTGTGTGGTGTGTGTCTGTGTGTGTGTGTGAAGTGTGGAATGTGTATTGTGTGTGATGTGTCTGTGTGTGTGGTGTGTGTCTGTGTGTGAAGTGTGGAATGTGTATTGTGTGTGATGTGTCTGTGTGTGTGATGTGTCTGTGTTTTTGGTGTGTGATGTGTCTGTGTGTGTTTGTGTGTGTCTGGTGCGTATGGTGTGAGACCCTTGTACGATTCCAACTATATCATAAGCATCCTAATTCTGAAACCATGTGATGATGACGTCATGCAGCATATTAACATGCCAGTCAATCATCTGGTTGACTGACCTGATGGCTTCCAGTCGCCTGGGGCAGCTGAAGGGATGTCGTGTGATGATTGACAACGAGTCTGCAGTCATGGACAGATACATCGCGACGGTGGATCAGGGACCAATGAACGTCAGACACACTGAAACCCCGGCCCTACCGCCCCATGGTAAATCGTCAGGTTCAACAAACGGAACGGGAGACAAGTTTATGCTGAAACTGATTCGAACTCTCATTGAGAATAATATTATCTACGAAAGTTAATTCTCATACAGCTGTTAATTACCCTTTGGAATTGGAAATTATAGTGAATTTTAATTAGTGATTGTATTTCATATAATATGTTGTATTTCATATAATATGATATCATTGTAACGCTATCGCGATAAATAATAACCTTGGACTGGTTGACAATTAATTAGTGTGAAAAAATAATTTATTGGAAATGTAAAGTTATGTCGAGTTTTCTCGGTCTGCGATGTAGATTTTCACACTTAGCGTGTCGAGTTCAATGACGATTGAGCTGCCACACCTTGTGACCTGCATTGTTTCGTATCTTTGACTCCGACGGCTTAGAAAATACTGGTTTTGTCTGCCCGATTCCAGATCAGGTGATCGTGGTGTAGCCAGTCAATCACTCAACCAGTCAAACCAACTCACTCACTCACTCACTCTTCATCATCATTGTCTTCATCTAATAACATGCTCGCTGTGTATCTATCACTAATATAACATGATAAGATAAAGTAGGAATATATAACATGAGATCTATATTTGTCATTGGCACCACATTGCAAAATCTCTTAAACAAATTCTAAAAGACCGTGCTGACATCTGACAAATGAATAAGCACTGCGCATGTCAACATGTAGCCCATGTGACAAAACAACCCATAATCCATGTTTACACTGACCTTGCAAATATTCAAGGTGAAGGTGAGGATGAGAACAGGAATAGTAAATTCATTTCTCGTTGCCGAATCTCGGGACCCCCTCGCGAGGAATATGCCCAGCATAACTTCCCCTGTACTTGGAATGCGCTTGGCGACTGTTGTATACTCAAGGGCAAAAGAAACATTTACTGTGATTTTATTTCTTATCAGTGAGAGAGTATGGTTTTACGCGGCTTTTAGCAATATTTCAGCAATATCACGGCAGGGGACACCAGAAATGGCCTTCACACATTGTACCCATGTCGGGAATCGAACCCGGGTCTTCGGCGTGACGAGCGAACGCTTAAACCACTAGGCTACCCGACCGCCCCTTATTTTTCATCACATCGTCATGCTATAGAATTACAGACAGTGCAACTCGAAAATATCTGCCCTTTTGTTTAGATATTAGAAGCTACTAGTGTTCCGTAGGGTGATAACGGACCCCAGATGCATGCTTTTGAGAATCTATTCTTTATTAATTGATTTTTAAAATTCACACTTGATAATTTAATTTTTTTTTTAAATTCGTTGGCAATTACAATGTTCTTTGCGCAATTCGCTGACGTGTATATTTATGTCAATTTCCCATTAAATTTCTACACCAGTCTCAAAGGAAACAAAACTTGAAAAAAAATAATTTTGACGCCAATGACCCCCCTTCCCCCTTCCCAAACCGCTCTCAATCAATGAAATGCGTATGTCTTGAAGCATGTGACAGCTTTGAAAGATCACAGATGAGCAATATTTTTATCGGATGTGCTGTTACATATAATACGTGACACTCGACGACGTCGTGCTCTCGCCTCCATGCGTCTGCCGTCACGAAGCCGCCGCAAAAATCTGCCTCTCGGCGCAGTAGATCTCTAAGGTTCACAGACATGTTTTTCTAATGTACTTAAAGTTTAACGCGGTTACGTAATGCTATTATGTACAAAGAACAAGGCTTTACTTCTTTAAGTATGCACTTACACCGTGTGTCCTTCCAACCCTTTGTACCACTGCTCGTAAGGCGTTACTTCACCGTTATACAATGGGTTCTTTTACCGTTATACAACACGAATACACGCGGATGACCCTCAAGCGGATTTTGAGGTATTTTACTCTTTTCACAATATCTGTCAGTTTGATTTATTTGGTTATTCCTCAAAATCTATTTATAAATGTTCGCAGCTCTTGTCAGACTTTCTTCCGACTTAACTCGATATACGTCAGTTGTGCACTGACACGGAATAACAGTGGTGCGCGGATCCGGATTTTGGTGTGTTTTTTTAAGCTCACTTAGCTTTTATAATTTCAGAAATTTTAATAATTATCGGGAAATCCAAGAGGACAGGTAAGAGCAAAACAATGACTGACACATTTGGCGATGTATTTTCAACAAACTGACGTTATTACCTAAAGCAAATTTCCAAATCGCAAATTGGTCTCTCTTTTCAAATAAGGTGAATCCGTGATTGCATACTACTACATATTTGTAACAAAAAATGTGTGAAGATATATAAGGGAACGAAATGGGGGTATTGATGCTCCTGTACCCTCGTACAATCAATAGACTGCGGACGGACGGACGGACTGAATGCACGAAAGCATAAACGAACGAATACATATACGAAAGAATGAACGATCGCATGAATGAACGGTTTCACGAACGAACACACGAACAACTGTCATAATCATCAATACAAATCACTGCTGAACTTGGGATGCAACCTGAGGCTGTTTGAATACAACCGAGGGACGTATTGTAGAAACAAAAGGCTTAGTTGTGGATTGATTGGTTGGTTGGTTGGTTGTTTAACGCCGCACTCAGCAATATTCCAGCTATATGACGGCGGTCTGTAAAATAATCGAGTCCGGACCAGACTATCCAGTGATTGATATCATGAGCATCGATCCACGCAATTGGGATCGCATACATGCATCAACCAAGTCTCAGCGAGCCTGACCACCCGATCCCGTTAGTCGCCTTTTACGACAAGCATAGTCACCTTTTACGGCAAGCATGGATTGCTGACCCCGGATCTTCACGGGTTCTTAGTTGTGGAACCAGGAAGGTAGTTACACAATCGACATAGGCAGAGAAAACTGTGTGATGATGAGTAACATGTAGTTATATATGTGAAGACTATTCTCACACGAGGAAACACTATTCACTGGGAGGTTTCACCGACTTTCCGACTGTTGCAGGACGTGTACAGATCGTCCAGCCTGTTGATAGTGAGTGAGTATAGTTTTACGCCGCTTTTAGCAATATTCCAGCAATATCACGGCGGGGGACACCAGAAATGGGCTTTACACATTGTACCCATGTCGTTAATCGAACCCGGGTCTTCGGCGTGACGAGCGAACAGTCTGTTGATAGAACTGAACCGTTTAGTGTTCACAACCAGTGAATTTGGATTGAATACCAAATTAATGCCATTACAGTGACCCTAACGTTATACTGTAATATAGTCAGCTGTAGAAACTAACAATTTTAGTCCACTAGTCCTTAAAATGAAAACATTTAGCAAAACCTTTAAAAATGACAAATTTCTACTGGTCCTTATGATACCTTAACTATCAGGCAGTTTGGCAAGGTTTACACGACTAGTGACACGTTTTAACGCTGATAGTTTGACAAGAAATTATTGAGAATGAGAACATTGTAAATTATAGATCTTTTCGTTTGTTTGTTTGTTGTTTAACGCCGCACACAGCAATATTCCACCGATATGACGTCGGTCCGAAAATAATGGAGTCTGGACCGGATAATCCAATGACTGCATCATAAGCATCGATCCACGCATGTCAGCTTAATGTGGGAGGAAAGCCCGAAGTGATGCAGGTCTAAGACGTTTACCACTTCGGTGAAACCCACGAGCACGGGTATGGTGCTGACAAACCTAGAAACATAATCGAGGCGAACCGGGATTCGAACCCACAATCATAGGCTTCTGGCGTGCCCAAGGGACGCAACTCTGCACAGCGAATTGCGGTGCCTTAGACGACTGGGCCACCCGTGCCCCCGCCAACTCAGCGAGCCTGACCACCCGATCCCGTTAGTCGCCTCTTATAATTACGACAAGTATTGTCGCCTTTTACGGCAAGTATGGGCCGCTGAAGACCTATTCTACCCCGGGTTTTCACGAATCGAATCGTACAGTGAAGTCTGGATAGAAACTCAATTACCTGCCTCTAGGTTTGTCAGCACCATACCCGTGCTCGTGGGTTTCACCGAAGTGGTTAACGTCTGAGACCTGCATCACTTTGGTCTTTCCTCCCACATTACGCTGACACGCCGTGATATAACTGGAATACTGTTAAAAGCGGCGTAAAACCCAACTCACTCACTCAATAACCTGCTCTCCATACAAAATTACATTAACTTGTAGACTGACCTATCCTGTATACAAATGTTTTTTTAGGGTCGGTGTTCTTTCTGCATGTGTCTGTATGTTGACAAATGATTTATAGAGGCACATGGGATGTGAGGTTAAGTGGATATAAGTTCGCGTTCAAGATTATTTCTTTTATTAAGCGACGCGAATGCACGTGTGTGTGTGGCTACTCGGAATAATGCTGGTTTTATAGTGCTAGCCTTATGAGATACCGTGTGGCATTTTAACCCCATTCAGACATTCATGATCAGTGTATATGTGTGCGTGCGTGCGTGCGTGCGTGCGTGCGTGCGTGGCTGCATATACAAGTCCGGACTAATGCCGATTTATAGTGCTAGCCCACTGACATACGATGCCGCAGTTTCTCATGAATACCTCATTCAGACACAGTATACTGACTCCAAGCCGACCAGTCCTTGTTTTAGCCCCTAAATGTCGAGCGCCAGGCAGGGTAACAATAAGTACCATCTTTTAACGTCTTTTGGTATGACGCGGGAATCACCAATCTTTCCCAATCCGGGCAGTACCGCTATCGACGAAACGGAGGAAATGAGGGATGAAATATGTAGTCATAAATCCCTAGCAGAAAGCACTACCTGTGCATTGAAGACATTTAGATTGATAACGGGATGTTCCTATACTTGTAGTTAATGTTTCTTGGCATGACAGATTAACTATTATAGTAATATGAAAGAGTCGAGTGGTCCTTAACTTATTTTGAGTAGTATGTTTCAATATAAAGCGACAGCTCAAGTCCTGACAAGTCATCTTTTACTTGCTGAGGTGCAGTACCAATTAGATTGGGAGTAATGTTGCACAAATTACAGCACTGAAATGCCTGTCTGTGGAATAGAGCTTGCCCTGTGTGTGAATCGGGTACCGTTTCTTCAGTATTTGCTCTCTCACGTGATCTAAGAATCGATCAATATTTTTGGAATTTTACTTTTTGTATATATTGACTTCATCAGCATTGAAAGTTGATCATATAAGATAAAGGGGCATCTCTGTGCGTGCGTGCGTGCGTGCGTGCGTGCGTGCGTGCGTGCGTGCGTGCGCTCTAATGATGTCAAATGATATCTTGACTAACTAGTACTCGAATTAAACTTGGTATGCATGTGTGAAATCATTCGTACAATGAGTAAATATTTCACCTGAGATCCCCAAGCAGGAGGATGGGGTAAGCCTCAAAATGGAGCAAGTTGGTAAATGTTATTTAAAGCCGCAGACAGCAATATTTGAAGATTGTCACGACGTCCTATAAATTTTCACCTGCTGACGGCATGATCAACAACCCGCGCCGTCGGGCGACGTTGACAGCAGTATACGAGGTCATTGGTCGAGTTGAAAAGCATGGGTAACAGTGAACGCCCGAGGAATGTCCGGTGACGTCCATCCAGAAGAGTGAGTGAGTGGTTTAACGCTACTTTGAACAGTAATCTAGTTGAATCACGGCGTGTCAGCTTAATATGAGATTGTCTTCTTTATGCAGGTCACAGAATGAAAGTGGATTAACCTATGTTAATTCCATCACTGGTGCACTCAATGACACATTATTCTGATCACGCGAAGTAAAATGTGGAATCTTTTCAGCAGCTGGTGATGTTTCCTGCGTTGGTCGTCCTGTTGGTGATTGGTCAGCACACTGCACATGCTGAATGTAAGTATTGCATTTTACACGTGAAGATCCGGGTTAGAAGACGTCTTCAGCAACCCATGCTTGCCGCAAAAGGCGACTATGCTTGTCATAAGAGGCAACTAACGGGATCGGGTGGACAGGCTCGCTGACTTGGTTGATGCATATCATCGTATCCCAATTACGTAGATAGATGCTCATGATGTCACTCACTGGGTTAACAGAGCAATTATTTCTCAGAGCATAGTTCGCTGAATTTTTAGACATAAGGGATATTGCACTTTGACTTCTGGTATATTTTGAAATGTTAAATTTGGTCATTGTATAATAAGAAATATATTCAACGCTCTCTTATGCTTCTGTATGTTTTGGAAGGGGTCAGCTTATTACCTCTCTATTCATCGGTGCATAACTTTGTTTTGATAATACTGTAGACGAATCGAACTTTAGACGACAGTGGCGCCCTCGGTTAACACAGAAACATTGGAAACTGGACTTTTGTCGTCAGTTAACACCTTTGCCTCGGGAAGATGCTGTTTTAATAGCCCCCACTACCCGATTTCACAACATAACGATACATATGTCCACTGTGTTCCAGCAAATGAGGAATGGATGAAGATTGCAAAAGACGAACTGGATAAAGCATTAAACAAACGAGATTATACCGACGTCGCCAAAAACGTTGTTCTTTTTCTGGGCGACGGTTTGGGCGTCTCCACGGTCACGGCCGCGAGGATATACAAAGGCCAAGGTCAAGGTTTCCCAGGCGAAGAAACCCTGCTTGAGTTCGAGAAGTTTCCCAATGTGGCATTGTCAAAGGTTGGTAATACACTGACGATTACTATATTTTGTATAGCGCAGTACATACAGTCAACTCGTTGATGGAGACGTTAACGTTATTCTCTGACGTGGACGTTATTCTCTGTCGTTGACGTTATTCTCTGACGTTGACGTTATTCTCTGACGTTAACGTTATTCTCTTACGTTGACGTTATTCTCTAACGTTGACGATTTATATTCCCATCCAAAGTTCGTTATTCATGTGTTTAGTCAAGTTGCGTTATATATGACTATGTGCAATATCCATAATTCTTCACATGAGGGGTTGACTGCGTTATATTTCCTTTTGGATAATGTTTGATGGGCTATATGACAACCTAGTGGTTTTAACATTCGACCAAGTCCACACTTGGCTGCCCATGTACATTGCTTAGAGACCCGTGACTTGGTTGATGCATGTCATCGTATTCCACTGCGTGGATCTATGGTCATGATGCCAATGACTGGACTGTCTGGTCCATACCCCATTATACGCGTCATACCAAAAGACGTTAAAAGATGGCACTTGTTGTTACCATGTCTAGCGCTTGGCATAAGGGGCTAAAACAAGGACTGGTCGGCTCGGAGTCAGTATACTGTGTCTGAGTGGGGTATACATGTTAAACTGCGGCATGGTATCTCAGTGTGCTAGCACTATAAATCGGCATCAGTCCGGACTAGTACAAGCAGCCACACACATGTGCATGCACGTCGCTATATAAGTGCAATAATTTTGGACGCGACGTGAAACCCAATATCACCTCACCTCACCTCATCTCATATGCTCTTCGCGATACCACGGCGGAACGATAATGTAATTACGCAAATATACCGCTTTAATTCAGCAAACCTCCCGCCTTAATTCCGCAAAACTAACGGTTCAAGTCGCAAACCTACCGCATTAACTCCGCAAACTCACCGCTATAATTCCGCATCAATCTCTTTAATTCCGCAGGCCTACTGCATTAGTTCCTCAAACACATCACGTAAATTCCCCAAACGCACCGCGTTAACTCTGCTTGCTTAACGTTTGCAAAACTGTACCGCGTAAAGAGGTAAATTGCTGTGAGCTGTAGTGTATATTTCATGAAAAATCAAAGCGGCTTTCAACGTAACGGAGGATACTCACTCGCTCACTCACTCACTCAACCATAAACCCCTCCACCCACCCACCCACCCACACACACACACACACACTCACCCACCAACTCACTCACTCACTCTTTATGCAGACTTATAACAATGATCGACAAACTCCAGACTCTGCGGGTACAGGAACAGCATTCCTGTGCGGAGTTAAGGCCAATCTGGGTACTCTTGGATTGTCGAGCGCTGCTACAAGAGGAAACTGTTCAAGTGCGCAGGGAGCGGAAGTGACGTCAATCGTAGACTGGGCAATCGCTGAGGGTAAGTTTCCCATGTGATATTCCACGAGCGATTAGTGCCATATATATCCCCTCAAGATAACGTATGCGATTATTACATAGGTGAAGATCAGGGTTGCAGTTGATCTTCAGCTTCCCATGCTTGTTGCAAGAGGTGACTAACGGGAACGGGTGGCCAGACTCGCCGACCAGTGATTGACATCATGAGCATCTGTCCACGCAGTTGGGATGCGATAACATGCATGAACCAAGTCAGCGAGCCTGAACGCCCTACCTTAATTTGTATATATATTTATATAAAATTATGATGATATAGGATGTAGCCCGTCGCCTCTTACGACAAGCATGGTTGCTGAAGACCTATTCTAACCCGGATGTTCAGACGTGACCTGCATTGTTGATGAACGGGCCAGGACTAACGACATTTCACAGTATTGGTTTATGGCGAAGATAAGCACAAAGCTGTAAATACTATAAAAGCAAAACAAATCATTGTGACCTCCAGCTGAACCGCATTAACCAGGAATCAAAGGTACACATGGTCTTGTGGTAGAGCGTCCGCCCGGAGAGCGGAAGGTCCGATGGTCCTTATTGTTACCTAGCGCTAAGAGGCTAAAACAAGGACTGGTCGGCTCGGAGTCAGTATACTGTGTCTGAGTGGGGTATTCATGTTAAACTGCGGCATGGTATCTCAGTGAGCTAGCTCTATAAATCGGCATCAGTCCGGACTTGTACAAGTACACACACACACACACACACACACACACACACACACACGTGCATGCACGTCGCTATATAAGTGCAATAATCTTGGACGCGACGTTAAACCCAATTTCACCTCAACTCCAAGCAGTAATGACTTCACGGGTATATTATTATGTGATTTGGTGCGAAGTGAAAATGTAATGGTCCGTCTTTTTGTTACCTCACTTCATTATTCACAGTTCTGATCTGTTTTAACAAGCATCTTCCATGAAGTCAATGGACATTTGAAAATGAAGGTTTAATTAAATGATCTCACCAATAGACTATCAAGTTGACCCAGAGTTATGTTGTGGGCACGTGATCCCGTGGACAGCTCACAGGTCTCAAGTATGAGGAAGTTAAGCAACGTCGGTCGCGGAGTGTACGTGGATGGGTGACCTGATGTGAGTCCCACTCCAATGCACATGTGGTGTCTCGGTGCTCGGTAGAATGAGATGGCAATTGTTAACCTTCCAACGCCAAGCAGGTTGAAAAACTGAAAATGATTGTTGAGTGCACTTTGATCCAGATAGCGGTGTAATAATAGCGGTTTGAGCGTGTGGTGTGGAAATCATTCCAATTAGATTTTCAAATTTGCCGTAAACGACATGTCTGACAAATACATTGACATACTTAATCTAAGGGCAGTTTGGTTGTGTTGAATATTTACCCGCCGTTTATAGTCGTATTTTTGTTCTTGGCCAACTGAGCTCTGTTTCCTTTGCTGCAGGCAAGTCTGTTGGCCTTGTGACGACTACACGCGTCACCCATGCCACGCCCGCCGCTGCATACGCACATAGCCCAGAACGGAACTGGGAAGCTGACATTTCAACCCCAGACACGGATGGGACCTGCAAAGATATTGCTCTACAACTCATTGAGAAAAAGAAGATTCAGGTACACATAACCCCATTATTCCGAAAGCTCCTTCTCAAATATATTGCTGTTATTTCTTTTGCATTCATGCTTTGGTCCGAATCGGGGGGAATATCACAATTAGGCATTTACAAGAGACGACAGAAAACGAACTTGAGAGTTATTCCCCCCAGATCTATTTCATTCGGAAAATATCGTAAATATCCGGAGAATGGCGTCTCACATTATTAATTCGAGATACAAAATTGCGGTTGGTGTGTTGCAAATGTAATGCCAACAACTCATTGAGAAAAAGAAGATTCAGGTACACATAACCCCGTTATTCCGAAAGCCCATTCTCAAATATATAGCTGTTATGTCTTTTGCATTCATGCTTTGGTCCGAAACTTATTCTGACTACAAAATTGCGGTTGGTGTGTTGCAAATGTAATGCCAACTGTTACATGTACATTACATGTCAGAGGGGTACATTGAAAATAATTGAATGGTTCTCAGCCAATCAGAATCTGATATTCACGTATAAGGTAGGATAAATACATGTACACACACAATGGTGATATTAATCTACACCATGATTCGCTAATCGCTAGACGATGTCATTGGAAACATTACTGTCCAGATAAAAGAGGTTTCACTGTATACTGATACTGATTCAAATACTGTCCGATAGGTTAGATAGAAATTGCACGATTTGCCTTGAATACTAATTTCACAAAATA
The DNA here is from genome assembly GCF_022045235.1 of Haliotis cracherodii. Taxonomy (NCBI): domain Eukaryota; kingdom Metazoa; phylum Mollusca; class Gastropoda; order Lepetellida; family Haliotidae; genus Haliotis; species Haliotis cracherodii. The sequence continues at coordinate 372,625 of NW_027266277.1, forward strand.
AGTCATACAATCATGCATTTGCGACCAAAATGTAATGAAATGAGTTGATATGTGCACGAATGAAATAAGAAATATTATCCACATTTAAGTATTAGCTGTCGTCGAATATACTACCGTGCTCGTGGGCTTCACCTTGGGCTTTCCTCCCACATTAAGCTGACACGCCGCGATATAACTGGAATACAGTTAAAACCGGCGTTAAACTCCCTCCCTCACTCACTCACTCACTATTAGCTGTCTAAAAGGAGCAGCGACTTTTGTATTGAAAATCGCATCGAGATTTAATTGCGCCAATATGGCGTTACAATATTAGTAATTTATCAAATACATCAGTGTGAGGGGCGGTCGGGTAGCCTAGTGGTTAAAGCGTTAGCTCGTCACACCGAAGACCCGGGTTCGATTCCTCGACATGGGTACAATGTGTGAAGCCCATTTCTGGTGTCCCTTCGCCGTGATATTGCTGGAATATTGCTAAAAGCGGGGTAAAACCTCACTCACTCACTTCAGTGTGAAAGACTTTTCTGAAGTTGAGAAAAGTGCTGTTTTTATTGCAGTGCACAAAACACCTGATAATTCACTGCAGTGATATTCGCTCGTCAGATATCAGAACTTTTCTCTCGTTTCATAAACTTGGTATAACACGGGAGTTCGATCAGTATTATATATTATTTTCACTCGACACACTCTACTTTTCCATAGCTATCGTGACGTCATTACATTGCACGCCAAAAATGATATTTGTAATACGCCAGCAATGTTAAAGTGATATATCGTCTTGTTGATGTCTCCCAACCAGGTGATCCTGGGCGGCGGACGACGGGCGTTTATGATGGCCAGCCAAACTGACCCCGAGACACACAGCACATACAAACACCGAAAAGACCAGCGAGATCTCATCAAGGTATGAGGGGCATATAGTGAAACTTCATTATACCGAACCTCGTTTATTTCAGAGTCCCCTTTACCGGAAACGTCAACACTATACAGAAGCCATTACTCTGGTCACTGCTGTTAACGTCAACACTATACAAAGGCCATTACTCTGAGCACTGCTGGTAACGTCAACACTATACAAAGGCCATTACTCTGATCACTGCTGTTAACGTTAACACTATACAAAGGCCGTTACTCTGATCACTGCTGTAAACGTCAACACTATACAAAAGGCATAATTACTCTCATCGCTACTGGTAACGTCAACACTATACAAAGGCCATTACTCTGATCACTGCTGGTAACGTCAACACTATACAAAGGCCATTTCTCTGATCACTGCTGTTAACGTCAAAACTATACAAAAGCCACAAATGTTTTAATTGGGCTAACACTTCTTGATAAAGTACACATTCTCGTACTTTTGTGGGTTGAGTCCCGTCCGGGATTCGAACCCACACCGCCAGAATGAGGCACCTAATCGCCAGCACACAAAGTCAGAAGAGAATATCGAAAATATTGTTGAGTGTGCGTAAAACAAAATACAAACAAACGTCTTTTATGGACGACAATAAATGATTCGTTAATCTGGACACTTGTTTATCCGGATGGTTTAATAAGTACTGTCCGGAATATGGGGGTTCGCTGTGTCCCGTATCACAGAATGTTCACTGAATACATTGATTGTTCGAGCTGCAGTGTAGTGGCCTGGCTGGTTTGTTTGTTTGTTGTTTTACGCCCCTCTCAATAATAATCCAGCTATATGACGGTGGTCTGTAAATAATCGAGTCTGGACCAGACAATCCAGTGATTGACATCTATCTACATCATGTGCATCTATCTACGTACTTGGGATACGATGACATGCATCAACCAAGTCAGCGGGCCTGACCACCCGATCCCGTTAGTCGCCTTTTACGACAAGCATAGTCGCCTTTTGCAGCAAGCATGGGTTGCTGAAGTCCTATTCTACCCCGGATCTTCACGGGTCCTAGTAGTATAAATCACTGTTTTAGCTGTGCAGAGTGTCGTCCCTAGCCTTGTGTAAGGATCCGATGACATTGGATTCGAAATGAAGTTTCTGTCCGAACCATGACGTGTTGAAACCGCTTGAAACAGTATTTAATTATATCACATGCCAAGGATCCAAACTGAGATGGTGGCGGTTGGGTAGCCTAGTGGTTAAAGCTTTCGCTCGTCCCGCCGAAGACCCGGGTTCGATTCCCGACATGGGTACAATGTGTGAAGCCTATTACTTGTGTCCCCCGCCATGATATTTCTGGAATATTGCTAAATATTGTGTAAAACCATACTCGCTCACAACTGAGATGAATCCGAGATTCGAACTTCTAAACAGCAGACCCTATGAGCTAAGTGACGCTACTCTGACCAGGGTTCTTTGGACTATGAACAGTAATACAGACCGGCACGCCGATCTGTGTAAAGGACCCAGGTCAATGTTGTGGAGCAGGTGCATTCATTAAGCATTGTGGGTTAGGACGTGTGGTTAAAAACATCTGTATCTTATATTACAGGAATGGTTATTTGAGAGTTCTCTCGAGGGGCAAACGGCCAAGTATGTGTGGAATAAACAACAGCTAGCTGCCATCGACCCCAAAGACACGGACTATCTGCTCGGTGAGATGTCGACAGAGGCTCTGCTTGATATTTATTTATGTGACTTTTCGAAAAAGTATGAATGATCGAATATACCTATTTGACCTCCTGCGAGAAAAATTTAAAAAAAACCCAAGGTGTTCTCTGGTCCTGATGGCACAGTGGTAAGATATCAAAGTACAATCTTGGTTGTCAGATGTAAGATCAGAAGATCAACTTCAGACCTTAATACTGTGTTCGTTTTCATTCGTAAATCTTTTCATTCCAAAAGAGCCGAAGACCCGGGTGCGATTCCCCACGTGGGTACAATGTGTAAAGCCCATTTCTGGTAATATTGCTGGAATATTACTAAAAGCGGCGTACAAAAATGCTCACCCATGTATGCCAAAGGAAACCAAACTGTGTCTACAGCACTCTCTATTTGACATGACAACGGATTAGAAAAATAACTGATTGCTTTAATATGGTCCACAGTTTTACAGAAGCTGATATTGGGTTCTAGGTCAACGGAACTAAATTCTTCCTTCCTCTGGTTCAGACATCAGCTTTCAAAATGCAACTTAGCAACACTAAGTCTACGCTTCCAATCCCGTAATGTAAACTATTTCAAAGAAACTTTCAAACTATCTAACCTGAATTATAACTCTTTATATTGGGGGCACGGGTGGCCCAGTCGTCTAAGGCACCGCGATTCGCTGTGCAGAGTTGCGTCCCTTGGGCACACCAGAAACCTATGATTGTGGGTTCGAATCCCGGTTCGCCCCGATTATGTTTCTAGGTTTTTCAGCACCATACCCGTGCTCGTGGGTTTCACCGAAGTGGTAAACATCTGAGACCTACATCACTTCGGGCTTTCCTCCAACATTAAGCTGACACGCCGTGATATAACTGGAATACTGTTAAAAGCGGCGTTAAACCCAACTCACTCACTCACTATAACTCTTTATTACCGAACTGCATGCCGTGTCCTAATAATTTCATCACTGATGACGATTTGGCCCTTTCAATAATTGTTGCATTCTCGAAAGACGAAGTCGTTTTCTTACAACCTGACTTACATGAACACCGTCATGGTCGTCGCTGGGTACAGCATACACGTACATTGATCACAATCATCAGAGAGCCATTCAGAAAGGTATTTGTTATTTATTAGCGGAAGGTATTGTTGGTAATGGCCACCAAATACTAATTGTTAATTCTTGAAATTGTAGATATTTAAATATGTGTCTTTGTTCAGGTCTTTTTGAGGCGTCCCACATGCAGTATGATCTAGAGCGGGACACCACACCCGCCGGGGACCCGTCGATTGCCGACATGACCAGGAAGGCGATCCAAATCCTGCAGAAGAATGAGAAAGGGTTCTTCCTCTTGGTCGAAGGTAATAAGTGGACAATTCCTTGAGACTGACGTACGAAAAACAGTAACAAGGAAGTTCCTTGAAAATAGTTTACGAGCTAAAGAAACTGGGAGATTCCAAGAAAATAGTTTCCTAGCTCAGAAACTGGGAAATTCCTAGAGAATAGTTTACGAGCTACAGAAACTGGGAAATTCCTAGAGAAGAGTTTACGAGCTACAGAAACTGTGAATTTCCTAGAAAATAAATTTAGTTTACAAGCTACGGAAAATGGGGAATTCCTAGAAAATAGCTATAGTTTACAAACAACAGAAACTGGGAGATTTCAAGAAAATAGTTTACTAGCTCAGAAACTGGGAAAATCCTAGAGAATAGTTTACGAGCTACAATTACTGGAAAATTCCTAGAAAATAGTTTACGAGCTACAATAACTGGAAAATTCCTAAAAAATAGTTTACGAGCTACAGTAACTGGGAAATGCCTAGAAAGTAGTTTACTTGCTACAAAAACTGGGAAATTCCGATAGAAAATAACTTACAAGGTATAGGAACTGGGGAATAACTTACGAGGAACAATAAGTGGGAAATTGCAAGAGTGGAATGACTGATGGTTAAATAGACATAATCAAATTTAACAACAGTTCTCTCAAATTTCAATTACATAAAAAACGAACTCTATATACATTTTTGCCCCTCGGTATGTTTAGTGATCAAATGCTAGATTTATCCGAAAATAAAAAAATATAAAAAAGTTACATGCCGGAAATAATTTCAATCTGCCTCAATGACACTATGGCTTACGGGGCACCGTTACCGAGAAAGGATTCCATGAATAAAACATTTGTTTCCTTTGTCAAATATCAATTTTCACCTTTTCGAGTTACCTGACTAAGTCGCTATCATCATAGTTTGCGCGAGTATCGATCTTGCCTGTTGTGATCAGAGCCCTACAGTTTTGAAAATAAAAATTTATTCGACCTTCCCCCAGGTGGTCGTATTGACCATGGCCACCACAGCAACTCCGCCAAAAAGTCTCTCCATGACGTGGTGGCGTTTGATAAGGCCGTCGCAGAGGCTAACCGCTTGGTGGACATTTCGGACACGTTGACGATAGTCACTGCTGACCACTCGCACGTCTTCAACATCGGTGGCTACCCAAAGAGGGGCAACAACATATTGGGTGAGTGAGGTTGGTTTTACGCCGCTTTGATAAAGTTCAAGGCTTTTCACGGTGCTTCAGCTGAAAGTGGAAGTGACACGCTAAGTGAGTGAGTGAGTGAGTGAGTGAGTATGGTTTTACGCCCCTTTTAGCAATATTCCAGCAATGTCACGGCAGGGGACACCAGAAATAGGCTTCACACATTGTACCCATGTCGGGAATCGAACCCAGGTCTTTGGTGTGACGAGCGAACGCTTTAACCACTAGGCTACCCGACCGCCCCTTTGACACACTAAGTGATGCAGGGTCAAGACCTTCACCATGGTGAAACCACCAATACGGACTTGATGTTAAGTCTGCGGATTGTGATACACCCAAGGGACAGAACTCTGATCCCTATTTACCTGCATTTCCTTTTACATGCAAAGAATCATGTAATGTTCCGAATTATCATATTGCTGGGGTGGGCTATCAAGTACCCGGGTTGAGTGATTAGATAATCAATCCTGATTAACAAGTGTTTGCCTTAAAGAAACATTGAAACGGAGGAGTGAGCTCTCCATATAACGACACGCTAGGCCACACTTATTTTAACTTGCTTTTCGGATCCGCCGACTGGAAATTTTGTTGAGAAATTTGCTTCTTTTTTTATCCCGCCGATAGACTCATAGCATATCGCACCAAAAATATTTTCTAAACAAGAACCCACTGAAGTTGACATATATTTAACATGGGAATCAAAATAAAGTTTGCTGTTGTTCCTGAAACTGATAGGATGCAAAGATGCACAACAGTAGTCCCGCTTAATTTCGTCAGGTTTCCATTGCTTAAAGCTGTGTTGCAGGCTGTCCTCCCTCATTAAATCATTTTTGTTTTCTTATACCAACCGACCTATAGTGGAGGAGAAAAATAACAAAGAATTCAATTTTTTTCACCTACCGACAGGCATTTTCCTGTAAAAAATCCCCACAGCAAGTAAACAAATATGGCCTTATCAACAGTACACGTCCGGTAGATGTGACGTATGTGTCTCTGTGTTACTCTTGAAGGCGTGGTCGACCCCTCCTATCCCAATGGCCCTGATGACGGGATGCCAAGGACTACTCTCGTGTACGGAAATGGTCCCCTGGGTCAAAACCGAGTCAACCTGGCAGAGGTCGACACCAGTGAGTATTTGAGATCAAGGATGTCGAAGTAAAGGAAAATAAAAGCGACACAGTCGTGAAAGAATGTTCTTGTGAATCACAATCAAATAGTGATGATTTATCATATAATGGGTAGGTTTCTCGGCAGGATAAAGCCAACGGATAAAAACTATATCCGTTGGCGTCGCCCTCGTCATTCGGGGATCGAGTCAGAATTAACCATCGGGAATCTGGATAAACTACAGGGATAATTGCTGTCATTATCAAACAACAGTCTAATATACTGAAAATCAGTATCTAACTGTGACGTAGCTAAGGCATTTTATAAGTTTGGGTAACTTTAGAGATATAAATTTTGAAACAATTTTGCGAGGGCACGAGGCCTAGCCAAGCGGGATCAGTAGCCATATGTCTGTGCTTGTAGACCTCTGCGGCTTGAAACCTTCTCCAAAAATTAAAATAGTTGGATTTGGCCGAAATATGTTTGAATTGCTACCTTGTTTCCCTTTGTCGCTGTGTGTACATCTGACTATACTTCTTAACGTTATGACAGGACTGACCGACTGTCAACAACGTCTGACCGTGGCCGTGTGACGTCTCATAGACTAGGGTTCGAGTAGCTTCCCTTTGACAAAGGGCAGTTACTCTAGCGGACAGACCGATGGATTGCCGCGAAAGGCAATTCAAAACTATTGTTCTTTTGCGTATATGTTGCTTCGTCACTGTATAAGAAACAGATTTCAGTTCGAACTATATTGGCTACTGTCACTGTCCGACTGACACACCACTTACCCTTTGACGTAATTAATATCAATGCGCGTTTTGCAGGAAAACTCGCAATGTTTCGGTAATGTAAGTGAGAGAGGGAAAGCGATTTTGAAGCATAGAATTAAATAATGACATTATATGATAAAGAGGTTATCACGCTTGTGTGTTTGGGGATGGTAAATATCCTATATTAGGAATAAACACTATGTATTTAGCTCGCCAAGGCTCGCTAAATACAATGTTTATTCCTAATGCAGGATATTTACCATCCCCAAACACACTCGCGTGATAACCTCTATATACATGTTAAAAGGTGAGCATGTCCTACCCTACCCTTGGCACCCGTGACAAACAAATGCAAAGGCAAGTCAACTGTTCATCTAAAAAGCGCGAAACATATGGAACAAGTCAATCTAGGGAACTGCACCGCACGTTATTTTTGTCACTGATGCCTCAAATTTGGAAATATGCTCCACATGTCCACCATAAACCTTTTTGATTTTTTTACTGAGGCCTTGATCAAACAATTTTTAAGCCAGATTCGTATGGCGCTCTTTGAAATCTTGGTTCAAAAAGCATGCTTGACTGTACGGCTAACCTCAAAAGTTGAATTGAGGATACAAAGTTATATAATTCGCATGTTCTGTGGACAAATGGATTGCTTCTGAAAAAATCACCACGTGTGTTTGGAAAAAAACCCATCGACATATAAAAACTGGATAGAACATTAAAATATGTTTGTCGATTTAATTTCAGCTGCTGATTATTTCAGTCAAGAGGCGGCGGTCAAGATGCCGTACGAGACTCACAGTGGAGAGGATGTGGCGATATATGCGCGCGGACCAATGGCGCATCTGTTTCACGGCGTGCACGAGCAACACTATATCGCACACGTGATGAGCTACTCTGCATGTATTGGACCTTACAAGGGCAACTGTGAGCGTGTGACAAGCCAGGCTTCGACAGTTCAATTCAATGTCTGGGTTTGGGTTTTACTGTGTTTGGTTTCTGGGTCTTGTTTATGATCTCTGGAACCACAGGTCCTAAAATAGTGGTCTTTAATCGTGAACTCCATCAGTGGGTCTGCGTTTTTTACTCTCATGGATATAGCCATTGCTGTTCTTGCTTGTCACAGAAATCCCTGCTCTTTCATATCTGTTTATAGACATATAGTAATAGTGCTTTCGAAATAGAAAAAAAATATAAATTAGATAAAAAGTATTGCTAATGCATACCGTACTCAGTCTCAATCATCGCCCACGCCTTTGTGTATGCGACATATAACAGTTTGTTTCTATTTTCTTAGATTTTATGACTGATTCTTGTGGTATAGACAAGTTCAAATTCATGTACAATGTTTTCAATCAATTCGTTTTCGATCGCATTGCAAGTCGTGGCGTCATTTAAACGGTGAAGTAATTGATCTGTCCAAACGGTAAAAACAAAATACTATATTAAAATTGTCAATGAAATTTAATATCTGAGATCTAAGAAGTATATCGTTTTATTTCAATGGTGCTTTGTATTCAATGACATGCTTACCCTTTCGCGAACACCTTGTGTCATCATTTATTTTCAGTGATTCATTCATGTTCGTAGCTATTTTACCTTTTACGTCCAATGGTATCTTTTTCGTAGGAAAATCGTTTTATGTACATATCCTCGCAACCCGTGATGCTGCGTCCCGCTGTTCTGTGAGGATGATACCCTGAAGGGTGTCTGTCAGGGTGGACAACCAGGTCTTGGATGATGTTGCCGTCACTATACTCGTCAGGGAGTGCACTCTCGTCATGGAGAGTTTTCACCCGGAGTAGAATGGGTCTTCTGCAACCCATGCTTGCCGTAAAAGGTGACTATGCTTGTCGTGAGAGGCGACTGACGGGATCGGGTGGTCAGGCTCGCTGACTTGGTTCATGCATGTCATCGACCTCAATTGCGTGGATCGATTCTCATGATGTCAGGTTCAGACTCGATTATTAACAGACCGCTGTCATATAGCTGGAATATTGCTGAGTGCGGCGTTAAACAAGAAACAATCAAACAAGATATTCAAACGATACTGTCCTTAATAATTTTGGAAAATGTTTAATTAATTCATGTGCTGTTTTAAATATTCACATTATGAATGGCCGCTGTTGAAGTGATTCCGGAAAAAGTGACTTTACATTTGTTGGCAATAAGCTGACACGACGTGATATAACTGGATACAGTTACAAGAGGCGTTAAACTCACTCACTCACTGACTCACTCACTCACTCACTCACTCTTTATACTGTACAGAAGAGAGGAGCAGCATGACAGGACAAAAATGTATACATATTTTCTATGTTATTTTCAAGAGATAAATGTTTTACAAATACATTTGTGATTGTGTTGTATCACGCTGAAAGTGCTAATAATCATAAGATAGCGTCAGCGCTGACAGTTCTCTACTCATAGCTGAGGAAGAACGCGAGGCATGTGCTGAACAGGAGCCAGACCAAGAACCTAGAAGGCTGCCATGAGAAGTCAACCAACACTCCCCTCAGGGGAGTTCTACCAACTCTACCCCCTGGTAGTTCTCCCAACTCTACCATTTAGGAGAGTTCTACCAACTCTACCCCCAAGGAAGGCTCTACCAACTCTACCACCCGTGAATATCCGGGGTAGAATAGTTCTTCAGCAACCCATTCTTGCCGTAAAAGGCGACGATGCTTGTCGTAAGAGGCGACTTACGGGATCGGGTGGTCAGGCTCGCTGACTTGGTTGATGCATGTCATCGTATCCCATTTGTGTAGATCGATGCTCAGGATGTGAATCACTGGATTGTCTGGTCCAGACACGATATTATTTACAGACCGCAGTCATATAACTGGAACATTGCTGAGTGCGGCGTTAAACACCAAACAAAGAAACAAACAAACAAACTCTACTACCTAGGGAAGTTCTATCAACTCTACCAATTTCACAAGACAGCGTCGGCCGCCAGTCTGGATGGTAAGTGAAGAGTCCTGCATGGAAAGGCACCGGCATTGTTGACAGATTGAAACGCAAGAGCATCATTGTCCAGCTGAAGAAGGCACCTGCTGTATCATGAGTTACTGTCTTATATATGTCCTGACGCCATTGTGCTCGGCAGGGGAGAATGTAGCAGATTGTTTGTAAACAGATTTTGGATTGAAAAAATCGTATTCAATTAAGCTGAATTGAATTAATAATATAAATGTAAATTCATTATAATGCTTGTACTAGTCCAGAATAATGCCGATTTTATAGTGCTAGCTCACTGAGATATCATGTCGCAGTTTAACATGAATACCCCACTCAGACACAGTATACTGACTCCGAGCCGACCAGTCCTTGTTTTAGCCCCTTAATGCCGAGCGCCAGACAGGGTAACAACATGTACCATCTTTTAACGTCTTTTGGTATGACACGACCGGGGATCGAACCCCGGACCTTCCGCTCTCCGGGCGGACGCTCTACCACAAGACCGTGGAGGCGGTCTACTGTTTTGGGAGTTTAGGCAAACTGTAAACTTTCTCCATGTAATATGTGACATTACAGGCCAGTTATCGAGCCTGAGAATGTATCATTTGGCCATGCTTACCCAGCTTTGACATGTTTATTGGTTTGTAATTCACGACTGGTATCGACTTATCACATCGACCTCTGAATTGTCCAATGAGCAACACGTGTGTCCACAGCGTTGTCAATTTCATCGTCATGACCTGCACGTGCATAACATGCGTACACCCTTCCAACCTGGTGACAACCCAAATGTGTTTGCCCAACCGATCCAGTAATTATTGTCTCTGATCAGTTCGTAATGTTCTGTTTTCGGCAGTATTTATTCATTTTTTGTAAATATTCTGGCCACAACTTCTGCTGGTTGGTCGGAATATTTCTCCCACTGAGGTCACCTTCCCGGTACCGTGTTACCTCGGGTAAGTTAATTTGTTTACTGCTTTGGTTATCTATAAAATAATTTGCGTTTATTAAATATTTTAAACATTGTTGTATATTGTATTTAGACTGGCATCGTATTATGATATTATATCAATTCTAGATACTGCGGCATGGTATCTCAGTGAGCTAGCACTATAAATCGGCATCAGTCCGCACTAGTACAAGCAGCCACACACACACACACACACACACACACACACACACACACACACACGTGCATGCACGTCGCTGTGTAAGTGCAATAATCTTGGACGCGACGTTAAACCAAATTTCACCCCACCACCTATACATGATACATATACATGTATTACGTGTAATCCATTTATAAACATATTACAAAATATACACTTGACATACACTTATGTCAAACACACAAGTAGAGTGACCTAGAAGACTATATCATTGTGTTATCTAGTCTACTCATCCAACCCTACACGCATCCCGACATTAAATCTAGTATTTGTTCACAAGTATTCGTTTATCTTGAACAAGGTGAAGGGGCGGTCGGGTAGCCTAGTGGTTAAAGCGTTCACTCGTCACACCGAAGACCCGGGTTCGATTCCGACATGGGTACAATGTGTGAAGCCCATTTGTGGTGTCCCCCGCCGTGATATTGCTGGAATATTGCTAAAATCGGCGTAAAACCAAACTCACTCACTCACTCAGTTTCGATTGTATTTTGAATTTATGACTGGTGGGAGGATTTTGTAACATCTTATTGATAAGTACATGATGATGCTGTGGTAGTAGTAGTAGTAGTAGTTGTAGCAGCAGCAGTGGCAGTGTTGTTTTAACGCCGCACTCAGCAATATTACAGCTATAAGACGTAGATCTGTAAATAATCGAATCTGGACCACACAAACCAGTGATTGAGGTCATGACCATAAATCTACGGAAATAGGAAACGATGACATGCATCAACCAAGTCAGCGAGCCTGACCACCCAATCCCTTTAGTGGCCCTTTACGACAAGCATAGTCGCCTGTTACGGCAAGCATGGGTTGCTGAATACCTTTTCTACCCCGGATCTTCACGGGTATTCTGGCAGTTCTATTTCTAGGTTTGTCAGCACCATACTGCTCGTGGGTTTCCCCAAAGTGATAAACGTCTGAGACATGCATCACTTCGGGTTTTCCTCCCAAATAAAGCAGACTCGCCGTGATATAACTGGAAAACTGGCCAATGCGGCGTTAACCTCACTCACTCATTCAAAACCAAGGATATCGTTATGTTTCTGAACTTATTAGTTTCAATTAAATTGTAAATCCCTATTACATCGTCAATCATTCCCGAACAAGAAAATCACACTGGGCAATTTTTATTATGGTCAAATTGCGTATCGCAATAGGCAAAATAACGTCAATATTAATATGCAAGAAAAAAAAAGAATTTGTTTGTTTTAGAATCAGCAATTGTTCGATTATTTAAACTCTCAGTTTGTATCTCGTTTTTGTCGACCTTGTTTCTCTGGAGCTCTTCGCTCTTATACCCCAAAACAATCTAATTACCATTTTTCCGGCCTTGTAACATTTACCTAACCAGTATAAACATCATCAGCTTCATTCCCAGCAGTATCATTCTTGTTGACATCGTCTCCTTCCTCATCACCATAATCATCGCCTCCGTCCCCATCACCGTCATAATCATCGCCTCCTTCCTCATCACCATAATCATCGCCTGCTTCCTCATCACCGTAATCATCGCCTGCGTCCTCATCACCGTAATCATCGCCTGCGTCCTCATCACCGTAATCATCGGCTCCTTCCTCACCACCATAATCATCGCCTGCTTCCTCATCACCGTAATCATCGCCTCCATCCTCATCACCATAATCGTCGCCTCCTTCCTTTTCACGATAATCACCGCCTCCTTCCTCATCGCCGTAATCATCTCCTCCATCCTCATCACTATAATCATCGCCCCCTTCCTCATCACCATAATCATTGCCTCCATCCTCATCACCATAATCGTCGCCTCTTTCCTCATCACCATAATCATCGCCCCCTTCCTCATCACCATAATCGTCACCTCCTTCCCCATCACCATATTCGTCCTCTCCTTCCTCATCACCGTAATCATCGCCTCCGTACTCATCACCGTAGTCATCGCCTACTTCACCACCGTCACCATCGCCTGCTTCCTCATCACCGTCAGAATTAGTACTTCTTCTTCTTCTTCTGACATATGTCTTCTCTCCGTGTACCATCGCCTCTTGTCTTTGAGAATGACGGCGGTCTGCATCACTTTCACCCTCTCTGTGTCCACCCTTTCTCCACCCTGCACCAATCCTGTCCTCAGCGTCCAGAACATCATGTGGGTAGGGCTGCTTTCTCAAATGCCTTTGCCTGTTCCGCCCTTGACGTTTTCTGACGTGCTTCATGGGGTGCTTGATCTGCATCTCATCAGGGTGTGGTGGCGGGGTGGGAGGGGCACAGCGTTCCTGTCTGGCCGTGTTTAGTGGGCACTCCTCGCCTCCAACGGACAGAGTCAGATATACGGTCTGTGTCCCCGTAGTCCCGTTACAAGCATCCCTCCGTCCTGTCTCTTCATACTGACACTTTTCTACAACAGACATAGGGAATTCGAATGCAGTAAAACATTGGTAACTCGAACACGCTCGCATTAAAACTGAAATTTGCAACATTTAAACCTCTGGCAAACACCATCATTCAAAATCTAATTTCTGGGCATCAAAGGCTCCATAACACCCGCAAGTCTATGGAAAGCTGTATATGTTTGGTTTGTCGTCGCACTCAGCAGTAGTTCAGCTCAACGACTGCCATCTGTAAATAATCGAGTCTGGACCAGACAGTCCAGTGATTGACACCATGAGCATCGATCCACGCAATTGGGATCGATGACATGCATCAACCAAGTCAGCGAGCCTGACCACCAGATCCTGTTAGTCGCCTCTTTTGACAAGCATAGTCGACCTTTTACATTCTTTAAATAAACGTCTTTTGACAAAAAATGAGAAAAGATTGTTTAGATGACTGATTAAAATGACCCAAGTGAAACATTCAAATTCTTTGCGAGATAAATGAGCATATTATTTGACAAGAAATGCCAAATTTATTTAAATATTACGAAGTATTACTAATCTTGGTCACGGTCATGGGGTCGTTATTTTTCTCGTGTCACGACCTAGTGACCTCTCCGATCCCCAGCTTCATTTCCTATGACCATAGTAGTTAGTTTGCTATTTGTGTTTCCCCATGTTCAGAAACAGTTTGGCTGAGCGCCTCAGACTATTGTATTCCCTGCCTGTCCAGGAGATATTGGGGCGGTCGGGTAGCCCAGTGGTCAAAGCGTTTCTTCGTCACGCCGAAGACCCGGGTTCGATTCCCTATATGGGAGCAATATATGAAGCCTATTTCTGGTGTTACCCACAGTAGAATTCCTGGATTTTGCTAAAAGCGGCGTAAACCAATACTCACTCACCCTCTCATGTCCACGGGAAGGATATATATGTTCTTCTGTCAGATCTTGTGTCTTGACCCCCAGGACTTTAGGCTATGTCTGAGGGTCGGTTTGCTACGGGGTGGTCACTTTCAAAACTTAGGTTTCGTTAGTTATTGGTTTCGGGACACTTTCGAATTAATACTGACTTACTCTGGTTCTACTGAGCTAAACTTTGTAGCTTGGGTTTGTGATGCTCAGTTTTTCTAGTAATCCGTGGACAACCAACCTTCTCGTGATTGTCTAGCTACTTAGTTACTAGGGTTTGTGATGCTTAGATTTTCTAGTAATTCGTGGACAACCAACCTTCCCGTGATTGTCTAGCAACGTAGTTACTAGGGTTTATGATGCTCAGTTTTTCTAGTAATCCGTGGACAACCAACCTACCAGTGATTGTCTAGCTTTTGGTGAATTTTAGTATTTCCTTGCTCAGTCAAAGTGACTGAATCTTTAGTCGATTAAAGGAGTTTGATATGTTCTATGTAATAGACACCAGGTGTCTTTTTTTTCGGGATAGGCCATCTGTGTTTATTTCCCGTTATTTAACCAAGCCGAGGTTATTCACTCATTAGAGTGTTGAGTTAATTGACTCAGGTGTTAATAGGTCGCAGCCAACTAAATTGCTTGTCTACGCATCTGGTTGGTTGTGCACTCAACCAGAAAAGTTGTTATTTTAAGGTGTCTAACAACTGTCTGTCTCACTAACGGGAGGACACCGGTTGGTATCTTGTCAAAGTGTTGTTTTAAGCTGCTCTCAATCTAAATAAAGCTGCTTAGCTCAGCCGCTTGTGTATTTGGCGTTGATTAATTAATCAGGTATCTTTGTCAGCGCTCACCCTTTGATCCTTTCAATGTCATCTATTAGTTATTAATAAACCTGTGAACACATTTCCACTTTAACATTATTAGTTTATTCTTGTTTAATGACACCCCTGATCATTGGAACACAGCTCCGTGATTCAATTCTTTATTTCAGTATAAAGGCCATAGGCCCACGTACAAATACTCATTGAAAAATACAGTATGAGGCAGATGGCAGAGGGTGTTAAGTGATAGTATTTCGGATTGCAAGTGCTTCCAGTATATGCTCAACACAATTAGTTACAATACTAGTGCGGTTATAATAATAGTGTATTATATTTAAATAAAGTAGGATTGGAAGAGTAATAAATAGGTAAATACTTATTTCTTAAATATCTGTAACATGGGCAGACAAGCATAAAATGAAACTCATCTTCAATTTCCTGTAAATTACAAAATCTGCACTGCCTATTACAGTACTCTATATCGCATCTTCTACCGAAATTTACCATCAATGGCAACTCGCCAACTCTTAACAAACAAAACATACGTTTATAATGACGGCTTGTGATTTCACAGAGATACTTTTCAACTGTTAGCAATGGCTTATATTCCTTATACATTGATAATTTACGTATTTCACGAACTTTACAATACCAGTCCTGTTGGTTACAGTCTTTTAACCTTTGAACAAATGCATTAATAAAGAGGGTCTCATTACCAACTTCCTGCGAAATTCACACGTGGCCAAATCCATAACTGAATAATAATCTTTTGACACAAGTTACCCATGTATTGCGATTATCTTCATCTAAAGATTTCAGCATTAAATAACATTGCTTAGGGTATCTATAACTGGGTAAAGATAACAATTTCAACCAATATTTAATACATCTCTTGTGATAATCAATAAATAATCACAGCTCCGTGGCACCCACCATGATGATATTGAATGATAACAATTTCAGCATAAATGATCATTTATTTCACTCGAGTAAAACATCGATTATAAATTTTCAGATATTTTCTTTTCAGTTTTTCATCACAGAATGCGTAATACGTGTTGGTTCGCATTGGAGAACTAAACTCAGATTAACTAAACATGAACTTACCTTGCAATCAACTAAACGTGAACTTACCTTGTAATCAACAAAACGTGAAATCCCCTTGTAATCAACAAAACGTGAAATCCCCTTGTAATCAACTAAACGTGAAATCCCCTTGTAATCAACTAAACGTGAACTTACCTTGTAATCAACTAAACGTGAAATCCCCTTGTAATCAACTAAACGTGAAGTCCCCTTGTAATCAACAAAACGTGAAATCCCCTTGTAATCAACAATACGTGAAATCCCCTTGTAATCAACAAAACGTGAAATCCCCTTGTAATCAACTAAACGTGAAATCCCCTTGTAGTCAACAAAACGAGAAATCCCCTTGTAATCAACTAAACGTGAAATCCCCTTGTAATCAACCAAACGTGAAATCACCTTGTAATCAACAAAACGTGAAATCTCCTTGTAATCAACTAAACGTGAAATCCCCTTGTAATCAACTAAACGTGAAATCCCCTTGTAATGTAATGAACAATGAAAATGTAATAAGATAAAATGAAATGGATTTGAAACTTAAAATGAAGTTTGATTAGCGTATGTTAACAATGTAAATGGGTTACTCTCTCAACTATTTCTATTCTATTATGTTCTATTTCTGTACTATTCTAATTCACTATTTTGTAACTTAGAGAGACATATCAATTTACTACTTGCACATATGAACGCCAGAAGCCAACTGAAATACACTGTGTCTAGAGCATGCGCATTTTACGCTCATCCAGCAAGAAGCACGGGCTGCAAGCCAACTTTAACGCTTTCCGCGTTATCAAAATGTTCTGTATTCTTCATTACTTAAGGCTAACAGCATATAAAGATACCTTTCTGGATGAATTAAATCGCCACCATGATTTATTAATTTCACCTTCTGAAAATATTTGCATTTCTGGGAACACCTGAATGGAGTTTAAGAGTTACACCAGTGTATATCTCATGTTGATTTATATGTATGTTTGCCACTTTGGATTTTCTGTAAGTATCAGAACATCTTGACAAGAACCACAACACTGTGTTTACCTTGATCAAGAGGCTTTGGTTCTGTTCTGATCACCAGGAACATCAAGATGGCGGAACATATCAGTTGTCCGCGCATGTCGTCTGGAAGACATACAAAATAATTTGGATTGAATACTAAATTAATGCCATTACAGTGACCCTAACGTTAAACTGTAATATAGTCAGCTGTGAAACTAACATTTTTAGTCCACTAGTCCTTAAAATGAACACATATAGCAAAACCTTGAAAAATGACAATTTTCTACTGGTCCTTATGATACCCTAGGGGGCACGGGTGGCCCAGTCGTCTTAGGCGCCGCGATTCGCTGTGCAGAGTTGCGTCCCTTGGACACGCCAGAAACCTATGATTGTGGCTTCGAATCCCGGTTCGCCCCGATTATGTTTCTGGGTTTGTCAGCACCATACCCGTGCTCATGGGTTTCACCGAAGTGGTAAACGTCTGAGACCTTCATCACTTCGGGCTTTCCTCCCACATTAAGCTGACACGCCGTGATATAACTGGAATACTGTTAAAAGCGGCGTAAAACCCAACTCACTCACTCACTATGATACCTTAACTATCATGCAGACTGACAAGGATTACACGACAAGTGACACTTTCTGACGCTGGTAGTTTGACAAGTAATTATTGAGAATGATAACATTGTAAATTATAGATTTTTTTAGTTTGTTTGTTGTTTTACGCCGCACTCAGCAATATTCCAGCTATATGACGGCGGTCTGTAAATAGTCGAATCTGAACCAGACAATCCTGTGATTGACATCATGAGTATCTATCCACGCAGTTGAGATCGATGACATGCATGAACCAAGTCAGCGAGTCTGACCACCCGACCCTGTTGGTCACCTTTTACGACAAGCATAGTCACCTTTTACGGCAAGCATGGGTTGGTAAAGACGTATTCTACCCCGGATCTTCACGAGACTTGATTTTTTAAGTCATGGACCAAGAGATAAGTTTGTCCAACGAACACTGCTAACCTAAAGCTACTAAACCAAACTGTTCAATATTTTGCCAGACTACATCTTTTCCTAATTAAAGCACTGTCGGAAATCCTAGAAAACTGCTTTTCTGGCTCCATGGAATAAATACGACTCATAGTACTATGTAAAGAGCATATATCAAAATAACGCGAATTGACCTAATCTAGCCTGTCTTAACTGATTACCCTTAAAATGTACTAAAATGATGATAAACTTCGTGTGTTGTCATGCATGTATGAAATGGCATATAACATGAGGTAATTACCTGTCCCTGTGCATTCTCCAAGGTGCAAATGTCACCGAGTTGGAGGTGGTCTCAAAATATTGCTGTTATTGTACGTAATTGACATGCGTTGATGGGCAGCAATTTAGGATATGTACTGCATTATATTTGCTTGGAAACATGGACTAGTTAAGTGCTATGAAACCGGACGAGTATTGGAAGGTTGCGGTTTTGGAATCCAGAAGTATTTGTTGTTCTACAGATGGTTTCTTGAGGTAGCATTTATCTCCGCTGATGACGTATATGAATCTGTACTTTTGAATCTTGTGTTGTGCTTGCTATGAACCCGTTACACTTAGCCAAGATGCGCACAACAGGGTTGAGCTCACACTGTCTGACCAGCGTGCGTAAGATAACGTAACCGTATTGTGCTGCTAGCACATGTGTCTTGTACTGGTTTCTTATTCAGCCGAATTTTCTCCATGAGTTGAACTTTGGTTTCATATGGTCTGAAGTCGACAATGTCATATATTCCTGTATGGTCGCCTTCAGACTACTCATGGTTTGGGCGACAGTATCTGATTCCCGGACGTTATATCAACTGGCGTTATCCATGGCGTTGTTTAAAATTGGCAATAGCTGAAGTTCCAACCAGTCTATGAACACATCACCTCCTATAATTTCCTTATGAAAATCACCAGGTTTCTTTTTTGCCTCGAAAACTAGCACACATCCATCAATGGGTTGCAGCGTGCAAAGTTGAGGTGAAATGGGGTTTAACGTCGCGTCCAAGATTATTGCACTTATATAGCGACGTGCAAGCACGTGTATATGTGTGTGTGGCTGCTTGTACAAGTCCGGACTGATGCCGATTTATAGTGCTAGCACACTGAGATACCGTGCCGCAGTTTAACATGAATACCCCACTCAGACAGAGCGATAGGATGTCTTACATCAACCAAGTCGGCTCGCCTGACCACCCGATCCCGTCAGTCGCCTCTTACGACTATAAATTTTTCAGACCAGTCTGATCAGAATTTGTCTTTGATATTAAAACCGTTATGTATATCCAAATTCGCCGTCATAGCTTGAAGTTCAAACATGGCAGAGAAGCACGGAAACGACATTTCACACCTGACCTACAAGAAGTGCGTTACACCAGACTCGTTCGGAGGTAGCAGACAGATCTTCTACGCAGTTGCAATAGGATGACTAACCAAGTCAGCGAACCTGACTACCCGATCCCGTTAGTCGCCTCTTACGACAAGCATAGTCGCCTTTTTTCAGCAAGCATGGGTTGCTGATCATGAAGACCAAATGTATCCCGGGTTTCCCAGGTCCCGTGGTGGTGATTGAATATATTCTACTTTAGCTTTAATACTTGTAGAAACATTTTCTGTGCCTTATTTTCCAAATGGCAAATATCGGAAGAGTGAGGTCTGATGCGGGACGTCCCGGTGAGCGGTGAACCCGCCGGATTTACAAGCTCCCGCATTGCGGATTGTAGGCACATATTCACGTATTTGAACATATACGTTTCCAGCAGATTATCAGTTTTCCGGATTAACAGGGTTCATTGTATTTGTATAATAATGTAATTTGAAACATTTACCTGGAGTCTGTGTCGTCGGGTCTTATATTGATCGCTTAATTTTGCGCACATCCACCGATAAATATAAACGCTGAGGAATGTTTCTATGCTGTTACATATGTTAAAAACAACAGTACAACTAAAACGGTACATTGCTACTTACCACGTATGTTACCCTGTCCTGAAAGGGCTTTTTCCGGGGTACAATATGTCTTACGTTTTTGTCTACGTGTGCGCCGCGGCTTTCTCCAAGACAAGTGTCAACTACTGTAAAACGTCAATGCTTCATTCAAAATTAATTCTGGATTTTGTTTCCATGACAACTGGGATCTACAGACATTTCAAAACCAGGGGAACAATTGCGAAGTAGGTCATAGAACACGTTTCACGTCGGAGCGGTTCGTGCTAATTATTTTCACAGTTTGCATGTTAATATTTAGCTTTTTGGCTCTCATTCGGTTATCACCTATTTCTTACACGTCCCATTTGTCACACATCTCTATATTCCCAGTTGTTACACGTTCCATTTGTGACACATCTCTATATTCCCAGTTGTTACACGTCCCGTTTGTCACACATCTCTATATTCCCAGTTGTTACACGTCCCATTTGTCACACATCTCTATATTCCCAGTTGTTACACGTCCCATTTGTCACACATCTCTATATTCCCAGTTATTACACGTCCCATTTGTCACACATCTCTATATTCCCAATTGTTACACGTCCTATTTGTCACACATCTCTATATTCCCAGTTGTTACACGTCCCATTTGTCACACATCTCTATATTCCCAGTTGTTACATGTCCCATTTGTCACACATCCCCATATTCCCAGTTGTTACACGTCCCATTTGTCACACATCTCTATATTCCCAGTCGTTACACGTCCCATTTGTCACACATCTCTATATTCCCAGTCGTTACACGTCCCATTTGTCACACATCTCTATATTCCCGGTCGTTACACGTCCCATTTATCACACATCTCTATATTCCCAGTTGTTACACGTCCAATCGATCACATATCTCTATATTCTCAGTTGTTACACGTCCCATTTGTCACACAACGCTATATTCCCAGTTGTAACACGTCCCATTTGTCACACACCTCTATATTACCAGTTGTTACACGTCCCATTTGTCACACACCCCCACATTCCCACTTGTTACACGTCCCATTTGTCACACATCTCTATATTCCCAGTTGTCACACGTCCCATTTGTCAAACATCTCTATATTCCCAGTTGTTACACGTCCCATTTGTCAAACATCTCTATATTCCCAGTTGTTACACGTCCCATTTGTCACACATCTCTATATTCCCAGTTGTTACACGTCCCATTTGTCACACATCTCTATGTTCCCAGCTGGAGTTGTAGCACAAATGTTATTGTGAAATGATATGATATAAACTAAAAGGCAGCTAAACTGTATTGAATGTATGGTTAATCTGTATAGACCACAATATATATGAAACAATAAGATATTCTTTGGTGAATAAATTAATGTATTTATTATATTTTACAGTCAGGTCTGAACTACAGTTTTAATCAATTGTTTTCAGTATGTTACCTTGGTTTACAGAGTTTGATTCAGCCGCAAAGCCATAAAATGCAAACCAATCAAATTCGAAAAAAATCCGTAATATTTCCAGGAGTGATCCTTGACCAACACCTCACTTGGCGCAAACATATAGAATATGTGGAAAACATGTCAAAAAGACCTGCACGTATTACGGGCAATTTCAGGCACGTCGATATCTTTGGGCACATCGAGAGACACTCAGATAGACCACTACAAATCACTTATCAGATCAAAAATAGACTATGGTTGTGAGGCCTTCCACTCAGCATCAAACACTGTCTTGAGCAGCATCGACAGAACACAATCTAAAGCCCTAATGCTGGCCACAGGTGCAGCAACAGGCACTTTACTAGAAGCCCTGCAAGTAGAAACCCTAAGAAGAGAGCAGTCCATATTATATTTATAACAAATAATATACATAGAGAAAGTACAAGTTTACTTTTCTACAGTATCTTTATATAAGTACCTGAAGTACAACATTGCTTTTCTACCTTTCTTGGATCCCTCCATTCTAATACTTAGGTAACATAGGTTAGACCAGTCAGTGCCTTCAGCCATGGCCTATGTTGTTTAATGTGTGTGACAAATGGGACGTGTAACTAATGTATGCCCAACCCTCTATATTATCAATTCAATTCAGTTTATTCATATATGACTAAGGCCACAGGCCCATGGTACAGAATACATGGCAATGTGGAAGCGGTTAAAAATGTTAAAAGGATTCATTTCTTAATAACATGGCATGATGTTTTCGATATGAACATAGCATGATTCTCTGAGAAACATTGGCTGTCCCAGATGTAACCATGCCAACATTTATACAGTAGACATTTAACATTGTGTGCCCAATTTTGATCGCCATTCTTTTCAAAAAGTAGCATCACAATAGCAAATATTATAATATTTTTTTGGGTAATCTGCTTTTTGGCATTTTTAGTAATTTTAACCAATATCGTATGAGTTTTATATTGTGATATATACATGCAAGAGCATGCGACCACATTCACCATAAACCATTACGTTAGAGAACTATGTTCAGCACCAAGACATCTCTTACAGGCGTATAAATGTACGGATTCAATTTCTTTAGCCTCTGCATAACCCCATATTTCCGACCCACAGGAAAGAATAGGAGCTATTTTTGTGTCAAAACTTTTGAAGAAAGATTTATAAGCCCAGTCGCTAAAATGTGCCAACGTTTGTAAAATTCCCAATAACATCTTTTTACCTTGGATTGCAGAAGTACGCATATGTCGGTTCCATGATAATTTTCTTGAAAATATTACACCAAGATATAATATCAGGTTTCAGATTGAAGTAATTGTCCCCGAAAGCACCACTTTTCATATTTTTGACAGCGTATTTCCTTCGCTAAATACAACAATATTTGTCTTATCCAAATTAACATTAAGTTTCCACGAATGACAGTACATTTCTAGCTGACCTATCAAAGTTTGTAAACCTTTTACAATCCTTGAGAACATGAAGATATCATCTGCAAATAGCTACATAAATATTTTTATAAGTTGAGGATGAAATTGTATACCATCATCATATTTTTTTCATTTGGGCTTACTGCACATCCGTGGCGTACACCAGTATGGTAGATGAAAAAATCTGAATACATGCCGTTTTGTTTAACACATGATTTTCATGTAATTATAACTGCCTTATAAATATCACATAACAATTTACCCATTTTATTACTGACACCGTGTGAATTAAATAGATACCATAACTACAGGCTGCATCGAATGCTTTAGAAAAATCTACAAATATAGCACACGATTTTCCACGTTTACGTTGAGTATACCTATCTTCAAGAGCCTCGAGGATAAACATATTATCAGTGGTAGAGTAACCTTGTCGAAAACCTGCTTGCTCTTCCTCAATCTTTTCACATGTATCGTCGGGCAGTCAATGGAAGACTTCGGGCTTCTGCAAATGATAATGCCCTGAAAAATAGCATTAGTTTATTTGTATTAAATAATAATTCCAAATACGACAGTGTGTTATCAAGAGAGTATTAAAAGAATTCTGTTATCAGTCTATTTATTCTAGGACTTTTCAAGTTTTTCAGGTTTTGAATAGCAGATTTAATTTCTACTTTTGAGATTGGTGAATCTAATATGTCGTTGCCAAATTCGTTTCATCATTATTCAAAGAGTTCAATTACAAGTTATTTGTGGAATCATCACCGCTAAAAATATTTTTGAAGTAATTAACCATTCATGAATGTCTATGTTACTTTTAGTTTTCTTCGTTTTGCTAATGCTTTTCAAGGTCGTCCGAAACTGTTTTGATGAGCTGATACTTTCTTCTTTCTTCTTTCTGCTTCTTTCAATGAAATTTTGTTTCATTTTTTTCTGCAAGGAGCTTCATTCTTATGTTTCGAATCAGTGTACTTAGCAAGTGAATCTTTATCTTTCAGGTTCCTTATATGGTTTAAAAGAGTGCATCTTTCCTTGTTTAACAACTCTCATTCCTGGTCAAACCACTTTTTACTTTCTCTATTGTGGGTTTCTTCTCTTTTCATTACATTCCCTGCATATACAATAACTTCTGTAAATAACGATACACCTTCATCGACATTTGTAAAAACAGAATTAATAGCTTTATTTAAGAGGCATGCGAAGGTGTCTGATAACAGACGTTCTTGGAAAATGTCTGCTTTGCTGTTGTCACAGTTTATCATTAAATGACTGTGGTTTGCGTTATCAAATGATGGTTTTCCACATGAATGAAGCGCCCGTACAGACTTTGTGAGATGCATATTCTGTGATTCGTGGCGTGACTCAATATCAAAATGTAGACATAAGTCAAATATATCCATGGTGCTAATGATGTAATCGATAACACTTGCCCCAGCATTGCCAACAAATGTAAAGTCACCTTTTCCGGAATCACTTCCACAGCAGCCATTCATAATGTGTATATTTAAAACAACACATGAATTAATAAAATATTTTCCAAAATTATTAAGAACAGTATCGTTTGAATATCTTGTTTGTTGTTTAACGCCGCACTCAGCAATATTCCAGCTATATGACGGCGGTCTGTAAATAATCGTCACTGGACCTGACGATCCAGTGATTGACATCATGCGCATCGACCCACACAATTGGGATACGATGACATGCATGTCAGCGAGCGTAACCACCCGATCCCGTTAATCGCCTTTTAGGGCAAGCATGGGTTGCTGAAAACCTATTCTACCCCGGATCTTCTCGTGCCGTTTGCATATCTGATCAGATTAAACCTGCCTAAATGAAAGTCCCAGTATGAACGCATCATCAAAATTCTGTCAAACAAATTATGTCAAATGTTTGATAACTTTGAGAGCAATCCTGATATATTCCAAAACACGAGTTTCACAGCATTAATGATACAAGTAGGTTCAGACGACGCCCCCTGTATATCCGGGCCCTGGCCACACCCCTATCTCTTCTGTGTTCGTCTACCACCCCTGCCTGCGTTACCTCTGTCGGTGGGTTGTTTCCGTCACGTGACTCGGGTCGCGTCACCTCTGTATTCACGCGTGAAGCGTTCGTATCACGTACAGTCCGTTTGACTCCAAATGAGAACGATGAGCAGCGCATCTTGTCATTGAATGAACACGGTCACTGTGTAGCACGTGCGGACCGTGCTTGCGCTGTTCCTTCCAAGGTTTGTCCCCCCCCCCCCCCCCCCCCCCTACGTGTCATGTATACATTTCTATACAAAATTGCTATGTGTTTACATTCAAAACGACCGCACGCCAAAGACCCTGGTTCGAATCCCGCCATGGGTACAATGTGTGAAGCCCATTTCTAGTGTCCCCCGCCGTGATATAGCTGGAATATTGCTAAAAGCGGCGTAAAACCATACTCACTCACTCACTCAAAACGACCGCTAGTGGTAGAGCTTTTGTTGGGTACAGGGTATTCATGGTCAAGTACCGTATTGATGTTTCATACACTTTTCTGGATTTCGAGTTATTTTGCAATTCATCGTTCTCATTTGGAGTCAAACGGACTGTACAGGAGCAGACGACAGTTTACCACCTTTAAAAAAAATGTTTTTTTGCACAGCTCTTTCTCTTTGTTTTCTTCTTGTCTCTGGTTCATCGTCAGATCGTTTGCTATACCGTAGCCTCTGAACTTAAGAGAACCTCTCAAGTTCAGTCTTTATTTTACCATCCCAATGAACTATTTTTGCAATAACTGGGTGCTTTATCGGACGACGTGCGTCCTATCCTAGATTGTATGTGCCCTCTCGATATCCCCCAGTGTTCATTGTTCATTGTTATCAGTTCTGCCAGAGTTCAGAACATACAATGTTTTATTTCTGCAAACAGAAGATTCGTTTGGACTCTCAGGAATACCAGAGATAATACTCTTGTTCCTTCTGCTATATGTACGTCTCTCAAGATCCTCTATGCGTGTATCAAGAGCATCAAAACCTCATCAACATTATCATCAACAGCATCAATATCTAACCTCATGATGTTATTTTCTCCTTTGGCCTCCTTGAGTTGTTTTTCAACATCGTCACTACGTAACAACTGAATGTCGTTCCTCTTTGAACTGATGTCGTTTGTTAGTTTATCCTCTGAATCTTTTAATTGCTGAATGAACAGATATATAAGAATACCTGCACATGGATTGCATATACAACTGTCTCGTCAGTAGTCGGGTTTTTTTCAAATGTAAACAAAGGGGTGTGATTGTACTCACATATATGAAAGTTTATTCTGGTGTCAAACGTACTCAGATTAGAACACACGTAGCTTGCGTTGTTTGCAATGGTCATACCTGAAGTCTAAGTCGACAGTAATAACAATGTGCAAAGTAGTATCCGATATGTCACGTCTGTCCCTGGCGTCCATTGCGATGTTGATCGATACGGTTGGGGTTTTTTTCAGTCCGTTTGTGACCCCTTGGCTGCTGAAAACATCCGACCCGGGCTCTATATATTAATCGGACACCCATGTTTACTGAGTAGGATTTTGTCACTTATGGGTCTTCCTTTCGTATCGTTTTCTTCGTTGTTTGTGGCAGCTGTGATAACAACAACCGCTTCCAACGGGAGGTAACTCGCGACTATATTATCTCCATGTCTGTATGTCGGTACACCCTTCCCTCTATATTGTCTATATGTCTGTTTGTCCTTCCCTCTATATTGTCTATATGTCTGTATACCCTTCCCTCTATATTGTCTATATGTCTGTATGCCCTTCCCTCTATATTGTCTGTATGCCATTCCCTCTATATTGTCTATATGTCTGTATACCCTTCCCTCTATATTGTCTATATGTCTGTATGCCCTTCCCTCTATATTGTCTGTATGCCCTTCCCTCTATATTGTCTATATGTCTGTATGCCCTTCCCTCTATATTGTCTGTATGTCTTTCCCTTTATATTATCTATATGTCTGTATGCCCTTCCCTCTATATTATCTTTATGTCTGTATGCCCTTCCCTTTATATTGTCTGTATGTCTTTCCCTTTATATTATCTATATGTCTGTATGCCATTCCCTCTATATTATCTTTATGTCTGTATGCCCTTCCCTCTATATTATCTATATGTCTGTATGCCCTTCCCTCTATATTGTCTATATGTCTGTATGCCCTTCCCTCTATATTGTCTATATGTCTGTATGCCCTCACCTCTATATTAACTATATGTCTGTATGCCCTTCCCTCTATATTGTCTATATGTCGGTATGCCCTTCCTTCTGTATTGTCTATATGTCTGTACGCCCTTCCCTCTATATTGTCTATATGTCTGTATGCCCTTTCCTCTATATTGTCTGTATGTCTGTTTGTCCTTCCCTCTATATTGTCTATATGTCTGTATGCCCTTCCCCCTATATTATCTATATGTCTGTATGCCCTTCCCTCTATATTGTCTGTATGCCCTTCCCTCTATATTATCTATATGTCTGTATGCCCTTCCCTCTATATTATCTATATGTCTGTATGCCCTTCCCTCTATATTATCTATATGTCTGTATGCCCTTCCCTCTATATTATCTATATGTCTGTATGCCCTTCCCTCTATATTATCTATATGTCTGTATGCCCTTCCCTCTATATTGTCTATATGTCTGTATGCCCTTCCCTCTATATTATCTATATGTCTGTATGCCCTTCCCTCTATATTATCTATATGTCTGTATGCCCTTCCCTCTATATTATCTATATGTCTGTATGCCCTTCCCTCTATATTATCTATATGTCTGTATGCCCTTCCCTCTATATTGTCTATATGTCTGTATGCCCTTCCTTCTATATTGTCTATATGTATGTTTGTCCTTCCCTCTATATTGTCTATATGTCTGTATGCCCTTCCCTCTATATTGTCTGTATGCCCTTCCCTCTATATTATCTATATGTCTGTATGCCCTTCCCTCTATATTATCTATATGTCTGTATGCCCTTCCCTCTATATTATCTATATGTCTGTATGCCCTTCCCTCTATATTATCTATATGTCTGTATGCCCTTCCCTCTATATTATCTATATGTCTGTATGCCCTTCCCTCTATATTGTCTATATGTCTGTATGCCCTTCCCTCTATATTATCTATATGTCTGTATGCCCTTCCCTCTATATTATCTATATGTCTGTATGCCCTTCCCTCTATATTATCTATATGTCTGTATGCCCTTCCCTCTATATTATCTATATGTCTGTATGCCCTTCCCTCTATATTGTCTATATGTCTGTATGCCCTTCCCTCTATATTATCTATATGTCTGTATGCCCTTCCCTCTATATTATCTATATGTCTGTATGCCCTTCCCTCTATATTATCTATATGTCTGTATGCCCTTCCCTCTATATTATCTATATGTCTGTATGCCCTTCCCTCTATATTATCTATATGTCTGTATGCCCTTCCTTCTATATTGTCTATATGTATGTTTGTCCTTCCCTCTATATTATCTTTATGTCTGTATGCCCTTCCCTCTATATTATCTATATGTCTGTATGCCCTTCCCTCTATATTGTCTATATGTCTGTATGCCCTTCCCTCTATATTGTCTATATGTCTGTATGCCCTCACCTCTATATTAACTATATGTCTGTATGCCCTTCCCTCTATATTGTCTATATGTCGGTATGCCCTTCCTTCTGTATTGTCTATATGTCTGTACGCCCTTCCCTCTATATTGTCTATATGTCTGTATGCCCTTTCCTCTATATTGTCTGTATGTCTGTTTGTCCTTCCCTCTATATTGTCTATATGTCTGTATGCCCTTCCCCCTATATTATCTATATGTCTGTATGCCCTTCCCTCTATATTGTCTGTATGCCCTTCCCTCTATATTATCTATATGTCTGTATGCCCTTCCCTCTATATTATCTATATGTCTGTATGCCCTTCCCTCTATATTATCTATATGTCTGTATGCCCTTCCCTCTATATTATCTATATGTCTGTATGCCCTTCCCTCTATATTGTCTATATGTCTGTATGCCCTTCCCTCTATATTATCTATATGTCTGTATGCCCTTCCCTCTATATTATCTATATGTCTGTATGCCCTTCCCTCTATATTATCTATATGTCTGTATGCCCTTCCCTCTATATTATCTATATGTCTGTATGCCCTTCCCTCTATATTATCTATATGTCTGTATGCCCTTCCCTCTATATTATCTATATGTCTGTATGCCCTTCCCTCTATATTGTCTATATGTCTGTATGCCCTTCCTTCTATATTGTCTATATGTATGTTTGTCCTTCCCTCTATATTGTCTATATGTCTGTATGCCCTTCCCTCTATATTGTCTATATGTCTGTATGCCCTCACCTCTATATTAACTATATGTCTGTATGCCCTTCCCTCTATATTGTCTATATGTCGGTATGCCCATCCCTCTATATTGTCTTTATGTCTGTATGCCCCTCCCTCTATATTGTCTATATGTCTGTATGCCCCTCCCTCTATATTGTCTATATGTCTGTATGCCCTTCCCTCTATATGGTCTGTATACCCTTTCCTCTATATTGTCTGTATGCCCTTCCCTCTATATTATCTATATTTCTGTATGCACTTCCCTCTACAAACAAACAAACAAACAAACATAGTAAATGGTTATTGTGCACAGATAACTGATAGGGGTTGGGGATGATACCAAAGAGCTGAATAGGATGGCAATATGGCCAGATATGCAGACTGCAGATACCAGTTAAAGGATTCGACAACGCTGCAGGTACCCTTTAAATGAGTTTACAACACTGCAGGTTCCAACTGAAGCAGCCAACAGTGTACGAGTCCTCCTGTTTTATTCAGAGGCGAAACAATCAAACACAGTCAAACATTTACAAACGTCTAGGTTTATGTGTTGCAGAATTTATTGATGTTACAGGTGTTGCATGTGTTACAGGTGTTGCATGTGTTACAGGTGATAGAAAGGATGATACAGGTGGCCCAGTTAAAAATATCAGCTGTTCAAGATTGTGTACGGGTTATGGTCAGATCCTCGCTTCCTGTAGTGAACATGCTTGTCCATATCGATCAGAACAGTCCATAATCCCAGTAATGCTCCGCCCCCCCACATGTCTTAATCCCTACTTACTTACTTACTTACTTTGGAGATTTAACGTGCGCTTTCCGACTGATGCGTATTTCGCACACGGGCCCGGCCAGGCCATTTAATGTGTTTCCGAAAGGGGCGAGGGTGGTCTGTGCAACCCAAGAGGGGGCTTTAGGGGTTGCTTATATAGAATTTGGGAATTTTGAAATTTGGAATAGATGCCGATGGGGTTGGGGAGGAGAACTAAGGGAGCTGGGTATGGTGGATGATTGTTTGTTTTTGTGATTTTGATTTGGTAGGTTATTATGGTTTTAGATGCGTTTTATCAGTTCCGTTTTTATTAAGAATACGCCTAAGGCCTTGAAGTTTTCTAGTTTATTTTGTGGGTTTAGTATTGCTTCTAGAGTGAGAGCCTTGTTTAGATTGAGGGTGGTTTGTAATGCGGTTCGATGTGTTAGGTAGTGTGTGCAGTGGATGAGTGCGTGTTCTGGGGTTTCTGGTTGTTTGCAGTGTGGGCAGTTACCTGTAGTGTGTTTTTTAAAATTTTTTAGGTGGTTATTTAGGTTGGTGTGTCCTGTTTGGAGTTTAGTGATTACTCTGTCGATTTTTTTGGATGGATGGAGAATTTTTGGTTTGGTTAGTGGTTTGCTGAGCACTCTTTTGATTTGGCTATTTGAGTTTAGATATAGGTTATGCCATTTTTTTGTGATTTTTTGTTTGTTTACACTTTTAATTTCTGATTTTGAGATGGGTAAGTTTAAGCTTATTTCTGGGATTTTGAGGGATAGTTTAGCTGCTTTATCGGCGTTTTCATTACCGTATATTCCTACGTGGGCGGGTATCCACAAGAAGGTTATTTGTTTGCCTGCTTTTGTTAGGTCGTTGGAGCTTTTAAGTATTTGATTTATTAATTTAGGTCGGTTTTTGGTATTTTTGTTTTGGAGGGCTTGTAGTCCACTTAGGGAGTCGGTAAGTATTAGGATTTTTTGGTTGTTTTTGGATTCTTGATTGTGGAGGGCTGAGGCCATGCCCATTAGTTCGGCCGTGAATATTGATTGGTTATTTGGGAGTCGGAAGGATTGTGTGGTTTTAGTTGGTTGTGTGGTATGGACTCCGAAACCCGTGTGTTTGGAGGTCGGATCTGAGGATCCGTCCGTGTAAATGTGACACCAATTTGGCCAATTTTTGTGTATGTATGCTAGTGTGGTAGTTTTAGCTATGTTTGGGTCGGTTTGTTTATTTATTTGGCTAGCTAGTGTTGTGTCTATTTTGGGTATTTTAAGTTTAGGGGTGAAGATATTTGATTGTTTGCAGTTTTGTTTAAGATTTTTAATTTGGTGTTCATTTAGGTAGTTTGTTATTCTTTGGGATATTGGGGTAAGTAAGGGGTGTTTACGAGCTAGAGCTTGGTTTTTAGGGCTGATGTTTTGGTTTATTAAGTTTTGGATGAGAGGGTTTGATTGGGACGCGGCCCAGAAATTTAAGCTTAGCTGTTCCCTGCGTAGACTTAGTGGCATTTCTCCCGTTAAGGCCTGAAGTGAGGTGTAGGAGGTGCCATGTTGGGTGCGTGTAATGAGTTTGAGAGCCTGATATTGTATTGAGTTTTTTAGATAGAGAGTTGTTTAGGGTGTTGTATATGGCGCAGCCGTAGTCTAGTTTTGATCTAATTAGGGATATGTAGAGAGAGAGGAGAGTATCTTTGGAGGCTCCCCAGTTAGAGCCAGTTAGGCATCTTAGGGTGTTTAGGTCTTTACTGCATTTAGTTGTTAGGTTTTGGATGTGAGCATCCCAGGTGAGATGTTCATCGAAAATAAGTCCTAAGAATTTGGTTTGTTTTTGAAATTTGATTGTTTGATTGTTTAGCTGGAGGATTGGGGAGGCGGGTTTCATGTTTTTATGTTTGAATACTATTCCTGTTGTTTTTTCTGAGTTAAGGGAGAAGCCCCATTTGTCAGCCCATTGTTGTATTTTATTAAGAGATTTTTGGAGTAGATTTTTGGCCATTTTCATGCTTTTAGTGCGGATCCAGATGGCTCCATCATCCGCGAATTTTGATGTGTTTACTTTAGGGGATAGACCCTCGAATAGATCGTTTATCATTATATTGAAGAGGGTGGGGCTGAGGATACTGCCCTGTGGAGTGCCATTTTCTAGGGGACATTGGTCCGATAGAGTTTGGTCTATACACACGGTTATTTTACGATTGTTTAGGAAGTCCTGGATGTAGTTTATTATCTGACCTTTGAGTCCTATTTTTTTAAGTTTTTGTATTAGCCCATCGTGCCATACCATGTCGGAAGCTTTAGAGAAGTCTAAGAAGATGCCTGTGGTATATTGTTTATTTAGTTGTCCTGTCTTAATATCTTGTTCTAGTCGGGCGAGGTTATCTAGGGTTGAGCGGCCAGGAGTGAAACCGCTTTGATCTGGGTTTATGGTGTTATTTTGGGTTAAGTAATGTTGTAATCTATTTTTAGCCATTGATTCCATTACTTTACATAAGTTTGAAGTTAGGGATATTGGTCTATATGAGTTAGCTTGATTAGCTGGTTTATTAGGTTTAGGGATTGGTATGACTAGGGCCTGTTTCCAGGGAGTAGGAACCTGTCCGTTTAGGTAGATGAGATTGTATAGTTTGAGTAGTGCCTGGAGCAGTTTTAGGGGGAGTTTTTTAATTATTTGGTAAGAGGTTAGGTCTAATCCTGGGGCTGTGCCCTTTTTCCTGTTTTGGATTACGTAGAGGAGCTCCTCCATTGTGGAGGGTTGATTTATTTCTAGATTGTTATTGTTTGGTTCTTTTGTGGGTTTGTTTTCTGTTTTAAGTTTATCTTGGAATTTTTGGCTGAAGTTGCTGTTACTGCTAACGGCCGAAAAGTGGTTGGCGAGATTATTTGCTTTTTGGGCGGGGTTGGTTGAGTTGTTAATGTTAGGGTTTTTTTTATGTCGTTTTAAGCCTCTAATGGCGTGGATTTTGCGCCAGACCGTTCTGGCATCTGTACGGTTATTTATACCTTCGCAGAATTTTTTCCAGTCTCTACTTTTGGCTATTTGGACTAGTTTTTGAACCTGGTGGTTTAGTTCGTGGGCTATGTTTAAATATTTGTAGTCGCGTTTTGCTTTATTGAAGGCTGATTTACGTTTTCGTCTAGTCTGTTCTATTTCCTCATTCCACCATGGTACCGTCGGTTTGCCTGTCTTAGATGTTTTGAAGGGGATGGAGGTTTTGGCTGCGTTTATTATATAGTCTGTTAGGTTTTTACAATAGGTTTCTGGATCATTATTTTCTATTTCGTTTAAGTTAGCTTCGTTGCAGATATCTTGGAATTGGTCCCAGTTAGCTTTGTTGTAATGGAATTTTGGTTCTTGGTTTTCTGTTTGGATTGGTACGTTTGTATTTCCTATGGTTATGTTTATGGGGAAGTGGTCGCTACCTAGCGGGACGTCGTGTACTTCCCATTGAGTGCTTTGGGCTAGATCTGCGGTGCATATGGTTAGGTCGATAGCCGACATTTTTTTGTTTATCTTATCGTACCTCGTGGGTTGGTTGCTATTAAGGAGTACTAGGTCGTTTGTTTCTATCCATTCGGAGATTAATTTGCCATGATTATCTATTTTATCATCTATGCTCCATGTAGGATGGTGAGCGTTAAAGTCTCCTAGGAATATAGTAGATTTATCGCTTATTTTGAGTAGTTTGTTTAGATCCTCAGGTTGGACTCTTAATCCCAGTCCACCCCTCCCCAATCTATACCATGCTCATTACCCCTTCCTCCGCCACCTCCACGTTTACCGCCCCTTCCTCCGCCACCTCCACGTTTACCGCCCCTTCCTCCGCCACCTCCACGTTTACCACCACTTCCTCCGCCACCTCCACGTTTACCGCCCCTTCCTCCGCCACCTCCACGTTGACCGCCCCTTCCTCCGCCACCTCCACGTTGACCGCCCCTTCCTCCGCCACCTCCACGTTGACCGCCCCTTCCTCCGCCACCTCCACGTTGACCGCCCCTTCCTCCGCCACCTCCACGTTGACCGCCCCTTCCTCCGCCACCTCCACGTTTACCGCCCCTTCCTCCGCCACCTCCACGTTTACCGCCCCTTCCTCCGCCACCTCCACGTTGACCGCCCCTTCCTCCGCCACCTCCACGTTTACCGCCACTTCCTCGACCTCTCCTCCCTTGTGTTACCCTTCCTCCATACACCATGTCCTTATAACCGTCCCCATAATCACTCCTACTTCTTCCTCTGCCGTGTCTTCCAATACCCCCTTTTCCTTTACCATTCTTATTCCTCATTCCCCTGCCGCCATCATCCATTTCTGCAAACTCCATGCCTTCCCCGCTTCTTCCTCCAACGCCAAATTCCATATCATACTCATTATCGTCCCCGTAACCCATGCCTCGTCCATCGCTCTCTCCTCTTCCTCCTCCTTCCCCATGTCTTCCTCTTCTTCTTCCGCCTTTACCGTGACCAATGCCTCCACCACCTCTTCCCCCATCGCCCCCATGTCTTCGTCGACCTCCTCTTCCTCCATCGTCACCATGTTGTCCTCCACCACCTCTTCCTCTATCGCCCCCATGTCTTCTTCGACCTCCTCTTCCTCCATCGCCACCATGTCGTCCTCCACCACCTCTTCCTCCATCGCCCCCATGTCTTCTTCGACCTCCTCTTCCTCCATCGCCCCAATGTCTTCCACGACCTCCTCCGCCCATTACTCCAGCCTGTCCCCCTTTACCATGCTTCATTGTCATTATTCCTCCGCCAGCATAATCCATGTCACCCTCAACATCTTTTCCATAACCCACGTTGGTGTCAACTGGATATACTGCTTGATTGTGTACATTTGAGAAACTGGCGGTTCTATTGTTGCTGAACCCCATGCCTGTAGTTAAATATGAACATATCAGTATCGTCCTCTTATACAATTGGGGGGCACGGGTGGCCCAGTCGTCTAAGGCGCCACGATTTGCTGTGCAGAGTTGCGTCCCTTTGGGCACGCCAGAAACCTATGATTGTGGGTTCGAATCCCGGTTCGCCCCGATTATGTTTCTAGGTTTGTCAGCACCATACCCGTGCTCGTGGGTTTCGCCGAAGTGGTAAACGTCTGAGACCTGCATCACTTCGGGCTTTCCTTCCACATTAAGCTGACACGCCGCGATATAACTAGAATACTGTTAAAAGCGGCGTTAAACCCAACTCACTCACTCACTCTTATACAATTGCATATTAATAATTGGGAGAAGAAATATTAGTTTAACAGCTTCTCTTAATTGATAGTTCGTATTTGGAAGTCATTCCACAAACCGAAAATGCTTCCAAACGTCTTTCCTCAAAGGGTCAATAATTTCATCCCTGTTCCATTCAATTCATAGTGGCCAGATTTACAACTTCAATGCGGCATGGCCTTTCAATACATACATGTGCATGGCTGTAACTTATTGGGGGCATGGCCTTCCAAACATATTGTGCTCCCTCCGTGGTAATCTGAATCTTCATATCAATAGAAATGTCTGCTCGGATCGATAAAATCATATAACAGGAACTTCAGGTTTATCGCTGATCTGATATTGTTCAATAATGGTAAAATGGCCAATTCCCTTCCACTGATTTACCCACCTGAACAACAAATCAAATAATCAGTGAAACTGTCTCAACCGTGCCATATTTCGATCAAAGATTCACAAAAGACAAAACAAATTCCACTAGACTTTATAATGATGGAGATGGCTTCAACTTTCCCATCGTCAACTTTCCCTTTATGTTGAGCAATATTCCAGGGCCCACTTGCACAAAGCGATCTTAGCGCTAAGACTATTGCAAGCCTTTGTTAAAGTATGGGAGTTACAATCATCTTAGGACCCGTGAAGATCCGGGGTAGAATAGGTCTTCAGCAACCCATGCTTGCCCTAAAAGCGACTATGCTTGTCGTAAAAGGCGACTAACGGGATCGGGTGGTCAGACTCGCTGACTTGGTTGATACACGGTCATAGATCCCAATTGCGTGGATCCATGCTCATGATATCAATCACTGGATTGTCTGGCACAGACTCGATTATTTACAGACCGCCGTCATATAGCTGGAATATTGCTGAGAGCGGCGTTAAACAACCAACCAACCAACCAACCAACCAACCAACCAACAATCATCTTAGTGCTAAGATCGCTTTGTGCAAGTGAGCCCAGGAGTTCCAGCCTTTATTGTCTACATTTCAAAAGGGTTAGAGCATTCAAGACCTCAGTAATACGACAGAAACGTTTTTGTGGATGACATTCCCAAATTTGACCATCGGTGACCAAAATTATGAATTGGGGAATAGCAGACTTGACTTTGCATGTGTTTGTGACGAGTGCCACCGGTAGGACAGGATAAGCTCACCTTTTTGCAAACACCAGTTATCATCACCAACTGATAGTGATTCATAAACACATGCTTGTGACATAGTTGGAATCGCACTAGCCACTTGCATGTGCTTCGTTTATCGAACTCGAACGTCGCCATTGGTATCATAAATCATTTTTAGGATATTCTCATATAATTGTGTCCCCCAAATATTGATGATCCCCAAGACGTTTTATATTCAGTATATATCGCATTATTCAGGTTTAATAAAATATGGCACCAACGGTAACGCAAGTCATTGGCCTTTAACACTTGGTTATAATATAACTACATACTTTCCTGCAGAGATACGATGGCCAGTGTGGTCAGTATACACACGGCACGTCCAGTGCCGGACATCATGAAGGCAGAAACTGAAAGAATAAGACCAGTTTTAAGCACCCCTGCAAATAATTAATACTGAAATATCCCCATTCAACACAACTCCAAATTTAGTGCTTATTATATCTACGGTAACAGTTAGGCTCTCTTCTCAGATTGTGAGCCCGTGAAGATCCGGGTTAGAACAGGTCTTCAGCAACCCATGCTCGCCGTAAAAGGCGACTAACGGGATAGGGTGGTCAGGCTCCCTGACTTGGTTGATGCATGCCATCGTATCCCAAATGCGTCGATCTTTGCTGACCGCCGTGATATAGCTGAATATTGTTGAGTGCAGCGTTAAACAACAAATATATAAACACATGTGAAAATGTGATTGTGAAGGCATGCTTCAAACTTGTTGAACTTACCGATCGGTAGCCAATATGTTCAATTTGTCTTAATCAGTCTGTATTTTGCAGACTTTTAGATAGGTTTCTGCAGACAGGCTCCCTCAAATTATCATTTGGAGATTGATTCGGATCGTGTGACGCCTGTCAGAAGCAAATGTTGACCAAGCATGGGTGTGTGACCCATTATTGATCAAGTCATTTTAAACGTTCATCCTTTTACGACAAACCACTGTCGTCTTTCTTGGTTGTTATACCATCAACAATATTGAGTGACGGGGGGCACGGGGGGCCCAGTCGTCTAAGGCGCCGCGATTCGCTGTGCAGAGTTGCGTCCCTTGGGCACTCCAGAAACCTATGATTGTGGGTTCGAATCCCGGTTCGCCCCGGTTATGTTTCTAGGTTTGTCAGCACCATACCTGTGCTCGTGGGTTTCACCGAAGTGGTAAACGTCTGAGACCTGCATCACTTCGGGCTTTCCTTCCACATGATCGATATATGAAGCTGATACGTCGCGATATAACTGGAATACTGTTAAAAGCGGCGTTAAACCCAACTCCCTCACTTTGAGTGCCATGTCACACCTAGTGCTTCAGGTTTCTTATCAAGCCTTTACCATCAGTCAACACCCTTTGTATTGCTGTAATCATTGGTATTTTCGAATTTCCCCTATCTTGTTCTGCCCTAGAGGACCGCCCAAACACCACAACAACACATTATACCATTCAGCCTATTGAAATCCGATAGAGGACTATATGAACTACATGTGCAGAAATGATAGGAATAATAAAAATACCTACCCGAATAAGATCTGTGACACCACCTGAGAGTCTTGTCCTGCTTGATAGCGCACGAGGCGAATAGTGGAGTCAGTTAGAGAATGGTGATTGAGTCATCATTTATGCAATCGTGTTTGTTTTGTTGCTATGGAACACTGATTTTTAAAGCAGTCCTGAAAATTTATCTCTTCAAGCTACACATTCCTATTGCGTCTACTCCATTAAATATTTTTTTCTTATATGTTATGGATTGCTATCGTGCTATTATTAATATTTACAGATTAAAATTAAAAAAGCAGGGAAGAGGGTTTGGGTGATCCTGGTACAGTCAGGCTGATTTGGCTCATCATTAGCTCAGGGCCCTTGCTCCCTCTACACGCAGCCCAGACAGCGAATGGGACTTCTCCCCAGGAATCGCTGCCTTGTCGAACCCACCCAGAACTTTTTCAAAAGAATATGAAGACTCCCCGACACTGCAGCCTTCTGCATTACCCAGATTGTCAGAAGGGCTGTATTCCTGATAGCAAACCCGGGTACTCTCCCAATGTCAACAGTTTGGGAGGTACCAGACCTAAGGCATCGAGAACAACTTGGTACTTGGGATGCAAGCGTGACATTTCGAACGCGAGGTACTCATATCTACCATGTTTTTTCCTGAATCTTGTCAATCACATTCGTGTCAAAAGAGACAGAAAATTCAATGATGAAGATGATTTCATTGGATTTATCAAAAAGGAAAAGATCAGGTTTGTTGGCCTGGATAGGTCTGAGACTGAATACGGGCCTATTCCAAAAAGAAATCGTATTCATCATTTTTCATGACGCCCTCTACATATTCTGGGTCGAACCATGGATGGACCTCTGTGTCAAAACCACAAGCATGACGAAGACGGTAATACAATTATCGATCATGTCGCTTAAGGTACTGCTGACAATATGTTGAACAGTCTCATTAAATTCATTGCATAATCTACATTTCATATTTATATTTTGATGCATAATCACACATTGACGGTTTCGAGTGGGAAGTGACTGGTCTTGAGCAGCAAACAGAAAGCCTTCAGTTTCACATTTTAGGCCAGCCGACCTCATCAAAGGACTCTGCATGGTTGCTGATCTTCTCAACACACTGCACATAAACTCGATGCAGTCGTTCAGATAACCTCTCCTTGAAAAACTCCGTCTGGGCCGATTTAATATGGCACTTCGCTTGGTTGACACTCATTTCAGTACCGTCTACCGTCCACAGGCCACAATTCTGGATCTGATTGCTTCCATGTGACGACGATGATGGTCAGTTTTGGACTCCAGTTGTGACCATACAAGATATTGAGCACAGATGACATTCACCTTAAATATCTACTGTTCCTTTTGTGTTATATGGAACCTGGGTCAATGTGAATGACGGGTGAAAAATTTGAACAATCTATTACGATCAGTTGATCATTTATATGACATATAAATTTACAACTAAAGTCACTTTTGCGTTTCTTCTTTTGCAGAGTATACTTCACCTATCTGGTCAGGATGTTAAATATCTATATTTTGTTGACATATCGTTACTTATCATGTTGGAATGCCATGAATTTAAACTTCAATTATTTATCTTGACTACGTGGTTTATATCGGATATTACGCGGGGAAGCCTTCACATAACTCAATAATTGCTCCCTTCCCTCTCCCTCCCCACACCTCCCCTCTCACTTATTTCAAAGGAAATAGGTTTATTCACAAAAAAAACAATATCCCGCATACCAAACCAGGTTAGGTAGCTTAGTGGTTACAGCGTTCGCTCGAAGCGCCGATGGTCCGGGTTCGATTCCTCACATGGGAACAATTTGTGAAGCCCATTTCTGGTGTCCCTGCTGTGATATTGCTAGAATATTGCTAAAGGTAGAATAAAACCCAACCCTCTCACTCACCCAATCACTCAATCACAAACTCATTCTGACTGTGAGTCATATACTAATAGGGCCGCCTCCGTGGTCTTGTTGTAGAGCGTCCGCCCGGAGAGCGGAAGGTCCGGGGTTCGATCCCCAGCCGCGTCATACCAAAAGACGTTAAAAGATGGTATTTGTTCGTTACCCTGTCTGGTGCTTGGCATAAAGGGGCTAAAACAAGGACTGGTCGGCTCGGAGTCGGTATACTGTGTCTGAGTGGGGTATTCATGTTAAACTGCGGCATGGTATCTCAGTGAGCTAGCACTATAAATCGTCATCAGTCCGGACTGATACAAGCAGCCACACAAACACACACACGTACATGCACGTCGCTATGTAAGTGCAA
The DNA here is from genome assembly GCF_022045235.1 of Haliotis cracherodii. Taxonomy (NCBI): domain Eukaryota; kingdom Metazoa; phylum Mollusca; class Gastropoda; order Lepetellida; family Haliotidae; genus Haliotis; species Haliotis cracherodii. The sequence continues at coordinate 413,020 of NW_027266277.1, forward strand.
TAATCTTGGACGCGACGTTAAACCCAATTTCACCTCACCTCAACACATATACTTATAGTTTATAACCATGAGGGGTGTTCATATCTGTATCTGTATCACAATCTTAGGCTACATTCTTCATATTGCTGGACTTTTTTTGTGAACAGTTTTACAGCCTCGCTGTTATTCCTATGGTGTAGACGCTGCCAGGGACATCTTCGACATCAAAGCACAGTGAGAAGCTGGAGGATATTGTGAGGTGGATGAAAAAACCTTCCAGCACACCCAGGCAGCTTGGGTTGTATACTCCCCAGGGAGTTGAGAATGATAACTGGAATGCAAACGGATCCACTGATCGGGGAATAAATAAAACCGCATTTGAGCAGATATTAGTGCCTGGATACTTGCGGTATATTAATGTATTGTATATTAATAATAATTTCTGCAATGGTTTGTTAGGTGACAAATAGAAGTAAAAAACATGTGATATATTATATTGTGATAGGGGCGGTCGGGTACCTAGTGGTTAAAGCGTTCGCTCGTCACGCCGAAGACCCGGGTTCGAATCCCGACATGGGTACAATGTGTGAAGCCCCTTTCTGGTGTCCCCCGCCGTGATATTGCTTGAATATTGCTAAAAGCGGCGTAAAACCATACTCACTCACTCACTCCTTGTTGTTGATTTTCGGTGAGTCAGCCAAGTGGTTAAGGTGCTCTCTCGTCAGGCCGAAACGACGGATTCAAATCCCAAAAGGGCTTCAATCTGTGACGCCCATTTCTTGTGGCCCATCTTGAATATTACCGATAGCGGCGTAAGACACATTTCTCTCTCATATTTTCTATTTTCGTTTTTCCACTTCTACCTAAGTAGGGGATTACGTAGACTAACATATAGTCTCTGAAATGAACATATCGTACAGAAAAAAACAGTTGTTCGGTTATCTTAATAAAAATATAATAAAAGGGAGCCCAGTGACTCTCTTCATTCTGATACTGCAGTAATCTAGACTTGCCAAATGTTATGGACTTGCATGGGCTGTATTTGATATATATTTGTATCACGGTCTGTAAGACAGACTAGGGATTGCGTTATAATTAGAGTTTTAAACTGTTAGGCCTGTGGGAAGCAACATGAGACATGGACCTACCCTGCTGATACTTGAACACATGTCACTTTCATGACATGGGATTGACTGTGTCTTCTTTTTGCGCATTGCACGCACCATACACGTTTCTAACATTGACCCGCTATTTATATGTCTGATCATGAATCTTTTAACACTGACCAGTGTTATGTTTAAGACAAGGAATTTACACTATTGGAAATTCAAGACGCCATTATTGAACTAAAAATTGGCAACAACAAAGAGTGAGTGAGTGAGTTGGGTTTAACGCCGCTTTTAACATTATTCCAGTTATATCACTGCGTGTCAGCTTAATGTGGGAGGAAAGCCCGAAGTGATGCAGGTCTGACTTTTACCACTTCGGTGAAACCCACGAGCACGGATATGGTGCTGACAAACCTAGAAACATAATCGGGGCGAACCCACAATCATAGGTTTCTGGCGTGCCCAAGGGCGTGCAACTCTGCACAGCGAATCGCGGCGCCTTAGACGATTGGGCCACGATAGTGTATGGATAATTGGCCTTTGGTGTAAATTATTAGCCCAGGGGATAAATGGAAACTTCTTACGTATAAGATCAATGTATGATTGTATCAAATCACATGTGTCTGTGAATGGTTTAAAGTTATTTGATTGTAATGTTTGACATTTATAAGCATTTCCTTTTCCCTTGTTTTTGAATTATTTAGAATCCTATTTTGTACAGGATTGCAGATCGATTCAGCCACACTTAATTGTTTTGTTGGGGCTATCGGGTAGTGGTTAAAGCGTTCGCTCATCACGCCGAAGACCCGGGTTCGATTCCCGACATGGGTACAATGTGTGAAGCCTATTTCTGGTGTCCCCCGCCGTGATATTACTGGAATATTGCTAAAAGCGGCGTAAAACAATACTCACTCACTCACTCACTAATTTGTTTGTAGATATTGCTCTGGTTTTAGTTGAACTTCTGTAAGCCGAGGACGCATGCGCAGCTCTTTTGGTCACGTAAAGACCTACAGAAATCACTTAATTGTTTTGAAACTATTGTAAATTGTGGAAGTTTACCGTGAACACGGATCTTGGAAAGCGGATATTTCAAATTCTACTAAATGCTCCACATTTTAAAATCGCCAATCAACTTGAACCTTATTTAATAAACATTCCACACCCTTATCCTTTAAATTGCGATTCTTTAGGACGTCTTGTCGCCGCCTGCCAATAGAAGCCGGAAGATGGAACTAAACTCCGTTGAATGAACGTTTATGCAAGCCGTATGATAGTTTGGACATCTAAGATGAATTCCACTATATTTTCAGATGTAAATATTTTCAACGAACAAAGGGAAATATACATCCCAAAACATTATTAAAACCCCAAATATGTTACAACTCCAGCAATTGTTTTACTGCCATAAGATATATCATGAAGATTTTTTTTAAATTTGTGCAATAGAAATTGTAAAACTCCCGGTTAACGTCTGTCTATCGCGATGTGAAATACTGCTTTTAACTGATATGCCGATGCACTCGGCCTGAGCGAAATAAAGTGATGTTCTGTTCTGATCTGTCCTCTCCAGCAGCTGACCGTAACATCGTGTCATCATTGCACATTATGCCACACAATAATGTACTCACATTTATAGTACATGCTTATTTTGATGATACTAATGATGACGAAGACGATGATGATAATACTGATAATGATGGCGACGGCGATGATTGATGATTGATGATGATGATGATGATGATGATGATGATGATGATGATGATTGATGATGATGATGGCGACGGCGATAAATGATGATGATTGATGATTGATGATGATTGGTGATGAGTGATGATGATGATGATGATGATGATTGCGACGGCGATAAATGATGATGATTGATGATCGATGATGATCTAAACCAATCACTCACCAATCCATTCACTCACTCACAAATTCACAGGCAGCCTGGAAGACAGGGTTCCAGGACTTCAGGATTTCAGGGGTTAAAGAGTCAATGATTCTGCTATTTCTTATCTCAGTGTACCGTTATCTCAATGCATGTGTTTATAAGTCGTGGCACACTTGAGCTTCTGTCACACCTTTACGACCTTTACATCACTAACACCATGAAGACTCTCATAGTTCTCGGACTTGTCGCCATTGCATATGCAAGTCGCTCAGAATGAATAGCTAGTCGTTATTGCATATGTAAGTCCACCAGATTGCATAATTATGTAAGTCCACCAGATTGCATATGTAAGTCCACCAGATTGCATTATGTAAGTCCACCAGATTGCATATGTAAGTCCTCCAAGATGTATTATCTAGTTGTCATTGCATATGTGAGTCCTCCAAGATGTATTATCTAGTTGTCAATGCATATGTAAGTCCTCCAAGATGTATTATCTAGTTGTCATTGCATATGTAAGTCGCTCAGAATGTATGTCTGGTTGTCATTGCATATGTAAGTCTATCAGAATGTATAACTAGTCGTTATTGCATATGTAAGTCCACCAAGCTGCATGTCTAGTTATCATTGCATATGTAAGTCGCTCAGAGTGTATGGCTAGTTGTCATTGCATATGTAAGTCCACCACATAACAACAAAAACAAATGGTGAACGATGTTAACACTATTTAATACAAAAAGTGTTATATTTCCAGTGATATACAGATTGGCATTGTGATCGTAAAACCTAAATAGACAAAAGTTGCTGATGAAAAACGCAGGCAATATGAGTTTGGCACAATGCCTTTTGTCTTAGTTATTGGGGACACTGGTTGAATCTCCTGGGCGTGCAAGAATCCTGTGGTCGTGGGTTCGAATCCCCGATTATGTTACTTCGTTATTCAGTATCATATGCCCGTTCTTGTGGATTTCGACCCGCGTAGAACCGGATTAGAATAAGTCTGCAGCAACCCATGCAAGCTACGGGTGGTCCAGATGTATTTGGCGCCGCAATTCGCTTTCCAAAGGGGCATCCCTTGAGCACCCCTTGGGCACACTGGTGCGCCATGATTATCTTTCGAGGTTTTTCAGCACCAAGTCGTGCTCGTTGGTTTCAACAAAGTGGTATACGTGTGAGAGGTGCATCATTTCGGGCGGTCGGGTAGCCTAGTGCTTAAAGCGTTCGCTCGTCACGCCGAAGACCCGGGTTCGATTCCCGACATGGGTACAATGTGTGAAGCCATTTCTGGTGTCCCCCGCCGTGATATTGCTGGAATATTGCAAAAAGTGGCGTAAAACCATACTCACTCACTCCAACATCAAGCTGTAAACATCACACTGGTGCGCCATGATTATCTTTATTATGCATCACTTCGGGCTTACCTCACACATTAAGCTGTGATAGAACTGGAACACTGTCCACAGCGGCGTTAAAGCCAACCCATTCCTTCTTTTTTGTGTGCCAGGATCCGCTGGTTGTTTATCAGAATTTCATTTTCGCCCGATTCGGATTTTTGTATTCTCAGCACCTGAGTCTGCGTACTGCCTGTCTGCAGACATTTCTTTGTATCTTTCAGGGTCAGTTCCCCAATTTTGGCGACATCTTCAACTTTGGAAACCAAGATCACATCCATGGATATTCCTTTGAATACCACAGGAATGATGTAAGTATGACCTGTGATGAGATTCTTGAATTATTTGCTCCACTTTCGTTTTAATTCTGTTCTCTTTCCTTTTGTAACATATATGAATATTAATCCACCGAATCCCTGCACGTCTATCAATAAATGTAGTCCTCTGAACAAATGAAACTAAATTTTAGACACCTAAAATATTACATCATTTGAACGGTACGACCATGGAGGCGGATAACTTGGTCGTTGTTTTCAATCTCGTGTTAACCTTCGTTCAATCTTGAGCGACACCTTGGGACGGAGGTCAATAGACTGGTTTGCCTGCCCTCGAGCGCTTGCGCTCCTCGTTGCACTATCCCTGCGGCTGTTAGGAGGTTAGGGTACCAGTCTAGGAGGACACATGTTTTGTACAATGATTTCTATATGGCAGGATCTGATCCTTGTGAGAAACGCCACTGCCTGCTTCGTCGTGGACGCCACCAAGGACATCGTCAGCAAGATGGAACACAGAGATACCAGGGAGCAGCTTGAGGTTCGTCATCAGTGTTTGTTTTGTTTTAACATGTGCGATATTTGAACCATTTATCATTCAACATTGTCAATCAATCTTTATTCAAGCACTCTAGAGGCCATAGGCCCAAAGTACACATCACATTACATTTAATGCATGCAATGAACGCTTATTTACAGTTGGGTGCCAGGCGGTTATAACGTTCGCTTGATGCGTTAAATACCCAGGTTCGATTCTACATATGGGTACAATGTGTAAAGCCCATTGCTGGTTTCCCTCGCCGTGATATTGCTGGAATATTGCTCAAAGCGGCGAAGAACTATACCCACTCACTCACTCTGTAATGTAGTAAAATATATAATATATCAACGAACAAATAACCACTGTGTTGTAGCCAGTTAGAAGATTTGATAGCAACGCATAATATCCACTAAGAAACCTTGGACACCAAAGAGTATTGATGTTGGAATGATTAAAGCTAATCCAATTGTGTTTACCTTGGGGTCAGATTTACCTGATAGATCTGTTCTGAGGTGAAATACAATCAATGTTTGGACAGTGAGTGAGTGAGTGTGTTTGGTTTTACGCCGCTTTTAGCAATATCCCAGCAATATCACGGCAGGGGACACCAGAAATGGGCTTCACACATTGTACCCATGTCGGGATTCGAACCCGGGTCTTCGGCGTGACGAGCGAACGCTTTAACCAATAGGCTACCCGACCGCCCCAATGTTTGAACAGAACATGTTAGATTTCTATAGGTACATATAAGGCACCATACCTATTTATTTGCCTATTTGAGGGGATAAAATAAGGACTAGTCGGCGCATGCACGCACTTGCGCACGCTCGCGCGCAAAAAGTCGCTATATAAGTCCAATAATCCAATATTAAACACCATTTCACCACACTTTTGTTTCATTTTCACCTGTCATATGAACATCTGATCTCCCCAGGACGACCTGTACGCCCAGATCAAAGCCAACACCGGAGAGACAGTTAGCAGCATCAACGACCTCCGCAGCAACTACCACGACAACAGGGCCGTGTACGAGTGCTTCAGACACAGCGTGTTCGAGCTTAAGTATATGCCCAACTCCTAGATGAATATAGTGTCAGAACAAACCCTCACATAAAGTAATTTTTCCTGCGTACTTGTGTTCGCCGATTTTCTAGGTTGGTGAGCTACCATAATAAAAGACCCATGAAGATCCGGTTTAGAATTGGTCTTCAGCAACCCATGCTTGTGGTAAAAGGGATCGCGTGGTCTGACGATGACTCGGTTGTTGCATGTCCAAGTCACGGGCGTAAAAGGCGACTAACGGGATCGGGTGGTCATGCCCGCTGACCTGGTTGATGCATGCCATCGATCCCAATTGCGTGGATCGATGCTCATGGTATCACTCACTGGATTGTCTGGCCCAGACTCGATTATTTACAGACCGCCGTCATATAGCTGGAATATTGCTGAGTGCGGCGTTAAACAAGAAACCAACCAACCAACCTTGTCACGGAACTGTGCTCAGGGGTGTCATTAAACAAGAATATAGTAATAATGAAAACGTGGTTCACGGGTTTATTAAAAACAGCTAATTATCCCAACAGATGACAAAATAAAGGACCAAATAAACCCAATCTGCTCTGACAAAGATAACTGATTTAATTTAATCAGAGCAAATACACAAGCTGCTTACCTGAGCAAGCGTATTACAGCAATAGAATGATAGCAGCTAAAACAACACTTTGACAAGATACAGACAAGATGCTTAGCCAGCCGCTTAAGTTGGCTGCGATCAGTTAACACCTGAGTTTATTAACTCAACACTCTAATGGGTAAATAACCTCGGCTGGTTTAAATAACGGAAAATAAACACAGAGGGTATATCCCAAAAAGAAGTCACTTTGACAATAAAACAGACGAGAACGTCTGAATATGAAACAAAAGATTCAACCACTTTGTCTGAGCAAGGAAATTCTAAAATTCCCCCAAAGCTAGACAATCACGGGAAGGTTGGTTATCTACGGATAACTGGAAAAACTGAGCATTGGGAACCCTAGTTAATAAGTTTAGCTCAATACAACCAGAGTAGGTCAGGACCAGATCAAAAGTTTCGAACAACCATCCAGAAGCGAAACGACCCGTAAAACGGCCTTATGAATCCCGTATACTGCGCGCGGACCTCGGAGAGAGCAATCACTCCTTATATGAACAGACAGGAATACAATAGTCTGGGGCGCTCAGCCAAAGTGCGTTTCCAACTTGGGAAAAACACGAATAGAAAACTAACTACTATATCCAAACGGACGATGTACGTATCAAAATACGCCATCTATACGATGAACATAAGCTGTCCAATGGTATCATTAAAGATTTACAACAAGCAATGTACAATTATTGAGGAGGCATTCGTGATCATAAATACATGAGAAATATCAGAGTATACATATATAATTCCACTTATGTTTTAAAATCATAGTTGCAAAAGCATTTCAAGACATGAATATGGTAACGAACATATAGAAGATAACATTTCAAGGCTATACATGGTAAGAGTGTGCCATTAAATCACAAGAGAATGAAATACTCGGGTCACTAATTCTCTAATATGGAATGCAATGCCACTGTACGATGAATGCCGGACTTTGCCGAACGGTGTCGGAAACAAGGGGAAACATACATGTACGACACGGGGACAGTCATCGTATCCCAATATTGTAGTTCGATGCTCATGATGTCAATAACGGGATTGTCGGGTCGGTATTATTAAGCAAAGGATAGGTCACACATGGTGGAGTTCCTAAAGTGGGAATCGATCCTGAGACGTGAAATAAGCACATCCCGAACATACGGAGACACAGCGTGTTTGACAAACTGTGGGACAGGACTGAAATACTAGATCCTGTCAAAAGTCTAGCTTGTCGAGCGCAATTACTAATCCCGTACTCTCCACCCTCGTGGGGGCTGGCTCAGTCGTCTGAGGCACCGCTATTCACTGTGCAGAGTTGTGTTCCTTGGGTTCCAGTCCCGATTCGCCCTGATTATGTTTCTATGCTTGTAAGTACCATACATGTACCTGTGCTCGTGGGTAAACGTGTGAGACCCGCATCACATCGGGTTCTCCTGGTACATCAAACTGACCACCCTATCTACTGAGACTGACCACACTGTCTACCGAGACTGACCAACCTATTCACCGAGACTGACGACACTATCTACTGAGACTGACCACCCTATCCACCGAGACTGACCACCCTATCTACTGAGACTGACCATCTTATTACCCTATCTACTGAGACTGACCACCCTATCCACTGAGACTGACCACCCTATCCAGTGAGACTGACCATCCTATCTACTGAGACTGACCATCCTATTACCCTATCTACTGAGACTGACCACCCTATCCACTGAGACTGACCACCCTATTCAATGAGACTGACCACCCTATCTACTGAGACTGACCATCCTATTACTCTTTCTACTGAGACTGACCATCCTATTACCCTATCTACTGAGACTGACCACCCTATCTACTGAGACTGACCACCCTATCTACTGAGGCTGACCACCCTATCTACTGAGACTGACCATCCTATCTACAGAGACTGACCACCCTATCTACTGAGACTGACCATTCTATCTACAGAGACTGACCACCCTATCTACTGAGACTGACCATCCTATCTACTGAGACTGACCACCCTATCCAATGAGACTGACCATCCTATCTACTGAGACTGACCATCATATCTACTGAGACTGACCATCCTATTACCCTATCTACTGAGACTGACCACCCTATTACCCTATCTACTGAGACTGACCACCCTGTCCACTGAGACTGACCACCCTATCCACCGAGACTGACCACCCTATCTACTGAGACTGACCATCCTATTACCCTATCTACTGAGACTGACCACCCTATCTACTGAGACTGACCACCATATCCACTGACACTGACCACCCTATCTACTGAGACTGACCACCCTATCCACCGAGACTGACCACCCTATCTACTGAGACTGACCACCCTATCTACTGAGACCGACCACCCTGTCCACTGAGACTGACCACCCCATCCACCGAGACTGACCACCTTATCTACTGAGACTGACCATCCTATTACCCTATCTACTGAGACTGACCACCGTATTACTTTATCTACTGAGACAGACCACCCTATGCACCGAGACTGACCACCCTATCCACTGAGACTGACCACATTATCTACTGAGACTGACCACTCTATCTACTGAGACTGACCACCCTATTACCCTATCTACTGAGACTGACCACCCTATCCAATTCCATCCCAGAGCCTGAAGTGAAAAGAGTTGCTGACATGTACTGAGTCGGAACACATGTTCCTCCGTTTCGCTTTATATTTTAATATGTAATAATAATACACACAGTAGATATGAATTACCAACTGACTTCAAGTACCGGCCACATGATAGAAAATTTAATCAGCCAAAAAAAGAATTGATCATCTCGAAAGACGGTAGCATAAAGTTCACGTAAAAGGACATTTTCGTCTGGAGTTCTTTACGACATGTCAGGTGTTGAAACTTGATACAGCACTCTTGTTATTCTGAAAACCGGTCGGGAATCTGCTCGTGGTGTGTACCCGCAAGTGACGCTCAAGAGGTCGTTGTCGGCACAGGTACCTCACAAATATACTCCAGGTACGTTTGTGTATACAGAACGGCGGACGAGTCCATATTCCCCAACCAGAAACCGAAACCGGTTCATGTTGTAGATCCAGTTCTCCTGGTTTCTAGTGCATGCGTGCTGCCTCCACACGATTCTGTTTGCCAACAACTCCCAATCTTTAGGTACCATTACGGCCTTGTCAAAGACATTCAACTTCAGAAGAAGTTCCTCCTGACGAACACGTACTGCCATGTAGAATTTAACCGCGGTTTGGCAAACAGGAAGTGACGAATAAAAAAACCACTTGTTACGCGCATTGTTCCCCTGCCTCGGAATGGACTCATCCCTGGGTACTTTTCTGTATTTTAACTTTTGCAATGGCACATTTCTGTATACAGAAACCAACCTGGGGTATATATACTCTTCAAAAAAAAAAGAAACTTGACATAGATGTAATTCACTTTTTGCCAAATATCAAAAATAATTACATTAAATGAGAACCAAATAAGTCAAACAGAAAGACGATGTGTCTATAATTCGGGAAAACACACGCAAAGCACATAAACGTAGCGTTTGGGGGTCAGTTTTACAGCTTCTTCCAAACGCAGCCGCCTGTAAAAAACGTGCAGGACAGGATCCTGCATTTAGGCATGCAGGCCCCCCTGCTGAATGGGTATAAAAATCCACATCAACGGCTGTTCATACAGTCCTCATAACGGCAGTAGAGGCGGTGACAGAATGCCAAGACTGAATGCAGCTCAATGGAACAACGCCATTGGGAGATTACAAGTTGGAGCAACTCAGGAAGAAGTGGCCAGGCACTTTGGCGTATCCAGACAGACAATCTCCGCACTGTGGACCCGATACAACAACACCAACAGAGTTGACGACAGACCAAGGTCAGGAAGACCAAGGGTGACAACCAAAGCACAATATCGATACATCCGGCTGCGACACCTCCGAGACCGCACTATCACAGCCACGTCTACAACCACACAGATCCCTGGGGTACGCAGAATATCAGATCAAAAGGTACGCAACGGACTGAGGGAGGCTGGACATTTTGCACGAAGACCTGTTCGACGTCATGTATTGAACCCACGTCATCTGGCGGACCGTCTGCTTTGGTGCCAACAGAGAGTTAATTGGGCACGTGCAAGGTGGAGAAATGTACTGTTTACTGACGAGTCCCGTTTCCTACTCACACGTGCTGATGGGCGCGCACGTGTCTACAGACGTCGGGGTGAACGTTACGCCCCCAACTGTGTGCAGCAGGTTGTCCCATTTGGCGGCGGGAGTGTCATGGTATGGGCCGGAATTCATCACGGTGGTAGGACGCCTCTCGTGGATGTGGCAGGTGCATTGACAGGTGTGTGTTACAGAGACTTGATCCTACAGCCTTACGTTCTTACTCACGTCAACGTTCATGGCGGACAGTTCCAGCAGGACAACGCTCGACCGCATATTGCACGTGTTTGTCAGGACTTCTTCTAGCACAACACCATCCAGACATTACCTTGACCAGCCCGGTCACCAGATGTGTCCCCGATTGAGCATCTGTGGGACGAGTTGGATCGACGCGTTCGCAGAAGGAATCCACAGCCCCAAACACTTCCGGCGCTTCTTGATAACAGCGTGTTATTGACAACTTGTTTGCATCTATTGGTCATCGGTGTCAAGCGGTGATTGATGCACGTGGTGGGCACAACCGATACTGACATTTTCTGTACCCCTGTGACATTCACTGTATCGTATATGTGTGTCTGTCTAGGTGACACGATTAATGTTTTGAACATTGTGTACATTGATCTTCAAACAGTGTTTCAATTATGGTTTCTGTGTCCTATTTTGAAAGAATCGCATTACATTTTGAAAGTCAGTGTCAAGTTTCTTTTTTTAAAGCATATATATATATATATATATATATATATATATATATATATATATTGATGATGATGATGATGATGATGATGATGAAGAATACTTCAGGCTATCCTGCCATTTTGAATCATGTTGTAATATTACTAAACACACGTAAAACCTCATTCACCCACCCATCCACTCATTCACAGGCCGTCTGGAAGACAGGGTTCCATGATGGAAGGATTTCAGGGGTTAAAGTGTCAATGATTCTGCATTTTCTTATCTCAGTGTACCGTTATCTCAGTGCATGGTTATATAAGTCGTGGCGCACCTGAGCTTCTGTCAAACCTTCACATCTGTTACATCATGAAGACTCTCATAGTTCTCGGGCTTGTCGCCATTGCATATGTAAGTCCACCAAGATTATCTAGTTGTCATTGCATATGTAAGTCTATCAGAATGTATAGCTAGTCGTTATTGCCTATGTAAGTCCACCAAGATGTATTATCTAGTTGTCATTGCACATGTAAACTCACCAGAATGTATATCTAATTGCCATTGCATATATAAGTCGCTCAGAGTGTATATATAATTATCGTTATTGCATAATGAAATGTAAATCCGCCAGAATGTATTATCTAGTCATGAATGCATTTGTAAGTCCATCAGAGTATGTGTCTAGTCATTGCTTGTGTAAGTCAACCCGAATGTATAGATGCATCTGCGTTTCATAAAATTTTCTTTTTCAAATAACGTTTTTCGTGACCTAATAGTTCATTAATGAAATAATTAAAATATATACTGTGTTTTTGTACTCTTTTTGTTTGGGTGTTAATTGCATCGAAGTATATATACTTTCAAAAGTATATTTTTACTTCTAATTCGACCGCCATAACAACAAATGCAAATGCAGAGTTGCGTCCCTTCAGCACGCCAGAAACCTATGATTGGGGGTTCGAATCCCGGTTCGCCCCGATTATGTTTCTAGGTTTGTCAGCACCATACCCGTGCTCGTGGGTTTCACCGAAGTGGTAAACGTCTGGGACCTGCATCACTTCGGGCTTGCCTCCCACATTTGGCTGGCACACCGTGTTATAACTGGAGTATTGTTAAAAGCGGCGTTAAACCCAACTCACTCACTCACTCACTCATGGTTAAGATAAACAGACTGCCGCAACTCCATTTTGTTGTGGTGAACGGGTATCCAAGTCGTCTTAGGCGCCGCAATTCGCTTTGCAAATTCGCGTCACTTGGGCACGCCAGAAACCTATGATTGTTGGTTCGAATCCCGGTTCGCCCCGATTATGTTTCGAGGTTTATCAGCACCAAATGGTGTTTTGGGGTTTCAACAAAGTGAGACCTGCATCACTTCGGACTTTCCTCCCACATTAAGCTGACACGTCGTGATATAAATGGAATACTGTTAAAAGCGGCGTTAAACCCATCCCATTCTTTTTTGTGTGTGCCAGATTGCTTATTAGAATTTCATTTTCGCCCTATTAGGATCTTTGGACACCTCTGATGTTGGGCTTCACCTGAGTCACCGTACTGCTTGTCTGCATACATTTCTTTGTGTCTTTCAGGGTCAGTTCCCCAACTTTGGCGACATCTACAACTTTGGAAACCAAGATCGCATCCATGGGTATGCATTTGAATACCACAGGAATTCTGTAAGTAGGTTCTTGAATTATTCGCTCCACTTTCTTTTTCAAAATGTTCTCTTTCTTATTGTGACAGATAAGAATATAAATCCACCGAAAGCCTAAATGTCTATAAATAAATGCCTTAATCTGAACAAGATATATTTTAAAAGCAAATAAACAGTTTTCATGAAATCGAATGTCTTCTAAAAAATTAAAAAATAAAAAATAAATTTTTGTATTTTCTGAAGCGTAATGATGAGAGATACCCGAGGCACAGAACTGTATACACCAAGCATATGTATATATTTGAATGAAAACTACGTGGATCACAAACACTGTGCTAAATAATAGCGGAAGCGGATATAACAGCGGAAGCCGTAACATCATTTGAACAGAAAGACCTGGATAGGTGGATAAGTTTCAGCTGACAACGCATTTTCAAAGCTGGCGGGGAATCCCCTGATTGTCAATGGTCGTTGTTTTCAATCTCGTGTGAACCAACGAGAAAGAGCGAGACCTAGAGAAGGAGGACACTAAACTGGTTTGCCTGCCCTCGAGCGCTTGCGCTCATTTCTGCACTACAACTGCAGCCGCTAGGATAGGGTACCAGTCTAGGAGGACGCATGTTTTGTACAATGATTTCTATATGGCAGGATCTGATCCTTGTGAGAAACGCCACTGCCTGCTTCATCGTGGACGGCACCAAGGACATCGAGAGCAAGATGGAACACAGAGATACCAGGGAGCAGCTTGAGGTTCGTCATCAGTGTTTGTTTTGTTTTTACATTCGCGACATCTGAACCATTTATCATTCAACATTGTCAATCAATCTTCATTCAAGCACCCAAGAGGCCACACTCCTTTCGTACATATCGTTGAGATGTTGCAAATAATCTTAACTATTATTTACATTTAATATATTTACATTTGGATAGCCTAGCGGTTCACTCGACACGTTGAATACCCAGTTTCGATTCTACAAATGGGTACAATGTGTAAAGCCTATTGTTTGTGTCCTTCGTCGTGAAATTTCTGGAATATTCCTAAAAGCGACGTAAAACCAGAGACTCACTCACTCACTATATCACTATCGTACTATTTAGTCTTAATTGCACTTTTTAATCAAAGCAATAACTAAACGTCTTTGTGAGTATGGGAAAAACTCGTAAAGTCGAAAAATGTCAACGAACGAATAATTAAGTCGCTATGTAAGTGCAATAATCTTGAATCCAACATTAAACCCACTTCATCCCTCCTCATTATTTCCTTTACGCCTGTCATATGAACATCTGGTCTCATGCTTCCCATAGGACGAGCTGTACGCCCAGATCAAAGCCCACACTGGCGAGACAGTTAGCAGCATCACCGACCTCCGCAGCAACTACCACGACAACTGGGCCGTGGCCGAGTGCTTCAGACACAGCGTGTTCGAGCTGACATATACGCCCAGCTCCTAGATGAATACAGTGTCAGAATTAACCCTCTCATAAAGTAATGCTCCCTGGGTATTTGTGTTCGCAGATTTTGTGGGTTTGTGAGCTACTATAATAAAAGACCCATGAAGATCCGGTCAGAATTGGTCTTCAGCAACCTATATATGCTTGTCGTAAAAGACGACTTACAGGATCGGGTGGTCAGAATCTGACACGGTTGATACATGTCATCGTAACCCAATTGAGTTGATCGGTGATGTCAATCACTGGATTGTGTGATCGAGACTCGATAATTAACAGAGCTATCGCATAGCTGAAATAGAACTTAGTGCGGCGTTAAACAGCACACAAACAAACAAATAAATAAATACTATCAAGCAAAGGATGGGCCACACATGGTCGGCTTTCACGAGGAGTTCCTAAAGCGGGAATCTAACCCGAGACGTGAAATAAGCACATCCCGAACAACATACGGAGACATAGCGTTTTTAACAAACTATGGAACAGGACTGAAATGCAATAATCTGTCAATAGCCTAGCTTGAGGAGCTCACTTACTAATCCTGTACTCTCCACCCTCATGGGGGATGGCTCAGTCGTCCAAGGCGCCGCAATTCGCTGTGCAGAGTTGTGTCCCTTGAGCACGCCAGAAACCTATGATCGTGGGTTCCTATCCCGGTTCACCCCGATTATGTTTCTAGGTTTGTCAGCACCATACCCGTGCTCGTGGGTTTCACCGAAGTGGTAAACGTCTGAGACCTTCATCACTTCGGGCTTTTCCCCCACATTAAACTGACACGCCGTGATATAACTGGAATACTGTTAAAAGCGGTGTTGACCCAACGCAATCTCCAGCATGTCATTTAGTACACAGTCGGCCCTTTGCGTTCGACCATATAAGGTTGTGTACCAAACTGTCCAACCGTCGTGCAGTACGTCTTCAGCTCCAGGTCATGGTGTCTATATTTTACTAGTTCTTCAGTACAGTTGAGCACGTTCATTTCATTCAGATTCCACGGAAAGACACATTTTGCTTACAACTAAACTTTCTCAAACAAGGTTTCACTATCAAAGGCCAGATTAAGACATTCGAAAAACGGTTGTTTGTTTGTTTGTTTGTTGTTCAACGCCGCACTCAGCCATCTTCCCACGGCAAGGGAATTAACTGACTATAAAAGTCCAGTTTCCACCTTTGCTTACGAGTTATGTTCCTTCTATGTGCTATTTAACCAATCAGATTCCACCTCTGATGCCACATGCCTTTATTTCAAACAAGACCGCCTCCGTTGTCTAGTGGTAGAGCGTCCGCCCGGAGAGCGGAAGGTCCGGGGTTCGATCCCCGGCCGCGTCATACCAAATGACGTTAAAAGATGGTACTTGTTGTCACCCTGTCTGGCGCTCGGCATTAAGGGGCTAAAACAAGGACTAGTCGGCTCGGAGTCAGTATACTGTGTCTGAGTGGGGTATCCATGTTAAACTGCGACATGGTAACTCAGCTGGCTAGCACTATAAATCGGCATCAGTCCGGACCAGTACAAGCAGCCACACGCACGCACGCACGCACGCACGCACGCACGCACGCGCGCCGCTATATAAGTGCAATAATCTTTGACGCGCCGTTAAACCCAATTTCACCTCACCTTATTTCAAACAAAATGGCGGCGCCCAGTGAAGGCGATCCGATCGATAATGACCAGCCAACCAACTGAAACTGACCACCCCGTCTACCCGGACTGACCACCCTTTCCACCCAGACTGACCACCCAATCCAATTGTGTCGCCTCTAACGACTGGCCATATCGTGCGAGGGACCAAGTCCCCGTGGTTATTGCAGAGAATTCGGCATCATTGAATGTAAACAACGATACACGCCCCTGGGGGCAAAATGACCCACAACATAACGGTTCTTCCAGCTGATTGGTCTCCAGACGATATGACGTCATAGTGCACTGACTCCAAAACGTCAGTGATTAGACGTCACACATGCTGCATTGTTGAGCTAGCACGACGTCATAAAAACACACGTTATGAAGTTGTGATGACCTTCCATTCTTCTGAATCTTCTTTCTGAATCGGGTCGGTCGGGTAGCCTAGTGGTTAAAGCGTTAGCTCGTCACGCCGAAGACCCGGGTTCGATTCCCGACATGGGTACAATGTGTGAAACCCATTTCTAGTGTCCCCCGCCGTGATATTGCTGGAATATTGATAAAAGCGGCGTAAAACCTCCCTCACTCACTCTTTCTGAACCAGTGTGAGAAATCGTAATATAAAGAAGAACGGATCATCTGCTGTTAATGATTGAACGAATAACAATTGTTTCAATTTCATATTTCATTGCATAGTCAAAACGAAGTCGAACTTAAAACACACGAAAGAACATTTTTTTAAATAAAAGTCATTCTTTAATATAATCATACACTTTGAAGCATTACGATGAAGAGTACTCTAACTTGAATACGTCGTGGTGAAAACATTCGGCTACCGCCCTGATATCATGGTAGTCGCTGCGGAGGTCGGTTAGATTCGCCACAGTCTCGCCCATCTCGGCAAGGATCTGACCGTACAACTCGTTCTGAAAGAACAGCGCATGCGCGTGTCAACATGGCTCGGAACAATAGAAAAGATAGTGTATCAAGGCAAGAGAAAGTATATACCCATGTTTGATGGTGGCTAAAAATGAAAATGGTTATTTGATGGTGATTATTTGATACGGGTGTCACAGACGATCATGGATCATATTAATGGATATCTGACAATCGGTCACGTGCATATGACTCCTCAAGGAACACGGGGGTCGCAATTTCAATGAACTCAGTAATGCTTGTTTGTTGTTTAAGTGAGTGAGTGAATATGGTTTTACGCCGCTTTTAGCAATATTCCAGCAACATCACGGCGGGGGACACCAGAAATGGGCTTCACACATTGTACCCATGTCGGGAATCGAACCCGGGTCTTCGACCGCCCCTGTTTATTGTTTAAAGCCGCACTCAGAGATAGTGCAGCTATGTGACGGCGGTCTGTAAATTATCGAGCCTGGATACTAAGACATGCAAGACACACATGTGTAAAACTAACCAAATATCTCACTCACTTACTAGCTAAATCACGCACGCACGCACCCACCCACTCACTCTAAACGCTCACTCACCTGCAGTCACTCACTCACTCACCCAAACACGGCAACAAACAAGTGACTCACTCACTCGCCCAAAACACAGACACCCACTCACGCACACACACACTCACTCAAAACATAGCCAAACACAATTTATCACTCATTCACCCAAAACACAGCCTCACTCACTCACTCACTCACTCACTCTGTACCTCCAATCCTTCCCGACTTCCCCTGTTCCTCATCTTCTCTGTCAGGTCTTCATCAGTTTCAACAATGAAACAGGCAGTGGCGTTCCTCACCAGCACGAGATCCTGGGTCAAGTTCATCAATTACATCATATCAGTAACTTACACATTCTTCGGGCACTAATGAAACATTGGAAAACCAAAGGCACACTAAAGCCTGGTTGGGGGATTTGGGGTGGGGTCATTCTGCACGTCATAATTTTCCTTTTTTGTTTTGTTTAACCTTGTAAGGAAATTTCTTTCAGCACCAAAATAATCAAATCTAGAATAATTATCAAAAAGTTACCCGAAAGTTTCTTTGTTATTTGAATTTGGGAAACATCAATTTATTAGTTCAAATTAGTGCACTGGCCAATCAGCATAAAACCAAACGTCATAATTACTGAATATATTTCCTGCGATAATTACTCAGAGAAACATTGATTGAAACAATGCTAATGTGAAGTTGAATTAATACTTGTGCAAAACTACAGTAAACTGTGGAAGGTGTCCTGTTTGGCAGCCGAGTTATTATAACTCTTGATGTGGTGCTGTTCTGTCATTGCTCAAGTGCTTGTATGCCAATGTATGTTACAAGTATATGGAGCGTGTTAATACATCGGCAGAGACAATGAGCAGACAGCAGGTTAAGTAGTGCAAATGATGAGAACAGTAAGCAAATATGCACGGTTGGTGTCCCTTGGAAATTCTCTGAATTAAGGAAATCAATCTAGCCCCAATTTCCGTTTCAAAAATCAACTTTTTTTTTTATAAATCACCGGTTGGTAAAAGCAATACAATTTAACCCAATTGAAGCAAATAATATTCAAATTGAACTTTCACGGCAAAATATAACATTTCAATTAAATGAACTGTGTTCAATTGATCCGGAGTTCGCAAAGTTTATCTATAATAGGTATTTCTCTGCTTTGCGATTTTACGTCAATTTAAGAGAGGAAAATCCCCGGTGTGGAGATTATAATATTCGTTGGAGCATTGTAATGTAAATGTTTGCAATAAATATGATATATATCATTATTATCCATCTGTATGGGACTCAACCCCATTACTCAAAGGCGCACTGATACTCACCGCTGAACGATGATACTCGAATGTATACCCACTGATTTTCCCGGTTCCAAATTCAAAGATGCCTAACCCAAACTGGGCCTGGAATAGATGGAAGAAGTGGGTGAGTGAATAGTGAGTGAGTATTGTTTTACGCCGCTTTTAGCAATAATCCAGCAATATATCGGCGAGGGACACCCGAAATGGGCTTCACACATTCATACATGAACAAACAAACAGACAAATAAACGTGTAAAGCCCGCGAGCCTTGTCAATGGTGCTGACAAAAAAAGACTATCATTATCAGGGTAAATCTCTGTACTAGGATGAGAGCAATCAAAACAAATATTATTATATACTACTCAAAATTTGATAAGGATCGTAGATATTTTTCTTAATAAAAAAACAAAATAACTGCATAACTGGCAATATTGTGTTCAAGTGAAATCAAAAACGTCTCCAACACACGTGCACGTGCATTTCATACCATGGGAAATGCGTTTCACATCACAGTTCATGCTTTTGCTACCATTGCACGATTTCCAAACAGGCAACGGTGTCTGATTCATTCTGAAACTGTAAACTCAATTGAGTGTTTACACTACGTTTATCTACGCAATGCCCCCTCAACGTGTAAGGCGTCGCCTGACGACAGAACAACTGGGCAGATGTATTGGAATGCCTGATGCTGGCTATTCACAACGTGACGTTGCCAATGCACTAAACGTCAGCCAGAGCGTTGTAAGCAGGGCCTGGTCCCGACAGCAAAATTATGGTACAGCAGCACACCGACATGGGGGTGGTCGTCAGAGGTCGACAACCCAACGCCAAGATCATTTTGTGGCTCTTCAGGCACGACGTCATCCCTTCTGGACAGCAACCAGTCTACGTAACGATCTCCTGAACGCCTCGGGGGTGAATGTTTCCACTCAGACGATACGGAATCGTCTTCACAATGCAGGTCTCTACTCGAGAAGGGCATGTGTCCGAATCCCCCTGACTGTTCGACACCGGCGGGAGCGATTGGAATGGGCTGAAGATCATGTCACTTGGACACGGAACGATTGGGTTCCAGTTCTGTTCACCGATGAGTCCAGGTATTGTTTGGACTTTACAGACAGGAGGCAGCGGGTGTGGCGACGACAACGTGAACGTTTCCATGATGCCAACATCAGTGAACATGACCGTTATGGTGGTGGTTCCATCATGGTCTGGGGTGGAATCAACAGAGATGGAAGGACAGATCTTCATGTCCTGGAGAGAGGAACAATGGCGGGGGTGAGGTACCGGGATGAGATCCTCGATGTGTACGTCAGACCCTACGCTGGTGCTGTTGGCCCTGAGTTCATCCTGATGGATGATAACGCCCGTCCTCATCGCTTCAGGGTGGTTGAGCGGTACCTTGAGCAGGAGACAATTGTCCGCATGGATTGGCCAGCGCGCTCGCCGGACTTGAACCCGATTGAGCATGTCTGGAACATGCTGCAGGTTGCCCTTTCACACCGTAGAGCACAACCCACGACTTTGGCAGAGCTCGGACGTGCCCTCGTGGAAGAGTGGAACAACCTTCCCATTGGGAACATCCGGGTGCTTATTGACAGCATATCTCGACGTTGTCAGGCCGTCATTGATGCAAGGGGAGGTCATACTCGATATTGACACTTCATCGACTAAGTGTAATGATGGACTATCCCTCATAACTGTGTTTTTCTTTCTCTTGTTTGCTGTTAACATTTTTTAATGAAATGCCTTTTGGTGTTTGCAGATTTCAAACATTCCATATTGATACAAGTTCGTGCCGTTCATGAATTTTCATTCATAACATGATTAAACACGTTTCTGAGTCAGAGTCATGTCTTTTGTTATGTTTGTGGTAACTTACACACATATCACCTAGTGATCCTTATCAAATTTTGAGTAGTATATTTACTTTGATTGAATTCAGGGTGAATCTGGAAATTGAACCCTCGTTTATTGGAATCTGACATGCATGGAGGGAAGTCTAGGTCTCTGTACGCAACTCTGCACAGCGAATTGCGGCATCCCCTCATCTGTCCCCCACCCCCTCATCTGTTCCGTCCCCCCTCATCTGTTCCGTCCCACCCCATCTGTTCCGTCCCCCCTCATCTGTTCCATCCACCTCATCTGTTCCGTCCCACCTCATCTGTTCCGTTCCCCCTCATCTGTTCCGTCCCCCCTCATCTGTTCCATCCACCTCATCTGTTTCGTCCCCCCTCATCTGTTCCGTCCCCCCTCATCTGTTCCGTCCCACCTCATCTGTTCCGTCCCCCTCTTCTGTTCCGTCCCCCCTCTTCTGTTCCGTCCCCCCTCATCTGTTCCGTACCCCCTCATCTGTTCCATCCACCTCATCTGTTCCGTCCCACATCATCTGTTCCATCCACAACATCTGTTCCGTCCCACCTCATCTGTTACACCCACCTCATCTGTTCCATCCACCTCATCTGTTCCGTCCCACCTCATCTGTTCCGTCCACCTCATCTGTTCCATCCCACCTCATCTGTTCCGTCCACCTCATCTGTTCCGTCCACCTCATCTGTTCCGTCCCCCCTCATCTGTTCCATCCACCACCTCATCTGTTCCATCCACCTCATCTGTTCCATCCACCACATCTGTTTCGTCCCACCTCATCTGTTCCGTTCCACCTCATCTGTTCCGTCCCACCTTATCTTTTCCGTCCCACCTCATGTGTTCCGTCCCACCTCATCTGTTCCGTCCACCTCATTTGTTCCGTCCCACCTCATCTGTTCCGTCCACCTCATTTGTTCCGTCCCACCTTATCTTTTCCGTCCCACCTCATCTGTTCCGTCTCCTCTCATCTGCCCCCAACCCCTCATCTGTTCTTTCCCCCCTTATCTGCCCCCTCATCAGTTCCAAACCGCACCCCCTACCCACCCATTCCTCAACTATATTAATCTAATACCGATTGGCCCCGTTAAGGATTTACAGCGATCTTCTGACGCCAACTGGCTTCAAGTCATGAAATAATTACATACCACTCTCTTTCTGAATACTCTCTTCTGTCGGAAGTGGACTCCAGATCGAAAACACAGCCGGTGCTGTGTGCCCATGTGTTGAATCGAACCTTGGTTTTCGACAAATAGAAGCTTCAACTACTCACCACCCCCAACCCCCCAACAACAAACAAAAAAACAGTATTTGCAGTAGTATTTTAAGGATGCGTCCAGGCGTCATGTGAAAATTAAAGATCGTCACAAATACAGTCAGTGATATAACATGACTGGCGGCGGGTTAAATCGCCTACCATATTGATCTCTCACATTTATTAATCTATCAAACTTAAATAAAATGTATCATTAACTAAAACAATACCAGAGGATTTTAAGACATTTTAAATGCGAGTTCAATGTTAACGAGGAAGAATTAACTCACATAGGCCACAAAGGACAGGGTAGATAAAATCAACAGTCGCATGCTTTGTCTCACTTCACACAATTACTAACGTCAGCTGGGGAGGTCAGCTGTTATCTTTAGTTCAGATAGTGCCTATTTTGACATTGCATTTGTAAGGTCATATGAACTCAGAATGTAGTTCAAATACTACGAGTGAGTGAGTGAGTGAGTTGGGTTTAACGCCGCTTTTAACAGTAGTCCAGTTATATCAGGGCCTGTCAGCTTAATGTGGGAGGAAAGCCCGAAGTGATGCAGGTCTCAGATGTTTACCACTTCGGTGAAACCCAAGAGCACGGGTATGGTGCTGACAAACCTAGAAACATAATCAGGGCGAACCGGGATTCGAACCCACAATCATAGGTTTCTGGTGTGCCCAAGGGACGCAACTCTGCATATCGAATTGCGGCGCCTTGGGCGAGTGGGCCACCCGTGCCCCCCAAATACTACGAGAACATATTGTGTTTAAGAAGATAAAATAAGTTGTACCAGGATCACTTTGGGTACTGGGGGTTTATGCGTTTCGCGTTAGGTTTTATACCACGAGCCGGACATGTTTTAATGTGACATTGTTAAAGAATTAACCCAATTTCAAAAATGATAGAAAACAGCTTTTCGATTGAGGTGAATGAGTGAGTATGGTTTTACGCCGCTTTTAACAATATTCCATCAATATCACGGCGGGGGACACCAGAAATGGGCTTCACACATTGTAGCCATGTCGGGAATCGAACCCGGGTATTCGGCGTGATGAGCGAACGCTTTAACAAAGGGGCTACCCGACCGCCCCCGATTGAGCTGAGGTGAACATGTACGATGCACATGACTTCCATTGACTCGGAATAAGCGTGCTGAATTTTGCTTTGATGCGGGGTATAAGCGATTTATTCCGTCTCTCAGAAATCCACGTGCAGCCTGTAATGCTCATGGCGGGGTATAAAAGATTTATGCCCCCGCTGAGAAATTTATTCCCCTCCAAGACGTGTTACACAGTATTTTATCAAGATCACGTGGACCAGTCAGATCTCATCCTTCTGACATGGAGGTATGATAAAATTTGAATGACCCCGGTTTTTCACAAAAGCCTGGAAATGTTAAGATTACAGATTTGTACATGTGACAACAGAAATCCCTGTGAAAATCGTGCAAACATATATTCATGTGATATAGTAATAGGTACTGAAATGTCACAGACTTAATAAGTGTAAAATCCGAGGTCAAAATCCTAGAGTTGCTGACTTCCACTGCTTTGGAACAAATATGACTCCCCTTCCGATTTCGCTTCACATTTTTAGCATGCATTAATAATACACACAGGAGATATGGATTACCAACGGACTTCAAGTACCGGTGACAGAATACAAAGAAAACGGGTTATTCGTGGACTCGTGTATTCGAAGATCAGGAAATGAAAATTTAATGTAAAATATCAATAGATCTTCAAAACAGATACTGCCGGTTTACATATGAGCCCCACAAACAATTTCTCGTCTCGGAGGACACCGATTTCACGTAAAATGATCTTTTCGTCAAGGGCTATTTACGAAGTGCCGGGTGTTGAAACTTGATACAACACTCTTGTTATTCACAAAACCGGTCGATAGTGTGTCTGTGGTGTCTACCCGGTAGAGGCAGGAGGTGTTGCCTATACCAACTGCTGATGCGCAACACCGCCGGTGGTGACAGCATCACGTCTTGCGAGTTTGAGTATTTCGTCGGGATAATGGAATGGAAGTGTGAATCTGGGCCCGTCTCGATGTGCAAGCGTAGCTATTCGACTATTGTAATTCCAATACTTTAGCACAGACTTACGAAAGAGGTTATGCTACAGCTATCGTAATTCCAATACTTCAACAAAGACTTACGACAGACGTAACGCTACAACTATCGTTATTCAAATTCTTCAAAACAGACTTACGACAGGCGTAACGCTACAACTATCGTTATTCCAATACTTCAACACAGACTTACGACAGACGTAACGCTACAACTATTGTAATTCCAATACTTCAACAAAGACTTACGGCAGACGTAACGCAACAACTATTCATTTGTAATTCCAATACTTCAATACAGACTTACGACAGACGTTATGCTACAGCTATCGTAATTCCAATACTTCAACACTGACTTACGATAGACGTAACGCTACAACTATCGTTATTCCAATACTTCAACACTGACTCACGACAGACGTAACGCGACAACTATTGTAATTCCAATACTTCAAAACAGACTTACGACAGACGTAACGCTACAACTATCGTTATTCCAATCCTTCAACACTGACTTACGATAGACGTAACGCTACAACTATCGTTATACCAATACTTCAACACTGACTCACGACAGACGTAACGCGACAACTATTGTAATTCCAATACTTCAAAACAGATTTACGACAGACGTGACGCTACAACTATTGTAATTCCAATACTTCAAAACAGACTTACGACAGACGTAACGCTACAGCTATTGTAATTCCAAAGCTTCAACACTGACTTACGACAGACGTAACGCGACAGCTATCGTAACTCCTATGGGGGCACGGGTGGCCCAGTCGTCTAAGGCGCCGCGATTCGCTGTGCAGGGTTGCGTCCCTTGCGCATGTCAGAAACCTATGATTGTGGGTTCGAATCCCAGTTCGCCCCGATTATGTTTCTAGGTTAGTCAACACCATACCCGTGCTCGTGGGTTTCACCGAAGTGGTAAACGTCTGAGACCTGCATCACTTCGGGCTTTCCTCCCACATGAAGCTGACACGCCGTGATATAGCTGGAATACTGTAAAAAGCGGCGTTAAACTCAACTCACTCAATCACTCACTCGTAACTCCTATTCTTCAACACAGACTTACGACAGTTGCAGCTTGACAATCGCTTTTTGAAAAGGAGACCTGGCGGTGATTTGTTTTGAAGTTACTGAACACCAGAGATGACCAGGCTCACCGACTTGGTTGATGCATGTCATCGTATCCCAATTGCGAAGATCGATGATCATGATGTCAATAGAGGTTATCACGCGAGTGTGTTTGGGGATGGTAAATATCCTGCAGTAGGAATAAACATTGTATTTAGCAGAATGACGAGGGTGACCCCATGTTTGTTTATAAACAGTGAAAGTAGTCCTACTTGACCTTTGATATTTGCATCTCTATCCGCATATGACCCCAACGGATATCGTTTTTATCCGTTGGCCTTATCCTGTCGAGAAACCTACCCATTATATGATAAATCACTGTATTATTAACAAACAGCCGTCATATAGCTGGAATAGTGCTGATTGAACATCTTCGTGATCATTCATGTCACCAAATTGGACGATGTCACGAGAAACACCAAGTGCAGGTCTATCACGTGCTCTCGAGCAGTCCAATTTGCAGTAGGGGTGTTGGGTGAGCGGTAGGTGACACAAAGCAGAAAACATTTCTGCGGTGAATTAACTTGAAACCACAATGATTCAGAATTATTATACTTCCAGATTTGTTCTATGCTTGACCTAAGTGAATAAGAAAAATATACATTTATGCCACCCCAAAAGAATTTCTGTCCCCCCTGTGCGGGTCATGGAAGAGCTCAAGGAGAAGGTCGGCTGACTGAACACCGGCGTGGTGTGAGTGGGCGAAGCAACACAGGTCGTAGATTTGAGTCAATTTGTGTCGGATACTTCTGATATTCAAGAGGAATATCCTTACATCGTTACTTGTGTTTGATTCTTTTGGACCGGGATTTGGATGTATATCACCAGCAATGAGCAACAGAAGGAGAGATTCATTTCAAGTTTACACACAAACCAACCAAATATCATGACAAATGTGGAATAGGTACACAGTGAAGTGTTTTTTTTTGCAAAGGATGCTGACTTGACTGATGAACGCTTCATGCCTAAGGTGAGTTGGCTCTCATCTTTTTATGAAATAACCCAATCGTTGCCCTGCACGTTGTCATTATGCTCTGCGATGATTACAAAAGGACAACATGTATCAACGCCAAAGGTTTCCAAGTTAAAACATGTCAGTTCAAATAAGTACATTTCTACAATCCCTGCTTGACTCTAACATGCTGCTGTATTTATCAACCCAAAATGATGCAATATTCAGATAATCAAGTATTCTTCCCTGAATTTGGGAAATACTCGATTTTTATTGGTAAATTCTTTTACAGTCATTTTCGGTAGGCATATTTAAATGATATGTGGAATTAAAGGCTACAAACTGTTTATGTAGAAGCATGGTCTTAAAACACAAAGAGTACTGACATAGGGAACACCCCGCATATTGTCAACCCAACATAAACATACTTCGCAGTTGTAAATATGTTTCAGAAACTGAGCCTAACTGCGCCAATGTTGACCCAATGTTGACCCGATGTTGACCCTATGTGAAGTAGTATGATTTAAGGTAAGTGATCCCCCAACAGCGGCAATAAGGACTCGACTTAATGTCACATGTATTGCCAACAACTGACCAGTGAGTCGGTGGAACCGTGAAGATTCCCGGGTAGAATAGGTCTTCAGCAACCCATGCTTGCCGTAAAAGGCGACTATGCTTGTCGTAAAAGGCGAAAACGAGATCGGGTGGTCAGGCTCGCTGACTTGGTTAAAGCATGTCATCGATCTCAATTGCGTAGATGGATGCTCATGATATCAATCACTGGATTGTCTGGTCCAGACTCGATTATTGACAGACCGCCGTCTTATAGCTTAAATATTGCTGAGTGCGGCGTTAAACAACAAACAAACAAAGTGAGTTGGGTTTAAGGCCACTTTTGACAGTATCCAAAGCACTGACCTCTCCCGCCTTTTGTCTTGATTACTGTATATAATTGGGGGCGGAGTGGGAAAGTGGTCAAAAGCGCCAGGCCACCCGGCCTGTTATTCAGCCTGTTAACAATGTTAACAGGTCTTAAAAGTGTCGTATCCACACCCTGGGTACAGTATGTTCATATACCGAAACACAAGCGTCAAAGCATGTGGTGTCATCCTGGATAAGTGACTTTGTTCAAATGTGCCTCTGTTCACCCAGGAGGGTGGATGAAAATAAACCCCAAGCACCCTTACGCAGCTTGGTTTGTATACTCCCCATGGAGTTGAGAATGATTACTGAAATGCGCGCGGATCAACGCTCGAGGAACAAATAAACCGCATTTGAGCAGATTCCAGTACCCGCATATGTTCGGTATATAAATTTATGATATATTAAAACTGTGACGTCATGAAATTGTTTGAATGCTAATTATTTTTCAGGAATGGAGAATTGTTTGTTAACTATACATTATCTTGAACCAGCATTTGAATTCATTTCCACTTGGAATAGACGGAACTATTTTTTATATTTATTGACAAGTGAATAATTTCATTTTTTCTCGAAAACGTGTCGCCAGAGGGGTTCGAACCCGCATCGTTTGATTTGAAAAGGTGTAATTGTCAACCACAGATACTGCGGCACATAAATGTTTGGGGCGGTCGGGTAGCCTAGTGGTTAGAACGTTCGATCGTCACACCGAAGATCCGGGTTCGATTCCCGACATGGGTACAATGTGTGAAGCCCATTTCTGGTGTCCCCCGCCGTGATATTGCTGGAATATTGCTAAAAGCGGCGTTAAACCATACTCACTCACTCACATAAATGTTTGGCGTGATATTAACTATAAAATAATTTCATACTGTTGCATAATGCTTAAAAGATCAAAATAATATGAATATTATTTGTGTTAAAAAAGGTTACCTTCCACGATGTTCATATTTATAGGTGGGGCACGGATGGCCCAGTCGTCTAAGGCGCCGCGATTCGCTGTGCAGAGTTGCGTCCCTTGGGCACGCCAGAAACCTATGATTATGGGTTCGAATCCCGGTTCGCCCTGATTATGTTTCTAGGTTTGTCAGCACCATACCCGTGTTCGTGGGTTTCACCGAAGTGGTAAACGTCTGAGACCTGCATCACTTCGGGCTTTCCTCCCACATTAATCTGACACGCTTTGATGTAACTGGAATACTGTTAAAAGCGGCGTTAAACCCAGCTCACTCACTCATATTTATTGCATTAAGATAAACCTTTGATGAGAAAAAAACAAGTGCAAATGCATGTCCGTATGTGCATATAATGACCTATGTTTACTAGATATTATTTGAGTCGGTGTTTAATGACATATCTTACTCATATGTGTTTTTGTTTACTTTTATACGTAGATGAACATGTTGTGTCACCCGTGAAGATCCGGGAGATGAATTGGTCTTCAGCAACCCATGCTTGCCGTAAGAGGCGACTAACGGGATTGGGTGGTCAGACTCGTTGACGCATGTCATCGTACCCCAGTTACGTGGATCTATGCTCATGATGTCAATC
This sequence comes from Haliotis cracherodii, assembly GCF_022045235.1. Classification (NCBI taxonomy): domain Eukaryota; kingdom Metazoa; phylum Mollusca; class Gastropoda; order Lepetellida; family Haliotidae; genus Haliotis; species Haliotis cracherodii. The sequence goes on from NW_027266277.1 coordinate 441,960, forward strand.
ACTGGATTGTGTGGTCCAGACCGCCGTCATACAGCTGGAATATTGCTGAGTGCGGCGTTAAACTAACAAAAACGTGTAATGTCCAAAACAACCTCAGCACTACGACTGTTAAGGTATGGGAGTTACTGTCACCTTAGCGCTAAGATCGCTTTGTACAACGGAACCCTGATCCCCAACTGCACGAGTGACTGCATGATTGTATAACCCAGGTCCAGACAGGTGTTTCAACAATAATGTCCTATTGCGATTATTATTACTGTAAATACATTTAGACCCGGGGTAGAATAGGTCTTCAGCAATCCATGCTTGTCGTAAGAGGCGACTAACGGGATCGGGTGGTCAGGCTCGCTGACTTGGTTGACACATGTCATCGTACCCCAATTGCGTGGATCGATGCTCATGATATATAGCTGGATTACATAACAAAACCAAAATTATGTCATCAGTTCATAAATCGAAGACAAAGCAAACGCAGTACAAAAATAGCTGTAATCCACGGAATTGACATGCATCAACCAAGCCAGCGGGTTGCTGAAGACCTATTCTTCTCCGGATCTTCACGGGTCTCATTTATATGTAACAGGGATTGTTTACAAACTTGCAAATCGTATCGCATTGATCATTTCATATAATGAGCCAATTTCGGACATCTGTTCGAAAGACACTGAAAGACCGCAAAAGCAATTTCAAGCTAGCAATCACCAGTGGTCAACTTCAGGAACAAACCAGTGCTCTTCACATGGTCTGCAGTTAATGGCTCTTCTGCAGTTCTAGGTTCATAACGTGGATGCTATGTCTTTGAGCGACACTGGTTGTCCAATGATGATTGCTAGCTTGAAATTGCTTTTGCGGTTTTTCACTACCACGTCTGACTCGGCAATATTTCAGCTATGACACCAGTGATACACACCCTTTAGTCACCTCATATGACAAACATGGGCGGCTGAAGACCACTTCTCACCCGAGTCCCAGAGGTGTGTAGTGTAATGGATAACAAAGAAGACTGGTGGCTGGCACACATTTATTCGGCTCAACTACAAATTTTAAATTCATCAAATAGCTGGTTCCAGCTTTCTCCATAGTTCTGTGCCTTATCCTCCCGAGTCGCTTGAGTAATGATCCCTGAAAGTATAATTAATATTACACATCAAACTGATGATATGAAAGCTCTAAATATGTTGCGCAGTTGCCTATGGTCTGTTTTGATAATAAACGTCGCAGCACAAATTTCCGTTCTGCGCCAAAGTGGAACAATTTGGTTCAATTGTGTTGAGGCAGAAACAGGATGATCATTCCGCAAATATACTCACTAAACCCGTTTAACTGGCCTAAAACTCGGCCCTTGGCGAGAATAGAAATCATGGCAACAATACGTAGGACGAAGTGGCAAAACCAGAAGGCTTCTTCGCGCATCATGGAATTTGCTCACGTGAGGCATTGTCTTCATCAGCTGACGAACGTCAACAAATTCAATCCTTAAGTGTATGTTTGTGATTTTATGCCGCATTCAGCAATATTCCAGCTATATGATGGCGGTCGGTAAATAATCAAGTCTGGACCAGACAATCCAGTGATTGATATGAGCATCGATCCCTTAAATGTATGACCATGCTTTTTGACTGAACCTGTATACAGTATAACAAAAGTGGTTGAATGGAATCGCAAACGCAGGTTGAACTTCTTAAGATGATAGTTTCATCATAGCAGATGACGTCAGCTCGGAAGGCCCTGTGGAAATAGATACAGCGTTATGCAACATACAACATTACGGTTAGAACTTATGAACATATCACAATCTTATAGGATCCACGCAGTTGGGACACACGACACAATGAACAATATCACAGTGGATTGCCACGAAAATATATGATAGATGACTCAGGGTATGCTTGTGTCACGGTCACTCATCATGTGCGGAATTCTAGTCCACTAGAGGTGAAGGAATCTCATTTCTTTGTCGGCGTCAGGGGAGGATTTCAGGGGTGAAGGGGGAGATTTTGTTTTAGAGGCCAAAAACAGACGGATACAGATGTGGATGCCGCCGGGACTTCCTACAGAACAGCACTGGCAGAGAATATGCCGCAACATAGACACTTTAGACCAGGTAATAACTAAACACTAAATTGATAATATGCAACTTTTTAAAAAACTATATTCATACTGTCAAAACAGTAAAACGCACTGGTTTAAACCAAGAGAGTGGAAAATGATGCCAAACAATGGTTGTATTGAGGACGAAGTCCATTTTGTGTTTGTCTGCCCGTTTTACGCAACATTAAGACAAAAGTATATTCCTGTAAGATTCTATAACAATCCATGTATTAAGACTTTTAGTAATCTCTTAAATAGCAAAAATGACTGTATACTCAGAAATGTAGCTAAGTATGTGAAGGAAGCCCTATTATTACGTACCAATCTCTAATATTATACCCTTAAGATTGTATATTACTATATATAACTGAAATGTACATGGGCCTATGGCCTCCCATACATGAATGAACACACGTATAACATGCCAAACTTTGCACACCTTTCATTTGTGTTCATTAAGTTGGTACACACGTGCACACTGCAATATGTGTTTTTAAAGTTTGTCTGAATATGTAAATTCTGTCCTGAAAACAGTAGAAATACATTTCTACAGGCACAGTAGAAATGTTTATATACTTGCCTCTTTAAGATAACGTAAGGGGGAATAACTGGTGTTTAAGGATCAATACATATACAGCTGCGTGGTGTTGTGGTGGTTCACCTTTCCCCATGTAAGGGGAGTTTACTGCTGTTCAACTGGCATTTAATAATGACCTCCGTGTTTCCCGACCCTCGGTTTTCAGTTTGTGACCACATTGTAATGGATTTTCAAGAGTTGTATTCACGTCTGAATAATGGCCCTTCTTGAGTAAACCATACTGCTATGCAAATGCATTACAATAATGTTAACAATAAGAACAGTTTGATAGGAATTTTATTACATTGTTGTATGTCTGCGCTTCCGTGATCAATTTCTCGTTTCCTCTTCTCATGCCACACCGGCATAGAAACAGAGCCATATGATACAGATAAAGGTAACATCGGACTTTTTTTGTAGTTCCTGTTCTTTGCACATGATAACCATGAATGTAAAAGAGCCACACTTGCCTGCCTGCCATGTTGCTTACAGTCTCTGATGAAAGAAACGAGAAGTTCAGCTCCTGTCCCCCACAGACACATCTCCAGCATCTGCCAAGCCCTATGATGGTCCGTGGCATGTCGGCACGAGTCTTGGGCTCGAATTGTCCTGAAACCCAGCGTGATGGCAAAATATTTAAGGATTGCATCCCACAATAATTTAAAACTTGCCTTTGCCATGTTGATTTCCATGTGTCCGGGTCCTGGGAGCAATTAGATGTTTCCGAATGTCCGGTGTTCCTGTGGATTGTGACATGGTAGGTTATGGTCATCATCCAGATGCTTCTGTAATTTAGGCACGCCATGAATATCGGTGGCACTGCAGATGGAACATGAGTAATGATTGTCTATCACACGCGAAGCAAGGTTATATGGTAGGCCATCACATCCACTCACACACCGTGATCTAAATAATCCCACACCAACATCTTCCAAAATTCTGCGTACCATAACCTCCATTGACATATGAACATGGATTTATAATAACGGGTTCACCTACAACAAGATCTAGGTGGAACAGTTCACCAGCCTCAACAATGTCATACTTGTTTGGTGTCCTATGTGATCTCACGATTCTGATCTTTGATGTATCGTCATCCCGACTCACCGTGTAGTTGGTGTCATCCATAGCTGTGGGTGGATCAGGCAGCACGGCACAGTCAAAAGTGTCACTCACGCACCTGTACCTTGTTCTGCAAGGACTGTCCAACATTACAGTTAGTGCTTTTGTACGTTGATGACGAAAGACATCCATAGATGAAGATATAAAAGAGTGCATTCTGCAGAGATATGACGTCATACGTCAACCAGTTGCATGGACTGAGATGGGGTGTTGTCTGCAACGTAGTGTCTGGTGGGAAAATGTGGAACAATGTCGTTACAACACTCACCATGGCTTAAGAGTCGTATTTCACTCGCCAATTCCTCGCCAGCACCTGATTGTTGTCAAAACATGTTATAATATCTCCTGCTGTTGGACACTTTGCAGGCATGGTAGCTTGTTCACTGATCCACTTGAGTATGCTTTGGTAAGAGCCAGATGGATTCGTCTTGGACGACAGATTGCAAGCCACTTTACTGCCTGTAACATAATATAGTAACAGGTTCATGGCAAACGATAACGGGCAAATGACATTACTATTCCTTGCACCATATAAGTGTTCATAGGCACGTGCCAAATATGCATGTTTTGTTGCAGAACTATCACTACTAACATTCGTCAGTGATTGTAACAGGGCGACAACAATAGGGTTCTGATGTGTCAACCATTCCTTGGCATCATACATGCTGAGGTTATCTGGTTCCCTGTACTGGGATGACACAATATGGCTGTCATGGTACAATTGTTGCGGTTGAGCGTTACCAAGTGCGACAGCAATTAATCGCAAATCCTCATGGTGTAGACACCGGATTCAATATAACGTGGACATCGACAGCTGTGGGAAAGGTGTTATCGGATGGTTGGTTGGTTGGTTGGTTGGTTTGTTGTTTAACGCCTCACTCAGCAATATTCCAGCTTTGTGACGGCGGTCTGTAAATAATCGAGTCTGGACCAGACAATCCAGTGATTTATATCATGAGCATCGATCCACGCAATTGGGATCGATGACATGCATCAACCAAGTCAGCGAGTCTGACCACCCGATCCCGTAAGTCGCCTTTTACGACAAGCATAATCGCCTTTTGCGGAATGCATGGGTTGCTGAAGACCTATTCTACCCCGGAATCTTCACGGGTGTGTTATCGGATGGATTTGGCAGATGGTTAACTTCAACATAGTTTGCACATTCAGTGCACAAATGATTGTTTGTGGTTGACAGCCACCCATTTTTTCTCAAGAAAGTTTTCACAGGTTGCCTGATTTTGCGCCATTTCAGTTTGTAAACTTTAAAGGTTTTTTCTCCGACAAAATTGTCATGTTGTGTACAACCACATTCCATTCTACCTTCAATTATCTATATATATCTACTGGAGATAACAAATGTTAGATCACAATGTAAATGTCTTTACATACGTCGATCGGCGTATGTTATATACGCCAATTGACGTATAATGCGTCGATTGACTTATTATACGCCGATTGGTGGTTATTCCCGACCTGCTGGTACCACTGGAACGAGTGAGTGAGTTGGGTTTAACGCCGCTTTCAGCAGTATTCCAGTTATATCACGGCGTGCCAGCTTAATGTTGGAGGAAAGCCCTAAGTGATGCAGGTCTCCGACGTTACCACTTTGGTGAAACCCAAGAGCACGGGTATGTTGCTGAAACCTAGAAAATTAATCGGGGCGAACCGGGATTCGAACCCACAATCATAGGTTCTGGCGTGCCCAGGGGACGAAACTCTGCACAGCGAATCGCGGCGCCTTAGACGACTGGGCCACCCGACCCCAACCACCCTCGGAACGATCCAATCAAGGTGACTCAAAGGACTGACGCAACACCAGACTTTGTACCCCCTTGACTAGAAGCTAACCTACGCCACTTTATGACCAAGTTTCATTTTAAAAAGAAACATTTAAGACGCAGAATCGCAGAATTATCAGCATGTTCTGTGATTTGTTCCTGCAAGACACTGTCAAATTTGGGTAGTTTAGGTTATTGACAAACAATGACTTGTAAATGATTTTTAACGCATTTGGAATACAGAGTATCAAAGAAAACACAAAGTTGGAACAAAGCGTGTGAGTGAGTGAGTGAGTGAGTGAGTTTGGTTTTACGCCGCTTTTAGCAATATTCCAGCAATATCACGGCGGGGGACACCAGAAATGGGCTTAACACATTGTACCCATGTCGGGAATCGAACCCGGGTCTTCGGCGTGACTAGCGAACGATTTAACCACTAGGCTACCCGACCGCCCCGTGGAACAAAGTACAAAGCTCTTCCACGTCTATCACTGTACTTTCAAACGATGTGCAAATTCATCATCAATTTGAGAAGCTTTCTAAATCAAAGTATGGAAATCAGTAGCTGCGTTTTGTTCACGTACAGTAGTTCTGTCAATTTCTTCTGTCAAATATTTCTTGAAAGTTTCAAAGTCAGACGTTGATTCAATGGGACAGACCAAAAACACTTAACACAGGGCCCCGGTAGTTAAATAAGTACAAGTCAATGAACCTCTTTCAAAACTCAAAACAAATCTCGTAAATGTTCTCGATGTATGCAGAAAATGTTATTTGCTTGGGGTAATTAACTGGCATATTAAAACCTCCCCCGACAGTGCAAGCTGTTTGGGGTTCCCAGAGCAACACGAATTCTCTCCCTCTGGGTCGGGCACTCCGTGCGACACACTCAATAAAAACTGTCAGGGAAATGATATACAAACATTTTTCACTTACATGTTGGATTTTCATTTGTTGTATCTTCAAACGTTCTTCACCTATCCCCAAATGTAAGTGTTGAAAAGGATGGCTGCCCGCCGGCACGCTAAACATTCCTTCAGATCGACCACACAGGAAGGAAGACAAGGCTGATCTGCACATGCTGCACGGACGACCCGTTCACCATACTCGGCCCTGATTGGTCTGTCGTGTCACGTGCTGTGGCCCGTGGGTATCGCAACATTTAAAGTAATCCCATTATATGTTTACACCTTTGGATTGACACACATAAATAAAAGGTGAAATAAGGGTTTGTGCAGCCCCTGCGAACACCTCTAGAGAAATCAGTTACTTTGATCATCTCAGGAAATCAAGGGAAATGTTCAGTAAACCACTGAATACATAAGGCTGCCACACGTTTCTGCATATATTGGGCGGTGGGGTAGTCCAGTGGTTAAAGCGTCCGCTCGTCACGCCGAAGACCCAGGTTGTGTTGATCGATGCTCATGATATTAATCACTGGATTGTCTGGTCCAGACTCGATTATTTACAGACCGCTGAACCTGGAATTTTGCTGAGTGCGGCGTTAAAGTTACAGCACTGTACACCTTGCAATACAGGGCCGCGTTCCTCAAGGCGATTGTAGCGTTACCACTGTAGTGAGTCTATGTAAAAGTATGGGAGTTACGATCGTCTTCTCGCCACGATCGCTTTGAGGAACGGCGCCCAGAGCTGTAGATACTTGCAAGAGAATGCATGGAAGGAAAACAATCATTGTTATAAATCAGCTTTAATGAGCCAAATAAATATGCAAGAAGAACACCCTGTGCAACGTTTAGGAGCTGGGGGTGATGGTCAGATCGTAGACGGTGTGCCTGAAGCACTCGGCGACGGCGCGGATGTCGTGGTATTTGCTGCGGATCTCGCTAAGGCTGCCCTTGCTCTCGCCAGTGTGGGATTTGATCTGCTGGTAGACCTCATCCTGAAAGAAACCAGTGTGACATGTATTATGATTATGATTATGATCACCACTGTCATTATAACTAACAGGGAAACCTTAGACCAAAATCAGCTTTAACTAGACAATCTCATCAAAAGTATTCCTTATTTATCAATTTCGTCACAACAGCTTTCGTGTTACCTTAATTTGATTCGTGATTTTACAACGATGTTTATGATAAAGTCCCGGGTTCCGTTTTACAAATATCTCTTGGTGATCCGACTGTCGTCAGTCCTTGTTGACTTCATCTTCCCGAGACAAGGGAGTTAACTGACTTTAAAAGTCCATTTTACACCCTTGCCGAACTAGGCTGTAATTCCTGGGCTCGATCGTAACGCAACCAGTGGCTATTACGAGTTAGTCCCTTCTAAGCCTCTCCTATGAACCAATCAGATTCCACCCCTCGTATCAGTTGCTTTTGCTTCAAACAAAATGTTGGGTGGCGCCCAGTCAGGACGATCTGATCGATAATCAAGATCTTTATTGTGATAAAACGGGTCTTACGTCGCGAAATGCATCAAATCACGTGCGCACCTTGATTAATAACATGACAAGTTTTGGAAAGTATCTGTTGACAACGAGTTGGCGGTACTCATGCTTTTCAAATCCTGTAACCGACCGAAATCTGCACGACAGTTTACGAACCGGATTACGACTCCGTTGCGCGATTTTGATTGGACTATGCATAGACTCGTTAGTCCAGCAAAAATGTAATTCCATAATACCAGCCTAGCTCGGCAAGGGTGGAAACTGGACTTTTATAGTCAGTTGACTCTCTTGCCTTGGGAAGATGTGTTGACTTACGATCGTCTTATTAATCAGATCAGAGAGCTAGAGTTTTCACGCTTACACAATCGTAAGTCATTCATGGAGTGTTAGAAAACCGGTAACCATAACATACTGAAATGTCCTATGAAGGCAAATGAAGTCCCATGAAGTTCTATGAAGTTTTATGAAGTTCTATAAATTGTTATGAAGTTCTATGAAGGCCTGTGAAGACCATGCAGGACCGTGAAGGCCAAGGAAATCCTATGAAGGCCATGAAGGCTTAGGAATGCCAATGAAGGCCTGTGAAGGCCCATGAAGGTCTGTGGAGGCCAATGAAGTCCTATGAAGGCCAATGAAGTCCTATGAAGTAGCGGGCATCTGGCAGCCTTGAAACGGTAGGGTTTAAGAAAAACCGCAGGCTACCCCCTGGAGTCTAGCAGCTTTAAGAATATGAGGTGAAGGACATTCTTACCCTTTTTGCGAACACCTGATGTCATCACCGATCCATTCTTATCAGTTTTACCCCTTGTCTTTTACGCCCATCTGAATCTATTCCGGCAGTAATCGAGACTAATTATCCATGTACATATGAACTGTCAATGCAAGAGAATAACCATACTAGATTTTCTGCCAAAACAGATTCCGCTTGGCGTAAAGGGCAAACAGCTATGGAAATTATATGAATGTGTAGCAGGGCGTGGAGTCATCCCACAGATGACATCCTTACCTTGTCAGCTTGCTGACGGGGTTAACCTCTTTGGTCGTGTGGGCAAGGCGTCCGACCTCGGATCAGAAGGTCCGTGGTTCGCGATCGAATCCCATCACGGGACTCAGACATTTTCTGACCGCTAGAAATGGACCACTGCTAACCCGTGATGACCCAGGCGTCGCGAAAATGGTAAGAATGTCCTGCCCTACCGGTACCCCACGCCATTCATACAATTTGTATAAAAAAGTAAGTATTTATTGCCTGACGCAGCACAGCAGGACTTCTGCCATGCGACGTCAGCCTGCAAACAAACCAGACAATCAAGTGATCGATGGACGACACACGAGAGTATCATAACTGATTTTGTTGAAGCTAATAAAAACGGTATATTAATTTTGAGGTGGTGAAATGGGGTTTAGCGTCGCGTCCAAGATTATTGTACTTAAATAGCGACGTGCATGCACGTGTGTGTGTTTGTGTGGCTGCTTGTACTAGTCCGGACTGATGCCGATTTATAGTGCTAGCTCACTGAGATACCGTGCCGCAATTTAACATGAATTCCCCACTCAGACTCAGTGTACTGACTCCGAGCCGACCAGTCCTTGTTTTAGCCCCTTAATGCCAAGCGCAAGACAGGGTAACAACAAGTACCATCTTTTAACGTCTTTTGGTATGACGCGGCCAGGGATCGAACCCTGGACCTTCCGCTCTCCGGGCGGACGCTCTACCACTAGACCACGGAGGCTGTCTATTAATTTTGAATTCCGTGTGGTGTGTACACGTACCTCAAGCTTCTCCCTGGAGTCCTTGTGCTGGAGCAGCTTCTCGGTGTCGCTGTTCACTGACACCAGGTAGCAGGAGTCGGCGTTCCTCACCAGCATCAGATCCTGACCAATCAAATCAATTGTTACAATTGCAGGATATCTTCATAATGTTGACTTGATGTCTTCCCAATATTTACTTGATATCCTCATAACACCGACTTGATATAAACAAAACACCAAAACACTCGAGCAGGATTCTCTTCAAGTATCCTCTACAGCCACGACCCACAGAGCGTTCGCTTTATGGGTGAGTGAGTGTGGTTTTACGTCGCTTTTAGCAATATTTCAGCAATATCACGGCGAGGGACACCAGAAATAGTCTTCACACATTGTACCCATGTCGGGAATAGAACTCGGGTCTTCGGCCTAACGGGCGAACGCTTTAACCACAAGGCTACCCCACCGCACCGCGCTTTATGGAACAAGGGCACATATAACACAGCAGAATTACCATGAATTGATTATCTTTGCAAAACATCAAACCCTACAACACAATTCTACTACCCAATAATATTAAGAACATTTGAGACGGAAGAGACTTCTCATAGCCCGTGGGAAGTACTGCCATACAATTTCGGTCATCTGTTAGAAAATTCCATAATTTCCTTTGGTTCGCTTTTCAAATTTTGAATCGAGAAATTTGTCAAATATTTTTCAAAACAAATTTTTGAATAGAAGTCGATAGTTTGAAACTAGTGCTGCAAATGTCGAGAAGGCTGTTTTCTGATTGGCTAATTTCGACTTCCCGTTAGTGCTTTCATTGGTCGATAAAAATTCGCAAAAGGTCGTTCTAACGTGACCTGTGATAGGATGTCCTCAAATATTTGTGTAGCGAGCACAAAGATTTGATTTTTAGGAAATTGATCATTCGCGGATGCCTAAAATCGCAACTCTTCAACTCCTCAGTAAATTGTGACGCTTAATCTCCTCAGTAAATTGGGACGCTTAAACTCCTCAGTAAATTGGGACGCTTAAACTTCTCAGTAAATTGTGATGCCTGGGCCACCCGATACTCAAGATAATGAGTGAGTGAGTGAGTGAGTTGGGTTTAAAGCCGCTTTGAACCAAAGATGCTGAGGTTCTGTCTCGTACTTACATGGGTTCTGTGGTACTCAAAGCTCCAGCCGTGGATCCTGTCGCTGTTCCAGCCAAGGATGTTGTTGATGATGTCGACAGGTTTGAATTGAGCCTGGAAGAGTGAGTGAGTGAGTTTGTGTTAACCCGCTGTGAACGAATGCTGTGTATCATCGCAACATAGGAACAGGTAAAGTAAATATATTTAAAAAACACATCTTTCAACAATGTTGACAATTTATGTGTTCAACCCCACCTAGCCCGAATATCAAATTTTCGATTTCTTGTGGGTTCGACTGTTGTCGTTTGCCGTCTGTGAATAATGTTTATTTCAAAGCAACAGAGAACGAGTACTATTCCTTGTCAACTGTCCCAAAAACTGATTGAATTTTTAAAAAAGTTCTGTGAATCAATTTACAAATGAACACATCCAATTCCCTCGACAAAGACGACACACTCACAGCAGCAAGAGCGCAGAGCCCCAGAACGATGAAGGCCTTCATGTTAAGTAGTTCTTTCTGTGATGACAAGGACGATTGAACACCTGATGCGTCTTTAAATACACTTTTTTAGCAGAGGATAGACCTTTTTAGATATCTTTTGAGCAGATAAGATAACGTATTTCTGAAGAACGAAAGGAGCGCCCTTTTATCAGTCACGAACTGGATCTTATCAGAATGACTTGCATTTCTCAGAAGGGCTACGTCTTAGTTAGGCTGAAAGTAACAGCTACCGACTGAATTTGACCAGTTTGTTTCTGATGTGGTGAGTGAGTATGATTTTACTCCGCTTTTAGCAATATTCCAGCAAGATCACGCCGGGGAACACCAGCAATGGGCTTCGTACATTGAACCCATGTGGGGAATCGAACCCGGGTCTTCGGTGTGACGAACAAACGCTCTAACCACTAGGCTACCCCACCGCCTTGTTACTATTGTATGAAAATAATGAGTTTTATGCCTCCTTTATGTGGAAAATGCGTTCGCTATAGCTGTAAATTCTATATACATAATTCATTATTGGCGTGATATGATGTTGTAAATTAATTGGGACATTACTCTTATTGTTAGTACTTTATATCCGTTCAGGTGGCACGTCAGAAACTTATGATTGTGGGTTCGAATCCCGATTGGCCCCAACTATGTTTCTAGATTTGTCAGCACCATAGCCGTGCTCGTGGGTTTCACCAAAGTGCTAAACGTCTGAGACCTGCATTACTTAGGATATTCTTCCCACAATAAGCTGATACGCCGTGATATTAATGGAAATTACTGTTCAAAGCGGCGTATTACCTAATTTACTCACTCACAAACAGCCATTTTCTACAAGGGCTGGTCAAAAAGTTCTAATTGTGAAAGTGTTTCTAATTATATTTTTTCACATAATCTCCCTGCTTTTCAATACACTTCTCATATCGATAGTGAAGCTTTCTTATTACAGTCAGGAAGAAGTTTTCTGAAACCACCCTGGAAAATCTATTCACGGCAGTGTTGAGGTCATCGTTGTCGTCATAGCGCTTTCCATGAAGGTGTTCTTTCAGTTTAGGAAACAGGTGGCACTGTTTGACCAGTCCTCGTACAAGTTGTCAACAAGATGACGATCCATGTTTGCCATGAAAGTGTTGTGGATGGAAGAACCCATTCAAGAATCCATTAAAACGGCCTTGCACAACGTGTGAGCTGTGCAAGTTACTTTTTGTTTGTTTGTTTGTTTGCGCCGAGTCTGTATAAGACAAATCAGTGATTGATGTTATGAATAACGATCCATACTGTCGGGGTTCGATGCCATCCAAGTTACCGAACCTGACCACCCGACTTATTTAGTCACCTCTAAGAACCAGCATATGTTGCCGGGGTCCAATTTTAACAAAGGGACATCCTTTATCAAAATTACTCAGTTGAGTATATATATATATATATCTATATCTGCATCCTTCGCTATGTGCATGTGACATTGAAGGATGAATGGTGAGGTTGTAGTTTAATTATAGGGCAGTAGAAATGCTGTATGACTTGGCTTTGGTGGTTGTTGGTTTGTTGTTTAACGCCGCACTCAGCAATATTCCAGCTATATGAAGGCGGTCTGTAAATAATCGCGTCTGGACCAGACAATCCAGTGATTGTCACGCAATTGGGATCGATGACATGCATCAACCAAGCCAGCGAGCCTGACCACCCGATCCCGTTAGTCACCTCTGATGGCAAGCATGAGCTGCTAAAGACCAATTTTAACCCGGATGTTCACGGGGGCGTGGCTTATGGAAGATACGCGGTGGACACACAGAATCCCGCCCCTGTGTCTTTGACAAAAAAACAACATCAATATGAGTCGATACAAGTTTAAAACTGACAATGGTGAGATTCTATTCATCATCCAAAATCAATTTTCAAACTGTTTCAATGTGTAAACAGAATTATAAACCTATCATCACAATACCCTATATTGCACTAGGTTCCTGACAACCTCGATTAAACCCAGATGGGAAGTAAATCAGTAACCAGCCCATCTTCCAAATCAAGGTTGTGACCTGGCCTTTTGATTTGAAAATAATGTTGATTTTTGGTTGGTTAAAAGTCACATTTATTAAGTGAAAATTCCATGACGTGAATCCATTCTGCAACCTCACACATCGTGTTACGTTTTGTAACCCACTGTTTTCATCCTCAGCCACCGGGGCAGGTGTTTTTCAATTTTACAAAGTTGTTAAACTTTACATGTCATGACTCCAGTTGGTCCATGTTGCACGTGGTTTTTCTCTCGAACTCTTTGATCGAATTCCTTTTATACCGCGACTCGGAGTCGTGTTTTATCCCCAACATAACCAATGTTTCCAGTGTAAAATACAACCAAACTAGCTTCAGTGCAGACAGATGTTACAGTCTGTAAACGGGGCGATCGCGTAGCCTCGTGGTTAAAGCGTTCGCTCGTCACGCTGAAGATCCTGGTTCGATTCCGAACATGGGTATATGTGTGAAGCCCATTTCTGGTGTCCCCCGCCGTGATATTGCTGGAAAATTGCTAAAAGCGGCGTAAAACCATAATCGCTCACTCACTCACTCGCTCACTCGTTCACTCACTCACTACAGTCTGTTTTTTCTATAGAAGCCAGTTTGGGATGATATGATTGTGTGCATGGTAGAATACGAGATCCAGCTAAGTTACATAATATAGTAAATGTATAGTTTGTAGGTGGTGATGTGAAATGGGGTTTAACGTCGCGTCCAAGATTATTGCACTTGTATAGCGACGTGCATGCACATGTGTGTGGCTGCTTGTACTCGTCTATGCCGATTTTAAAATGCTCGCCCACTTATACTCTTCAAAAAAAGAAACGCACAGGTAGTTTGCAGTTCATTTAACCTGACTACACAATAAATCCTGTATATAAATTGGATATATGTTATTGGAAAATGTTGGAGGCCTGATATTCGACAAACGGATGGTCAAAACGTAGCCATTGTCGATTCGCAAACGGCATTGTTTTCACACTTGTTCAAAAATGGCATGGAGGAAAACAGTAAAGCAAAATGCACGTGCACGTTATGGCATTCTTAACTCGTGGTATTGGCTATAAAAAGGCAAGCATAAGCCAATAATTTGTCATTCAATTGTCAACATTTTTCAAGTTCGAAAATGCCGAGACTCAGCACCATAGGACGTATCCAAAGAGGGGAATCCCAGTCTTCTGTTGCACGCCACTTCAACGTCCACCACTGCACCATTTGCTGCCTTTGTAACCGATACACACAGCTCAATTCCACTGCAGACCGTCCGAGAACCGGTCGACCAAGAGTTACCATCCATGCACAGGATCGCTACATTCGTCTGTTCCACCTACGCCATTGCAATGCCACAGCTTTGGAGACAGCAGGACGCATCCCTGGTTTGAAGAGGATATCGGATCAGCCTGTCAGGAACCATCTTCGTGTGGCTTGAATCCGACCCATAAGACCAGGTATCGTCCCTGTTTTGCAACAGATTCATCGACAGAGACGCTTGCGTTGGTGCCATACATTACAGCCATGGAATTTGGGAACATGGAGACGGGTGTGGTGCAGCGATTAATCACGATTTCTTCTTCACCGACGAGATGGAAGACAACGTGTTTATCGTCGTCGAAATGAGCGTTTTGCCCACATTGTGTGTACTACGTGAATTCAACAAATTCGGTGGTGGTAGTGTCATGGTTTTGGGGGCCATATCCTACATCAGTTGTGATTCAGGGAAATTTGACAGCAAATAGCTACATGTATCAAATTCTTTAACCACACCTTCTTTCAATCATTTACCGTCAGAGGGAGCTGTTTCAACAGGACAACGCTCCACCGCACACAGCTCGTGTCGCGGTAGACTGCCTTCATATATAATGCCAACATAAACATCTTGCCCTGGACGTTGTGATCTCCAGATCTCAACCCAATCGAACACCTTTGGGATGACCTCGATCGACGTGTACGTCAACGTCAGAACACGCCGCAGACACTCCCACAACTGGCCAACGTGTTACAACCAGAATGGGGCAGAATTCCGCAGGACAGAATTCGTACACTTATGCAGTCAGTGCCAAGAAGATGCAGAACCGAGATTGCTGCCCGGGGTGGTCACACGAGAGTTCAGCGCAACCTTGTGACCTTATTTAACATGACAATGAACATTTTTCAATGCCTTTGTACAACGACAACATGTGACTTTCGAGCTCCAAAATTTCATATTTGTATCTATGATATTAAATAAAATATATCGACTTATGAGGTACAATAAATTTACTAAAAATCTACCTGTGCGCTTCTTTTTTTTGAAACATGTAGATACCATACAGCAGTTTAACATGAATACTCAACTCAGACACAGTGTCTTCCGAGCCGACCAGTCCTTGTTTCAGCACATGGGTGATACAAGTATTGATGACACTACCTTAAGTATGATGCTGTTCTCACCTGTTCAAGGATCTGCTGATTATAGGTTGGTGTGTGTGTCAGCCTCATTGTTGCCACCAGAGCAGTAATCGTCCTTGCTGGCGTTTCCTTCGGTTTCTAAAGTGTTTGACAATTATATACTGAACCAAATTAAAAACTTCACAATCCTAAAATTTTAACATTTGACCAGTTATCATTTTGGGCCCCTATTGTGTATTTAAACAGTAATGGCCACGTATTGTCTTCACATAACACCCGTTTTTGTGCAGGTGAATCGATCAAAATCATGTGCACAGCACTATAGTGGCAAAAGTGTTTTTTCACGTGCAACTGGTCACGTGGCCATAATACCGCACGTGTTTTCAGCTATACTTATTAGCAGCCATTAACAAAAAAAAAAAAACACAAGAAAACAAAAAAGTCTTTACGGCCATTTGTCATGCCATGCCTTTCAATTGTGCAACGTGAACGTGCCATCGGCATGTTGCAGACGGGAACGTCCGTCGCAAGGACGATGGGTTGTAATCGACGGACTGTTTATGATTTACAGATGCGCCTACAGCAAACGGGTACCACCGCTGATCGCCCTCGGCCAGGTCGACCACGTATGACGTCACATGCAGGGGATCGTCAGATTGTCTTACGTCACCTCCGTAACCGATTTGTGACGGCTACATAAACCAGAAATGAACTGTTTAGGGGTAGACTGAGTGCGTAAACTGTTCGAAACCGTCTGAGAACTGCTCACCTTCAAGCACGACGGCCATACTGCGGGCCGATTCTGACTCAATTACACAGACGTCAACGTCAATTGTGAGCACAGCGACACTTACGATGGACTTACTTACTCCGAAACGTTGTGTTCCTCTAAAAGAAGTTGACATCCGAATATTCTGCTCTTTATGTGTATCACTTCTAAATGCCTTTCATAAGAGTAACTGTCGGTTCGTGAATAGGAATTAGTTAGGAGCAGACAGTTGTTCACATCCCAACTGACTCAAAGTTAAAAAGATTTTTTTCTGCTGTTGAAGAAGGTGGGCCGTCGCTAGTAAATTTTTACAATTATGTGAGGTCTCAAACCTTTCATCCGGCCAATCAGAGCGCCACTTACCAGATCTGAAAAGTCACCGTCGGTATGTGCTTTCTGCAACCTGAGACTTAACACTGACTATTCTGAACAGCAGTTACGGACTGTTCGACTGATTGCTAGACATAGTCTATCCCCCGATAGGACAGCATTTGAAATGGAGTGAGTGAGTGAGTGAGTGAGAGAGAGAGTGAGTGAGTGAGTGAGTGAGTGAGTGAGTGAGTGTGGTTTTACGCCGCTTTTAGCAATATTCCAGCAATATCACGGCGGGGGACACCAGAAATGGGCTTCACACAGTTTACCCATGTCGGGAATCGAACCCGGGACGTCGGCGTGACGAGCGAACGCTTTAACTACTAGGCTACCCCACCGCCTCACTTTTAGGAAATGTAAGAGAACTTTTCATAGCCCGCGGGAAGTACTGCCACACAACTCGACCATCAATTAGACATTCCAGAATTTTCTTTTGTCCAATTTTCAAATTGTGACTCGAGAGCCATGTGAAACTAGTTATTAAAGCGTCGTCAGGAAAAGAAGTCGAAAGAAGAAATGGGCTCCACACATTGTACCCATGTGGGGAATCGAACCCGGGCCTTCGGCGTCACAAGCGAACGCTTTAACCACTAGGCTACCACACCGCCCCATCTACATGTATATCAAGAACATCGAAGTAAGTAGAATAGCTTTACACAACATAATTGTTTTGATAGAAATTGTTACTTTCACAACCAACTGTCCTTTCGAGAAATACAATGGTTCGTTAAAACAATAGAGTAACGTCACAAATATGTTTAATTCTCAAGAAATGTTATCAATCCAATGTTAATTTTATTTTTGAGGTGATGTGAGGTGAAATTGGGTTTAAGGTCGCGTCCAAGATTATTGCACTTATATAGCGACGTGCATGCACGTGTGTGTGTGTGTGTGTGTGTGTGTGTGTGTGTGTGTGTGTGTGAACTAGACCAGACTGATGCCGATTTATAGTGCTAGCCTACTGAGATACCATGCTGCAGTTTAACATGAATACCCCACTCAGACACAGTATACTGACTCCGAGCCGACCAATTCTTGCTTTAACCCTTAATGCCGAGCGCCAGACAGGGTAGCAACAAGTACCATCTTTTAACGTCTTTTGGTATGACGCGGCCGGGGATTGAACCCCGGACCTTCCGCTCTCCGGGCGGACGTCCTTACGTCCACGGAGGCGGTCTTATTTTTGAGAAAAAGTAACCGAATTCCATTTTGAAAGAATGTGAAGAAATGAATTTTGAATTTGCTCACTTCATTTTAATAACCCAGTGTAAGCACCGTTAACAATTACTGATAGGGAATTCCTGACACTCCTCAACACGCAGTAACCCTATTGCCTAATCTCACTCAGAGACTCGCGGACCAAAATGAAGGCTCTTCTCGTGTTCACAGCCTTGGGAGTTGTGCTGGTAAGTTGACAAACAATGGCATTAATACGAGTTATGTATCATGTCTGTATAGGTACCAATCACACCAATACACCATGTGGTAGACCAGGGCCCACTTGCACAAAGCGATCTTAGCGCTAAGACTATTGTAAGCCAATGCTAAAGTATGGGAGTTACGATCATCTTAGCGCTAAGATAGCTTTGTGCAAGTGGGCCCAGGTGTACTTCATCTGACAGGGGGCGGTCGGGTAGCCTAGTGGTTAAAGCGTTCGTTCGTCACGCCGAAGACCCGGGTTCGATTCCTCACATGGGTACAATGTGTGAAGCCCATTTCTTGTGTCCCCGGCCGTGATATTACTGGATTATTGCTAAAAGTGGCGTAAAACCAAACTCACTCACTCACTCATCCCACAGATGACAAGAAGACCGAAAGTCTGATTCATTCTTTTCATCTGTGTCTACCCTATTTCGTTTTAGGAGAATGTCACCAAAACGTTAAATCATTGAGTTTCTCTCAAGGTACAAGTTTTATTCGACATTTGTATAAACGTGGAGTGAGTGGGTGAGTTTGGTTTAACACCGCTTTTAACAGTATTCTAGTTGTATCACGGCGTGTCAGCTTGATATGGGATGAAAGCCCGAAGTGATGCAGGCCTCAGACGTTTACCACTTTGGTGAAACCCACGGGTATGGTGCTGACAAATCTAGAAACATAATTTGGATTCGAACCCACTATCATAGGTTCTGACGTGTCCAAGGGCGGTCGGGTAGCCTAGTGGTTAAAGCGTTCGCTCGTCACGCCGAAGACCCAGGTTCGATTCCCGACATGGGTACAATGTGTGAAGCCCATTTCTGGTGTCCCCCGCCGTGATATTGCTGGAATATTGCTAAAAGCGGCGTAAAATCAAACTCACTCACTCACTCACTGATGTGTCCAAGGGACACAACTCTGGACAGCGAATTGCGGCGTCTTAGACGATTCGGTCACCCGCGCCTCCATGCACAAACTTTGTCCTAATGTTTTCTGACAAACAGGTTATATAAATCTGATAATGATTACATTTAACCAAAGCACACAATTTGAGTGCATAACATGAATATATAGAATGAAATATAGGACATAACTCACCGTGTGTGTGGCACCGAGCGCAAGGACGTCAGATTCGCCATGTATGTAATTAGCCATGGTGACCCTCCCGAATGTAAATATATAGATTGTCAGTTATGACATAAACATGGTAGCAAAAACTTAAGTATGATCTGCCATTCTATATCAACCAAGAAATATAATCGGGCGATCCGGGAGTCTCTTAGCAGCACGAGACACGCCACCCATTTCACCAGGTGTCATTACTGTCGTTGACGAGAGCTCTAAGCATGACAAGAGACGCCACCCATCTCAAATACCAGGTGTCATTACTGTCGTTGATGAGAGCTCTAAGCATGACAAGAGACGCCACCCATCTCAAATACCAGGTGTCATTACTGTCGTTGATGAGAGCTCTAAGCAAGACAAGACACGCCACCCATCTCAAATACCAGGTGTCATTACTGTCGTTGATGAGAGCTCTAAGCATGACAAGAGACGCCACCCATCTCAAATACCAGGTGTCATTACTGTCGTTGATGAGAGCTCTAAGCAAGACAAGACACGCCACCCATCTCAAATACCAGGTGTCATTACTGTCGTTGATGAGAGCTCTAAGCAAGACAAGACACGCCACCCATCTCAGATACCAGGTGTCATTACTGTCGTTGATGAGAGCTCTAAGCAAGACAAGACACGCCACCCATTTCAAACACCAGGTGTCATTACTGTCGTTGATGAGAGCTCTAAGCATGACAAGGGACGCCACCCATCTCAAATACCAGGTGTCATTACTGTCGTTGATGAGAGCTCTAAGCAAGACAAGACACGCCACCCATCTCAAATACCAGGTGTCATTACTGTCGTTGATGAGAGCTCTAAGCATGACAAGAGACGCCACCCATCTCAAATACCAGGCGTCATTACTGTCGTTGATGAGAGCTCTAAGCAAGACAAGACACGCCACCCATCTCAAATACCAGGTGTCATTACTGTCGTTGATGAGAGCTCTAAGCAAGACAAGACACGCCACCCATTTCAAACACCAGGTGTCATTACTGTCGTTGATGAGAGCTCTAAGCATGACAAGAGACGCCACCCATCTCAAATACCAGGTGTCATTACTGTCGTTGATGAGAGCTCTAAGCAGGACAAGACACGCCACCCATTTCAAACACCAGGTGTCATTACTGTCGTTGATGAGAGCTCTAAGCAAGACAAGACACGCCACCCATCTCAAATACCAGGTGTCATTACTGTCGTTGATGAGAGCTCTAAGCAGGACAAGACACGCCACCCATTTCAAACACCAGGTGTCATTACTGTCGTTGATGAGAGCTCTAAGCATGACAAGGGACGCCACCCATCTCAAATACCAGGTGTCATTACTGTCGTTGATGAGAGCTCTAAGCAGGACAAGACACGCCACCCATTTCAAACACCAGGTGTCATTACTGTCGTTGATGAGAGCTCTAAGCAAGACAAGACACGCCACCCATCTCAAATACCAGGTGTCATTACTGTCGTTGATGAGAGCTCTAAGCAGGACAAGACACGCCACCCATTTCAAACACCAGGTGTCATTACTGTCGTTGATGAGAGCTCTAAGCAAGACAAGACACGCCACCCATCTCAAATACCAGGTGTCATTACTGTCGTTGATGAGAGCTCTAAGCAGGACAAGACACGCCACCCATTTCAAACACCAGGTGTCATTACTGTCGTTGATGAGAGCTCTAAGCATGACAAGGGACGCCACCCATCTCAAATACCAGGTGTCATTACTGTCGTTGATGACAGCTCTAAGCAAGACAAGACACGCCACCCATTTCAAACACCAGGTGTCATTACTGTCGTTGATGAGAGCTCTAAGCATGACAAGACACGCCACCCATTTCAAACACCAGGTGTCATTACTGTCGTTGATGAGAGCTCTAGGCAGGACAAGACACGCCACCCATTTCAAACACCAGGTGTCATTACTGTCGTTGATGAGAGCTCTAAGCAGGACAAGACACGCCACCCATTTCAAACACCAGGTGTCATTACTGTCGTTGATGAGAGCTCTAGGCAGGACAAGACACGCCACCCATTTCAAACACCAGCTGTCAAACACGGGAACGTTGCCTCCTTCAACAACAACAAGAACAGCAACAGCAACCGTATTGTCTCTATAACATGCGTCACAGGCTCAAGCTAGTGAGTTGGGTTTAATGCCGCTTTTAACAGTAGTCCAGCTATATCACGGCGTGTTAGCTTAATGTGGGAGGAAAACCCGAAGTGATGGACCATCCATGCCCGTGCACACACGTAGCTGAGCAGCTGGCATATCGGACGGGTGATGCATCAGTGACATTTGTATATGGCAATCCCCGATAGCCTGGAAACTCTCCCGCGGTAATCATATTAGGGGACCCACGTAGATCCGGGTTAGAATTGGCCTTCAGCAACCCATGCTTGTAATAAGATTCGACCAACGGTCATGTAAAAATTGTGACTTTTAACCAATCAAAAATCAACGTTAAATTCATATCAAAAGGCCAGTTTAAAAAAACCGTAAAACCTCAAAGCAGATTTAGAAGTCACCCAGGTCAAAACCTTGATTTGGAAGATGGGCTGGTAACTGATATACTTCCCATCTGGGTTTAATCGAGGTTGTCAGGAACCTAGTGCAATATAGGGTATTGTGGTGATAGGTTTATAATTCTGTTTACACACTGAAACAGTTTGAAGAATGATTTTGGATGATGAATAGAATCTAACCATTGCGAGTTTTAAACTTGTATCGAGTCATGTTGATGTTTTTTTTTTGTCAAAGACACTGGGGCGAGATTCCGTGTGTCCACCGGGTATCTTCCGGAAGCCAGGTCCCGTGAATATCCGGGTTAAAATTGGTCTTTAGCTACCCATGCTTGTCATAAGAGCTGACTAAGCTTGCCATCAGAGGCGACTAACGGGATCGAGTGGTCAGATCCTCTGACTTGATTGATGCATATCATCGTAACCGAATTGCGTAGATCGCTGTTCATGCTGTCAATCACTGGATTTTCTGTTCCATATTCGATAATTTACAGACACGCCGTTATATAGCAGGAGTAATGCTGAGTGCGGCATTTACCAAGAAACAAAGAAGTGATTATGCATAATAAAGAACTATTTATATTCAGGGAATGAGTTAGGTCCCTTAAATTGTTAGGAGAAGTTAGGAGATGCCCTCTCTACAAAGACCTGAGAGGGGAACTAAATTCATCACCCGGATTTGCTATGCACCCACTATCGCTAAAAATACCATTAAATCATCCAGAGCCCTTTGCAAAAATTATCTCTAATTTCATCCACAAAATGTTCAGGCAAAGAAAATCTGCATCTCCTCCCTAACAATATAATCATAGCAATATTTGTATTCTGTTTTGTATGTCAATGTTTTAATTAGTCATGTTCATGTTTTGTACCCTGCCCCCTGTGGGTGTTTATGTACAATAAATATTATTCTTCTTCTTCTACATATATATCAATATACATAGGGGGTTACAGCGAAGTTTTAAACGTCTGAGGCCTGCATCACTTCGGGCTTTCCTCTCGCATTAGGCTGACACTGGAATATATGTTAAAAGCGGCGTTAAACCCAATTCACTCACTCAGTCACTCAGTCACTCACTCACTTACTCTCACCCACCCACCCACCCACCCATCCTCACTCACTCACTGACTCACTCTCACCCATCCATCCACCAACTCACTCACTCACTCACTCACTCGCTCACTCACTCAGGTTAGATCTGACCACTAATGTGTCAGTCGACCAACAGATGATCGGGAATGCAAGATGTCGTCTAAACGTACTGCTTCTTTGCATTAGATATCCCTTGTTTGATGAAGGCTTGTCTCATTATATATTAATATTGATATCATATTTCAGGCGCAGATTGTGTACTACCATCCAGAACTCGTCCATGGCTACTCGATGGAGTATCACAGCTACGCTGTATGTGCTTTATCATATTTCTCATCAGGGAAAAATCATTTTTGGTTCATATTCATGTTCATTCCTCCCTCGTTATAATGCCCCTCGTTATAAAGCCAAGTTGTAATCAGAACGGATTTCTGCCATATGAATATAGTGCCACCCAGGTTATTATGCCACCCTGGTTATAAACCCACCCTGGAT
This sequence comes from Haliotis cracherodii, assembly GCF_022045235.1. Taxonomy (NCBI): domain Eukaryota; kingdom Metazoa; phylum Mollusca; class Gastropoda; order Lepetellida; family Haliotidae; genus Haliotis; species Haliotis cracherodii. The sequence continues at coordinate 465,497 of NW_027266277.1, forward strand.
ATAGTCCAATCATGGATATAACCCCACCCTGAATAAAGTTTCACACTGGTTATAACTCCACCCTAGATATAATCCCACCCAGGTTGTAGTTTAACCCTGGTTATAATGCCACCCTGGATATAACCCCACCCTGGTTATAACCCCACCCTGGTTATAATCCCACCCTGGTTATAGTTTCACTCTGGATTTAACCACACCCTGGTTATAGGTTAACCCTCGATATAATGCCACCCTGGTTGTAGTTTAACCTTGGATATAATCCAACCCTGGTTGTAGTATCACCCTGGATATAATCCCACCCTGGTTATAACCCCACCCTGGTTTTGTTTCACCCTGGATATAATCCCGCCCTGGTTATAACCCCACCCTGGATATAATCCCACCCTGGTTGTAGTTTCACCCTGGATATAATCCAACCCTGGTTGTAGTTTCACCCTGGATATAATCCCACCCTGGTTGTAGTTTCACCCTGGATATAACCCCACCCTTGATATAATCCCACCCTGGATATAATCCCACCCTGGATATAATCCCACCCTGGATATAATCCCACCCTGGTTATAGTTTCACCCTGGATATCATCCCCCCCTGGTTATAGTTTCACCCTGGATATAATCCCACCCTGGTTGTAGTTTCACCCTGGATATAATTCCACCCTGGTTGTAGTTTCACCCTGGATATAATCCCACCCTGGTTATAATCCCACCATGGATATAATCCCACCCTGGTTATAATCCCACCCTGGATATAATCCCACCCTGGTTGTAGTTTCACCCTGGTTATAATCCCACCCTGGATATAATCCCACCCTGGTTATAATCCCACCCTGGATATAATCCCACCCTGGTTATAATCCCACCCTGGATATAATCCCACCCTGGTTATAATCCAACTCTGGATATAACCCCACCCTGGTTATAATCCCACCCTGGATATAATCCCACCGTGGTTATAACCCCACCCTGGTTATAGTTTCACCCTGGATATAATGCCAGCCTGGATATAATCCCACCCTGGATATAATCCCAATGCCAATTCCCTCTTCTAAATCAGCAAACTAACTGTATTGATCTCAGTTTGTTTCACAGCTAATCCCCACACAGAGACACATTCACTTTCTTTAAATAACAAACAATTAGAGATAATAACTTCTTATATAAGCAAAGATAAACTGACATGTAATGTAGATATGTATATACAGTATCAGTAAGGTTCTGTTTTCATCTCGCTGGTTACATTTTCTGCATTATATCGAGGGAGGACGGTACGCTGAAACTCAATTACGTTGACCGGATATTCCGGACACCCCATACTCCGGACACTGGGAACGTCTTTATATACACATAAAATACCCATGATTCGTTAGTCCTAAATTTGGACCGGAATATTCTATTCGGAATTGTACCATCAGGCTTTGCTATGTTGAATTATCATCCAAAACTTGGTCCACGTGATATCATTGGGTGACATATCTCCCTAGAGATCTTAACCATGACGTCAGAATTGAATAACATCACTAATCTGTCTGCACTGAATGATGTTAGATGATAAATAAGAACCTCATACTTATGTCTTTTGATTCCAATGTTTTCAACACTTGTCGATAAATGTTTCAAATTCCTAGACAAGACTCGGATTTGCTCTCAGAAGACACTTTGGGGGTTTCTGAATATCACTTGAAACTAAAATAATTCTTTAATCGTCACCGGTATTGGATTGAAGAAGATTATTATAAAGCATAAATATATCAGACATTACAGTTTATTGTATTTATAAATGAAAGCACGACAGGAAACCGACTGATTCATGTAAGATAATAAAGACTCTATATTTCAGGACATCATCGTTGTCAGGAACGCTACTGCTTGCTACATCGTCGACGTCTCCGCCGGCCTCGAGGGCGACCTGAGACAAAGCACTACGAGAGCAAAGATAGAGGTATAAAATTGAAATGTGCGACCATTTGTAACCATGTATCTTACTGATGCTAGTTGCTTCTCAGAGCTGCCGAGATGCAGTGTGCGTGGATTCATCCCTTGTGGCATCTTTGATCTGTAAGGGTTATAATTGTTCACGTGAATATACGTGCCCGACCAGTGTACCCCTGGACTTCTATCCCACCCACCCACCAACTCACCCACTCACCCACTCACCCACTCACTCACCCACCCTACCACTCACTCATTCACTCATATCAGCCACCCACTCACTCATTCACCACATACCCAACCACCCACCCACTCACCACATGCCCACCACTCACTCACTCACCACACACACACACACACACACACACTCACTCATCCAGCCACTCACTCACCACGTACCCACCCACTCACTCATAGCATACACCCACTCACTCATTCACCACAAACCCACCCACCCACTCACTCACCACATACCCACCACTCACTCACTCACCATACACAGACTCACTCACTCATCCAGCCACTTACTCGCTCACCCACTCACTCACTCATTAATAATCCTTTGAAATCATATCCCTATTTTACAATCAAACACTCCTCCCTATGATATAAAAGTACATCAAGTGTTGTATTATTTCAGGAGGAAATCTACAACCAAATGATGAGTCACAATGGAGAGGTCGTGTCCTCCATCGACAAGATCCGACACGAGATCCAGGACATCCGTGCTATAGTCGAGTGTTTTCGCCACAATGTCTATCAGATCAAGTACATGCCCTCAACATAGGAATCAGTGAAATAAAGCAATCGAATGTACAATCCAAGCAAATTAGTCCTGACATCTGAAAAAAGTAGCTTGTATGTGTCGAATGCGAGGTAAATCCATTTATTCGTATTTTCAAGATATAGTTTGAATACACAAAAGGACAGTGGTTCTGTTTACGTAACATTTTTACACATTCACCCCAACCACCACTTCCACACAAACACATACAACACAATACACACAATACACCCTTACACACACAATACACCCCTACACAAACAATACACCCCTACACACCCATCACATACACACACACAATACACACACATCGCACCCCTACACACACATCACACCCCTACACACCCATCACATACACACACACAATACACCCCTCCATACACATCACACCCTACACACACATCACACCCCTACACACACAAAACACCCCTCCACACACATCACACCCTACACACACATCACACCCCTACACACCCATCACACACACACACACAATACACCCCTACATACACATCATATACACACACAATACACCCATACTACACATATCCTACCTCTACACACACAATACACCCCTACACACCTATCATATACACACACAATACACCCATACTACACATATCCTACCTCTACACACACAATACACCCCTACACACCATCATGTACACACACAATACACCCCTACATACACATATCCTACCTCTACACACACAATACACTCCTGCACACCCATCATATACACACACAATACACCCCTACACGCACATATCCTACCTCCATACACACAATACACCCCTACATACACATATCCGACCTCTACACACACAATACACCCCTACATACACATCACATACACACACAATACACCCCTACACACACATCACATACACACACAATACACCCCTACATACACATCACATACACACACAATACACCTCTACACACACATCACATACACACACAATACACCCCTACGTACACATATCCTACCTCTACACACACAATACACCCCTACATACACATCACATACACACACACAATACACCCCTACACACACATCACATACACACACAATACACCCCTACATACACATATCCTACCTCTACACACACAATACACCCCTACACACATCACATACACACACAATACACCCCTACATACACATATCCTACCTCCACACACACAATACACCCCTACATACACATATCCGACCTCTACACACAATACACCCCTACACTCACATCACATACACACACAATACACTCCTACATACACATATCCTACCTCTACACACACAATACACCACTACACACACATCACATACACACACAATACACCCCTACATACACATATCCTACCTTTACACACACAATACACCACTACATACACATATCCTACCTCTACACACACAATACACCCCTACATACACATATCCGACCTCAACACACAATACACCCCTACACTCACATCACATACACACACAATACACCCCTACATACACATATCCTACCTCTACACACACAATACACCACTACACACACATCACATACACACACAATACACCCCTACATACACATATCCTACCTCTACACACACAATACACCCCTACATACACATATCCTACCTCTACACACACAATACACCCCTACACACACATCACATACACACACAACTCACCCCTACATACACATATCCTACCTCCACACACACAATACACCCCTACATACACATATCCGACCTCTACACACACAATAGACCCCTACACACACATCACATCACACACACACACCCCACACACACATACACCACATCCCTACATTGATGCGACAGGCACACATCACACATTAACACACACACATCACACCCTTACACTCCCACACCCAACACTCATACACACAAACCACATAATACACACATTCCCCTCCACACACACACACACACACACACACACACACACACACACACACACACACACACACACACACACACACACACACACACACACACACACACACACACACACACACACACACTGAAGCGACACTCTGTGTGACCAGTGTGACCAGGTCTTGCATTCGAATGACTTTGACGCACACGTCTCCCGAATAATGACTCAAACCTGTTCAATAGGGAAAAGTCTGTCGTCATTCCTGACCATGGCATTCTGCTGGGATGAGCACAGACGACTAGCACACGGTGAGAACGGGCGTTGTCGTCCTGAAAGACAAAACGCCGACCCGCACGCCCTGCAAACGGGACAACACAGGGTGTCTGTATGTTGTCCCGAAAGTACTGTCCACTGACCCGTCCTTGTACAATATGGAGTGGAGTTTATATAAACCTATTTATTTTCATAAAGTTGAGGGATTGGCAAACAAGCAAATGTTGCTTATGTGAATGCCTCTCCCAAACATGATACACATACAAATTACAATGTAATAAAAGTGACATGAGAAATAGCATACATGATATAATTGACATTAAAGATAATTATTGTTCTGTAAGTGTTTTATTACTCGATTATCTTTCGCAACTACAGCTACGTTATTATTTACATCCAGTACAACGTCATCGCAGTATCATATAGAAAAGCCAACATTAAAAAAGAAAAGAAAAAAAAGACAGATAAAATCTCTAAATCGGTAAGAAGATAGATAAAACTGTGCCCTCATTTCAAAATTTCAAGATTTGTTACAGTCGCTGAATTACCATTTACAACTGATTTTTAATCGTAGCCTTTTACGAAATAATACATATTTTGCCACGTAAGAAAGAAATAATCGATTAAGTGCATCTTCTGTGTGACAGCCACAACATCTCGGGCTGTCGGACATAAATCTGACAAATGTGTCGGCGTTAAGATCACTGCAGCCAAGTCTGAGACGGGAGTGTTTTACCTGTCAGAATCCTGATCCATAATTTACATCAAAGTATAGACCATTCCTATCATTGCTTTTTATAAAACTTTTAAATCTTCCTAAACTACTGGCATTTGTGTATTCAGTAGGTAGTGAGTTCCAAATATTTGACTCGCCGTTTCAGCTCGATTTCGTAGAGCCTGATTTCGATCAATCGATCCTGTACTCTTATCGTTGACCTGGGACGCCCTGAACGGGGTCGATCGTCAACATTTTGTGTTTGTTGGTGCCTGATAAACAGACTGTGAAACATTGAAAGTAATGTCACATTAAAATCAGATCTTGGTTCCCGCTATCGCTAAACAAAGATCTGAGGACGTCCCATTAAGGGTCACGTCAGAACGACCTTTCATCCGACCAATCAGAGCGTCGCTTACCAGATCATGAAAGTGACAGTCTGAATGCGTTTTCTAATCATGCAACCACGAAATATTTAACACGGGGTATTCTGAACGACAGTTACGGGTTTTATGATGATATCCATACAATCTGTGCAATCTATAAGCCATTCCAGAATGTTCTTCTTATCAGTTTTATTTTTTTTAAACGAGAATACGTCAAAATATGTTTCGAAGCGTAGTCGCCAGTTTGAAACTAGTGTCAAGCGTTGTCTGAAATGGAAGTCGCCAGGTTGAAAGAGTGCCGTAGAGCTCGAGAAAGCTGCTTTCTAATTGGCTAATGTCGATTTCTTGTCAGTCATTTCATTGGTCGGTCAAAATTCGCGAAAGGTCGTTCTGACGTGACCCGTAATGGGATGTCCTCAGATCTTTGTTCAGCGGTAGCGAGAACTAAGATCTGATTTTAATGAAATTGTGTCACTGCACTGCGACTTCTGTAAGTTTCCACCTTTGGTGTTAAGTTTTACAGACAAACGTTCTTGCATAGGATGTTTGTCGTCAACACTTATTCTTGTTTGTTTGTTTGTTCGTTTGTTTGTCTGTTTGATGTTTAACGCCACACTCATCACTATTCCAGCTATATGACGGCTGTCTGTAAATAATCGAGTTTCTATCAGACAATCCAGTGATTGACATCATGAGCAGCGATCCACACGGCTGGGACACGACATGCATCAACCAAGTCAGCGAACCCGACCACCCGTTCATAACAATAAAAATAGTCGCCTTTTACGGCAAGCATAGGTTGCTGAAGACCTATCCTACCCCGGATCTTTACGGGTCACTTATTCGTGTCCTGGTTTTACTTGGTATTAATATATTTATTTCATGATCCCCTACTTTTTCGAAGAGTATAGGCAGACAATGAATTATGCAAAGACACAGTATCGGTAATTTCGCTAAAATGAGTGATTATTTATTGATAATGTTTACCTGTATCACTAATGCCACGTGATATAAACATATCAACCACATTCAAATCTCCATCTATAAAAGTGTGTGATTCAGTGATCAGCTCACTGTCTATTTTCCAAGGACGAAAGGTAAGTATTCTTAATCTAATGCTTCATCCGTGAATTTGCATATATAAATAGGGGCGGTGGGGTAGCCTAGAGGTTAAAGTGTTCACTCGTCACGCCGAACACTCGGGTTCAATTCCCCACATAGGTACAATGTATGGGGCCCATTTCTGGTGTCCCCCGCCTTGATATTGCGGGAATATTGCTAAAAACAGCGTAAAACAATACTCACTCACTTTTATAAATAATTTCACGGAGTGAAGCCAGGGTTGGCTTGTGGCAAGGCTGCTCCTAAAACTGAGAACACAACGAAAAGAAGATTTGAACAAAAACGACGGTTTCCGTAAAGCATTAATTTTAAATTTCAGAAAATGCATTTTAGCTGCAAAGAAATAATTATTTCATTTATGTTAACGTTCATAAAGGCGATTCTGGTTTAGAGGGTGTTGGGGAAACCTAGTGGTTCAAACCTAGTGCTTCCCCAAATTGGTACAATGTGTGAAGCCCATTTCTGGTGTCCCCCGCCCTGATATTGCTGGAATATTGCTAAAAGCGGCGTAAAACCTGACTCACTAGCTCTGGTTTAGGAACGATTGACCTTGTCGTCTCAGGCGTCGCAATTCGCTATGCAGAGTTGCGTCCCTTGGGCACGCCAGAAAACTATGATTGTGGGTTTGAACCAGGTTCTCCCTGATTATGTTTCTAGGTTTTTTCAGCACCATACCCGTGCTCGTGGGTTTCACCGAAGTGGTAAACGTCTGAGACCTGCATCACTTCGGGCTTTCCTCCCACATTAAACTGATACGCCGTGATATAACTGGAATACTGTTAAAAGCGGCTTTAAACCTCACTCACTCACTCTGGTTTAGCAATGATACCAAGCCATCTTTGTTAAAAGCGACGTTAAACCCAACTCACTCACTCACTTAGGTTTAGCAATGATACCCAGCTGTCTTCGCTTATTAAGGGGTGCCCAAGTAGATCGGGTGGTCAGTCGCGGTCACTTGGATGACTGCGTGTCATCGTGACCCCACGGCATACGCTATTGTCACCTCTCGAAAAAAACTGTCAAAATTAATTCAATTTCTTTCCATATTTCATTCATATTTTGTCGGTCTGCTGAGCAAACCAATTGCAACTTATGTTATAGACCTAAGACAGATCTGACAGTAAAGCAATGAATTTGCAACGATATGACCCCAACCCAACTATGTTTGAAATGTAAATTTGTGATGGAAAAGGAAACTATTTATTTTCAAAGATACGGTGTCTACGAAACACATCTTAAGTTGTATATTATGCGACTTTTTTAATTTTTAAAATGTTAAAAAATTATAAAAACAAGTGGAAGCATTGTTTGCGTTCTGACAAAGAACCAATAAAGTTCATTTCATGGACGTAATATCGTTAACATAAGATATTTTCAAATATCCTCCCACATTAAGTTGACAGGCAGTGAAAACCTGGAACACTTGAGTCCGTGACGTTTCTGCATATTATAAAGACAATACGGTTGTTGTTGTTGTAGTTGGCAACGTCCCCGTGTTGCTACTGTCGCCGCGGTTTCAAAATAATATTTATGTCGATTGTCGATGGAGACGCCCTATATGTAAATTGATATAGAAGTTGCTATGATATCGACTGTGTTATGATACTTATTAAATGTATGCTACTCAAAAGAAGTTAAGGACCATCCGATTCTTTGATATTAATACAGTAAATCTGTCCTTCTATGGGATATCTACGCGGAGTTAGGGATCACAGTTCTATACAAGATTGTTGTTGAAATGAATTGTTGAAGAAACAATGAGTGGGCACTAACAACTCAAGACAATCAATACAGTGTCCAAGGACATTAAAAACCTTGTACAAAAATATATATCTTATAATACAACAAACACTTACCCTTAACACGGGCAGGAATAACACCTGGCGTTTGAATATCTGGCGTTCCTTGGCCTGCCTCGAGCACACATCAACGAGAGTTATGCCACCTAGTGTTTGAAATAGGTGGCGTGTCTTGTCATGCTCACAGCTCTCATCGGAGACACCAATGACACCTGGTGTTCGAAATAGATAGCGTTCCTTGGTCTGCCTCGAGCTCTCATCAAAGACAGAAAGGACACTATGAATTAAGGATGGGGGCGCTCTTTTCAACGAGAGTAATGAAAGCCACACCATTCCAACCACATATTGGCTCCAATCACATAAAACCCCACCCGTGAAGATCCGGGGTAGAATAGGTCTTCAGCAACCCATGCTTGCCGTAAAAGGCGACTATGCTTGTCGTAAAAGGCGACTAACGGGATCGGGTGGTCAGATTCGCTGACATGGTTGATGCATGTCATCGATCCCAATTTTGTGGATCAATGCTTATGATGTCAATCACCGGAATGTCTGGTCTAGACTCGATTATTTACAGACCACCGTCATATAGCTGGAATATTGCTGAGTGGGGCATTAAACAACAAAAAACAACAACATAAAAGCCCACTACTCTCATATAATATAACATAACACGGGGAATTAATCAGCAAAGACGTCATTCTTTTGAGCTTATCTCATCTGAATCCATCATCCACCACAGGCATAAAATGAACAAGAAAAAATAAACCCAAGCAAGAAATAATGACTTGAACTATATGATTTGAGATAATGTGTTTGCAGCAGACAGGCCAGGAGACAATGAAGTGGTACCTTCTAGCTGCGTGTGTCGTCCTACTTGGACAGGGAGAAGCTAAGCCGGTTGAAGGTAATTATCGTCGCATCCACCTTAATTTAAATTAATTTGATAACATACATTTAATTGTTATTCATATTAATATCATATCAATTCTTTCATATATTACCCGTGAAGATCCGGGGTAGAATAGGTCTTCAGCAACCCATGCTTACCGTAAAAGGCGACTATGCTTGTCGTAAAAGGCGACTATGCTTGTCGTAAAAGGCGACTAACGGGATCGGGTGGTCAGGGTCGCTGACTTGGTTGATGCATGTCATCGATTCCAATTGCGTGGATCGATGCTCATGATATTAATCACTGGATTGTCTGGCCCAGACTCGATTATTTACAGACCGCCGTCATATAGCTGGAATATTGCTGAGTGCGGCGTTAAACAACAAACCAACCAACCAAGTTATTATACGAATAAATAAATGTTATGATGCTGGTTATAACCGGGGTAGAATAGGCCTTCAGCAATCCATGCTTGCCGTAAAAGGCGACTGTGCTTGTCGCAAGAGGCGACTTACTTGATCGGGTAGTCAGGCTCACTGACTTGGTTGATGCATGTCATCGTATCCCAGTTGCTTGGATCGATGCTCATGATGTCAATCACTGGATTGTCTTGTCTGACGAGATGCGAACCGGTGTAGAAAGCTCAAACAACTCTCCCTAGATTTGACTCAAGAGTCATATGGGCCTAGGCATTCATGACTCGCCTAGCCAGGCTCAAAACACTCCCTCAAGGCTCAGCTAACTCCCCTACTGGGCCCAAATGACTCTCCTTATTTTGAATTAAAATGATTACTCGCCTCTATAGTTCTCATGATATCCGAGAATTTAATCTCCACAAAGCTGTTTTTCAACATTGCAAGTCATTATGAGAATTTCCTGCTCAAAATCCCAGTAGACGATCCTACTTATATTGTTAAAACAATATTGATCGATGAGGCAACAGGCGTCATTGCGATCTAGTCAATTACAGGTAAAGGGTTAAGATTGAAAGAACAGAGAAAATGTTTATACAGTGCATAGTGGTTGTGAGATTATGACTACCATTTGTTAGAGTTGTCAAACAGACTATCCACTCACACTACCTTTCAAAATCATCGACACGCATTTTTATTATGTGACCTTTTCCGTTCAGGTAAAACAAATTCCCCAAATACTTGGTAAATTTTGATTCACGGACAACAAATACCACGTTGTACAGCTTATTATAAAATTCACCTGGTAGGTAAATATATCCGATTTTAGTTACTCACAGTTTATAATGCGCAGTTGCCGAGATTTAGTGTACTGAAATGGGCGAGTCGCTGCATTAGGAACAATAGGTAACTTTAATAAAACCCATAAAAGATTCTATTTTTACAAGACGATTAGTTTTCGTGTATAAAGAGACACAAGTGTATCAAACACCTATTACCCAATAAAACAATGACCGCGCCCAGTGAACACAAAGCAGCACACTTAAACTTCACTTTAAGGTAATTTGACGATAAAAATAAGGTGAGGTGAAATGGGGTTTAACGTCGCGTCCAAGATTACTGCACTTATATAGCGACGTGCATGTACGTGTGTGTGTTTGTGTGGATGCTTGTACTTGTCCGGGCTGATGCCGATTTATAGTGCTAGCCCACTGTATGCTGACTCCGAGCCGACCACTCCTTGTTTTAGCCCCTTAATGCCGAGCGCCAGACAGGTTAACAACAAGTACCATCTTTTAACGTCTTTTTGTATGACGCGGCCGGGGATCGAACCCCGGACATTCTGCTCTCGGGCGATAATAACCTCAAAAAGGAAACTTATTAACATATCACATAAGGTAAAGTAAATATTTTCATATGTTTTGAACAATACAGATTTCAATTAATTTTTTTACATTGTGATCGTTCATGCATATCAACATTTTACACGAAGAAATAAGATTACCTTACAGGTCATAGTGCCAATATAATTATCTTTTTCAAAAATATTACAGATATTACAATCAAACATCAGGTGCAGTATAATTTGAAATACAAAGTTTGTAAATCAAACAGAAAAATGAATGCAATTTTTTTCTAAGTTAAACAAATATTGCAGTAAACCGTCAATATCACATCATATCAAGCCATTGTGTCAGAAAATAATGTTGCTGATGTGTAACAGTATTAAAAAGTCTAAACGAAATGAATTGATAATGTCCTTCAAATTTATCACATAAATTCTTATTATGCCAAACACCTGGTAAATTCACAATTTGTAAAAAAATATTAAGTGCAATCATCGAAAATACGGTGCTGTATCATCGAAAATATATTATTTGTGTTACGACATTCACAGACTGTTGCACAATTAGTGTCAAAACATGTGTATTCTTCAAAACAAATGGGGGAGTCATTTGAGTCGGTTGAGTCATTTGAGCCTACGACGGGGGAGTCATTTGAGCCGCCTACACTGGGATTCGAACCCCACAAAAATAGGTTTAGGGTCTGCCCAAGGGACGCAACTCTGCACAGCGAATCGCGACGCTTTAGACGACTGTGTCCCCTATTATATGACCTGAACCCTGCATTGTTAAGATTAATCCAACACAAGCATGCTGTAACCTGACTAAGCAGATCGACTTATGAGCATTTTGTACTCCTAAAAATACTTAAAAAAACATTTGCCTCAGGTTTTATAACAAACATGAGGGATGTCCTTTTTTCGTTTTGTTAATAAATATAAATGTGTTCGCCTCATCTTTTTGAGGAAAGATATGCATTTCTTGAATCAGTTGCTGAAATAATTTCCGTCTCTTAAAATAATTGCTAAATAGTTGGTCTCTTGTGGTCACCAGATGGACAGTCCGGGGCATCTCAAAATCTATTCAGGTCACCTGGCCAGGTAACGTATGACAAAGAGGAACACGACGACGTTGAGCAGCATAACGAAGATTTTGACGACGTTGACAAGTATGATGAAGAAGATGACGAGGATGACGAAGAAGAAGACGAGGGTGACGAAGAAGATGACGAGCATGACGAAGAAGATGAGGAGGATGAGGATGAGGATGACGAGGATCATGGTATAAAAAGCCAAAAGGGAGGATTCTTGAAAAGGCACAACCTACCGGAACCAAAAAACTGGGGGAAAATGAATTCAAAGGAGCAAAAGAAATATATAAAAAAATATAGGAAGAAAATCCGTCAATTGAGGCAAAAGAGCAACGATGACATACAACGGAAGGCGAAAAAAATGAAACGACTTGGGGACGAAATCATAAACGACAGCCATGATTTGAAAAAAACTGGGCAGAAGATCCGCAGCAAAGCAGTTGACGTTTTGCGTTCTGTAAAACTTCTTGACAACCTGTAATCTGGATCAAGACCAGGTGTCTAATAAAGGTGTAACAGCAAACATATAAGCCTTTGTTTGTTTATTTGTTGTCGTTTGTTGCTCCTGCCTCCTCGTGAAGGGGCCACCCAAATCAGCCTCGACCTCAGCGGTCACCCAAATCGTTTTTGAGCGTTTTGTTTCTTCTTTAACGCCGCACTCAGCAATATATGACGGCGATCTGTATATAATCGAGTCTGGACCAGAAAATCCAGTGATTGACACCATGAGAATCGATCTACGCGATTGGGACACGATGACATGCATCAAGCAAGTCAGCGAGCCTGATCACCCGATCCCGTTAGTCGCCTCTTACGACAAGCAAAGTCGCCCCTTACGACAAGCATTGGTTGCTGAAGACCAATTCTGACGCATCCTTACGGGTTGTTTTTTTAATGCAGAGAATGTTGTACACGACGAAGATGTTAACTAAAATGGTTCTGACGATAATGCAACAACTCCCAATGACAATGCACATGGTGATAATGATTAATAATTTCACATTGTACCTGAAGCACAGATCCAACTCTGCTAGAAAAAAACCAGTTGGCTTGGGGATTGCAGTGAGGAATAAGAGATAGTTAGTAATATTATAGATCTGACAAGACATTTCAAGATATTGTTCAAGACGTTTACTTAGTGTGAGGTGGGGTGAAATGGGGTTTAACGTCGCGTTCATGATTGTTCCACTTTTTTTGCGACGTGCATGAACATGTGTGTGTCTGATTGTACTAGTCTGGGCTAATGCCGATTTTATAGTGCTAGCCCACTGAGATACTATGCCACAGTTTAACATGAATACCCCACTCAGACACAGTATACTGACTCTGAGCCGACCAGTCCTTGTTTAAGCCCCTTAATGCCGAGCGCCAGACAGGGTAACAACAAGTACCATTTTTTAACGTCTTTTGGTATGACGCGGTCGGGGATCGAACCCCGGACATTCCGCTTTCCGGTGAACGCTCGACCAGTAGATCCCGGAGGCGGTGACTTACTGTCGGTGTGTGTACATACCACTTGAAGGTTCTGAACACGTGCATAATGGTATACTCATTTTTGAATTATCTCTCGGTGATAGAGTTACTGTGTTTGGTGATTTAAATGATGTTGTTTCTTGTTGAACACCGCACTCAGCAATATTCCAGCTATATCACGGCGGTCTTAAAATAATGGACTCTGGGCGTGACAATCCAGGGATTGATATCATGAGCATCGACCTACGCAATTGGGATACGATGACATGCATCAACCAAGTCAGCGAGCCTGACCACCCGATCCCGTTAGTCGCCTCTTCTGACAAGCATAGTCGCCTTTGACAGCAAGTATAGGTTGGTGAAGACCTATTCTAACCCGGATCTTCACGGGTAGACATTGTTTGTGGGGAATAAACGTGTCTCGAAAATATTTCATTTATATCACGTTCAATTGTCAATCGTTCATCTAAATAAAACACGGGGACTAATGCTACAAGTCAAAATAGGAATTCCATCAGCTATCGCTCTTGTCACTGATGCATCATTGTAAAACGATAATGAGTAGTGAGTGAGTGAGTGAGTATGGTTTTACGCCGCTTTTAGTAATATTCCAGCAATATCACGGCGAGGGACACCAGAAATGGGCTTCACACATTGTACCCATGTCGGGAATCGAACCCGGGTCTTCGGCGTGACGAGCGAAAGCTTTAACCACTAGACTACCCGACCGCCCCAAAACGACAGTGCAGGTGTGACCTCAAGCAAATTACATCGAAAGGGGAAAGCAACACCCATGCAGCCTAAGAAGCCAGATGTTAAACACATCCTTCGTCTCCTGGTGGGGCACGGGTGGCCCAATCGTCTTAAGCGCCGAAAATGACTGCAGAGTGGCGTCCCTTGGGCACAAAGCCCAAAGTGATGCAGGTCTCAGACATTTATCTCTTTGGTGAAAGCCTCGAACACAGATATGGTGCTGACAAATCTAGAAACAAAATCGGCGCGAACCGGGATTCGAAATCACGATCAAAGGTATCAGGCGTGCCCAAAAGACACAACTCCACAGCGAATTCCGTCACCTGTACACACACAAACACGTATAACAACTTACGCACACACAAACACGTGCAAAAACTCACGCACGCGCACACAAACACACACAGACACACAAACACGTGTAACAACTCACGCACACACACAAACACTTGTAACAACTCACGCACACACACAAAATCGTAATGACTCACTAACACACAAACACGTGTAACAACTCACGCACACACACAAACACGTGTACCGACTCAAGCACACACAAATACTTGAAACAACTCACGCACACACAAACACGTGTAACAACTCACGCACAAATGAATACTTGTACCAACTCACGCACACACAAACACGTGTAACAACTCACGCACACATAAATACTTGTACCAACTCACGCACACACAAACACGTGTAACAACTCACGCACAAACAAAAACACATGTAACAACTCACGCACACACACAAACACGTGTAACAACTCACGCACACACAAACACTTGTAACAACTCACGCACACACACAAACACTTGTAACAACTCACGCACACACAAACACGTGTAACAACTCATGCACACACAAACACTTGTAACAACTCACGCACACACACAAACACTTGTACCAACTCACGCACACACAACACGTGTAACAACTCACGCACACACAAACACTTGTAACAACTCACGCACACACACAAACACGTGTAACAACTCACGCACACACAAACAGTTGAAACAACTCATGCATACACAAACACGTGTAACAACTCACGCACAAACAAAAACACATGTAACAACTCACGCACACACACAAACACGTGTACCAACTCACGCACACACAAACATCTGTGACAAGAATGCGTTGATAAAAGGGATCCGTGAAGATCCGGGATAGAATAGGTCTTCAGCAACCCATGCTTGCCGTAAGAGGGCGACTATGCTTGTCGTAAGAGGCGACTTACCGGATCAGATGGTCAGACTCGCTGACATGGCTGATGTATATTGTCGTATCCCAATTGCGTAGATCGATGCTCATGTTGTCAATTACTTTATTTTTCGGTCAAGACTCGATTATCTTCAGACAGCCGTCATACAGCTGGAATATTGCTGAGTGCGTCATGAAACAACAAACAAACAAACAAACAAACAAAGAGGATTGTGTATAATCACATGTATAACTAATAGTGGTACCAAAGAAATGGTTACATAAATTGTTGTTCTGTCACCTTTAATATCATTTAAGCCTGTTCCTCTTTGAAGAGATTATTAACATGTTCGGAATTCTATAACTTCTAGATAAGATAAGATAAGGTCACGTTTACTCGCCCAGGGATCACGTGATCGTCACACCGTCCCCTTCCCACGGTCACATCAAAAGTGTGCATTATTTTTTTTACTAACATACTTGTTTCAAATGAAACCACATACATCGACCCTTAAAACAGTCTCAAATACCAATGGAATTAAACTTACAGGAATAGAATCTAAATGAAAATCGTAACAATTCTAATATATGCAAATAATAAACGTACACAAAAGGAATAACTTCAAAGGGGGAGTTCGAACCCCGGTTCGCCCCGATTATGTTTCTAGGTATGTCAGCACCATAGCCGTGCTCGTGGGTTTCACCGAAGTGGTACACGTCTTAGATCTGCATCACTTCGGGCTTTCCTCCCACGTTAAGCTGACACGCCGTGATATAACTGGAAAAGTGTTAAAAGCGGCGTTAAACCCAACTCACTCACTCACTCACTCAATGGGGGGCCTACCAATGGATCTGTTATCATGGTTATCAGTCGTTAAAAAAACCAAACTGCGAATTATGAAATTAAAGTGGAGCTAAACCGTGTATGTATAAATGAATGACAATGCATTAAAGGCAATTTTTGTTTGGTGTAATTGATTAATTTTAATAAAAATATTCTATTTTGGGACTTCAACCGTCACGATCTTATGTCGGAGGACTTATCTTATCTAACATATAAAAGATGACTCATTGGATTGTACCGTCTCTTTAGGACACATATCCGTGGAAATATGAAGGCGGTCTTTGCTCTCGCGCTCTTTGGGTTTGTTGTGGTAGGATTTCTGTCTCATTCTCAAATCATACATAATGACTATAGTAGCACTGGGGCACATGCAGAGTTGCGTCCCTTAGTCGAATGAGGATCCGCTAATCATGTATTCAAATCACTGTTACGCCTTGATTATGATCCATAGTTTTCCAGCCGTGCTGGTAGGTTTCACCAGAGTGGTTTGTTTGTTTGTTTGTTTGTTTCTATGTTGTTTAACGCCGCACTCAGCAATATTCCAGCTATATGACGGAGGTCTGTAAATAATCGAGTCTGGACCACACAATCCAATGATTGATATGAGTATCGATCCACGCAATTGGGATACGATAACATGCATCAACCAAGTCAGCGAGCCTGACCACCCGATTACCTTAGTCGCCTCTTACGACAAGCATAGTCGCCTTATTGCGATAAGCATGGGTTGCTGAAGACATATTCTACCCGGGATTTCACGGGTGTCACCAGAGTGGTAAACGTCTAGACCTTTTGACGCCTGATATGACTGAAATCCTGCTAAATGTGCATAAGAAAACTTCCAACTTTAGGAAAAAGAAAACAGGTTTACTGCACACAGCGACGGTTCCATGTAGCTTTCACACTCGCTGGAGTATTTTGTCTGAAATAAAATTTTGTTTTGTTTTTAGGCCCAGCATCCCAATAATTACAACCGTGATCGAATCCATGGCTACACATTTGAATATCACTCATACGCTGTAAGTATAAGTCTACTTGGAGGTATTCCACACGTTGCTTTTTAGGCGGTCAGTGTATTTCCAGCCTGCTTTCCTGGGTAGGTTGCGCTTGCGCTACACTCAGACTAGCGCAAGCGCAGCCTATCCACGGAACCTGACTGATGTCTTTCCCGATTTTGTAAAAAGCACACTTATTGTGAACGACTTGGAACGTTACTATCCTTTCCTGCTTCGGGATTGTACAATAGTAACATATTGGTAAATGGAAATACGACCAAGTGACCATCTCCAACTCAACTTCTCGTCTTACAGACTCAAGTCATTTGGTTCTCGGTCTTTCCAATGCTATGAACTCATAAAGCAATAAGCACCACATCTGTGCAGACTTACATGTGTATCCTGTTTAGTTGGCTTCATGTCCCATTGGCTTCCACCTATGTGTTTTCTGTCCATGCTGTGACAGTATTATCCTTCTGTTGTCATTACCTACTCATGTTATCCCACTCATGGATGCAGTTGTGTGTTGAATGGTAAAACTGTATTGTATTTTTGTTCATATAACTAGGTTTTAGAATTACATCTCTTGACATCAACAATAATGTTAACTTCTTTGAAGCCTGATATTTTAATGTTTGTTTGTTGTTTAACGTCGTACTCAGCAATATTTCAGCTATATGACGGCGGTCTGTAAATAATCGAGTCTAGACCACACAGTGATTAATATCATGGCCATCGATCGATGCAATTGGGATACAATGACATGAATCATCAATCAAGTCACCTGACCACCCGATCCGTTAGTCGCCTTTTACGACAAGCGTTGCCAACTATTACGACAAGCATGGGTTGCTGCAGACCTTTTCTAACCCTGATCTTCACCAATCTCATTAAAAACCCTGATCTTCGCCAATCTCATTAAAATCAGATCTTAGTCCTCGCTATCGCTAAACAAAGATCTGAGGACATCCCATTACGGGTCACGTCAGAACGACCTTTCATCCGACCAATCAGACCGTCGCTTACCAAATCGTATAAGTGACAGTCGGAATGTGTTTTCAAATCATGCAACCTCGAAAACGTTAACACTGGGTATTCCGTACGACAGTTACGGCCCATACGACTGATTTCGTCAAAATTATCGTCTATCTCTCGCTTCCGTGGGATAAACATTTGAATGGAGGAGGCGTTGCACAGTACGTGGGAAGCACTGCCATACAATCTCAACCATATATAAGACATTCCGGAATGTTCGTTTGTTCAGTTTTCAAAATATTAATCGAGAACTGTGTCAACATACTTTTCAAGCGTTGTCTGAAATGGAACTCACTCGGTTGAAACGAGTGCCGTAAAGCTCGAGAAAGCTGCTTTCCTATTGGCTGATGTCGACTTCTTGTTAGTCATTTCAGTGGCCGGTCAAAGTTCGCGAAAGGTCGTCCTGACGTGACCCGTAATGGGATCTTTGTTTAACGGCAGCGAGAACTTAGATCAGATTTTCATGAGATTGGATGTTCACGGGTCTAGTATTTTAATGACTTCACGCACATGTCTCCTCCGGTATTTTAATTACTTCACGCGTGTGAGTTCTCCGGGGGTTTATTTTAAAACATTTATTTTGGTTTTAGCCAAAAAATATGTTGTTAGATAAAAGCGACAAAACCGTTTCAATCATCATATGAAATATCTATTGTACGATTCCGACTAAATCATAATCATGAGTTTAGGAATAACTATCAATTAGTGATGATACCACGTGTTCGCGAAAAGGTGATCGTTTCCTGACACCCCCACAAACACATGCAAAGGCAAGTCAAGTGTTCTGAAAAAGACGGAAACACGTATGACTAAAGTGAAAGCTAGAAGTTAGAGGCCGACTGTTTGATATTAATAACTATATATTGATAACTAATGGGGTGACGTTTCCGCTTCAAGACAATCGTGCAAAACAATTCCTTGGAAACCACAGCACATCATTAAACCCAGCAAATTGGGTGAAAGGTCTGGTGATAAAAATGTTTGCTCGTCACGCTTAATTTTCGGGCTCGATTCCCCATATGGCTACAATGTGTGAAGCCCCAGTCAGGTGTCCCCCTGCTAAAAGCGACGTAAAACCATACTCACTCCAACAAGTCAAGCGAAAAGGTTCCCCAAAACAAATTGACAACCTCAAGTCTAGTGGATAGACTGTCTGCCAGGAGAGCAGAAAGACGGCGGTTCGATCCCTGGCCGCGTCAAACTAAAAGGGGTTAAAATATTGTACTTGCTTGACGCTCAGCATTAGGTTTGTTTGTTTTGTTTGTTTGTTTGTTGTTTAACGCCACACTCAGCAATATTCCAACTATATGACGGCGGTCTGTAAAAAAATGGAGTTTGGACCAGACAATCCAGTGATTGACATCATGAGCATTGATCCTCGCAATTGGGATACGATGACCTGCATCAACCAAGTAAGCGAGCCTGACCACCTGATCCCGTCAGTCGCCTCTTACGACAAGCATAGTCGCCTCTTACGGCAAGCATGGTTGCCTGAGGCCTATTCTACCCCAGATCCTCACGGGTCCTCGGCATTAGGGACTAAAACAAGGACTGGTCGGCTCGGAGTCCGTATAGTGTGTCTGAGTGGGCTTAAACTGAGTGAGAAACAGGCATTAGCCAAGATTAGAACAAGCAGGCATACACAGACACACTTATCTTTTTGATTTACTTTCAGGATTTACTGGTAGTCACTAACACCAGCACCTGCATCCTGGTTTCCCTCCCGGGCAAGGATGCTGTCATGGGTGACCTCCAGCAACGCTACGCAATTGAAGTGAGGCACCCCTTCAACACCACTTAACACCCTTTAACACCAACAAACACTCATCAACACCCCACAACACCCATCAACACCCCACAACACCCATTAACAAGCCTCAAAATCAGCCAACACCCCACAACACCCATCAACACCCCACAACACCCATCAACACCCCACAACACCCATCAACACCCCACAACACCCATCAACACGCCACAACACCCATCAACACGCCACAACACCCAACAACACCCCACAACACCCATCAACACTCATCATTCCTAAGCATAGTCGCCTTTTACGGCAAGCATGGGTTTCTGAAGACCTATTCTGAACCGGGTCTTCTCGGGTCTGCTGGAAGTAAAAAGGAGATCAAACATTTGAACATCTCCAATAATTGGCACACCAGTTTAATACATGCATTTCTCTACAAATCTTTACCAAATGGTATTTCCAGGTGTTCAAAAAAGGGCCTGTACCCTACGTTATCTTTCGGGGAAATAAGTTGCGCCCCTTCGGGATGATATGATCCTATGATCGTGGGCTCGAATCCATCATTATGATGACCAGCACCATGCGGGGTAAAACCTCATTCACTCACTCACTCATTCCACAGGACAAAGTCTACGCCCAAATCACGTCCGGCCAGGGGGAACATCGTACCAGCCTCTCCCAAGTCCGCCAGGACTATCACGACATCCGGGCAGTGTTCGAGTGCTTCAGAAAGACTGTCTACGAACTAACATACTCAGCAGCCACTTCAAAATAAACACCTCTATTCTGCTGATCACATCCCCTGGTGTTATTAAAACATTGTCATATGATTGTTATTATATTGATTTCTTTAAAAAATATATTTGTTTTGCATATATGGTATCGCTTCAATTAGGAGATAAACCGATTTTCGATTTTAAGGTTTCAAACGTTGATTTGATACTTGTAAAAATAATGAGGAATCGAACGCTTTAGCTTTACGGAAACTGTGGTGTGAAGGTTACACAAAACTAAATGATTTCACAAAAACTTCTACAGTAATGTTTTACTTTTTAAACAATAACTTGGCATTCAACAACTATCACATAAACATGAAAACACAGCCTAGCCTAAAAGCAGCAATACAAACAAACAAAATAGCTAGCTTAGCCAATTCCTTTTCAGAGTTCAGGAAGTTGAAAACACCAACCCCATTCCGCACCAAATGTCACCTGTCGGAAAATATCTGTGGTCACACTCAGCATAAGTCATCATGTTACGAAAAAGCAGTAAATATTGAAAAACTTGGTCAGTTATGGATTGATGTACATTTAAAAAAACATAAACATCTCACACAGAACCATCCCATGACAGCTGCCTGATGTCTCAATCTGCACTGAAGGCCACGAAAACCACTGTGGGGACAACATATTTGGTGTAGAAGAAACTGGGTGTTGGTGGAATAGTGTCGACCATTTGCATTGTCCACTGAAACCGTCTTTGCATGTCCACAAAAGAAAATTTATACGAAAGGGATCGTAGTTGATGACATAGATGGTTCACAAACATATCAGGTGCAGCGTAATGGATGCGCCATCAACATTGTCTTACGTAGATATCGGGCCAGGAGCATGATTCTAACATGTCATGCAAAATTATCTTACCCACAAATTAAAGGTAAATCTTAAAATAAAAGAGTCTAAAGCTATTCATTATGTTAGGGTTATCAACTTTAGAGGTATTTTTCTAGTACTAGCGATACACTGTCTGACTGTCTGTTTGCCGTGCAGCTCGTGTAGTTGATAAGGACATGGCAACCCGTGCAGCTCGTGCATATGATAATGACATGACAATCCATGACATCGTGTGTATGTCATTATCAAATACACGAGCTGCACCAAATCAGATATTTGATATCAAAAGGATTTTTTAAGTTACTTGAAAAATAATAATTAGCTAATCACATATAGGAAGAGTGTATTATGATAATGACACGGCAGCCCGTGCAGCTCGTGTATTTGACAATGACATGTCAGCCCGTGCAGCTCGTGTATATGATAATGACATGACAGCCCGTGCAGCTCGTGTATATGATAATGACATGTCAGCCCGTGCATCTCGTGTATATGATAATGACATGACAGCCCGTGCAGCTCGTGTATATGATAATGACATGGTAACACGTGCAGCTCGTGTATATGATAAGTACAGCCCGTGCAGCTCGCGTATATGATGATGACATGGCAACACGTGCAGCTCGTGTCTATGATAGTGACATGGCAACACGTGCAACTCGTGTATTTGACAATGACATGGCAACACGTGCAGCTCGTGTATATGATAATGACATCACAACCCGTGCACCTCGTGTATATGCTAATGGCAGCCCATGCAGCTCGTGTATATGCTAATGGCATGTCAGCCCGTGCAGCTCGTGTATATGATAAGGAAAACCCGTGCACCTCGTGTATATGCTAATGACATGACAGCCCGTGCAGCTCGTGTATATGATAATGACATGACAACCAGTGCAGCTTGTGTATATGCTAATGGCATGTCAACCCGTGCAGCTGGTGTATATGATAGTGTCATGACACACCTTGGAACTCGTGTGTATGATAGTGACATGACACCCAGTGCAGCTCGTGTGTATGGTAGTGACAGCCCGTGTATATGATAATGACATGGCAACCAGTGCAGCTCGTGTATATGATAATGACAGCCCGTGTATATGATAATAACATGGCAACACGTGCAGCTCGTGTATATGATAATGACAGCCCGTGTATATGATAATGACATGGCAATACGTGCAGCTGGTGTATATGATAAGGACAATCCGTGCAGCTCGTGTATATTCTAATGGCATGTCAGCCCATGCAGCTCGTGTATATGATAGTGACATGACCGCCCGTGCAGCTCGTGTATATGATAATGACATGGTAGCCTGTGCAGCTCGTGTATATGATAATGACATGGCAACACGTGCAGCCCGTGCAGCTCGTGTATATGATAAGGACAACCCGTGCACCTCTTGTATTTGACAATGACATGGCCGCCTGTGCAGATCGTGTATATGATAATGACATGGCAACACGTGCATCCCGTTTATATGATAATGACAACCCGTGCAGCTCGTGTATATGATAAGGATATGGCAACACGTGCAGCTAGTGTACATGTATATCATAAGGACAGCCCGTGCAGCTCGTGTATATGATAGTGACATGGCAACACGTGCAGCTCGTGTATTTTGACAATGCCATGACAGCCCGTGCAACTCGTGTATTTGACTATGACATGGCAGCCCTTGGAGCTCGTGTATATGATAATGACATGACAACCAATGCAGCTCGTGTATATGATAATGACGGCCATCCGTGCAGCTCGTGCATATGATAATGACATAGCAACACGTGAAGCTCGTGTCTATGATAATGGCAGCCCGTGCAGCTCGTGTATATGATAATGGCATGTCAGCCCGTGCAGCTCGTGTATATGATAATGACATGGCAACACGTGCAGCTCGTGTCTATGATAATGGCATGTCAGCCCATGCAGCTCGTATATATGATAGTGACATGACAGCCCATGCAGCTCGTGTATTTGACAATGCCACTGCAACACGTGCAGCTCGTGTATATGATAATGGTAGCCCGTGTATATGATAATGACATGGCATTACGTGCAGCTCGTGTATATGATAAGGACAACCCGTGCAGCTCGTGTAAATGCTAATGGCATGTCAGCCCGTGCAGCTCGTGTATATGATAATGGTAGCCCGTGTATATGATAATGACATGGCATTACGTGCAGCTCGTGTATATGATAAGGACAACCCGTGCAGCTCGTGTATATGCTAATGGCATGTCAGCCTGTGCAGTTCGTGTATATGATAATGACATCACAGCCCGTTCAGCTCGTGCATTTGAAAATGGCAGCCCGTGCAGCTCGTATTAATGATAGTGACATGGCAACACGTGCAGCCCGTGCAGCTCGTTTATATGATAAGGTAAACCCGTGCACCTCGTGTATAGGAGAGTGACATGACAGCCCGTGCAGCTCGTGTATATGAAAATGACATGACAACCAGTGCAGCTCGTGTATATGCTAATGGCATGTCAACCCGTCCAGCTCGTGTATATGGTGGTGACATGACACCCCGTGCAGCTCGTGTGTATGATAGTGATATGACACCCCGTGCAGCTCGTGTATATGATAAGGACATGGCAACACGTGCAGTTCGTAAATATTATAATGACAGCCCGTTTATATCATTATGACATGGCAATACGTGCAGCTGGTGTATATGATAAGGACAATCCGTGCAGCTCGTGTATATGCTAATGGCATGTCAGCCCGTGCAGCTCGTGTATATGATAGTGACATGACCGCCCGTGCAGCTCCTGTATATGATAATGACATGGCAGCTCGTGTATATGATATTGACATGGCAACACGTGCAGCCCGTGCAGCTCGTGTATATGATAAGGACAACCCGTGCACCTCGTGTATATGCAAATGGCATGACAACCCGTGCACCTCGTGTATATGCAAATGGCATGACAACCCGTGCAGCTCGTGTATATGCAAATGGCATGACAACCCGTGCAGCTCGTGTATATGATAAGGACAACCCGTGCACCTTGTGTATATGATAATGACATGACAACCCATGCAACTCGTGTATATGATAATGACGGCCACCCGTGCGGCACGATTATATGATAATGACATGGAAATACGTGCAGCTCGTGTATATGATAATGGCAGCCCGTTTATATCATAGTGACATGACAACCCGTACAGCTTGTGTATGTGGTAATGACAGCCCGTGCAGCTCGTGTATATGCTAATGGCATGTCAGTCCGTGCAGCTCGTGCATGTGACAATGACAGCCCTTGCAGCTCGTGAGTATGATAATGACAGTAGTGCAGCTCGTGTATATGATAATGATAGCCCGTGCAGCTCGTGTATATGATAATGACAGTCCGTGCAGCTCGTGTGTATGATAATGATAGCCCTTGCAGCTCGTGTATATGATAATGTCAGCCCGTGTAAATAATAGTGATATGGCTACCCGTGTCTGCTTTACGTCAATAATGACATCTACATGACGTCAACGTTGCTTGGTATAACGTTTCCAACTCTCTTATCTTGAACAGTGTAGCTATCAATAAAAGGAATGAATGACGTATGTCGCATTTCATGTAGCCCTTCTTCGATCTGGAAACACAAAACTCGGACACTCGCTACGAACATCGCATCTACATGTCTACAACCTGGCGTCTTCACACGAGTGGCAGACTGACGGATAGCGGGTGACACAATTATATCTCAGTTCCAAGACAATTTCATATTCATATTGTTTGATTTTTCAAGAAAGTGTTCGAAAGTATCGAACGTTACAGATGACTACACAGTTAGTCTTACGTCGACACTGCAGCCTAGTTTTGTTTATATGTGTTTGTTTGTTTGTTGTTTAACACCGCACGCCAGCAATATTCTAGCTGTATAACGGCGGTCTATAAATAAGTAATCGAGGTCTACATTTCGCCATGTAGATTATCCAAAATACTTAGTGTGTTACCAATATTACAATCGTTTATTTGTGACGATACTGGTAAATTACTTCATTTGTTTATAAAGCTTATTGAAGTGAGTGACAATTAGGATTTAACGCCGCTTTGAACAGTATTTGAGGAATATCAGTGCGTGTCATCAGAACGAACGCAGGTCGCATATAACCTGTTTAAACCCACGAACACGGGTGAACACAAATAGCGGATCATAATCTGTATGAATCTGGGATTCGAACCCACGACGAGTAGACAGTGTAGGTCGTAAGGATTTGTCACTTCGTTGATACCCAACAATAAGACCACGGTGTGACAAACTAAACCATAATTCATGACAGTGACGAAAGTGGGGTTGGAACCCAAAACTGCGGATCCTGTTAAGCTTAAGGGACGCAACTCGCAATGGTTTCCCGAGGCCACACGACGACGCGCCATTACGTAATTCAATGGGTTATTTAGGTACGGCATTGTAAGTATATATTTAATTGGGATACTCTTTCTGACTTTATAGATAAGACCTTTTATCAAACGACAAGGTGACGCTTCTCAGCTATTTAATTTCTTTATACGTCAACGTGCCACAGAACTTCCAAATGAGAGGTCTTTCTTTTGCAGCCATTTTTCGGTACTCAGCTGTGAGTAAAACGTTTTTTCACCCATCAATTCTTGATATTTTAATCTCTGTATTTGACATCTAAAGGCCTTTATAAAGTTGCTTGAAAAATAGTAATTTATAATTCTCATGCAGACAGAGTGTGTTAGGAGTGAGGGCCGCCTCCGCGCAGCGTCCATCCGCCGCGTCATACCGAAAGATGGTACTTGTTGTTACCCTGCCTGGCGCTCGACATAAGGGGCTCAAACAAGGACTGGTCGACTCGGAGTCAGTATACTGTGTCTGAGAGGGGTATTCATGTTAAACTGCGGCATGATATCTCATAGGGAAGCTCTATAAAATCGCCATTAGCCCGGACGTGTACAAGCGCACGCACAAACAAACACACGCACACGCACGTCGCTACATGACTGCAATAATCTTGAACGCGACGTTAAACCCCATATCACCTCGCTGCCTCACCTATTAGGAGTGAGTAAAATTGTTATACATCGGGTCGCCCAAATTATCACAACTATATGAAAAAAGGCCACAATTTCTATATTTTCGAATATACTTTTAATACAATTGAGCATTATTTAGGGACTGATCATTTATTATAGGAGCGAGGGGGGCATGAGAGATTGCTTCATGTATGTGGGTGGGCCACGACAAATTGTCACATACAATGGGAGGGGTGTGTGAGTATGGGAAATTATGATAGTCTTGAGACCAATTTCACCGACCCCACCCCATAATATATGACTAGCCCCTCTCCTCACCTTTGACCCGTGAAAATTCGGGTTAGAAAAACTGTTTAGCAACCCATGCATGCTGTAAAAGTCAACTGACTATGCTTGTTGGAGGGGGCGACTAACGAGAGCGGGTGGTCAGGCTCGCTGATTTGGTTGATGTAAGTCATCGTAACCCAAATACGTGGATTAATGGTGTCAAACACTGAATTGTCTGGTCCAGACTCGATTATTTACAGACCGCCGTCATATAGCTGAAATATTGCTGAGTGCGGCGTTGAACAAAACACAATCAAACAACCAAACAAATAAACAAACAAACCTCACCTTGCCGTTTGGGCACGCTGACATACAATCAGTCAGTTCGTAAATGCAACCGTGTTCTTATTTGTAGAAACTAAATACAAGAAGGGGTCTTGACAGACCTATTCTCCCCCGAGATCTCCAAGAGGCGTTTTCATTTTGATCGACTCTTGTTGTGAAATGTTGATTTTCATTGTATGACAGCCATGGATTTTCCTTTGTAGGCCTTCATTTTCACCATTACATCATTTAATGAACTGTACATGGGCTACCGATTTGAATATCACGCACCGAACGTAAGTTAAACAAAACATTTTACTTATATCATTATAATATTAAGCATGTAATAATCATAGCAAAGTGTTTTCTTGTACCATGTTTACAGGGTCTACTTGTGGAACACACTGATCTATCATGTTACATTGTACCATGTTTACAGCGTCTACCTGTGGTACACACTGATCTATCATGTTACCTTGTACCATATTTACAGGGTCTACCTGTGGTACACACTGATCTATCATGTTACCTTGTACCATGTTAACAGGGTCTACCTGTGGTACACACTGACCTATTATGTTATCTTGTACCATGTTTACAGGGTCTACTTGTGCTACACACTGATCTATCATGTTACCTTGTACCATGTTTACAGCGTCTATTTGTGGAACACACTGATCTATAATGTTACATTGTACCATGTTTACAAGGTCTACTTGTGGTACACACTGATCTATCATGTTACCTTGAACCATGTTTACAGGGTCTACCTGTGTAACACACTGATCTATCATGTTACCTTGTACCATGTTTACAGGGTCTACTTGTGGTACACACTGATCTATCATGTCACCTTGTACCATGTTTACAGGGTCTACTTGTGGAACACACTGATCTACAATGTTACCTTGTCCCATGTTTACAGTGTCTACTTGTGCTGAAAAACTGATCTATCATGTTACCTTCTGCCATGTTTACAGGGTCTACTTGTGGTACACACTGATCTGTCATGTTACATTGTGCCATGTTTACAGGGTCTAATTGTGGTAAACACTGATCTATCATGTTACATTGTACCATGTTTACAGGGTCTCCTTGTGGTACACACTGATCTATCATGTTACCTTATAGCATGTTTACAGGGTCTACTTGTAGAATACACTGATCTATCATGTTACATTGTACCATGTTTACAGGGTCTACGTGTGGTACAAACTGATTTATCATGTTACCTTGTACCATGTTTGCACTGACTTCTTTTGATACACACCGATCTATTATGTTACCTTGTATCATGTTCACAGGGTCTACTTGCGGAACAAACTGATCTATTATGTTACATTGTACCATGTTTACAGGATCTACTTGTGGTACACACTGATCTATCATGTTACCTTCTACCATGTTTTACAGGGTCTACTTGTGGTACACACTGATCTATCATGTTACATTGTACCACGTTTACAGGGTCTCCTTGTTTCACACACTGGTCGATCATGTTACCTTGTACCATGTTTACAGGGTCTACTTGTGGAACACACTGATCTATCCTATTACCTTGTTCTATGTTTACAAGGTCTACTTGTGGTTCGCACTGATCTATCATGTCACCTTGTACCATGTTTACAGGGTCTACTTGTGGTACACACTGATCTACCATGTTACATTGTACCATGTTTACAGGGTCTACTTGTGGTACACACTGATCTACCATGTTACATTGTACCATGTTTACAGGGTCTACTTGTGGTACACACTGATCTATCATGTTACATTGTACCATGTTTACAAGGTCTACTTGTGGTTCGCACTGATCTATCATTTTACGTTTTATCATGTTTACAGGGTCTACTTTTGATACACAACAACCTCAAATGTTTCCTTGTCCACGTCGATCTCCGCCTCAGCCAGGCGTTCAACAATCAAACTGAGAAAGACAGGATTAAGGTAAGAGAGTGAGTGAGTATATTCTACTTCCCATGTGTTACCACAGCAAGCAGATAGATATCGAGACTTAGCAGACCAGTCGTCGATGAAATGAGCAACAAACGTCGGCTTTACACAATCAGCAGATCCTGCTGCTCCTAATGCATACCACCCAATCCCCATTTAGCACGGAAACCCACCGGAATGCGAGTGTCTGTGAGGATAATATTCATTTATACTGAACAAAAAATATCACGAATAATTTGGGGAATATTTTATGACGGCGGTCGAATCTGGCCCAGACAATCCAGTGATTGATATCATGAGCATCGATCCACGCAATTGGGATACGATGACATGCATCAACCAAGTCAGCGAGCCTGACTACCCGATCAAGTAAGTCGCCTCTTGCGACAAGCACAGTCACCTTTTACGGAAAGCATGGATTGCTGAAGGCCTATTCTACCCCTGTTATAACCAGCATCATAACGTTATACCAGGCCCAATTTATTCGTATAATAACTTGGCTGGTTGGTTGGTTGGTTGGTTGGTTGTTTAACGCCGCACTCAGCAATATTCCAGCTATATGACGGCGGTCTGTAAATAATCGAGTCTGGACCAGACAATCCAGTGACTAATATCATGAGCATCGATCCACGCTATTGGGATCGATGACATGCATCAACCAAGTCAGCGAGCCTGACCACCCGATCCCGTTAGTCGCCATTTACGACCAGCATAGTCACCTTATACGGCAAGCATGGGTTACTGAAGACCTGTTCTACCCCGGATCTTCACGGGTCACTTAGTAATTCTCTTTCGTTTCTATAAACTTTTTTCTCAGGATGACATACTGGCCATAATATCGGACGGAACTTCAGCCGTCAATGTGTCATCTGACGTCCTCCGTTACGACTACAGCGACTACCTGGCCGCATCCCAGTGCAGAGACCTCCAAGTCTACAAGCTCCCCTACACCTATGACACACAAGCTGGTGTGGAAATGACGACTGTCTACTAGTCTCGGCTTAAAATCGGGATGATTGTTTACCCAAAGTGAGAACCGAATTTAAAAAGGAAAATATATTATTTTATTAATGTACCATCGTTATTGTTTGTGTTAAACTTTGAGGGTTTAGACGTGGGTGTCTTGACGAGATGACCAGATCTGGGATCTTTAAGGCTTCCATAGTCTGTCTTACAGTCCCTGATACAAATATATCAACTACAGCCCATGCAAGTCTATAATGTTTGGCAAGTCTAGATTACTGCAGTATCAGAAGAGAATCACTGGGCTCCCTTTTTATTATATTTTTATTAAGATAACTGAACAACTGGTTTTTTTTGTACGATATGTTCATTTCAGAGACTATATGTTAGTCTAAGGCTTCCAGGTTGACAATGACTTCAGAGAAAACACCTATTTCCTTGCTGACGTCTTGAAATGCCGCCCGCCACCGGTCACAGTACAGAGAGCACTAGGACTTTGTGAAGCAAGTCCTCTACGCCTGGCCTGCAAGAGGTCTCCACTTGGTTCCAGCAGTTTCGAGTTTGTCTTCATAGCCTCCATATCTGGGCTAGAAACTACCTCATGACCCTGTTGGAACCTTTCGTCAGCTTCATACAACTTACTCGAGGTACATTCAGTAACCAGGTAAACTGCCCAAAGCTGGGTGATTTTGGTGAGACTCGTGAAGATCCGGGTTAGAATAGGTCTTCAGCAACCCTTGCTTGCCGCAAAAAGCGACTTTGCCTGTCGGAAGAATCGCCTTACTGGATCGGGTGGTCAGGCTCGCTGACTTGGTTGATGCATTTCAACGTATCCCAATTGCTTGGATCGATGCTCATGATATCGATCACTGGATTGTTTGGTCCAGACTCGATTATTTACAGACCGCCGTCATACAGATGGAATATTGCTGAGTGCGGCGTTAAACAACAACAACAACAACAAAACAAAAGACTTGGTTGACCGCTGAGGTCGAGGCTGATTGGGATGGCATGCCCTAGGGAGAGCCCTGAGTGAGTTGGGTTTAACGCTGCTTTTAACAGTATTCGAGGAAACCCCGAAGTGATGCAGGTCTCAGACGTTTACCACTTCGTTGAAACCCACGAGCACGGGTTTGGTGCTGACAAACCTAGAAACATAATCGGGGCGAACCGGGATTCGAACCAACAATCTGGCGTGCCCAAGGGACGCAACTCTGCACAGCGAATCGCGGTGCCTTAGACGATTGGGCCCCCCGTGCCCCCCTAAGGTGAAAGAACTGATCAAGGTAATTCCGCATAGTGGTGTTTTACTGTTGGGTATCTAATTTCTTCATGCGTATTTGTAAGAAGCAAATCCAAATTAAATGACGACCGCCTCCGTGGTCTTGTGGTAGAGCGTCCGCCCGGAGAGCGGAAGGTCCGGGGTTCGACCCCCGGCCGCGTCATACAAAAAGACGTTAAAAGATGGTACTTCATGTTACCCTGTCTGGCGTTCGGCATTAAGGGGCTAAAACAAGGACTGGTCGGCTCGGAGTCAGTATACTGTGTCTGAGTGGGGTATTCATGTTAAACTGCGGCATGGTATCTTAGCGAGCTAGCACTAATATTCGGCAGCAGTCCGGACTAGTACATGCAGCCACACAAACACACACACGTACATGCACGTCGCTATATAAGTGCAGTAATCTTTGACGCGACATTAAACCCAATTTCACCTCAGCTCACCTCACCAAATTAAATGGATCATGATGATTTACAAATATAGTTTAGGTAGCCTATCTGGAGCTATGGGGAAGTTTTAGACTAACACCTAGTCTCTGAAAAGACCATATGTAACAGAAGAAAAACAGTTATTGATTTATCTTAATAAAATATAACAAAAAGGAGCCGAGGGATTCTCTTCATTATCAGAACTGTAGTAATGTAGACTTGCCCACTATTATGGACGTGTATGGGCTGTATTGGGTATATTTGTTTCAGGGTTTGTGTGACAAACTAGAGAAGTATCAATACACTGACATCTTGGACAGATCCCTCCCCTTCACCAACCCCATAGATCATTGGACATGGTACATACACATATACATGCACGTGCAGACGTACACATGCTCTCACACGCGTTATAGTGAAGCATCGTGGTAGCCATGGTTCTATGACATCAAGCTCTTCTCAAACATCATTTATACATGGTTATCACTTTAAAGTGCATCAGTATACAAATTTAAGGATGCTTAGAAAAGTTAATAGAATTTAGGTGTGTCAATTTCTCAAATATAAAGAACAATTTGCAAATACGGTACGCCCATCTTCACTTTACACGGTTAGATTTGAGCCATAATACCAGGGAACAATGACCGAGAATTCGAATAGTCACACGATTGCTGTTGCGGTGTCAAACAACACATGCGAAGGCAAGTCAATTTTTCACCTGGCAATCAAAGGAAGATATAATGCAACTCAAGACAGAGAAATGCACCGGACATCATTCCATTCGCCTCTTCTGTGACCGTCACAAATTAACCGATTTATCCCGGCAGGCTTACAATACCACCAGAAGGAAACAAAACATGCACAGAGAGAGAGAGAGAGAGAGAGAGAGAGAGAGAGAGGGGGGGGGGGGAGAGAGCAAGATAAAGATAGAGAGAGCGAGAGATAGAGATAGAGAGGGAGATAGAGAGAGAGAAAGAGAGAATGAGAGGGAGAGCGAGAGACTGAGATGAGAGAGCGAGAGATAGATAGATAGAGAGAGAGAGAGAATGAGAGGGAGAGCGAGAGAATGAGATGGAGAGAGAACGAGACAGAGGGAGAGCGAGAGAGTGAAATAGAGAGATAGAGAGATAACGAGAGAGAACGAGAGATAAAGATAGAGTGAGAGCAAGAGAGAGAGCGTGGGTGGTAGAGAGAGACACACAGAGAGATAGTGAGCGCGAGAGAGAGAGCGAGAGATAGAGAGCGAGAGATAGAGAGAGCGAGAGATAGAGAGAGCAAGAGAGAGAGAGAGAGCGAGAGAGAGAGAGAGAGATAGGGAGAGAGAGAAGAGAGAGATACACATGTGGAGGAAGAGAAAGGGACAGTTATTTCTGCGACATGCTATTTCAAACCTCCAAATTCCTAGTTATATCTGTCATCGTATTTATCCGATGCAACTCGATACGAGTGTGGAATTGTTGATAAATGATGTGTACTAGTGAATTGTGTCTTCTGATGAATGATGTGTACTGGTGAATTGTGTCTTCTGACGAATGACGTGTACTGATGAATGACGTGTGCTGGTGAATGACGTGTACTGGTGAATGACGTGTGCTGGTGAATGACGTGTGCTGATGAATGACGTGTGCTGGTGAATGACGTGTGCTGGTGAATGACGTGTGCTGATGAATGACGTATATTGATGAATGGCGTGAATTGATGAATGACGTGTACAGGTGAATGACGTGTACTGGTGAATGACGTGTGCTGATGAAGGATGTGCATTGATGAATGACGTGTACTGGTGAATGACGTGTAATGGTGAATGACGTGTACTGGTGAATGACGTGTACTGGTGAATGACGTGTACTGGTGAATGACGTGTACTGATGAATGACGTGTACTGGTGAATGACGTGTACTGTGAATAATGTGTACTGATGATTGACGTGTACTGGTGAATGATGTGTACTGATAAATGACGTATACTGTCGAATGACGTGTACTGACGAATGACGTGTACTGTGAATAACGTGTACTGATGAATGACGTGTACTGGTGAATGACGTGTACTGATGAATGACGTGTACAAGTGAATGACTAGTGCTGATGAATGACACGTACTGATGAATGATGTGTACTGGAATGTTTGTTTGTTTGTTGTTTAACGCCACACTTAGCAATATTCCAGCTGTATAACGGCGATCTGTAAATAATCGATTCTAGACCAAACAGTCCAGTGATGGACATCGTGAGCATCAATCCACGCAATTGGGATACGATGACATGCACCAACCAAGTCAGCGAGCCTGACCACCCGATCCCGTTAGTCGCCTCTTACGACAAGCAAAGTCACCTTTTACGGCAAGCATGGGTTGCTGAAGACCTATTCTACCCCGGATGTTCTTAGTGTTGATGTTGATATGTGTGCTGTTGGTGTTAGTGTTGTTTATGGTGATGATGAGGGTGGCGTTGTTTGTGGTGATGGTGTTCGTGGTTATGGTATTGTTGTTTGTGATAACGTTGAGGGTGGTGTTAGTGTTGGTGTTTGTGGTGGTGATATTGTATTGATGAGTTGTTGGTCTGTTATTGGAGGTGGTATAATCGTTACCATTAAGATTAGGCCGACCCACACACCGCATGACCCTCAGTCGACCTCGAGCCAAATGGTTAGTCGCGCACCTGCTGACTAGAATAGAAACGAACAGTCTCAGCTATCTGTGAAGACACCAACACAACAATCGCAGCCATGCAGCTCCTCGCTCTTCCAGCTGTGTTCGTATGTGCTTCAGTAAGTACTGTCTATAACCTTTTAATGTAACAATGTATATAACATATAGCCCAGTATTCGCTTTTAATGAGTGAGGTGGGTTAAATTTTAACAAAAATGTAATTATTTCAGTAATTGTGCAGTTATTTAATTCACATGGCTTTACACTGTTTGGGTTATTGTGAAATTCTTGATGCTGAAAAATAATTGAAAAAAAGTTAAAATACATTTCATAAGAAATAAAAAACTGTTTATCTGTTCTTTTCATGCTGTCGTCGTATGGCAGGAATCCTCCTGTGCGGGTCAGAAAACAAAACACATACTTTTTATGCAACTTGTGTAGCAGGTGCCTCCGGTAGGACAGTACATACCACTTCCGCGAACACCTGGTGTTGTCACTGAGTTTCAGTGACCTATTCATATAATTTCCACCGCTATTTTGCCTTTTGCGCCCAATGGAATGTTTGGACGTATAATCGAGACTGGTTATTCTCTGGCATTGACGTTTCGTATTTTTGTTATTTGTTGAATAATTCTCTTGTTTGTTTCAGGCCTTCATATTTACATCCACCACAGTAAACGAAATCTACCAAGGGTATCACTTCGAAGAGCACTCATCGCATGTAAATATATCCCATCATGCATTGAACATTTTACAGGATGGCCGTCTTTGATCTTCCGTTTTTTTAGTCGTCTTGTTTTAAATTTGAGGCTAATCTAACATCTTTGTTGTCTAGGTGTAGTTTAACGTAAAAGAGTGATATTATAAGTGGTCTCGAGGTGTATGTGATGTACATTGGCTCACACATAAGGTACAATACACCATTTGCCCTGAGGGATCGTTATAAATGAATTTATTTAACCGACATTCATTTACACAGACCCGGAATACGTCCGAGTACATGTCCGAAGTTTTATTGAGTAAAACGCTTTGATTCAGCCATTTTGACAGCTAGCAGACGACGCAAACGTACCGAGTTACTGCCCTTTACCCAATTATCGGATAAACATCGGTTATTTCAGCATAACGATACTTATGCAAGATAAGCAAGTTACCTAAGGTGTGTTCCGATTGATTTCTTAGCGGGGTACATGAGGGCTACATGGAAAATCAGATACTTGTAGTTTAATGTAAGGTGAGATAATGTTCATTGTCGTTTTAAACCCAATCGTTTTTTCTATCCATTGTTTCAGCGACTGTTGCTTATCAGAGATCAACTGAACTGCTACCTTGTCCGTATGGATGACGTCCTGGAACAGGCTCTTCTAGTCCCCATGACCAGGCGAGCCGTCGAGGTGAGATGACGGAAGGAGGTGACGTTACGCCGCATTAAACAGTTTTTGTTTTGTTTGTTTGTTGTTTAACGGCACCATTCAAGCTATATGACGTCGGTCTGTAAATAATCGAGTCTGGACCAGACAATCCAGTGATTGACATCATGAGCATCGATCCACGCAATTGGGATACGATGATATGCATCAACCAAGTCACCAAGCCTGACCATCCGATCCCGTTAGTCGCCTCTTACGACAAGCATAGTCGCCTTTTACGGCTAGCATGGGTTGCTGAAGACCTATTGTACCCCGGATCTTCACGGGTCGCATTATACAGTTTTTTAGTTGTATCATGGCGAGCCAGCTTAATGTGGGGGAAAACCTGAAGTAATGCATGTCTTTGACTACTGCCAATTTGGTGAACCCAATGGCATGGTGCTTACACACCATGAACCCTAATCGGTGCGAATCTGGGGTTCCAGCTTGCCATCAGTGGATCTTTATAGACACTCGGTCCACTTGATGTCATTCGCTTACTCTGTGATAATAGTTGGTAATAGACCCGTGAAGATCCGTTAGACAGTAGGTCTTCAACAACCCATGCTTGTCGTGAGAGGCGAATAAGGGGATCGGGTGGTCACACTCGCTGACATGCTTGATGCATGTCATCGTATCCTAATTGCGTAGAACGATGCTCATGATGTCAATCACTGGATTGTGTGGTCCAGACTTGATTATTTACAGACTACACACGTCTCGATTACACACACATCTGGAACACTGGTCACTTCGTCAACATTCATTCACTCACTCACTCCACCAATCTCTTTTCAACTGAGACCTCAAAATGAGGTTGCCAAATGAGGTCTAGCTGTGGGTTTAAACTATTTGTCATGACAATTTGCTTAATAATTTCAATGGTTTCATGTGGAACATACACGTCTGGAAGTTTCAATGTCAACGGCCTGTTTAAGAATATCACGCTGTTGGAAGATACCAGCGCCATACTACCCAGACAACCCCTTTTCACCTTGACCGTGTCTCTGTCGTAAAGATTTTCTTTGCCTGTTTTGTCTTTGTTTTGTTGGTTTTGTTTTTTGTTCTGTTTGAGGTTTGGTGTTTGATTTTTTAGGGGAGGGGACTGTACGTTTCGTCAGTAGGTAAAAAAAATCAAAAAATACTTTTTTACGGCATTAATTAAGTTTGATATGGATCGGTAGATGATAACAAATACAAATCGTTTGGGTCCTTATAAATTTTATTAATCTAAAAGCAGACCGCTTTATTTTAGTTTTATGGATTGGTTGGTGAGACAGTAGATTGGGATTTAACATTAACATGGCCACCACATCTATTGCACTGAGGAGGATAGTGAGTGAGTGAGTATGGTTTTACGCCGCTTTTAGCAATATTCCAGCAATATCACGGCGGGGGACACCAGAAATGGGCTTCACACAATGTACCCATGTCGGGAATCGAACCCGGTTCTTCGGCGTGACGAGCGAACGCTTTAACCACTAGGCTACCCGACCACCCCTTCAGGACATCCAGTAGCATCATTGTGGATATGTGATGCAGAGAGCCTGGAAATCAATGGCCTGGCATCCAGTAGAAAAAAGATTATACTCCTTGCATTCCATACAACGCAGATTTAGTCATATAAACATTCATCGGACTGTTTATTGTCAAAACTATCTCTGATACCAATTGCTTCCCAATTTTGATTTCTTAGGACAGCGGATCCGTAAGAAAAAAATTATATATGTCGCAACGAGTTAATAACAATGGCCGTATTATTCACAGGATGAAGTCATCGCCAAGATCAACTCGAACACTGACGTGACAGACGTCGGCAAGGACGACATCAAGCACGACTTCCACGACTACCTGGCCGCTGCCCAGTGTGCCAACCTCGGCGTCCATGTCGTAGCGTACACCTACGTGCCCACCGTCACCACGCCGCCGATGATGTCGTCTACATATAATGCTATTTCCGACGCCGTGCCTATTGTCGATGATGTATAAATACATCTTTGTCTGGGATAGACTTGTATACTCGGGAAATAAAGGAATTGTTGTCATTGTTGCTGTATTGATAAATGCGTTCTGTGGCCTGTCCTGGTAGTTGAAGCGTTGTCACTCTGAAGTCCGGGGTTCGAATCTCGACATTGGTGCTATGTGTGAAGTGTTACACTGTGTTATCATAATATAATTTCTAGAAACAGCTTAACACTCCAGTCACTTACTAATAAAAATGACATATTGTCATATTTTTCCTCACTTACCCATGAATAAAATTGTACGTTTGTTTTGAGACACAAGTCTCTGGCCAGAGTGTTATAAAAACGACAAAAGACTTTCTGTGATCATAATATATACCCACGGAAAAAAACGTAACTGTGTTTCAAATAATGGATCTTAATGCATAATAATGCATCTTTTAATGCATATTCATTAAGACATCTTTTAGTTGCATGCTAATGCACGGTGAGGTGAGGTGAAATGGGGTTTAACATCGCGTCCAAGATTATTGCACTTATATAGCGTGTGTGTGTGTGTGTGTGTGTGTGTGTGTGTGTGTGTGTGATTGTACAAGTCCAGACTGATGCCGACCAGTACTTGTTTTAGCCCCTTAATGCCGAGCGCCAGACA
Source organism: Haliotis cracherodii (assembly GCF_022045235.1). NCBI lineage: Eukaryota > Metazoa > Mollusca > Gastropoda > Lepetellida > Haliotidae > Haliotis > Haliotis cracherodii. The sequence goes on from NW_027266277.1 coordinate 504,704, forward strand.
GGGTAACAACAAGTACCATCTTTTAACGTCTTTTGGTATGACGCGGCTGGGGATCGAACCCCGGACCTTCCGGGCGGACGCTCTACCATCAGACCACGGAGGCGGTCTGTTAATACACGGCGCCCAATTCGGATGCTGGGAGCATGATTATCACACACGTGCATGTTTTAATGCAAACAGCACACAATGGTTGTTTTGCTATCAGGTTTCTCATAAAAACGCTTTTGTTTAACCGTAAATAACGCTTACGCAATTCCACAGCTTGCTAAAAATCAGCGTCTAAGCGCCGTGATTATAAGTATGTTGCAAACAAGAATGGTGCAAAGCGAAGATGCCAGAAGTTTTAATGTTCATCGAAACGCAATATTATCTCTTTGGAGACGTTACCCACAGCGGGGAAACACTCGTGACTTGCCATGAGCCGGTCGTCCACACGTGACGACAACCATATTCGGCTGGTGCATCAACGAAATCGAAACCAAACTGCCACAGTTACAGCTCGGGTTGTCCGGGGTTGAGAACAATTAGTGGCACAACCCCACGCAATAGGTTGAGGGCGCACAACGTCCCGACGTCCAGCGATACGCCCAGGTTTGTTTCCACGTCACTGTCAGGCACGCCAAGCCTGGTGTCGACAGCATCTAGGGTTCAAAAGACAAGACTGGAACATCATAATGTTCACAGATGATTCCAGGTTTCCTCTGGACAGCCTTGGTGGTCGTGCACGGGTCTATAGAGGTCCTTGAAAACGTTTTAACGAAGCTTGCGTTAACCAACACCGTCAGTAATGTGGTGGAAGTGTAACAGTATGGAGTGTCATCGCAACTCATAGGAAAACACAACTCATCATTGTTAATGATAATTTGAATGACCCCGCGATTCGCTGTGCAGAGTTGCGTCCCTTGGGCACGCCAGAAACCTATGATTGTGGCTTCGAATCCCGGTTCACCCCGATTATTATTATTACTCGTGGGTTTCACCGAAGTGGTAAACGTCTGAGACCTGCATCACTTCGGACTTTCCTCCCACATCAAGCTGACACGCCGTGATATAACTGGAATACTGTTAAAAACGGCGTTAAACTCAACTCACTCACTCACTCACTCACTCAATCATCTCTTGTACATAAGTAAATAATGTATGGAAATACCAAGCAGAGGTTGTCCTTAGTTGGGTGACTTGTTCCTCATCCTTTTTCCATTTGTGAATACAATATGTTTAAGCTACACCAACTTAAAATGACTGATGTTAAACTGTTAGTGACTCAAAAGGACACACCCAACCGTTAACAGGTTACCTGGTGGAATTGTTGTCATTATACAATGTTTAGTTTGTTGTGTTTTGCTCCAAGCTTTATAGGGAGCTGAAAAGGCAATTTGGATGGACACTGAACAGGTGTCCGTCAATGATTCCGAAGTTTAAGGTATCATTTTATATGCCCACTTTTATTACATAATATTTGAAAAACACTTACTCAGGCGCCATCTGTGCCCTTGCAATTGTGAACATGTTCAGAGCAGAGAGCCTCTCATCGATTCAACCAAGGCGTTCTCTTGACGTGAATGGTGGTTAAGAAGAAGTATTCCACTTATATTGTTGATAAGTCACTTTCATTTTATCATTTTATCAATAGAAAGTATCACACAGTGTCGCTGTCAACTGTGGAAACTTTACATAAACATCGGCGTGCTGCCATCGAGCTAGGAGAGACTGCGCGATGAGCGAGTGAGTTGGGTTCATCGCCTCTTTTAACAGTATTCCAGTTTTTTCACGGCGGGTCAGCTTAATGTGGGACGAAAGCCCGAAGTGATGCAGGTCTCAGACGTTTACCACTTCCGTGAAACCCACGAGCACGGGTATGGTGCTGACAAACCTAGAAACATAATCGGGGCGAACCGGGATTCGAAGGCACAATCATAGGTTTCTGGCGTGCCCAAGGGACGCAACTCTGCACAGCGAATCGACGCGCCTTAGACGACTGGGCCACCCATGCCCCCGTGTAAGTTAAGAACAAATGTTATTATACTGAATTAGGCACTGACAACTAATTCCAATGTCTAGTCTTAATTGGTTTTGGAAAAGTGGAGATAAAATCTGCGAACACATCTTACGGTCTTCATTATGTAATTTTAGTACGTCTTATCAGCACGTGTCGTTTTCTCACACCAGATCATAGGTCACCTTGTGCCAGCAGGACTATCTCCTGACCTTTGACCTTATCACACAATCACCATGCGTCCCCTCCTTTCTCTGGCGTTCCTTGCTCTAGTTTTGGTAAGTGAAATGTTTGTTTTTTAAGATACATTAATAATGTTACGCATGAAAAACATCTTGGCAAACGATATATCAACGTTATGAATTATTACCGCTGGAATAATAATGTTTTGACTTCTATAGTGTTTCCTGTCTTTTTAAATGATTCAATTCCATGACTGTTTCAGGCGCAGGACCCGTATGTGGTTCCTGATGGTTATATTACTTCGAGAATCGAAGACTACTGGTTTGAATTCCATGCTACCCACGTAAGTTGTGCAAGGGAGATAATTTGAAAAACGGAGTTGTCCCCCCTACTATGTGTCCTCGGCGACACCGGGAATCGAATTGTGTGACAAAGGAAAAGCGTCTCGTACAAGATTAAATTTATAGCGACGTGAGTGTGAAGGGGTTGATGTGTGTGAGGGTGGATGTGTGTGAGGGTGGATGTGTGTGGGGGTGGATGTGTGTGGGGGTGGATGTGTGGGTGTGCGTTCGTGCGTGCGTATGTGGGTGCTTCTACTAGTCCGGACTAATGCCCGTTTTATTGTGCGAGCCCACTGGGATACCATGCCGCAGTTTAACATGGATACCCCACTCAGATATAGCATACCGACTCCGAAACGACCAGTCCTTGTTTTATCCCATTCATGCCGAACGGCATGTAGTATAAGAACAAGTAAGTCTTCAAAGAAGTATTTCTCATTACGCGTCTTATAACAACCCTAATACACTAAAATCAAGTATTTCTTTTGAGACACATTTATTTCTGTTTACACTTCGATGGTCGATTGACCATATCTTGTCAAATCAAGAGTGGTATGTCCTGTCAAGCGAGACGAGTCAATCAGGCGACATTTTGTTAGCGTCACATGACTTCGAGCCATTCCATTCCATTCAATCTTCGCTGAAGATTTTCTCTCCAACATCTCTAAAACCAATAATTCTCCACATCCTTCCTCGTTATGATTCTCTGAATCAGACTATGTAATTGCCAGTGTTTCTCTGAATCAGAGGGGCGGTCGGGTAGTCTAGTGGTTAAAACGTTTGCTCGTCACGCCGAGGACCCGGGTTCGGTTCCCGACATGGGTACAATGTGTGAACCCCTTTTGGTGTCCCCCGCCGCGATATTGCTGGAATATTGCTAAAAGCGGCGTAAAACCATACTCACTCACTCACTCTGAATCAGACTTTGTAATACGTAATGTTCTTCTCTATCCAACTTTATAATCGCCAATGTTCCTCCAAACCTGTCTTCGTAATAAAGTTAGTGTTCCTCTAAATCCGTATTCCTCTAAATCACACTTCGTAATTCCCGACGTTCTTCTAAATCCAACTTTATAATAGCCAATGTTCCATTTAACCTGACTTCGTTACAGCCGTTGTTCCTCAATACCTGACTTCGTTACAGCCGTTGTTCCTCAATACCTGACTTCGTTACAGCCGTTGTTCCTCCAAACCTGACTTCATTAAAGCCTATGTACCTCTAAACCTGACTTCGTTATAGCCAGTGTACCTATAAATCTGACTTCGTTATAGCCGATGTTCCACCAACCTGACTTCGTTATAGCCGATGTTCATCTAAACCAGAACTGTTATAACCGATGCTCCTCTAAACCTGACTTCATTATAGCCGATGTTCCTCTTAACCTGACTTCATTATAGCCGATGTTCATCTCAACCTGACTTCATTATAGCCGATGTTCTTCTAAACCTGACTTCGTTATAGCCGATGTTCCTCTAAACCTGACTTTATTATAGCCGATGTTCCTCTAAACCTGATTTCATTATAGCCGATGTTCTGCATACAGCTTTATTTTAACCGATAGTCCTGTATACCGACTTCATGATAACTGGCATGGCTATTATTCATCGCTAATGTTTATCAACCCGCTTGTGCAACTATATTTGCGAACATGCAATTGCAAGTTGATTAAAATGACATGATATCAATATTGTGATTTACATGACCATTTCCCAGCTAACTCAGTTTGCAGTTCAATACTAATCGCTAAAGATGAATGTGAGCGTTAAACAACATCCCTCCCTTGGGAAATGAGAGATGTGTCTCGTCAACGGCCTATTTACATGTTGAGGCTAAGCCGTAATATCACAAAGTTGTCGGGACATTGTGCCGCGTACAAATACCTTTTGTAGCACGAAACGTGTTGCGGAATCTATAGATGTTGCTTGCAAATAACCCGCTCTGCTTGGACTGACAGAATGTCACCATAAACCATCTTGCAGACAAATGAGGTTTCAGTTCAGCTTGATAGATTTGGTTGTATCGTGTTGTCACAAACATGACATGATTGACAGCAGCCCCTCGTTAGTAAATTTACATAGTATTACCTAGATTCTGTAGTCAATACACACATAGTGTTTTTGTGTCAGTGTATATAGATGTTACGCACAATATAACCATGGATTTTCACTGTGCTAGGCCAGTGATGACAATACTTGTTTGTTTGTTTATCGCCGCACTCAGCAATATTTCAGCTATATAACGGCGGTCTGTGAATAATCGAGTCTGGACCACACAGTCCAGTGATTGACATCATGAGCATAGATCTGCTCAATTGGGTGAGTGAGCTAAAAAAATTATTTAACGTCGCATCGGCATTTTTCAGCCATATAGAGACCTTCGCAATTGAGATACGATGACATGCATCAACCAAGTCAGCGAGCCTGATCACCCAATCCCGTTAGTCGCCTCTTGCGACAAGCATAGTCGCCTTTTACGGCAAGCATGGGTTACTGAGGACCTATTCTACCCCAGATCTTCACGGATCGACAATACATATATATGTTATACTCTCACTCACTCACTCACACACTCATTCACTCACTCACTAACCACTTACTGCTACATATTGTATTTGTTGCAGCATCTACTCTTGATTGTGGGGAAGACGTGTCACATCGTCCATGTTGACACTATCATGGAGGGGCAGCTACGAAACAAAGATGAAAGGGAAGCTCTTGAGGTAAGGTCATGAACAAGATGAGGGCTAACTGTGTTGATATCTTGTGAAAACTTCCTTCATTTTACATATCCAATATACGTCAAGGTGTTCCTGTCATCCCGATGTCTACTAGGAATCGCACTATTCCCTCACGCACTGTTCCCTCACGCACTTTTCCATCACATAATGTTCCCTCACGCACTTTTCCATCACGTAATGTTCCCTCACGCACTGTTCCCTCACGCACTTTTCCCGCACGTACTCTTTCCACACGCACTGTTCCCTCAAGCACTTTTCCATCACGTAATGTTCCCTTACGACGTGTTCCATCACGTAATGTTCCCTCACGCACTGTTCCCTCAAGCACTTTTCCCACGCGCACTGTTCCCTCGCGAACTGTTCCTCACGTACCGTTTCCTCACGCAGTGTTCTCTCACGTAACGTTTCATCAGGCACTGTTCTCTCAAGTACAGTCTCCTCTCGTACTGTTCTCTCGGGTAATGTTCCCTCACGTAGTGTTCTCTCGTGTAATGTTCCCAGCCCACTGCTCCTTAAAGAACTGCTTTCTCACGCACTGTTCCCTTAAACTATTCTCTCGCACACTGTTCTCTTACGCACTGTTTCCTCACGCACTTTTCCCTCACGTTATGTTCCCTTAAACTATTCTCTCGCACACTGTTCTCTTACGCACTGTTTCCTCACGCACTTTTCCCTCACGTTATGTTCCCTTAAACTATTCTCTCGCACACTGTTCTCTTACGCACTGTTTCCTCAAGCACTTTTCCCTCACGTTATGTTCCCAAAGAAATGTTCTCTCGCGCACTGTTCTTTCACGCACTGTTTCCTCACGCACATTTCCCTCACGTTAAGTTCCCAAAGAACTGTTCTTTCATGCACTGTTTCCTCACGCACATTTCCCTCACGCACTGTTTTCTCACCACGGTTTCCAGGACGACCTGTACCTCAACTACGTCAAGCCGAACCTGCACGAGCACGCCTACACCTACAGCGAACTCCGCAGTGAGTTCCACGACTTGTACGCCAACTTCCAGTGTATCGGCAAATACGTGTACAAGGTGGACTATGTGCATCCCTCCAGCGTCCCCTCATCCTCCGGGCCCATGGCCACTGCCTCGGACAGTGGATTTTGAGGAACCTTACCTTGAATTACCTGAGTAAACGAAGTCTGTCTCTCACTCTCTAATAAACTAAAATTTAAAAAACGGTCATTTCTTTCTCCTTTCCTGCTTTCTGTTTCTCATCAGCACTAAATAACACAACGTTAGGCAACTATATTGTGATATGATACACGTAGTGCCACAACAATACACACAGTACCACAACAATATACACAGAAACACAACAATCGCTCAGTAGCACGACGATATCACACAGTAACAAAACATTACACACGGTAACGCAAGGATACACAACAATACACACAGTGATACAATACACACAGTACCACAACAATACATCCAGTCACACTACGGCACAAAGTAACAACGATCCACACAGTACCACAACAATACATCCAGTCACACTACGGCACATAGTAACAATGATCCACACAGTAACACAACAATACATCCAGTCACACTACGGCACAAAGTAACAACGATCCACACAGTACCACATCAATACATCCAGTCACACTACGGCACATAGTAACAACGATCCACACAGTAACACAACAAAACATCCAGTCACACTACGGCACATAGTAACAGCGATCCACACAGTACCACATCAATACATCCAGTCACACTACGGCACAAAGTAACAACGATCCACACAGTACCACAACAATACATCCAGTCACACTACGGCACATAGTAACAACGATCCACACAGTACCACAACAATACATCCAGTCACACTACGGCACAAAGTAACAACGATCCACACAGTACCACAACAATACATCCAGTAACACTACGGCACAAAGTAACAACGATCCACATAGTACCACAACAATACATCCAGTCACACTACGGCACATAGTAACAACGATCCACACAGTACCACAACAATACATCCAGTCACACAACGGCACAAAGTAACAACGATCCACACGGTACCACAACAATACATCCAGTCACACTACGGCACAAAGTAACAACGATCCACACAGTACCACAACAATACATCCAGTCACACTACGGCACATAGTAACAACGATCAACACAGTAACAACGATCCACACAGTAACACAACAAAACACCCAGTCACACTACAGCACATAGTAACAACGATCCACACAGTACCACAACAAAACATCTAGTCACACTACGGCACATAGTAACAACGATCCACACAGTACCAAAACAATACATCCAGTCACACTACGGCACAAAGTAACAACGATCCACACAGTACCACAACAATACATCCAGTCACACTACGGCACATAGTAACAACGATCCACACAGTACCACAACAATACATCCAGTCACACTACGGCACATAGTAACAACGATCAACACAGTAACAACTATCTACATAGTACCACAACAATACATCCAGTCACACTACGGCACATAGTAACAACGATCCACACAGTAACACAACAAAACACCCAGTCACACTACGGCACATAGTAACAACGATCCACACAGTACCACAACAATACATCCAGTCACACTACGGCACAAAGTAACAACGATCCACACAGTACCACAACAATACATCCAGTCACACTACGGCACATAGTAACAACGATCCACACAGTACCACAACAATACATCCAGTCACACTACGGCACAAAGTAACAACGATCCACACAGTACCACAACAATACATCCAGTCACACTACGGCACATAGTAACAACGATCCACACAGTAACACAACAAAACACCCAGTCACACTACGGCACAAAGTAACAACGATCAACACAGTACCACAACAATACATCCAGTCACACTACGGCACATAGTAACAACGATCCACACAGTACCACAACAATACATCCAGTCACACTACGGCACATAGTAACAACGATCAACACAGTAACAAACAACTATCTACACAGTACCACAACAATACATCCAGTCACACTACGGCATATAGTAACAACGATCCACACAGTAACACAACAAAACACCCAGTCACACTACGGCACATAGTAACAACGATCCACACAGTACCACAACAATACATCCAGTCACACTATGGCACATAGTAACAACGATCAACACAGTACCACAACAAAACACCCAGTCACACTACGGCACATAGTAACAACGATCCACACAGTACCACAACAATACATCCAGTCACACTACGGCACAAAGTAACAACGATCCACACAGTACCACAACAATACATCCAGTCACACTACGGCACATAGTAACAACGATCAACACAGTACCACAACAATACATCCAGTCACACTACGGCACAAAGTAACAACGATCCACACAGTACCACAACAATACATCCAGTCACACTACGGCACATAGTAACAACGATCAACACAGTAACAACTATCTACACAGTACCACAACAATACATCCAGTCACACTACGGCACAAAGTAACAACGATCCACACAGTACCACAACAATACATCCAGTCACACTACGGCACATAGTAACAACGATCCACACAGTAACACAACAAAACACCCAGTCACACTACGGCACATAGTAACAACGATCCACACAGTACCACAACAATACATCCAGTCACACTACGGCACATAGTAACAACGATCAACACAGTAACAACTATCTACACAGTACCACAACAATACATCCAGTCACACTACGGCACAAAGTAACAACGATCCACACAGTACCACAACAATACATCCAGTCACACTACGGCACAAAGTAACAACGATCCACACAGTACCACAACAATACATCCAGTCACACTACGGCACATAGTAACAACGATCAACACAGTAACAACTATCTACACAGTACCACAACAATACATCCAGTCACACTACGGCACAAAGTAACAACGATCCACACAGTACCACAACAATACATCCAGTCACACTACGGCACATAGTAACAACGATCCACACAGTAACACAACAAAACACCCAGTCACACTACGGCACATAGTAACAACGATCCACACAGTACCACAACAATACATCCAGTCACACTACGGCACATAGTAACAACGATCCACACAGTACCACAACAATACATCCAGTCACACTACGGCACATAGTAACAACGATCAACACAGTAACAACTATCTACACAGTACCACAACAATACATCCAGTCACACTACGGCACAAAGTAACAACGATCCACACAGTACCACAACAATACATCCAGTCACACTACGGCACATAGTAACAACGATCCACACAGTAACACAACAAAACACCCAGTCACACTACGGCACATAGTAACAACGATCCACACAGTACCACAACAATACATCCAGTCACACTACGGCACATAGTAACAACGATCCACACAGTACCACAACAATACATCCAGTCACACTACGGCACATAGTAACAACGATCAACACAGTAACAACTATCTACACAGTACCACAACAATACATCCAGTCACACTACGGCACAAAGTAACAACGATCCACACAGTACCACAACAATACATCCAGTCACACTACGGCACATAGTAACAACGATCCACACAGTAACACAACAAAACACCCAGTCACACTACGGCACATAGTAACAACGATCCACACAGTACCACAACAATACATCCAGTCACACTACGGCACATAGTAACAACGATCCACACAGTACCACAACAATACATCCAGTCACACTACGGCACATAGTAACAACGATCAACACAGTAACAACTATCTACACAGTACCACAACAATACACCCAGTCACACTACGGCACAAAGTAACAACGATCCACACAGTACCACAACAATACATCCAGTCACACTACGGCACATAGTAACAACGATCCACACAGTAACACAACAAAACACCCAGTCACACTACGGCACATAGTAACAACGATCCACACAGTACCACAACAATACATCCAGTCACACTACGGCACATAGTAACAACGATCCACACAGTACCACAACAATACATCCAGTCACACTACGGCACATAGTAACAACGATCAACACAGTAACAACTATCTACACAGTACCACAACAATACATCCAGTCACACTACGGCACATAGTAACAACGATCCACACAGTACCACAACAACACACACAGTACCACAACAATATCACACAGTATCAATATTTTACGAACGGTAACGCACGGATACACACAGTAACACAATACACACAGTGATACAACAATGTACACAATAATACAACGATACACACATTAACACAACGATAGACACATTAACACAATGATACACACAGTAACACAACGATACACACAGTAACACAACGATACACACAGTAACACAACGATACACACAGTAACACAACGATACTCCACACAAGCGCCGATATGCACAGTAACAACGATCCAAACAGTAACACAGCGATCCACAGAGTAACAACGATCCACATAGTAACACAACGATAGACACAGTAACACAACGATACACACAGTAACACACCGATACACACAGTAACACAACGATACACACAGTAACACAACGATACTCCACACAAGCGCCGAAATGCACAGTAACAACGATCCACACAGTAACAGAACGATCCACACAGTAACAACGATCCACTCAGTAAAACAACGATAGACACAGTAACACAACGATACTCCACACAAGAGCCGATACGCATAGTAACAACGATACTCCACACAAGCGCCGACACGCACAGTAACAACGATACTCCACACAAGCGCCGACACGCACAGTAACAACGATACTCCACACAAGCGCCGACACGCACAGTAACAACGATACTCCACACAGGCGCCGACACACACAGTAACAACGATACTCCACACAGGCGCCGACACACACAGTAACAACGATACTCCACACAGGCGCCGATACGCACAGTTACACAACGATACTCCACACAGGCGCCGATACGCACAGTAACAACGATACTCCACACAGGCGCCGATACGCACAGTGACAACGATACTCCTCACAAGCGCCGACACACACAGTAACAACGATACTCCACACAGGCGCCGATACGCACAGTGACAACGATACTCCTCACAAGCGCCGACACGCACAGTAACAACGATACTCCTCACAAGCGCCGACACACACAGTAACAACGATACTCCACACAGGCGCCGACACGCACAGTAACAACGATACTCCACACAGGCGCCGATACGCACAGTGACAACGATACTCCACACAAGCGCCGATACGTACAGTTACACAACGATACTCCACACAGGCGCCGATACGCATAATAACAACGATACTCCACACAGGCGCCGATACGCATAGTAACAACGATACTCCACACAGGCGCCGATACGCATAGTAACAACGATACTCCACACAAGCGCCGACACGCACAGTAACAACGATACTCCTCACAAGCGCCGACACACACAGTAACAACGATACTCCACACAGGCGTCGACACGCACAGTAACAACGATACTCCACACAGGCGCAGATACGCATAATAACAACGATACTCCACACAAGCGCCGACACGCATAATAACAACGATACTCCACACAAGCGCCGACACGCACAGTAACAACGATACTCCACACAGGCGCCGATACGCATAATAACAACGATACTCCACACAGGCGCCGATACGCATAGTAACAACGATACTCCACACAGGCGCCTATACGCATAGTAACAACGATACTCCACACAAGCGCCGACACGCACAGTAACAACGATACTCCTCACAAGCGCCGACACACACAGTAACAACGATACTCCACACAGGCGCCGACACGCACAGTAACAACGGTACTCCACACAGGCGCCGATACGCACAGTGACAACGATACTCCACACAAGCGCCGATACGTACAGTTACACAACGATACTCCACACAGGCGCCGATACGCATAATAACAACGATACTCCACACAGGCGCCGATACGCATAGTAACAACGATACTCCACACAAGGGCCGATACGCATAGTAACAACGATACTCCACACAGGCGCCGATACGCATAGTAACAACGATACTCCACACAGGCGCCGATACGCATAGTAACAACGATACTCCACACAAGCGCCGATACGCACAGTAACAACGATACTCCCCAAATCCGGATTTGACTGAATGCGGTCAAGTTTAGAAAGAAAAGGTTTTGAGGCTGGCATAAACACCAAGCAGCCACAGTCAAGCCTTGATAGCAATATAGCAATATCATAAAGCAATATCACTGAGTTCTGGCAATGCATTTCTTCAGATTAATAGCATTATTAATTCTGGTCACCAAGTGTTAGTTCTATATTTGAAGGAATTTCTTGTCTGGTTATCATCACGGCATGAACACACAATGCCATTTTGAAAGTGATCAAACGTTACAAATGTTATATTTGGGATAACACTTTCTTAGTAAAAAACAGATTCTTGTACTCTTTTGGGTTGAGTCCCGTCCGCGATTCGAGAGTAAATTGGCACGGCTCCCTTGGCCGGAGGCTATGAACACACAATTCCATTTAGAAAGTGGTCAATTGTATCAAATGATATGTTTGGGATAACACTTTCTTAGTAAAGTATTGATTATAGTACTTTCTACTGGAATCTCTACTTTATTGAGAAAGTGTTATCCCAAATATATCATCAGTTATATCATCACTGCAATAGTGAGTGAGTTGGGTTTAACGCCGCTTTTAACAGTATTCCAGTTATATCACGGCGTGTCAGCTTAATGTGGGAGGAGAGCCCGAAGTGATGCAGGTCTCAGACGTTTACCGCTTCGATGAAACCCACGAGGACGGGAATTGTGCTGACAAACCTAGAAACATAATCCAGGCGAACCGGGATTCGAACCCACAATCATAGGTTTGGTGCCCAAGGGACGCAACTCTGCACAGCGAATCGCGGCGCCTCAGACGACTGGGCCCCCCGTGCCCCCCGAGAAACCATAAGACCCCACTGAGAACACCACGCAGTAGTGCTGTTTAAGCATTTATAAATTAAAAGTCTATAATCAGGAATCAGTTCTGCATTATGGTAAATCTGTGAAAAATAATTTAATATCGAAGAACTCCGGGCTAATAACACTACCCATGGGATAACATTTTCAATCATATGCGAACCAGAATGGTCCTGACCAATGCGAACTTGAACAGATTTTTCAGGAATGAACGAGCGCATTCGTCCAATTTATGTTTTATTTGTTTGTTTAACGCCGTACTCAGCTCTATTCTATCTGTATGACGGCGGTTTGTAAATAATCAAGTCTGGACCTGACAATCCAGTGATTGACATCGATCTACGCAATTGGGATACGATGACATGCATCAACCAAGTCAGCGGGCCTGAACACCTGATCCCGTTAGTCGCCTTTTAGGGTAAGCAGGGGTTTCTGAAGACCTATTCTTCACGGGTCGCACGAAAAAAGATGTGTGATGCTTGTTTCATGAACATATTTTTGATGAACTTCTGGATTTGAGAGATAAACAAAGCTCACCATATTGCAGATGTACACAGGACATAGACAGGGTCAATAGGTTAGGTGTCAAACTCATTTAAATATACAAATATTTTAATCTATTTATCTGTAATGGCAGTTTGGGCAGAGACAGGAATACTGGTAACTAAAGGCAACTTGTAAAGTGAGTGAGTGAGTTGGGTTTAACGCCGCTTTTAACATTATTCCAGTTATATCACGGCGTGTCAGCTTAATGTGGGAGGAAATCCCTAAATGATGCAGGTCTAAGACCACTTCGGTGAAACCCACGAGCACGGGTATGGTGCTGACAAACCTAAAAACATAATTGGGGCGAACCGGGATTCGAACCCACAATCAGAGGTTTCTGGCGTGCCCAAGGGACGCAACTCTACACAGCGAATCGCGGCGCCTTAGACCACTGGGCCACCCGTGCTCGCAACTCTTCACAGATAAAGAAATATTAAAATTATTAATTACTCACCTCTTTTCTCTTATGTCCACTGCCCAGTATACGTCACTGTCCAAATACCTTCCAGGAACCAGATTTCCAAATTGAGCTTCTGTGTAATCCATCCATTGGTACATTTGAAAGTGAGAAACACAAGCGGTACAACGCAAATGCATCCACCATGTTTTGTCAGTGTGTCAACAGGTGAACTGATTGAGCCAGCACGTGCAGCACGTGAAACTCAGGTTGAGGCGAGAGTGATCAAAGGCGTGGCCGGCGATATTGGACACGCTCTTGTTGATGCTGCATGCACTACATTCAGAGTCAGGAAGAATGTCAAACCATATACTAACCATAAAAAGAAACATGATACACCTTGATTTGGCAAAGAATGTAGTATCCAACTTTAAATGTTTTAAAAAGATAAACATAAACGCAGAAAACCAAACACCTTTAAATAGAGCTCATTGCCACCAAATGTCTAAGAACTTTTAAGCTTGTATTGATAAACGTATGAAAGGTTACACAAATAATGTACAAAACTCCTTGTGATAGCCGAGAGAATTTTGGAAAATGTTGAATAGAAATGATAGCAATTAAAGCGACAAACCCCTTTCCATAGTCATAAGATTTGTTTTTGTTTGTTTTTTGTTTAACGCCGCACTCGGCAATATTCCAGCTATATGACGGCTGTCTGAAAATAATCGAGTCTGGACCACACAATCCAGTGATTGACATCATGAGCATCGATCTACGCAATTGGGCACAATAACTTGCATCAACCAAGTCTGGTTCCCGTTAGTCGCCTCTTCCGACAAGCACAGTCGCTTTTTACAGCAAGCATGGGTTGGTGAAGACCTATTCTACCCCGGATCTTCACGGGTCCATAGTCATAAGAAAACTATACAAGCAGAGTCCATTGTACGATTCCGACTATATCATGAGCATGTGTTTATGAATAACTATCAAACAGTGATGATACCAGGTATTCACAGAACGGTGAGCGTATCCTGTCCCACAGGTGGCACCCGTCGCAAACACATGCAAAGGCAAGTCAGTTGTTCACTTGAAAAAAACAACACGGGAACATATGGTCAAAACTTTGCACCTGACATCATTTTTTGTAAGTGATGCGTCAAACCTTTAAATACCCTCCAGCTGTCTAACGTTAAACGTTTTGGAAGCTTTACATGGGCCTTGAACGCTGTAAACCTTGATTAACAACTTTTGAGCAAGAGTCGAATAAACACGCTCTTTTAACAACGGATATACTAGTACTTCCCGCCAGTACCCAAACCCGGAGCTGATGTCACCTGAGTCAGTCAATTAAGAAAGGTATATTTCTCGTTTATTGATAGTTTATTATTTCAGGACAATACATTTTTAAACTTTAAGGTATTTATTACATAACCTCAGACAAAGAATATCGATTTATGTGTTTGATCCTGAATGTTGCATGCTTTCATTTTTCTCACAAATAAGTAACAATACATAGTTGTCATGCATCAATCATTATGGCTTTATAAAATGTCTTTATTGGCCATCAACCTTGCATGCAGACAATGAAATAAGCATTAACTAATGTAACACGCCATCCGTCACATCAAAAAGTCGTTGGTATGGTGTGATCTGGTGTGTTCCAAATGACAACATTCAGTTATGGCAGGAACACGACACGGGCGTGGCGTCTTGGTCCTTAAGTTGAATAGGCATTCATCTGCACGTGTCTTGCTGTGGCGTAAGGCATCTGAAAAGACTGTGCCATCCATTACTTATTAATGACAACGTATTGTATTGTGTGTTCCAACTCCAGTGTGAAGCAGGTGCTCCCTCGACCAGCTGTGTCCTCCTTTTGTCAAGTTCCAGCTTTAGACAGAGTTAAAAAAGACAGCAACACACTTACCAGATTAACTACGCACAACATACTGTCTTACCTTTTTATGCACTGTATGTGAATGGCGGTGCTACTGGTAGGGTACGAAATTCTTACCCTTTTCACTTGGCATCAAAGTAATTTTCAGAAATCCATTCATAAAATTTTCACATTTTATCTTTCAAAGGAATCTGGTTATTCTCTAGCGTTGTCGTTTTATATTACAGTATAGCAGCTTATTGTGGCTGTCCCGTGGTATTGCCTCTCAACTCGGTAACACAGACACGTTCCCATGGCATTGAATGAATTACGTAGACAGCTTGAACGTCAAAGTTTGCTAAACTATTATCAACTGTTTAAAGAAATGAGAGCATTGCCACGGGACGTACGCGTATTGAACTATAAAGCTTTCTTGTTGATTGCTTACATAAGGGGTAGCCTAGTGGTTTAAGCCTTCGCTCGTCACGCAGAAGGCCCAGGTTCGATTCCCCAAATGGGTACAATGTGTGAAGCTCATTTCTGGTGTCCCCCGATAGTGCTGGAATATTGCTAAAAGCGGCGTAAAAGCATACTCACTCACTGCTTACATAGTTTCATTCATCTACTGTGAATAGCAACCTACAATAAATTACGGTTATAACGAACTCAAAGGGACTACTAATTTTAGTTCGTTATAACCGTAGTTCGTTATAAGCATATATACAGCATAACTACAGCAAATAGTCGGGACCCAAAAAGTAAGTTCGTTATATCCGTCAGTTCGTTATAAGCGTGTTCGTTATAACCGTAGTTTACTGTGCTAACTTCCATCTGCCTTTAGTCGTCATTTCAGTTTATTTTGAAAGTGTAAGCTATCGGCCTATTATTACATTTTTTGTATTACAATCGGCGGTGTGTACACTGGTCTTAGAGAAGTAACAACAATGAACTACGGAGTGACATCGCTTGGTACATTTGCTTGATGTTTAATGATTTTACATTCAGTTGTAGACATAAGAGTATTAAATGTATGTTTGGTTGGATATCCACAATATCTCTTGGAAAGTAATCCATTTGTAGAGCTGTGATGATCCGGGGTAGAATAGGTCTTCAGCAAGCCATGCTTGCCGTAAAAGGTGACTAACGGGATCGGGTGGTCAGACTCACTGACTTGGTTGATGCATGTCATCGCATCGCAATTGCGTAGATCAATGCTGATGATGTCAGTCACTTGATTGTCTGGTCCAGACTTATTTATAGATCGCCGTCATATAGCTGGAATATTGCTGAGTGCGGCGTTAAACAACAGACAAACAAATAAACAACCAGTAACTTGTCATAACCAGAGCAGATTGACAATCTTCTGTTACGTGGGATATCAGTGTATCTCCCTATTTCAACGACCGCCTCCGTGGTCTAGTGGTAGAGCGTCCGCCCGGAGAGCGGAAGGTACCAAAAGACGTTAAAAGATGGTACTTGTTGTTACCCTGTCTGGCGCTCGGCATTAACGGGCTAAAACAAGGACTGGTCGGCTCGGAGTCAGTATACTGTGTCTTAGTGGGGTATTCATGTTAAACTGCGGCATGGTATCTCAGTGAGCGAGCACTATAAACATCAGTCCGGACTAGTACAAGCAGCCACACACACACACGTCGCTATATAAGTGCAATAATCTTTGACGCGACGTTAAACCCCATTTCACCTCACTTCCATATTTCAACACATAGCTGATGCGAAAAACATCTGCCATTAGGAGAAAAAGACTTATAACAGAGCAGGGATATATTCACAAAACATTGGCCCGGGTTGTTTGATGCACTGCAACTGTATGTAGAGAGTATTATCCCAGTTAGGCCATAGTTAGTTCAATATCACTAATATCCCTGCTACATCAGTAAGTTATGAATAGACCATGCCTTTTAGAAAGTGGTCACATGGTACTTATGCTTTTACACCTTCTCAGTAAAGTACAAATTTTAGGGGCTGTCCGATAGCTTCGTTTTTACATGTATACATGGTGCCTATTTCTAGTGACCCCCGCCGTGAAATTGCTGGAATATTGCTAAAAGCGGCGTAAAACCATACACAAATTCCAGAACCTTTTCCGAGTAGTGTTCCTTCCGGGATTATAAACGCTGGTAAATGTTGTGTGTAACACCGGTTTGATCATCAGCCTGTCTCACAGTCTCTGAACCATATCTCCCCTTCTGCTCAGCCCTTTCTATCATGCAAAAGATCTAAATAAAGCAAGTCTTGATTTTCCGAATGTTCTTAATTTCCATCTCACTGGGGCTCCTTTTCAATTTACATGAAGTTATTTGTTTTGGGTTTTTTAAATAATATTTTTTCAGAAACTAAGTCTACATCAGTTCCAGTTATATCACGGCGTGTCAGCTTAATGTGGGAGGAAAGCCCAAATGATGCATGCCTCAGACGTTTAGCGCTTTGGTGAAACGACGAGCACGGGTATGGTACTGACAAACCAAGAATAATAATCAGGGCGAATGCGGGATTCGAACCCACGATAGTAGGATTCCGCCACGCACCTCTCCACCTCTGCAAATTATGGCGCCTTAGCCAACTGGGCCACCTGTGTCCCCTGGAATAGTATCTGTTTTACTCAATGTGGAAACACCCCTTTCTTAAACTTGTCGACTATCATGGGATCAATACATTTCGTACAGTGTGGATAGTACTGCCTTTGGTGTAAAACAGCATAAGCTCAAAATCTTGTCAGTGTTTCGTCACGAACAAAGCATGTCTATTAATACAAATGCCCTTTACACAAAAATAAGACCGCCTCTGTGGTCTAGTGGTAGCCTCTGCCTGGAGAGCGGAAGGTCGGGGGTTCGATCCCTGGCCTCGTCATACCTAAAGACGTTAAAAGATGGCATTGGCATTTAGGGGCTGAAACAAGGCCTGGTCGACTCGGAGTCAGTATACTTTGTCTGAGTGGAATATTCATGTTAAACTGTGGCTTGGTATCCCAGTGGGCTAGCAGTATAAAAATCGGTTACTAAAAAATCGGACTAATACAAGCAACCACACACACACGTGCATGCACGGTGCAAAATAAGTGCAATTATCTTACATTACACAGAAATAGACATGGATGTGCATTTCATCACATCTCAGTTTGCACAAAGGCTTCAAGGTTACGCCACAAGAAAATATTTGATAATTCTTCCCATTTCCGACACTCTTACTCGCTCCGGTTCCGCATCTGTTACTTTCCAGTTTTGAATGCGCACTTTTGTATGTAACCGTCCTGACGACCTACAACTCCGAACGTGGATTATCGTATCAGGAAAGGATACGGGGGATTTAAGTCTCGGGGTGCTTATGACAACGGTGACTCCTAACAATGCAAGATCAAGAAATGTTCCGTGACCTGAGAAGCTATTACGATGATTACCCATGAGAGTCATGCACATTAACAGCACAAGTTCTACTCGCATCAGGCTCATTAACTAATAAGCCTTGCAGACAAGCACCCAGACTCACCCTCTCACCCCTAGCCTACCCTTGTCCACTGAGTGCGGCCAGCGAGGTTTGTCATCGTTCGTGCTTGATACGGTACTCAGTTCATGTACATCTTCATCGATTGTCGTTAATTGACGTCAACTGGGAATGACGAACGAGGACATAGTTTACTGATGTAATCAAGTGATGCATTGATGATATTACAACAAAATTGCTCAAGCGACTGCTCAAGGAGGCTCACAAATGTTTCGTGTCATATGAGGGAAACACCAATCACACAGTCTTGAATATTTGTCAACAGTTACGTATTCTGATTATATGTTGGTGTGTGTCCGTTGTGAAAAGGGATCGTGCAACCTCTTTAAACCGGTCAGGACCCTTCTTGATACAATCTTTGGGATTGTCAATGTCCGGTTTAACGAGCTGTGTAATGGCGTTAAATTCTTAACATTGCTAGATATTCCTTACAGTACTCAACTGAATATGACGGATCAACGGGTCCTGACTAACGTGGTATTTATAGCATTCTACATGACTTTGGAAATTACTCATTCTGATTTGTCATTTAGAAATTTGAAATAACTTTAAACCCATCCCATTTAAACAACTGATTTCTTCATCACCGCCGGTGTTGATATATACAGAGAACATTTTCTTCTCATTTCTATTCATGCCGCACAAATATTTGAAAAAACGAAATTTACAGGACTAGGTTATAAAATGCAGAATTGTTGTTGCTACCATATTCAAGGTAAGTGTGGCAACATATCGTGGTAAGGTGGCCGAGAGGGGACATCCCTTTCTCGCCTTCAGTTACGGCCGCGAGAAAGTGATTACACGACACGAGAAAGCGAGAACACGAGACGAGAAAGCGCTTACTCCAGACGAGAAAGCGAAAGCGCGATATGGGAAAAGGATAGCATAAGACGAAAGAGCGAAAGCACAAGATGAGAAAGCGATAGCACGAGACGAGAAAGGGTTAGCACGAGACGAGAAAGCGATAGCACGAGACGAGAAAGCGATAGCACGAGACGAGAAAGCGATAGCACAAGACGACAAATCGATAGCAAGAGACGAGAAAGCAAAAGCACGAGACGAGAAAGGGATAACACGAGACGAGAAAGGGAAAGCACAAGACGAGAAAGCGATAGCACGAGACGAGAAAGGGATATCATAAAATGAGAAAGCAAAAGCACGAGACGAGAAAGGGATAGCACGAGCCGAGAAAGCGATAGCAAGAGACAAGAAAGAAATAACACAAGACGAGAAAGCGAAAGCACGAGACGAGAAAGGGATAGCACTAGACAAGAAAGTGAAAGTACAAGACGAGAAAGGGATAGCATAAAATGAGAAAGCAAAAGCACGAGACGAGAAAGGGATAGCACGAGACGAGAAAGGGATAACACGAGACGAGAAAGGGATAGCACGAGACGAGAAAGTGAAAGCACAAGACGAGAAAGGGATAGCACGAGACGAGAAAGTGAAAGTACAAGACGAGAAAGCGATAGCACGAGACGAGAAAGGGATAGCACGAGAAGAGAAAGTGAAAGCACAAGTCGAACAAGTGAAAGCACAAGACGAGAAAGGGATAGCACGAAACGAGAAAGAGATAGCACGAGACGAGAAAATGATAGCACAAGACGAGAAAGTGAAAGCACAAGACGAGAAAGGGATAGCACACGACAAGAAAGGGATAGCACAAGACGAGAAACTGAAGGCACAAGACGAGAAAGGGATAGCACACGACAAGAAAGCGATAGCACAAGGCGAGAAAGCGATAGCACGAGACGAGAAAGCGACAGCACGAGAAGAGAAAGCGACAGCACAAGACGAGAAAGCGATAGCACAAGACGAGAAAGCGATAGCACAAGACGAGAAAGGGTTAGCAAAAGACGAGAAAGGGATAGCACAAGACGAGAAAGGGATAGCACAAGACGAGAAAGGGATAGCAAAAAAGGAGAACGCGATAGCACGAGACGAGAAAGATAAGTATTTCGCTTTCTCGTTTTCATGTTATCACTTTCTCACAATAAAGCAATATCCCCTCTTGGCTACTACATGGGTCGCATGTATTTCTATACGATAAAAGTATACACAAAACAGTCTCGGTCAAAGGCATTTACAATCATATTAAACACGCTATTTTCATGGGAACATACTAAAGAAGAAAAGATGTGCGAAGAGCGGCCCATGGGCGAGAATATGTTCCTTTACTTAAAACTCGTGTTTTTGTTTCGTAAATACATAAATGTATTTCTTTCAAGAATCATGACACAAAATTTAACTCATTTTAACTTAATTCAACTATTTTATAGCGATATTGAAATATTTCGCCCATGGGCGAGACACTTAACATTTGATTTACAATCATCTTGTATTGAGTCTCAACTCTTGTACATGTCCCATGTCGGGAATCGAACCAGAGTCTTCGTCGTGACGAGCCAGCGCTTTAACCACCAGGCTACCCCCCCGCCCGCTTAAGGAACAGAGGCAGTGCATGTTTTAACTAAACACGTTCTGCCTTTTATGACACATGCCAGGATCTTTTATAACACATGCCCCAAATCTCAACATGTTTTGAACATAAACATGTTTATGAAAACTGTAATTATGTTAATGGTGTCAATCTTTAGTTACCGTGTCCCTTTAACGCGTCAATGCGTTTACAACAACATCGCTTTTGTTACAATCGTTATTTCAAACTCATGCAGAGTCTTGGGGAAATTCAATCGTAGGGCAAAAAAATCAAGCATGTCAGAAGAGAAATATCGATCGTTGTGCGATACCATTTAAGTCTGTTGGTGATCAATCACATTAAATTTTTCTTTTTTGACAATATCGTCTAACCCAACACATATAAACATTAAAAGTTCTTGATTATCTGAATATTGTATCAATTTGCTTTCATGAATATATCTAAAATGTTTTCATTCTAAAAAATTCCAAAACAAGTTTAGAATACAAACATTTTGGGGTATCAAAACGCGTTTAAATTATCGGACAAGGATTAAACAGTTTTTACAACGTAGTTTCAATTTAGACATCTTCTAGGGCGTGGAAGTGCCCACGATTAAAAAAAGATGGACATCATATCAGAATATTAATTATTTGATGAGATGATAATATGAGTCAGGTCATGAAATAATTTGAGTTACTACACGATACACTGCCTGGGACCCGAGCCTATATACGATAGGCCAATATTCTATTTTGGCGAATGAGATAAGGCACACTGTTAGAGTAAGATTTGTCGGAACATTAGCTCTTGAAATGCATGTCGAGTGAGTGTGTTGGATTTAACGCCGCTTGTAACAGTACTCCAGTCATATCACGGCGTGTCCCCCCACCCCCCCCTCCCGTAATTAAACGCGAGAAAGCGATGTCGTCTCACGGCCACCATATTTTGGGCAGAACATAATTCAGACGTTGGCTGAGTCTGTATAAAAAATATAGAGGATCTTCAAATTTGCTACTTAATTTTGTATTATAAATTTAGGGGCCAACAGAGAACATGAAATTTGGAACTTAATTAGGAATAATTATAAATTCAGGGAAAACAGATAGCTTGAAGTTTGGCACTACGACTCTCCGTTCCCCCGACTGCGATATTTGTTCATATCCGAAGGTGATGCGTCCAAGATTATTTAGCTTATATAGTGACGTGCATGCACGTGTGTGTGTGTGTGGCTGCTTGTACTAGACCGGACTTATGCCGATTTATAGTGCTAGCCCACTGAGATACCATGCCGCAGTTTAACATGAATACGCCACTCAGACACAGTATACTGACTCCGAGCCGACCAGTCCTTGCTTTAACCCCTTAATGCCGAGCGCCAGACAGGGTAACAACAAGTACCATCTTTAAACGTCTTTTGGTATGACGCGGCCGGGGATCGAACCCCGGACCTTCCGCTCTCCGGGCGGACGCTCTACCACAAGACCACGGAGGCGGTCGTCATTTAATTTGGATTTGCTTCGTACAAATACGCATGAAGAAATTAGATGCCCAACAGTACAACACCACTGTGCGCAATTACCTCAATCAGTTCTTTCACGTTAGGGGGGCACGGGGGGCCCAATCGTCTAAGGCACCGCGATTCGCTGTGCAGAGTTGCGTCCCTTGGGCACGCCAGAACCCCGGACCTTCCTCTCTCCGGGCGGACGCTCTACCACTAGACCACGGAGGCGGTCTCATATACGAAGAAAATGTCCATCTGGAATGCTCTGTTGGTATTCAGACCCGTGGTCAAGGTGTATAGTTCTTTAGTCTTCATTGCCAGAATCCCCAAGCGGGAATCTTTTGTGTCCAATATCATTTATTTATGTTTTTCTTCAGTTGGTCGAGCTCACTCTCATTGATTTTGAATCAAAACGTCTTGAAACAAGTTAAATAGTCATACAAAATGTATGAATACGCTCCAAAACCGTCATATGTTATTTCATTGTCATCTTAAAAGAAGCAAATCACTGCCTTTATCCTACACCAGCGTGTATGTATATTTAAACACCCGGCTTTAGGCTGATAATAATGTGTGACGTCGCAGTGAAGGGTGCGCGCCATTTTCTTTTGTTTACAGAGCATCAATCTACATGACAAGAAGTGATTTAGCGTTATTCTTAATGTGTCGAAGGCGTGAAACGGGTTATTGTTTTGCGTTCGGGGTTGTGCAAGTTCAAACAAACGTACTATAAGTGTTATGTCTTAAAATTTTCAAGACCGATTAAGCGAGGAATGTTTGGATTCAGCGATGTCCTCGCCGAGAAAAGAAACGGCGTCATTTTTTTTAAATATCGGGACATATTCAGTTTTTGTTGTGTGTCTATGTATATTATCAGTCAGTTCATTTGACTGTGGTTGGCATGGTTACGCTGTCTAGGGACAGATGCTTTCTGAGAGTCGAACGATATTTGCAACAATGGCTACTCTCTCACTTTCTCACAAACAAAAATCACACAACTTGTTGACTGAATTCAGTATCACCCATGTTGTCCATAGTCACCCCTCTGTATCCTCCGTCAACCCACCCCTTAGTCAACTCACTTCTCCGTCAACCCACCCCTCCGTCACCCATCCCTCCGTCAACCTACTTCTCCGTCAACCCACCCACCGTGAACCCACAGTCCGTCTGCCCATCTCTCCGTCAACCCACCTTTCCGTCAATCCACCCTCTGTCAACCCACATCTCCGTCAACCCACCCCTCTTTCAATCCACCTCCTCCTGGCCACATCCCTCCGTCACCGACCCCTCCTTCATTCCAACCCTCAATCAACCCACCCCTCCGTCAACCCACCCCTCCGTCAACCCACCCTGGCCACATAACTCCGTCAACCGAACCCTCCCTCAACCCACCCCTCCGTCAACCCCCTCTCCGTCAACCCACCCTGGCCACATACCTCCGTCAACCCATCCCTCCGTCAACCCACCCCTCCGTCATCCCACCCTGGCCACATCTCTCCGTCAACACACCCCTCCCTCAACCCACCCCTCCGACACCCCCTCCGTCGACAACCTACCCCTCCGTCAACCCACCCCTCCGTCACACACCCCTCCGTCAACCCACCCCTCCGTCACCCACTCCGTCGTCAACCTACATACCCCTCCGTCAAACCACCCATCCATCGACCACTCCTCCGTCAACCCACCCCTCCGTCGTCAACTTACGTACCCCTCCATCAACCCACCCCTCTGTCATCCATACCTCTGTCAACCCACCCCTTAGTCAAACCACTTCACCGTCAACCCACCCATCCGTCAACCCACCCTCCGTCACCAACCCCTCCGTCTACCATCCCTCCAACAACCCACCCTGGCCACATCTCTCCGTCAACCCACCCCTCCCTCAACCCACCCCTCCGACACCCACTCCGTCGTCAACCTACCCCTCCGTAAACCCACCCCTCCGTCACACACCCCTCCGTCAACCCACCCCTCCGTCACCCACTCCGTCGTCAACCTACATACCCCTCCGTCAAACCACCCATCTGTCGACCACTCCTCCGTCAACCCACCCCTCCGTCGTCAACCTACGTACCCCTCCGTCAACCCACCCCTCTGTCATCCATACCTCTGTCAACCCACCCCTTAGTCAAACCACTTCACCGTCAACCCCCCCATCCGTCAACCCACCCTCCGTCAACCCACCCACCGTCAACCCACAGTCCGTCAACCCATCTCTCCGTCCGACAACCCACCCTTCCGTCAATCCACCCTCCGTCAACCCACCCCGCCGTCACCCATCGTCAACCTACGTACCCCTCCGTCAAACCACCCCTCCGTCGACCACTCCTCCGTCCTCCTCTCCCCCCCCCCCCCCCCCTCGGTCACCCACTCCTCAGTCAACCCACTCCGTCTTCAACCTACCCCTCCGTCAACCCATCCCTCAGTCACACACCCCTCGGTCAACCCACTCCTCCGTCACCCACTCCGTCGTCAACCTACGTACCCCTCCGTCAACCCACCCTCCGTCAACCCACCCCTCCGTCAACCCACCCCTCCGTCAACCCACCCTCCGTCAACCCACCCACCGTCAACCCACAGTCCGTCAACCCATCTCTCCGTCCGACAACCCACCCTTCCGTCAACCCACCCTCCGTCAACCCACCCCTCCGTCAACCGACTTCTCGGTCAACCCACCCACCGTCTACCCACAGTCCGTCAACCCATCTCTCCGTCCGACAACCCATCCTCCGTCAACCCACCCTCCGTCAACCCACCCCTCCGTCATCCCACCCCTCCGTCAACCCACCCTCCGTCAACCCACCCACCGTCAACCCACAGTCCGTCAACCCATCTCTCCGTCCGACAACCCACCCTTCCGTCAACCCACCCTCCGTCAACCCACCCCTCCGTCAACCCACCCCTCCGTCAACCGACTTCTCGGTCAACCCACCCACCGTCAACCCACAGTCCGTCAACCCATCTCTCCGTCCGACAACCCACCCTTCCGTCAATCCACCCTCCGTCAACCCACCCCTCCGTCAACCGACTTCTCGGTCAACCCACCCACCGTCAACCCACAGTCCGTCAACCCATCTCTCCGTCAACCCACCCTTCCGTCAATTCACCCTCCATCAACCCACATCTCCGTCAACCCACCCCTCTTTCAACCCACCCCTCCTTTATCCAAAAAATCTTTGTCAACCCAACCCTCCTTCACCCAATCCTCCGTCAACTTCACCCTTCCGTCCTTCCCACCCACCCCTTCGTCAACCAATCCTCGCCACATCCCTCCGTTACCCACCCCTCCGTCAACCCACCCTCCGTTAACCCGCCCCTCCTTCACCCACTCCCTCGTCAACTCTCTTGTTCGTCAACCACCTCTCCGTCATCCAAAGTGAGTGAGTGAGTGAGTTGTGTCAGGATGAAGCAAGATATCAATATGTGAGAAAATGACCTCACCCTACTTAAGTGAACCCACGACCCTCCCCCACCAACACTCAACCTCAACCCTGAACACCTTCAACCTCTACACCCCCACTCAAGCAACAAATATGTTCAACTGCTTATATATCTACCAATCACTCTGACCTTCCGAAACCATTCCTAAAACAACGACAGTAAACACTTTATACACCTCAAGTGCATGGGCAGTCGTTCCAGAGTTACGTCCCTTTGCCTCGCAGGATGCGCTAATGTTATGTCAAAAAATAATTCCGCTTTAAGCTGTTTCGTTGAATCAGAATATCAACAAGGCGCCCACAATACGTCACTAAAATACAATATTGATCTTATCCAAGAACACAACATAGTGTCCAATGACTGTCACAAATATTTTGCTCTAACGATGCCATATCCTTCGATTTACATTACAGACACAATAAGGATGAATCGTTGAAATCCTTCTGTAGATGGGGCATTGTCAGTGATCTGAAACTCGTTTACAGTGTTTGGTCACTTTCTTTATGGCAAATAAGGTAATATTACACACACTGCATTTTAAGTAGGTGAATCTAGTGTAAATACACAAAACAATTGGTTTCCGTAGCAACAAGATATACATTCTCAATTTTTGTAAATGTTTTATCATTGTGTATTTGGAAAACACTTGTTTCTGTTGAATAAGGCGGCAGTACCAGCATGAACAAGCGTGCTGTTTGACTGCTATTTGAAGTGCATCGTTTGTCTAATGTTTAAAGTAATCTAAATCTATTTGTGACATGTTCCAACACTGACTGCGACCGGACTATGAATTGAAATAATAATCGTCGTGAACGACAGTTATTGCGCTTGATTCGTGAAGATCCGGGGTAGAATAGGTCTTCAGCAACCCTTGCTTGCCGAAAAAGGTGACTATGCTTGTCGTAAAAGGCGACTAACGGGGTCGGGTGGTCAGGCTCGCTGACTTGGTTGATGCATGTCATCGATCCCAATTGCGTAGATCGATTCGTATGATGTCAATCACTGATGTGTGTGTGTGTGTGTGTGTGTGTGTGTGTGTGTGTGTCCGTGCGTGTATGTGCGTCCGTGCGTGTGTGCGTGCAGGCGGGTGGGTGGGCCCGCGCTTGTACAGCGCCGGACTAATGGCGTGTTTGTAGTGCTAGCCCACTGATATACCATGCCGCAGTTTAACATGAATACCCCACTCAGACACAGTATACGGACTCCGAGTCGACCAGTTCTTGTTTTAGTCCCTTAATGCCAAGCGCCAGACAGGGAAACAACAAGTACCATCTTCTAACGTCTTTTGGTACGACGCGGCCGGGGATCGAACCCAGGACCTTCCGCTCCTATGGCAGACGCTCCATCCACTTGACCATGGAAGCGGTCTGACTTGGGACAAAACCCCGAATTAGAGCAGATCCAAGACATTTCCCACGAGCACGGATCGTATCTAACCATTGGACACCCCATACACGCACGCACACACGCACACACGCACGCACACGCACACACACGCACAATACGATTACATAGGTGCAGCTATTCGTATTCTTGAAAATACAACAGGGAATATCATCGGGTTTTTTGTCTTTCCCTATACTTGTGTGTCAAAGCTCCCATTGTGCATACACTGTTCTGCTTACTGAGTTCAACCCCTTACAAATAAAACAAGTACTCAGTCGCGCTCTTTCATGCATCCATTATTAGCTCCAGACATTATCCTGTTGTTTTAATACTGTGGGTAACTTGGGACTGTCGGCAGGTGTTCACCGACGTGTTCTAAATTTCTAGGGTTAGGATTTTGAAACACAAGTGAACTGTTCACAGATGAGAGTTTTTTACCTTTATGTCATGTAGGTACTGGGGTCAAATTGGAAGGGTCCATAGCTTAACGTTCAAGGGGTGAGTGAAAAGAGTTTGGTGTTGTGCTCAACTGGATGCTCAACCTCCAGTCACAAGATGTGGTTCACGTCCATCAGCGACATGTCAACGGTGATACGCTGGTGTTTTGCCCTCCTTAGTTTCTGATCAACAACGTGTTTCTTTACGTTGTGGCTGTCCATTCTGACGTTGCTTCTGGTTTAATCTTGGTGCGAGGCTGTTCTGTCTTGAGAAAACAACAACTGCAGATCACCCAAACATGTCACCCGAACATCTATGATCACAGAAATATCACATAATCGGTAGAATCACGAAAGGATAAAAAAATTCAATCAGGTGAAAACACAGAAGGGTCATAAAATCAGATGAAAACACAGAAGGGTCATATAATGAGATGAAATCACAGAAGGGTAATGTAATCAGATGAAAACACAGAAGGGTCATATAATCAGATGAAATCACAGAAGGGTAATGTAATCAGGTGAAAACACAGAAGGGTCATATAATGAGATGAAAACACAGAAGGGTAATATAATCAGATGAAAACACAGAAGGGTCATATAATCAGATGAAATCACAGAAGGGTAATGTAATCAGGTGAAAACACAGAAGGGTAATATAATCAGATGAAAACACAGAAGGGTCATATAATCAGATGAAAACACAGAAGGGTCATATAATCAGATGAAAACACAGAAGGGTAATATAATGAGATGAAAACACAGAAGGGTAATATAATCAGGTGAAAACACAGAAGGGTCATATAATCAGATGAAAACACAGAAGGGTAATATAATCAGATGAAAACACAGAAGGGTCATATAATCAGATGAAAACACAGAAGGATAATATAATCAGGTGAAAACATAGAAGGGTCATATAATCAGATGAAATCACAGAAGGGTCATATAATCAGATGAAATGACAGAAGGGTAATATAATCCAGATGAAATCACAGAAGGGTCATATAATCAGATGAAATGACAGAAGGGTAATATAATCCAGATGAAATCACAGAAGGGTCATATAATCAGGTGAAAACATAGAAGGGTCATATAATCAGATGAAAACACAGAAGGGTCATATAATCAGAGGAAGTCACAGAATGACCATATAACCGTTGAAATCACAGAAGGGTCATATATTCACATGAAATCAGTGTGTCACGCTCCAGAATGGAGCCTGCATGATTCAGGCATCATGATCAGCGTTGCCGTTTATATCACACAGTCGGATGAACACATTTGTAAACACAGAAACACATTATCCGAGAAAGACGCATCGTCAATACATCACTGGTTTGTAAACGTGACGTTCCTCCATCACCCGCTTTGCGGGACAGTAGCTATTTTCAACCATCCAATCAAGTCACGACTTGTTCCACCGAGAGGGAAGCCAGCGAACCAATGAGAGCTCAGATAACATCTTACAATATAAGTTGTCCACCGGTCTTGAGGGGGTCATGGTTTGATGTCCCCGGGGACCGGTGGACAACGAATCTATTTACCGCACGCCTCATTATATAGCAGGTATGTCTTATCCATTACCGCTCTGGCCCGAATCCGTAAGAATACAACAGTTAGGCATTTATCCTCTTCGGGGTTTTTCATTGTCATCGAATAATAGCAGACGACAGAAAACAATCTTAGAGTTATTCCCCCTAGATATTTTTCATTCGGAAAATATCGTAAATATCCGGAGAATGGCATTATTAATTCGAGATACAAAACTGCGGTTGGTATGATGCAAATTTAATGCCAACAGTTCGGCAATTGAGAGGTGAACATTAGGAAGGTGAATATTGGAAATAATAGAATGGGCCTCAGCCAGTCAGAATCCGCCATTCACGTGCAAGGTTTGACAAACGACAATATTGCTTTAACATAAGGAAATGGTAGGGTTTCCATAAATTCACTCGCTGACTTGGTTCATGCATGTCATCGATCCCAACTGCGTGGATCGATGCTCATGGTGACAATCACTGGAATGTCTGGTCCGGACTCGATTGTTTACAGACCGCCGTCATACAGCTGGAATATTGTTGAGTGCGGCGTTAAACAACAAACCAACCAACCATTAATTCACGTGGGGTGTCCGTGAATTATTAACGGTCTCATTTCATTGGAGGTTAAAAGACACCTGTCTAAAAAATGTATTCACGGATGGTGAAATAACGAGACGGAGTTATACACAAAATTGTATTTACGATAGGAGACTCGTATGTTTGGAAACGGTCAATTATCAGCGGTCATTATACATCAGACCGCTCCGTGGTCTTGTGGTAGAGCGTCCGCCTGAAGAGCAGAAGATCCGGGGTTTGATCCCCGGCCGCGTCATACCAAAAGCCGTTAAAAGATGGTACTTGTTGTTACCCTGTCTGGTGCTTGGCATTAAGTGGCTAAAACAAGTACTGGTCGGCTCGGAGTCAGTATACTGTGTCTGAGTGGGGTATTCATGTTAAACTGCGGCATGGTATCTCAGTGGGCAAGCACCATAAATCGGCATCAGTCCGGACTAGTACAAGCAGCCACACACACACGTGCATGCACGTCGCTACATACGTGCAATATTCTTTGACGCGACGTTAAACCCCATTTCACCTCACCATCACACATCAGAACACATAGATACGTACATAGAGACAAACACACGCCATTTGTCACTTGTCACGTTAGTCTGTATGTTAAATAACGGTAGATAATACCACAGATCAAGTTTCATACATACGTATATTGAGACATGCATACGTCATAAGTCACGTGTGATTATTTTTTTACTGATTTTACGAAACGAGTGTCCCGAGCGAAAACGAGGCTAATACATGAATTCTTACACGAGTTTCGACACATCAGTGTTACACACATGCGAGTATAATAATATAATTATTTCTTTATTACCCATTATTTCTTAATTCTTTTGAGCTCCCTTGAAAAATGCTCCGATCACGACTGCCGTCTTAGAAAACCAAAATAGTCGAATGACGTCAACAATCTTCAGCTATGACGTCGTTTCTAGTGTGACATCATTCCGGCCTTACGTCACAATAGGACGTCAACAATGCCGTCAACATAACGTAAACAACACAATGCGTGAGGTGATATTTGCACAAGTGCAAATACGATTTTTATGAACTCGGTTATTTCTAACATTACAATAATAACCTGTATGTTTAATAACGGTAGATAATATCACACACAACATTTCATACATACACACGCCATTAGTCTCGTGACACGTCATGTTGTATGTACAATAACGGTAGTTACTATCACACGTCAGGACACCTACATATTTATATAGAGACATACACACGAAATTTGACACTATTAAAAGAAAAATATAGTAAATGAATATTTTATTATCACATTTCTCGGTTTTGATTGGTTTGAAATGCAGAATAATATAAACTGACGTCCAAAAGAAACTTTACCAACTGAAAATATAAATTTCAGACAAAGTATAATTTCTTTTCCGATAAAGTGTATCTAAAACACATAACCTAAATACAACAATAGTGTATGCAGAAAATGTTAATCGTCTGTAACATGTTTGCGAGATAACACGCGAAAAAGTGAAAAACACGTGCACCACGGACAACTGCAAATGCACGTGCGGGTGAGGGTATAAAACGATTGCAACGGCAAGTCCACATCCACAGTGATAAAAAAACACAAAAGAAATGCCACGACTCACAGTCGAACAACGTGAACGAGCCTTGGGTATGGTACAGATGGGAGCCACCCGCGCCCATATTGCACGAACCTGCTCCTGTGTTGCCGTTACCAACTTGATGCAACGTTACAGACAGACAGGGCGGACCGCTGACAGGCAAAGAACAGGCAGACCCAGGTTGACCACGCCCCATGATGACCGGGACTTGCGTACCTCGCACCTCCGAAAACGCTTCCTGACAGTGACGTCATCGGCGACAAATGCAGGGTTAGTCGACAGACAGTGACCAGGAGACTCAGGGCTCATGGAATCAGGGCTTTTAGACCATACAGATGACAGCTATTGACAGCGCAACATCGTCGACTGCGATTGAGATGGGCCCGGACTGTACGACGTTGGCAACGACGTGACTGGCAGAGGGTTGTCTTCACTGACGAAAGTCGTTTCTGTATGTTTAGGGCTGATGGAAGACAACGTGTTTACCACCGAAGGGGTGAACGAACGGCGGCGTGTTGCGTGCATTAGGTCGTACCATATGGTGGAGGGAGTGTCATGGTGTGGGGAGGGATCTGTGGGCAAGAGAGGACACCGCTGGTCATCGTTGACGGAAACTTGACAGCTCAGCGTTACATGGATAACATTCTTCGTCCAGTTGTCCTACCATTTCTCCAACAGCAGCCACGTGGTGTTATTTATCAGCATGACAACGCTAGAGCCAATACAGCCAGAATTGTCACTAACTTCCTCGCAGCCAACAACGTCAACGTCCTGCCGTGGCCTGCACGCTCACCCGACATGTCCCCCATAGAACACCTTTGGGACTTGATGGATCGTCGTGTTCGACAACGACCACACTCTCCAGCCAACCGGCAAGAACTGATCTTGGCCCTCCAAGAAGAATGGCGTCAAATCCCACGTGACCTCATCAGACGACTGACTTTTTCTGTGCGTCGAAGAGTTTTTGCGTGTATTGAGGCATTTGGTGGTCACACACGCTACTAATGACTTGTTATTGAACGTGAGCGATTGTTTAATATGTACTCTGCCTATTGTCCATGATTCTGAAAGCTCGAGTTTTGTACCACACCCAACTTTGGGGGGCTCTGACGTTATTCTCGGTATATTGATCTTCTCAATACACTTTACTTCATGCATGTATGTTTTGTTGTTTTTGAGCAAGAGTGATTTCAAATTCTGGTAAAGTTTCTTTTGGACGTCAGCTTAGTTAACTAAACTAGCTTATGTTTATAATCAATATATTCCGCAGGGCTACACCTTATCGTGTTTGTTTATTCAATAACATGAATACCTTAATATTATTTATATGTAATATTACAGATTGATGCATATGAGTCCCTTCATGTGGACGAGGGGCGGTCAGGTAGCCTGATGGTTAATGCGTTCGCTCGTCACGCCGAAGACCCGGGTTCGATTCCCAACATGGGTACAATGTGTGAAGCACATTTCTGGCGTCCCCCGCCGTGATATTTCTGGAATATTGCTAAAAGCGGCGTAAAACCATACTCACTCGCGTGGATTAGCGTCAGGATCTTACGCTCTATTTCAAAATTAGGTAATCTTTAATGACGTCATAATGTCATGACGTCATTTTTGCAACTGATGAGGTAGCTTATGGTGCCTACAGTTAGCCTTGCCATTGCGACCTTTGACCTCAGTTCATTCATTGCAGCGTTAACATTCTGACAATATCAAGTCCTGAACACATGTTTACCGAATTATTTTCTTTGCAAATCACTCTGATATAGATTGCTTTTCTGTGTGAGTGAAGCCGATCGATGGATCGATCTCAATATTGAAATAGATGAATAATAGATTGTCTGTCAGCTTTAAATTTAGGGATAAATACATTGTCACTCACAAATTTGAATATCTTGCTCGACCTACATCAGACCTCAGAACATTGGATTCTCGGGAAGATAAAATCTGTGGATGATATGAGAGTCAGTCTGAATAAATAAACACGCACACAAACACGTCATTTCATCTCTGAATAATACGTGGATTGAACGCATAGAGACAAAACAAACATAAACGTTCCACATAATCCCGACTTTCCCCCAAAAAAGTTGCGTCAACAAAAGTATGAAATTAGCAAATTGATACATTGAACTACAAGCGGAGTTATTCCATGGAGCAATTCATCACAACACAATGTCCTGTCGCTACATATTGATGCGACTATATAACCTACCCGGTATAAATCGATGTAGTGATACATATTGTTTACGACACGTTGGTCTGCGCATGTCATTGAAGCGCTGGAGGAGCAAGTGTCTTGACAAACGCAGGCCAAGCAGCAGACTGTCGACAACGGCTGCAGGGTCAGCTTTTCTTGGAATTAGTTCTGCAAACCTCCGTGCCAGATTGAAAATCCAAAATGGATGTCAGTTTCTTCTACGGTTCTGTGGCTTGTATGGTTCTGGCCTTGGTCTCGTGTGTTTGTAAGTAGAACCATTTCAGTATCCATGTGTGAATTATTAACTTTTTAAGAGATACGGTTTTGGCAATGCTGTTAACCTGAGTGTAGAAAAAGCGAATGTACAGCCATGTTTTGAAGGTGGTTAAAATAAAACGAACAAGAAATGGTTATTCGAGGATTATGTATTTGAAACGGGTATCATAGTTGTGTTTTGGACCTTAAATTTGTTCCGGCAGCCGTTTTCATTCTTGGAACGTGTTGATAATGTGTGTAATTTTTTGGTCAACTCAATTTTCAAGTGTATTCTTTTTTTGTCCGTCAGTTTATTAGTTGATTGAAAGAAACTAAAGATTGGATTAATGATTGAATGATTAAAGTGTTATATTTTCTGTTAAATAAATGGGGTATGTTTACCGCGTGGTAAATATTTACTTTATTTAAATGTTATGATTTGATGGGAAACGTGACTTAATCTATCATCACTGTGTATGAAAGTATGTATATTCAAAAATAATTTTAATAGGTAAAACCCTTTAACATACAAGGAATATAAGAACGACGAACAAACGGAAGCTTTATTCATCCAGCCCATACCCAAAGCGAATTATCAAATACCGGTAATATAGACAAAACACCGTCATTATGTCACTGTTAGTTCGTATTTCTGTTAACCTATCGGAAACACCTTTAAATGTAAACACGTTATTTTCTGCAGATGGCCCCAAGATAGAATTATCCTCTGGTAACTATGGTTACACATCCATTTTATCAATATCTTTATCGTTCATGCTTGTCATTCATATACTCATCTGCCGGCTCGGTGTATACGCAAAGTCGAAGTATGTAACAAGTATATTGATTCCA
This sequence comes from Haliotis cracherodii, assembly GCF_022045235.1. NCBI lineage: Eukaryota > Metazoa > Mollusca > Gastropoda > Lepetellida > Haliotidae > Haliotis > Haliotis cracherodii. The sequence goes on from NW_027266277.1 coordinate 540,475, forward strand.
CGTGGGAAATAACCATGAAATCGTTGTGTATTTCTGACTATCAAAACACATTCCTCTTTTTTTTGTAAGAATCATTTTCACGAACCAACATGGCAATTGATTATTATAGATGTAAACAAGCATAGCAAGATCCGATTATATTCAATATGTTGATACACTGCTGGAAACTGGAGTATTGAGTTTGTATTGAACGATTAAAATCAGAGCGGTAGGGGCAGGATACGCTCACCTTTTCGCAAACATTGGATAAAGATTCATAAACACATGAATACCATTATGAAGCATACACTAGACTCTGCTCTAACGTTTTTGTATTATTATGACTATTATTATAATTATTATTATGATGATGATGTTTATTATTATTATGATGATGATGATGATGATGGTGATGATGATGATGATGGTGGTGGTGATGATGATGATGATGATGATGATGATGATGATGATGATGATGATTCGCCCTGATTACCATCTACATTTTCTAATCCTCATACCCTGTTCTTACCAAGTCTGTTAACTACCGCCATCTGGAATAGTGTTGGTTTCCCTCCATTTCAAGCTGACACTGATATGTAGTTCTAGAGGTGTTAAATAATCGCCAGGTCACTCTTGTTCTCAATATTGCGTTATGATTGAGAAAATAGAGACAAAACACGTACAGAAAGTACTCATCTCCGATTGCTTCTTGGCGTATTTCTGAACTAAAGCTTACCTGGTATTTTCTACACCTCAACTGTTTTCCCTTTTAGTGTCAAGGCATTACGTGGTGTCGTTACACGGAGATGTTATTTCAGAACATTGGAAGTGATATCACAGAGTCATCAGGACCCTGAACTTGAATAAATGTCACTTTGGAGGAGCAAAAATCCTTGGAACAAGTGTTATCGTGAATATACTCGAAAGGAGTTGCCATTAAGCATAGCGCCATTAAAAGAGAGTTTGTTTTCACTGTGCGGGTGTTTTGCTGGTTGTCAAGTCAACGGCTGATGCGAGTCTTCCTGCAAAGACATCAAAGAGCGATATACGACTCTTGCTCAAAAGTTGTTTGATCAAGGTGACAACATTCAAGGCCTCAGTAAAGCTTTCAAAACGTTTTATGATAAACATTTTGAGCATATTTCCAAATTTGATGCACCAGTGACAAAAATTATGTCCGATGAACTTCCCTATTTCAACTTGTCTCAGCGTTTTTTCGAATGAACAACTGACTTGCTCTTGCGTGTGTTTGTGACAAGTGCCACCGACGGGGTAGGATACGCTCACCTTTTCGCAAAAATGGTTTTGATTACTTTAGCATAGTTTTTTCACATACGCATGTAAATGATATAATTGGAATCGTGCAATCGACTCAGCCGAGATGTGCTATGATATTTTTTTGGTTCTGTCGCTTTTATTTAATGTTTCTTTTAATGTATAGATATTGCAACGCTAAAATATATGTTTGGTAATATACTTAAATATAAAACTTTTAATGACATCTTTTTATTCGTATTTTGTTCTCGTCGCTACATGGCTGAAATTCTGCCGTTTACGTTTTCATTCAGTCATTCACTACCACGTTATGTTTTAATCCTGTTATTTGTTTATCCGGACGATTTCACCAGGAACCACATTACCCGGTTTAATGGTATTGTCTGTAGAACGTACTTTCCGCCTCAACCACCGATACTGCTGTTTGCATTGTGGCTCGCGTATACTGTCATATTCTACTGGGGATGTGAGTTATTGCAAACTCAATAACCGGATTATCAATACTGGATCCAATATAGTTGATTAGGGATTCAATATCCCACAAATGGCCTGTCGTACATTGACCTGTGTGAGATGGAAACGGTGAGAGAAAGTGAGATGGCCAGGCCTTCTGCTGAGACTGAGTCGTGATGGGTTTGTCAGATGTTGAGATTAATGTCCCCCCAAAATGTCGAGTGTCGTTAACTATTGCAATACTAATATAACCAATAATGAGCCCATTGTGACTCGTCATCGACGCATTCAAAGGTATTTTCAAACATAGAACAAGGCACAGTCACAACGGAGATGGGGTTACAATGTTCAGAGTTTTAAGATATGAAGTTTTTGAAAGGCGTTTAGAAATACATGATACACATGAGGAAGAGAATTCATCGGGTGATCGATATGAGTGTTGATTTGAAATTTTGAGAGTCACTTTTATGACAGAACGCGTTAGTCTGAGGTTTCAAATGGATACTTTCCAGGTTTCAAATCTCATACGTACAATGGTGTTTTATCACCACACACACACACACACACACACAAACCACCACGACCCCCCCCCCCCCCCCCACCCCCCACCCCCATACACACACACTCTCTTCGTCTCTCTCTACTAAATCCATATCCAAAAGTTTAACCACAATCCCAAAATATAATAAAACAAACATGTTCTTTACATTCACAATAGTGAGTGTGTGAATATGGATCTACGCCGCTTTTAGCAATGGTCCAGCAATATCACGGCGGGGGACACCAAAAATGGGCTTCACACAACGTACCCATGTCGGGAATCGAACCCGGGTCTTCGGCGTGACGAGAGAACGCTTCACCACTAGGCTACCCGACCGCCCCCACTGAACTAGAATTAACAGAGACCAGTGAAACCGCCTCATTGTTTTCATACTTAGTTCTAAGCATAATGATTCAGAGTGACAAAACACTCCACAAAACTGAATGACAAGAGGGACGACTTCAACTTTCCAAACGTCAACTTTCCCTTCATGTCGAGCAATATTCCTGCCGCTCCAGCCCTTGGTGTCCTCGTTTCACAACTTTTAAGGTTCAATTCCACATGCTCTTTCCACGACGCTTTGAAGGAGTGTCATACAGCTCTTGCTTGGTCAGCGTTATGACATTCAATATTGTCTCAGTGAAGTGAGCAAATAGGACGGGTGCCACCGGTAGAGCATGATCCGCTGACCTTTTCGCGAACACCTGGTATCATCACAATTTCAAAGTGATTCACAAACAAAGGAGACGAACCGTTTCAATAATCATATGGAATCTCTAAAAAGTAAAATCCATTGTCTGATTCCGACTACGACAAAAGCATGACTTGTGTTTATATGACACGCATACTTCTGCTGTGGTCGAAATCGGGTTTTGTCGCTTATATTTATCGAATATAGGATTCAGCCCTTTGTTTCAGCACACTGGTTCCGTCTCCTTGCAATGTTTTCTTTTTAAATATGCGGACGATTCACTTTCACTTAACTTTGGAAATACCCCGGTATTATTATTATTATTATTAATATTATTATTATTAATAATAATAATAATAATAATAATAATAATAATAATAATAATAATAATAATAATAATTATTATTATTATTATTATCATTATAAAAATAAATATAAAAATAAATATAAAAATGAATAATAAATAATATAAAATTGGTCATTATGACACTATGGAATTATTTCAATAATTGTACAGAAAATACTGATTAATAACATTAATTTGTCCTGACAATACTGGGAAAAAAATTTGCTTCAGTTTTTAAAAGAAATATTATGGTTGCAGGACATGGTGCATATCCTTTAAATGCATTGTGGAAAAGACGACGACTCTTTCCAGAGAAACGTGTTTTGTCTGTTGTGTTTTGCTGTTCGTCTGCTTTTGTTTGAGACGAACACGACTTTAAGCTACACTTGAGTTCTTAAACAGGCACATATCGTGTACAGCGTGGAGACTGACTTCTCACTTGGGCGCGGTTCGAACATGATTGAAGTTACAAAATGGGGGTTCACTTCCAGTAACTAATCCGAATACAGAATATATATAATTATTCTACGGCTCCCTAAAAAAATATTAAAGGTCGGTACCTAACGATTGAGTGAGTGAGTGAGTGATGTGTTATGTCCGACATTAAACATGACATCATTCACTTCCTGAACTCCCTTTCAGGCGGTGAAGTTGACTACATGATGGGGCCAATGAACGCGTCATGGACGGAGGCGAAAGACTACTGCACGGCGAGGGGAGGCCTCATGTACATGCAGACAGAGGTCGGACAGTGGGACGATCTCAACAGAAGCCTAGAAAAACAGAATCTGGCACTTAAAAATGACAGGTAGGTGATATGATCCTGAGTGCATCTCAGCAAATTCACTGTTAAGAGTTGCGTGGATTACTCATACCAAGAGGGCACATGTGGCACATCGTCTTGGGCGCCGCAATTCGCTGTGCAGAGTTGCGTCCCGTGGGCACGTCAGAAACCTTTGATCGTTGGTTCGAATCCCAGTTCACTCCGGTTATGTTTCTAGGTCGACACCATACCCGTGCTCGTGGGTTTCACCGAAGTGGTAAACGTCTGAGACCTGCATCACTAGGGGCTTTCCTCCAACATTAAGCTGTCACGCCGTGATTTAACTGGAATACTGTTAAAAGCGGCGTTAAACCCAACTCACTCACTCACTAACTCATAGTTTAAACAGCGCACTGATCACAATACGCACCACAAAAAGCATCCTCGTCCAGTGTATTGTATTTCTATTCTAATGCGATACGGTGCACCTTGAACGTTTTGAACTTTGTTCGAAAGAGCTGCAACCCAAAAAGGAAAGGGCTGCCACCCAAAAGACACAATGGAGCGTCCGGGGATCCAGGCAATTCATCCCAGTATGAGAATCTTGATAATCGGGCTTGCGCAAAGTACTTGAGCTACATATTGATAAACGTTCGACGCCACAAAGGCCATCAAACACTCTCTCAGCGGGAATTTGATCCTCCACCTTCAATGCTTACCCTTTTCGCGAACACCTGGTGTCATCACTTATTTTCAATGATCCATTCCTAACCCTCTGCAACCAAATTTTGTCTTTTACGCCCAATGTTTGTTTGTTTGTTGTTTAACGCCACACTCAGTAATATTCCAGTTATATGACGGTGGTCTGTAAATAATCAAGTCTGAACCACACAATCCAGTGATTGACATCATGAGCATCCCGTTAGCCACCTATTACGACCAGCACGGTCGCCTTTTACCGCAAGCATGGGTTGCTGAAGACCTATTCTACCCCGGATCTTCACAGGTCTTTTACGCCCAATGGAATCTGTTTCGGCGGATAATCGGGCGTAAACGTTAAATATGTACACAGTATACCAATGTGAGGAATCAAACCCGGGATTTTGAATTGACAGGCGAACACCTTAACCAAAATGTGGGTTGTAATGTATACTATATGTAACCCGCATCACAACCCACATCAATACATGAACCGTAATCTTTCTTGACAGATTTCCTCAGTAGCCTTTTGTAATTCATAAATTGATTAATTATACATTGTATCTAGGCAGTAATATTGCGCTCGCTTAGAACAGTGAGTATGGTTTTACTCCGCTTTAAGCAACATTCCAGCAATATCACGGCGGGGAACACCGGAAATAGGCTTCACATATTGTACCCATGTCGGGAATCGAACTCGGGTCTTCAGCGTGAAGAGCGAACGCTTTAACCACCTGGCTACCCATTTCTGATGTCCCCCGCTGTGATATTGCTGGAATATTGCTAAAAGCGGCGTAAAACCATACTCACTCACTAATGCCTGGGTGAAACTAAGCCATTGTTTCTATGTAGTTGCAGTAATCATTGATAAAGTCTGTGAACTAAGAAAATATCTAGTGTTATGACTTTAAATGATTTTCAATTTATATTGTCAACACAGTATAGTTACTAATCTTACAAATACATATATTTAATCATGTGTCAAAAAAATAGAAAATGTTCACCCAACACGGCTACAGCAGCTGCTCCAATGAACACAACACAGAAAGCTTCTCCAGTTCCATAAAGCATTGTCGTAACTGCCTTTGGGCGTCCAGTGCGACCCTGCTACAGTTACTAAATGTATTGCCGTTCCTGGTCCTTGTGGTCAATTAAGCCAGGACATTGCCCTCGCCTTGTCCACCACGGCTCGGCTCCGTCAAGGAGTGATTGGCCTAATGACCCTTACTCCAAGTTGTCTCTATCAGCATTCATACTCACATAATAAAGAAACGCAACACCAGTTTATACTCACATAGTTTTACTTACTCTCAGCCCATCTATCAATACAGAACAGGATCAGACTGGTCAGGCTCGTCACTAGCTGGGGGAAACTTAGAACGATCGGGATTCGACTCGATCGACTGCAAACCGCGCTTTTCTCTCCTAATGTTGAGGGTATCATTTTATAGTGTTCGAGCCTGACCTGTCCTTGTCACATGTCTCAATACCTCCATTTGATTCGTTACAAGTTTAGATCTGACCATGAACTCATGTGTGTCGCCATCGGAAAAATACCAAAAGCCTACGTGCCTGATTGCTCATCTCTCTATTGATTCTGTGACTCGCTCCGAAGCTCCCAATGGCTTATACCTTGTAATTCCCCATTTGTTTCATTAACTCATGGACGATAGCCAGAGACCAATCCAATGATAAATGTGAAATGTCCAGAATACACTTGTGATAAATGTAAAATGTCTTTTCTCTATTGATTCCTTTCCAACTACAAGTTCTGTCACGAACTATATTTAATGCAATTCCTAATTGCAGCTATAATGGTTCTATTTATTATCATTCGTTTCTGAGATGCATTTTTGACCTTATAACAGCATCATCGCAAAAAACTTTCAAAATTGATCGATGAAGATGAATTGTTGATCGAGTTGAGATCACAATGGCAGATGTTGCACCGGTTGGCCGGGGGGGACGACCAGTACCCGAGGAACGAAAATTCCTGAGGGTGTATTTATTGCTTGGTCTATTGCTAGTCTTCAGTAACTAGTTTGTCAATATCTTTCGCCTTGTTGGAAATATTGGCAAATATACATGTATACATCAGTCACACATCATCATATCACATATCATTGTGAGGTATGGTAAGATGGATACCCTGCAGCTGAGAGATGTGCGTAAAGGGTCATTCACATGGCACAACTAGTTGGTGCAACTTGTTGTTTGCGATTAGTTGTACCGTGTAAATGGCCATTAAGTCGGATAAGGTGTTCGCTCGTCTCAAGTTCCGTTTGCGAATCCAAATATGGGTAAAATGAAGCATATGTTTGGGTCCATTTTTGGGACGTTGGTAAAACGGCGTAAAACTATATTCACTCAGCATCACCCCGGAGGCTGGCTTCGATTACCATCTCGAGTATGATATGTGAGTCCATTTCTGTTCTTTTCTCGCCTTGATATTGCTGGAAAATCCTAAAGACGGAATAAAACCAAACTCAGTCACTCACTCATTCTGAATGCCACGGGAGCCCTGTGATTCCGGGGATAAAACAGGACAAGAACTGTGATCAGTGTTCTTGTATGTTTGAACAACTGCTCACATTGTACATTGACCAAACTGTCCACCCTGCCTTCTTTTAATACGTGAAGATCCGGGGTAGAATAGGTCTTCAGAAACCCATGCTTGCCGTAAAAGGCGACTGTGGCCTCTGTGAAGCTTTCAAAACGTTTAATGTTAGACAGGTGGAGGGCATTTAAAAGTTTGACGCATCACTTACAAAAAATGATGTCAGGTGCAAAGTTTTGACCATATGTTCCCGTGGGTTGTTTTTTCAAGTGAACAACTGACTTGCCTTTGCATGTGTTTGCGACGGGTGCCACCTGGGGGACAGGATACGCTCAACGTTCTGTGAATACATGGTATCATCACTATTTGATAGTAATTCATTAATACATGCTCATGATATAGTCGGTATCGTACAATGGACTCTGTTGTATAGTTTTCTTATGACTATGGACCCGTGAAGATCCGGGGTAGAATAGGTCTTCAGCAACCCATGCTTGCTGTAAAAGGCGACTGCGCTAGTCGTAATAGGCGACTAACGGGATCGGGTGGTCAGGCACGCCGACTTGGCTGATGCATGTTATCGTGTACGGATTACATGGATCGATGCTCGTGGTGTCAATTACTGGAATGTGTGGTCCAGACTCGATCATTGTTCAGACCGCCGTTTAATGCTGGGATATTGCTGAGTGCGGAGTTAAACAACAAACAAACAATACACACAGCCCTCCGTGGCACAATGAAAGTGTATCCTGACCTTCACATCAATTGCGGCGTCCAAAATGAATTAAAATCAGCCAAACTGTTTGTTCCATTTCAGTGAGACAAAATAAGATAATATTAACAATAGCTTTCAGACTTCTGTGTATTCACGAAATCACAATAACATTCACCTCTTTCATAACTGGATCAAACCGAAAAATGGCTGCTTTGATGCATAAAATACGTACCATTGTCCAGTTTTCAGCGGATATCAGGGGCGGTAGCCTAGCGGTTGAAGCGTTCGCTCGTCACGCCGAAGACCCGGGTTCGATTCCGAACAATGTACAATGTGTGAAGCCCGGTGTCCCCTGCTGTGACATTGCTGGAAAATTGCTAAAAGCGGCATAAAACTATACTCACTCACTAAGCGGATATCAGAACCACACTCTGTGGAGGAGCATGGCCTGTTGTAATTGTAGTAGGTTCCAGAGGCAATCAGCACAAAGGGAAAAAAGAGACACTTTTAAAACAAAGGCACATAAAAGCCACAAACAAACTTAGACATATCTGTACGTTTGTACCAATGTACGATTCCGAAGAGATCATAATGAAATAGTGATGACAGGTGTTCGCGTATCCTGCTCCACCGGTGGCACCTTTACAAACACAAGTAAAGACAAGTCAAGTGTTCGTGAAAAACTCATATGGTACAAGTCAAAATAGGGAACTGCATCAGACATCATTTTTGCCATCAGTGCGTCAAATATGGATCGTTGTAGCCCTCTTCAAACAACTTTTGAGCAAGAGTCGTACAGCACTCTATGAAATCTTCACAGTAAAACTATGTTCGATTAGACCTTGTAAATGTAGACACCAATGGCTGGAGCTGCTGGAATATTGCTCGACATAAAAATGCCATCTCCCTTGTCATGCAGTCTTGTGGGTATTTTTTTTTGTCGCCCTGCTTCTTTAAACGCAGACCTAAATATGAAACAGATGAGGCGGTTTCTGGTTCAGATAGGTAAACGATTACCGAGATCCTATCTGACTAATCCAGGAGTGAGTGAGTTGTGTTTAACGCCGCTTTTAACAGTATTCCAGTTATATCACGGCGTGTCAGCTTAATGTGGGAGGAAAGCCCGAAGTGATGCAGGTCTCAGACGTTTACCACTTCGGTGAAACCCACGAGCACAGGTATGGTGCTGACAAACCTAGAAACATAATCGGGGCGAACCGGGATTCGAATCCACAATCATAGGTTTCTGGCGAACCCAAGGGACGCAACTCTGCACAGCGAATCGCGGTGCCTTAGACGACTGGGCCACCCTTGGCCCCGACTAATCCAGGAAAAGAGGTAACGAGTTAATGTAAATCAGTGGAAGGGATTTGGCTATTTGACCATCATTGAACGATATCAGATCATTGATGTTCCTCAAACTTCAGTTACCATTCTAGACATCAGACAAAGACACCAGACACCACCATGACTAAAACAAAACGACGACTACCGACTCAGTTGGGACAAAACATACCGGAGACGCAATTGTCACGAATACGAACTAATGACTTTAAAATGCTGTAAACACTAGGCTAGCATTGTGTCCAGGCTTGGTGGTGCAGGTATAGGTATAGCGACAAGTTTGTATATCTTCTTGTTGTTTGCTGTTTAAGGCCGAAATCAGCAATATTCAAGCTATATGACGGCGGTCTGTAAAAAATCGAGCCTGGACCAGGCACTCCAGTGGTTGAAATCATGAGCATCGATCCATGCAGTTGGGATCGATGACATGCATCAACCAAGTCAGCGAGTCTGACCACCAGGACCCGTTAGTCGCCTCTTACAACAAGCAGAGTGACCTGTTTGCATGGGTTGCTGAAGACCTATACTACCCCGGATCTTCACGGGTCGTATTTATATCTATTGTTTAAGGTACAATCAGCACTTTTCCATCTACATGACGTTTGTCCGTAAATATTAGGGTAATATGCTGATTAAAATTAGATGTGTGAAGAGCCAGCCTTCTTTCTTCGAAATGTTTATTTTCCACATTTTTTATCAAGACATATCGACCTAGCTGTAGAATTGTACACATAATATTTTCTTTGAATTAGTCAAATCCCCGAAGATACACACGCTTCAGTGTGCTGTTGCCCTGGATTCCCTCTGTTATCTCTGATCCCATTGTTCTGTCCTGCTTGTAAAGTTATATCTGGGCCGGAAGACATCGAGAACAATAAAGTAATTTCCCTTCGCTTTGGACACAATGCATCCATTGAAGCTTGGACATGGAATATTTATGAACGATTAAAGAAAATGATGAATATATTGACATATGTCTTCAGCCCTCGTCTGGGGACTGGAACATGGGACCCCGTGATTCGCCGAGTGATCAAAGAAGTCTGACACACGCGTCACACTGGCGTCACACTGGCGTCACACTGGCGTCAGCTGGTTGGCTAGTGCAATAGGATTTGTATTTTTTGGAGACATTTGTGCTTGTCAGATCTCCTTTTTGCTCACAAAATCTTTCGCCGCTCAACGGAACTCCGGGTGTACCGTTAACTTTAACTTTTACGTGGTCATAGGTGACGTACAGCAGAAGTGTTAGACATACGGACCCTGAAACAAATATATGCAACACAGCCCTTGCAAGTCTACAATATTTGGCAAGTCTACATTACTACAGTTGCTGTAAAGGAAGACAGTCTCCTTTCTATTATATTTAGTTTGACAACGTTTATTTCTACAAAACGTGTTCATTTCAGGGACTAAATATTTGGTGAAGTGAGGTGAAATGGGGTTTAACGTCGCGTCAAAGATTATTGCACTTATATAACGGTGTGTGTGTAAGGGTGTGTGTGCACGTGTGTGTGTGTGTGTGCGTGCGTGCGTGCGTGCGCGTGCGTGTGTGTGTATGTATGTGTGTGTGTGTGTGTGTGTGTGTGTCTGCTTGTACCAGTCCGGAGTGATGACGATTTATAGTGCTAGCTCATTGAGATACCATGCCGCAGTTTTACATGAATACCCAACTCAGACACAGTATACTGACTCTGAGCCGACCAGTTCTTGTTTTAGCCCCTTAATGCCAAGCGCCAGACAGGGAAACAACAAGTACCATCTTTTAATGTCTTTTGGTGAGACGCGGCCAGTTGATTTTAGTTTGTGTTTGAAATTCAAAAGAAAATGTCTAAAGTTGTGGGCATTCTTTAACTATTTTGCCTTGATCTAAACCAGGACGTGCTCTTAAAGTTACAGAACGAAACGTCTTCGACCTATTGTTTTCAGCAGCAAAGCAAATGTCAGAAGGTGCGGGATGTTTGCTAAAAAAACACAATATCCCGTAATCACTTCCAAGTAGCAAAATATGGAATGGTAAATAATAAATCGATATCAACCGCTGAGTTTTTATTTTACTTAAATCTTACGCATAAAATCGATATTTGTTTGTTCTTTCTGAACAGAAAGTCAATACCACGTCTCTGGAATTGAAAACTAATTATAACATATAGTTTCATAATTTTATTGGGGCCCAGCAGAGGTTCGTGTGTGTGCATTAGTCGTGCTGACAATAGCATATGGTATGCAAATTTTGTCAATTACCGGTGATTGACGAGGTAACTGTCGTCAGATATTCTAACAAAACGGAAGTAGTAAATCGGTATGGCAATGTGCGAATATTTTCAGCAAGCAAACATGTACATTACGCATGAATGCAATGCCAGTTGAGGTAGACATTATTCTTAATATATGATCGTTCTGAAACTCTCAAAGTCCTTTTAACAAGAACTTAATTCAAACGACAGAACGTATTACGGGCACGGAATTAAAAATACGTATTTTTAAAATAGTTGTTCAATAGTTACATTTGAACCGAGAGACACAAAAGTCCATGGTGTTCGCGTCCTTCCAGATCGATGGTTTAACAGTTATTTGAAATATGGTATACCCTTTATAATAAGTTAAGTGCTATCCGACTGAAAATACCATACTTTTCTAAGTACATGTTATACTCTGTATTCAAGGTCCAAGTTGTACCCATTATTCCAGGTTCATGTTATACCCTTTATTCAAGTTCGTGTTATACCCTTTATTCAAGGTCCATGTTATACCCTTTATCCAAGGTCATGTTGTACCCTGTATCCAAGGTCCATGTTTTACCCTTTATTCAAGGTCCATGTTTTACCCTTTATTCAAGGTCGTGTTATACCCTGTATTCAAGGTCCATGTTATACCCTTTATTTAAGTTCATGTTATACCCTTTATTCAAGGTCCATGTTATACCCTTTATCCAAGGTCATGTTGTACCCTGTATCCAAGGTCCATGTTTTACCCTTTATTCAAGGTCCATGTTTTACCCTTTATTCAAGGTCGTGTTATACCCTGTATTCAAGGTCCATGTTATACCCTTTATTCAAGGTCCATGTTATACCCTTTATCCAAGGTCATGTTATACCCTGTATCCAAGGTCCATGTTTTACCCTTTATTCAAGGTCGTGTTATACCCTGTATTCAAGGTCCATGTTATACCCTTTATTCAAGGTCCATGTTATACCCTTTATCCAAGGTCATGTTATACCCTGTATCCAAGGTCCATGTTTTACCCTTTATTCAAGGTCCATGTTTTACCCTTTATTCAAGGTCGTGTTATACCCTTTATTCAAGGTCCATGTTATACCCTTTATTCAAGGTCCATGTTATACCCTTTATTCAAGGCCCATGTTATAGCCTTAATTCAAGGTCCATGTTATAGCCTTAATTCAAGGTTCATGTAACAAATATACTCATTATTCAAGGTCCATGTTATACCCTGTATTCAAGGTTCATGTTATACCCTTTATTCAAGGTCCATGTTATAGCCTTAATTCCAGGTTCATGTTACACCCATTATTCAAGGTCCATGTTATATCCTTAATTCAAGGCCCATGTTATTTCCTTATTCAAGGCCCATGTTATACCCTTTATTCAAGGTTCATGTTATACCCAAGGTCCATATTATAAGTAATGTTACACCCTTTAATCTGGGTCAGTATTATGCCCTTTATTCTAAGACCATCGTATACCCCTTTTCTTGGTCCATGTTATATCCTTTATTCAAGTTATGTTATTTCTTATTTCTATGTGCATATAAAACCTTGAAATTCCATGGCCCTTTTTCCATGCAAGTTGTTGAGCATCGCTACGTCTTCTTCAAACAACTGATGCATATAACCAGACTAAAAGGGCGGAAACGCTACGCAGGTGGAACGCCAGTTTGAGCTAAACAAAACATATGCCAAGCATCAATACAGAGACAAGCATGTTGAAGAGCAGGCTAGACGGATTCTAGTTTGAGTCAGTTCCTCTGAAGCCGGTATTCACTGAAAAAAATACACAAGGAATATAGATTTATACTTGAAAGCAAGCATGCAAGTTTTGTTAGAACACTTGTGTAACAAATCAGGTGTGGCTCGCTTCCTATAGATCCGTCAGGGAACACGACACGCTTAGGTTGCAGAGTAATAAACAAACTATAGTCCTAGCTGAATCAATATTGGCCAAACTTCGTCTCGGGACATGCGAAGCAGGAACTCAGTTCCAGAACTAGCCCCGTCTGAATATAATCATATTGTTTATATGTTTATTTGGTACACAAAATATAACATGTGTTTATCTTTGCAAGTTCAAAGTACAAACTATTGTTTCTATTGCACTGTCGACTGTTTAACATGGGCCCTTATGAACAGACTTTAGATGGGGTTAGAATAAAGGATACAGTATGATCTTAGCATAAAGGATATAACATGATCTTAGATTAAAGGATACAATATGATCTTATAATAAAGGAATTAATATCTTATTAGAATAAAAGATATAACACTATCTAAGAATAAAGGATAAACTATAATCTTAGAATATAGGATATAACATTATCTTAGAATAAAGGATATAACGTGTTAATAGAATAAAGGGTATGATCTAAGGATAAAGGTTATAATGTTATCTTAGAATAAAGGGACTAATATATCTTAGAATAAAGGATATAACATACTACTAGAATAAAGAATATGATCTTAGAATAATGGTTAATATTGTCTTAGAATAAAGGATATAACATGACCCTAGAATAAAGGGTATTACGTGATATTAGATTACAGGAAGGTGTGTAATGATTGTTCGGCCTAACAATGCACCACAAATAACCATGGCCCGATGACAGTGCTACACTTAACTATCTATACTATCGACAGATGCAATAGAATAATACAAAATACATTTACATATTAACTTTTTCATCTGCTTTGATCTCAAATACATCCTGCTTGACGAGTGGGTATCCATTCAGAAACCGCTCATAACTTTATATAACCAGGAGTGAGTGCGTGAGTGAGTTTGTTTTACGCCGCTTTTAGCAATATTCCAGCAATAGCACGGCGTTATACAACCAGGACAACCTTGTGCCTACGTTACAACTTACTAATCAATCCGCTTGTCCATTATGTGGGTAGCATGGTGTCAGTCTCTGATGTTGTATTACGGAATGCCTGGTAATCTATAGAGCAGGTGTGTGTGTGTGTGTGTGTGTGGGGGGGGGGGGGGGGTTACACTGGTGGCCCAGTCGTCTGAGGGGCCGCAATTTTTCTCATCTTCCCGAATCAAGGGAGTTAACTGACTTTAAAAGTCTAGTTTACACCCTTGCCGATCTTGGCTGGAATTCCTAGGATCGATTGTAGCGCCACCAGTGACTGTTACGAGTTATGTCCCTTATATGCCTTTGCTATGGACAAATCAGATTCCACCTCTCGTATCACTTGCATTTGTTTCAAACAAAAAGGCGGCGCCCTGACAAGACGATCTGATCGACAATCAAGATCAATATTGTGATAAAACGGGTCTTAGATCGCGAAGTGCATCAAATCATGTGAGCACCTTGATTAAAAACTTGAAAAGATTTAGTATTATATATGTTGACAACGATTTGGCTGTGCACATGCTTTGTAAATCCTGCAATCGACCGAACTCTTCATGACAGTTTACGAACGGGAATTAGATTTCGGTTCGCGATTTTTATTGGACTATGCATAGACTCGTTAGTCCAGACAAAGTGTAACTCCATACTACCAGCCTAGTTCGGCAAGGGTGGAAACTGGGCTTTTATAGTTAGTTAACTCCCTTGCCTCGGGAAGATGCAATTCGCTGTGCAGAGGTGCGTCCCCTCGGCACGCCAGAAACCTATGATCGTGGGTTTGAATCTCGGTTCGCCCCGATTATGTTTCTAGGTTTGTCAGCACCATACCCGTGCTCGTGGGTTTCACCGAAGTGGTAAACGTCTGAGACCGACATCACTTCGGGCTTTCCTCCCACATTAAGCTGACGGCACAGTCTTACAGTCTTAATTCGTCTATAATATGAATGGAGTCAAGGAATTTATCAATTGGATGTTTTTGATGTTTTCACTGACAAGTAAACAAGTCGTGTTTGAAGTTCAAAAGAATGGTTTACTGCAGTCAGTCTGATTCTACATTTCAGTTATTTTTGGCTTGGGTTGAGCCGCGCCTCCGACAACGCCGAGTTTCAGTGGGCGGATAACTCTGTGTTCGAATCTGACAACTGGATGCCGAACGAGCCGAACAATGCCACTGGATACAACTGTGTGAAAGCCAGCTCACTGAATGCCAACTGGATGACGACCATGTGTGGGGCTCGTCATGGGGTGGTGTGCAAGGCCAACCCCCAGACCCCTGGTAAGTACGCCGCACCCCTCATAAGGCAGACCTCACACGAGACGCCCACCCTGAACAGGCTGACACACCCGAGTATACAGACCCACACCGCAACCACCGTACGTATACACCTCACACGAGAAGCCCACCCTGAACAGGCTGACACACCCGAGTATACAGACCCATACCGCACCCCTCATAAGGACACACCTCACACGAAATGCCCACCCTGAACAGGCGGATACACCCTAGTATACAGACCCACACCGCACCCCTCATAAGGACACACCTCACACAAAACGCCCACCCTGAACAGGCGGATACACCCGAGTATACAGACCCACACCGGATCCCCGATAAGCACACACCTCACACGAAACGCCCACCCTGAATGGGCTGACACACCCGTGTATACCGCACCAATCGTAAGTATACAGACCCACACCGCACCCATCGTAAGTATACAGACCCACACCGCACCCATCGTAAGTATACATACCCACACCGCACCCATCGTAAGTATACAGACCCACACCGCACCCTTCGTAAGTATACAGACCCACACCGCACCTTTCCTAAGTAAACAGACCCACGCCGCACCTTTCCTAAGTATACAGACCCACGCCGCACCTTTCCTAGGTATACAGACCCACGCCGCACCTTTCCTAAGTATACAGACCCACGCCGCACCTTTCCTAAGTATACAGACCCACGCCGCACGTCCTCGTAAGTACACAACTCATCACAGAGCAGTTGGTTTGTTGGTTGTTTAACGCCACACTCAGCAAATCTCTTGCTTTATGACGGTGGTTTGAAAATAATCGAGTCTGGGCCAGACAATCCAGTGATTGACATCATGAGCATCGATCCACGCAATTGGGATACGATGACATGCATCAACCAAGTCAGCGAGCCTGACCACCCGATGACGTAAGTCGCCTCTTACGACAAGCATAGTCGCCTTTTACGACAAGCATGGGTTGTTGAAGACCTATTCTACCCCGCACAGAGCAGAAACTCTGACCTTAAGAGATGTCGTGATGGGGTTCGGTAGTGCAACAAGGGGTGACTGTGGTAACGCTAACAACAAGGCAATCCATTTGTGGTTGATGATAGTACTGTGGAGTACACGCCGGGTAGGTACATGCCTTAGTCTCTGTTAACGGGGGCGGTCGGGTAGCCTAGTGGTTAAAGCGTTCGCTCGTCACTCCGAAGACCCGGGTTCGATTCCCGACATGGGTAAAATGTGTGAAGCCCATTTCTGGTGTCCCCTGCCGTGATATTGCTGGAATATTGCTAAAAGCGGCGTAAAATCAAACTCACTTACGCGCTCACTCTGTTAACGGGTTGCTTCTTTCTTAGGATTTCAACAGTTTCCTAAAGTTTCCTCTTTTTCCAGTGATTGGTGTTGGTATGGAGACTAACTGTTGCCAGCAAATGTGATGGTCGGGACTTTTTTATATGTTCCGTAAGGGCAGATTTCATGTCAGATTTTTCAACAGTGATCTCGCGTTCTTTTATTCTGGTGGCTGTGGGGCCTGGGTTCTCGCCAATATATTTATCCCCACGCTTGCAAGAGATTTTATTCACATATCATCTAGGCCTCAATCACAAATGGACATCTTCATTGTCTTCTTGCTAGTGTGAACACAGTTATTACTCCAATCGCTACAACGTAATTGCAATCAAATGCTTTCTCCTGTTAATCTCACTGGCTTCGTCATTATATTGTTATCTTTGCACATTAACCATACACCTCGTCCGTGGTCTAGTGGTAGAGCATCCGCCTGGAGAGCGGAAGATCCGGGGTTCGATCCCCGGCCGCGTCATACCAAAAGACGTTAAAAGATGGTACTTGTTGTTTCCCTGTCTTGCGCTTGGCATTATGGGGCTAAACCAAGGACTGGTCGGCTCGGGGTCACATACTGTGTCTGAGTGTGGAATTCATGTTAAACTGTGGGATGGTATCTCAGTGAGGTAGCACTATAAAAGGCATCAGTCCGGACTAGTACAAACAGAACAGCCACACACACGTGCATACACGTCGCTTTTACAGTGCAATAATCTTGGACGCGACGTTTTAACCTCATTTCATCTCATCACCCACACAAATCACCATTGCGTCAATCACAAATGGACATCTTGATTGTCTTATTAATAACGTTACCTTTATAACACCCAGTCCAATCGCTTCTTCATTTGATAAATTGATATTCATCGTATTGTTACGCGTGTACATTAATCATACATTGCGCCATCATATCATCCTGTAATAAATATATATTTGTGCTTGTCAAAACTCCTTATTGCACATAAGATGTTTCGCCGTTTAACTCTAAACGCTTACTCTGTGTTCGACGTAGCTCTGAAACGTCGTTTCAAGGAATAAAAGAAGTTGTTATCCATGAAGAAATGTCATGCACTTAACCTGATTGATCCGCGCTTGGAGATACTAAAAGAAAACTGTCTGCTACTTTACATATTGTCCAGATACTTTCAAGGCATGTTGTTCCTATCTCAATATAAAAAACAACAATGAATCCAGACATTCAATATAAACAACAGTCGCGGAATCAAGCTCTCTCATAAATAGAAAGTGTTGCAATTTGTGATCGATGTGGTAGAAACAGTTTTTCTTTGTTCATCGACGTATGCCTTATCTTGTACGGATACGTTGCGTACACAGAATGCACGAAAATGTCATTCTTTACAAAAGACTTCTGGGTTTTTTTATTTCAAGGAGTTCAATCGATTACATCCAGTCTCACCAAGTGCGTATGTATCAAGTGCATTGTTCGGAGTTTAAAAGCATTCCGTACACTTGAAATGGTTGGATTTTTCCAATCTGATTGATTGACAAACGTGATTAAATTAAATTCGATATTCAACTGGCTAGTCACTACTCATGAGTAGTTTTCTTGAGAACTATCTTTTTTCTCAATCCGGAATTTTAAAAAGTGCCATTTGGCTTGGAGGAATGGGTTCCACGTTGATTCAATATTAAGTTTGATTCTATAATGGGTATGTTTCAACGGCTAAAAACGATATCCGCTGAGGTCATTGGATAAAGGTGCAGATATGAAAGGTCAGGTAGGGACCACTTCCGGTGATAGCAAACAAACATGGCGTCGCACTTGCCTACAGGCGATCGAGTGGAACAGGACGATCAGGACTCGGGAATAATTATGTTGTCATTATCAAAATAAAATCTAAGATACACAAAATCAGGGACTAAAGGGGGCGTAGCTGAGACATTTTACAAATGTAGACAAACATATTCATAGCGAAGTCATTCAGCGGGATCAGTAGCCTAGACGTCTCAGAATAAAGTAGTTTCCCTTTGATAAAGGGCAATAACTCTAGCGGGCGGACCAATGGATTGCCACGAAATATGGCCGCTGACAAAGCTGAAAAATTATGGGTAATATGTTGGGCAAATGTCGTTTTACGCCACTGTCGAAAATACTCGTTTCAGTTATAACTGTGTGTGCTGCTGTCACAATCTGACTTAATAACTGACCCTGTGACGTAATGTATTAATGCGCACATTCCAGGAAAACTTCATGGGTCAACGTGTTGTTTGTCAGAGATGAGGATACAAATTCGACGCTAGAATTTAAGGAGGAAATTATACCGTAAAGAGCTTATCACGCTTGTGTGTTTTTAGATGGTAAATGTCCTGTATTAGGGTTAGACACAATGTAAAGGCCGATGCATGTCACTATTTTAGCCATTTTTCAGTGCTTGTACCATGTTTCTATTGAATACTTGACTTGCCTTTGCAGGTGTTTGTGAGGAGTTCTGCCTGTAGGGCAGGATGTGCTCACATTTCGCGAACACCTGGTATTACTCCTTGATAATGATTCGTGAACACCTGCTTATGATATGGTCAGAGATGTAGAATGGTTTTGTCGCGTTTATTATTATTATTATTATTATTCCCCGCCACGAAGTGGGGCGGGGGATATTGGAACGGAGTTCGTCCGTCCGTTCGTCCGCCCTTGCGGTTCTCAAAGGGGACAGATTTTCTCAAACACTATTTAAGTCAGAGAAATGAAATTTTCCACCCTGATATTACTGGTCATGATCTCAAACGAGTTCGAAAATTGGTCCCGTCAATGATTTGTTTACAGAGTTACGGCCCTTGAATCATATTATTTTACTTTGTGCACAATCTCATTAAAATCAGATCTTAGTTCTCGCTACCGCTTAACAAAGATCTGAGGACATCCCATTAGGGGTCACGTCAGAACGACCTTTCATCCGACCAATCAGAGCGTCGCTTACCAGATCATGAAAGTGACAGTCGGAATGTGTTTTCTAATCATGCAACCTCGAAACCTTTAACACAGGGTAGTCCAAACGATAGTTACGGATTTAGCGACTGAATTCGTACAATCTACACCATATATTTGTCATTCGAGAATGTTCTTTTGTTCAGGTTTCAAATTTTTAATCGAGAATTTGTCAAAATATGTTTCGAAGCGTAGTTGCCAATTCGATATTAGAGCCGTAAAGCACGAGAAAGCTGCCTTCTGATTGGCTAATATCGACATCTTCTCAGTCCTGCCATTGGTCGGTCAAAATTCGCGCAAGGTCGGTCTAACGTGACCCGTAATGGGATGTCCACAGATCTTTGTTTAGCGATAGCGAGAACTAAGATATGATTTGGATAGTGTGCATGTGCATAGTGTGTGCAATAGGGACAAGTTTTCTTAAAAAACCTACTGAAGTTACAGGAATGAACGTTTGCATGCTTATCTAAGAGATACTTGTCAAGACTGAGTTCGAAAATTGGTCCCGTCAATTATTTGTTTACGGTCTTCGATCCATGTTGTTTGTGCAATGGGGGCAAGTTTTCTCAGAAACAATTGAAGTTAGGCTTATCAAAGAGACACTTATCAAGGCTGAGTTATATTTTCCAGACAAAGGGCCTTTTGTGTGTATTAATATCACATTTGATCATTGTTCTGATGACAAAAAGAGGTCCAAGTGCCTGTATCTTCTTAAGGATTTGTTGGGCTCTTTGTTAAAGTTTATGT
Source organism: Haliotis cracherodii (assembly GCF_022045235.1). Lineage (NCBI taxonomy): Eukaryota > Metazoa > Mollusca > Gastropoda > Lepetellida > Haliotidae > Haliotis > Haliotis cracherodii. Next base: position 561,221 of record NW_027266277.1, read on the forward strand.
TCACTACTATATGAATAAACAAACTTCTAATGAGGCTCATGGCGGGGGAAAGTGATAACGCTGTTTTCTTCTTCTTGTTATTTTTTTATTTATTATTATTATTATTATTATTATTATTATTATTATTATTATTATTACTATTATCATTGACGAACCACTAGGCTACTCCGCCTTATTGTGGGCTGAACTCGAAAGAGTGACACTTTGGGAATATAGGTCTTGAAAATACTTCATGGCTACAGACCGTGAAAACAAGCCGATTCGGAATCAAACACAGTAAACTACGGTTATAACGAACTCAAACGGACTACCAATTTTAGTTCGTTATAACTGTAGTTCGTTATAAGCAAATATACAGCCTAACTACAGCAAATAGTCGGGACCAAAAAAGTTACTTCGATATATCCGTTAGTTCGTTAAAAGCGTGTTCGTTTTAACCGTAGTCTACTGTATAGAACTTGAAAACAGTGAAACCTTGTGAATTGGACTTAAAACATCTCTCAACAACCCCAAATCGGTCGTATCCATAAACACTAGCCTTTCACACATGAATAATAGCGAGATAAGCCATATTATTGAATGTGGAGAATTCAAATATTATTAATTATTCCCAGCCATACTTAGTTGGTGTATTTTTGAATCTGCTAATGCACGGCTGTTCTGCCATTGAACCGGCTGATGTGTTCTGATACGCATACAATACAGAGAGATGAGGAGATCTTGGTCTTTTATATTATTGATCTCAGGTGACAAGTGGAAAAGTTATGCAGTTGTATTATTAGCAAGCTTGTTCGTAGTTTGGTTTAGTCCGTTACCATGGAGACGTGTGTTTAATTAGTCGTCTTGTGTTAGCTCGCCACTCAGTGGATGGTGTTTGGGTTGAGAAGCAAGGGGGATAGAGCCTCATGGCGATTGTCTAGTGTCGTGAAGTATTCCAGTGTAACATGTATGTGTGGTAAGGGTTGTCGTGATGTTTGCGGAACCATGAGCGAGCATGTACATTTATAAAGCTAACCTATTACGGTTTTAAGTCCATTCTCTCTGTCGGGCTCATTTTGGTCAACGGATAGTATTTCCTTCCTGAAGTTGGCTCATTGTTCGAATTACTTTCGTGTGTGCGAACTCCTTCACTTACAATAAATTCATGAATAGTTTTGCGAGTTTCTTCATGTCAAGATGTTCATTTACCCGAGGGCGAGAATGTGATTCAGACAAACAAACATGTAATGCAGTATAAATCAATAAATCCCAAATAAAATCATACAAAAATTTACTTGCGAGAGAATTATTACAGTATTTCTATAAACATAAAACACTTCCTCATTTTTTAATACGGTAATAATAAAAACTTACACAATAAAAAATATTTTTACTCCACTAATGATATCAAATACCTTAAATGTGGCCAATCTCTGTGATACCTCAACTACTGCGCAGTTTGAAAGGACTAAATAGGACTGTGAGAATTTCTATGGCTGTAAATAATATCAACTTTTACTTTATTATGTTTTTGAAGTGTGATGTACTGGTGGATACCTTTTTAAATATAGCTGTGCAGGGGGCCACAAACAAATAAAACATGACCGGCATCTTAAATGTACGGAATCCTTTTTTTCATACTTTTCTTGAAATTTCAAGATACTAAGTTGAAATTTCAACTTATTACCTTGAAATTTCAACTTAGTTTGTATCTTGAAATTTAAAAAACCCAAATGGCCCTAAAAGGCTTCCGTATAAGAGCAATAACTATTTCGTAATTTACAGTCGGGATACAATTGTTATGAAACCGGTTGAAAATCCGGTTGCGCATGAATATTGATTTATACACCCAAACATGGCCTCGTTAACATTTCAATACACACGCTAATAAAGAGTTGCCACAAAATCAGAACTCGAGCACATATCTATGACGTTTCCGTCTGCAGTCAGCTTGACGTAGGAGAACGTGACGTAAGGACAAGAACGTTGTCCAGTTGTGACGTGCGCAGTTTATTTTTACTGCGTCTAATATAAGAATGATACCTCGGCAGTCGTATTGCAATTTTGATACAAAATATACCCGTTCAACAGATTAAAAACATGCCAATCTATCTTCGATCGACTGAACCTTTGTGCTAACGACCCAAGATTAATTTGTACAAATATCATCAAATATGGAGAGATGTGACGTCCCCAATTCTGTCCAACTATTGACATAGTTCGATCTCGCACGGCCAGATCACGATTACAAACAAAGACAGCCAAGACTCGTATATGATATTATCACCGTGCATTATTCATTGTATAAACATGCATTTCTGTAAAATGGATCTTTGTCATATTGAAAACGAATGGATGTAATTTACATATATACTGGTACAAATAAGTATTTATATATTAATGTTTTCCCTTTCAATTTTGTTTTAGTAAGATTATACTAAGTGTTGGCAGTGTAACAATAGCAAGGAGCTAGACAATGCCAAGTATTTTCTTTCTGGATAGAAAATCGAAGGTCCTGCACTTTGTTGTAATGTAGGACATGGGCGTGGCAGGTTCAGATTTTTTTCCAATATGACGCATTACACGGAGTGAGTGAGTATGGTTTTACGCCGCTTTAGCAATATTCCAGCAATATCAAAGGCGGGAAACACCTGAAATGGGCTTCACACATTGTACCCATGTGGGGGATCGAACCTGGGTCTTTGGCGTGACGAGCGAACGCTTTAACCACTAGGCTACCCCACCGCCCCGTATCACACGGAGATGAGTCTGAGCGAAAAATTTGATTTTAATGATATTGAGTGAGTGAGTTGGGTTTAACGCCGCTTTTAACAGTATTCCAGTCATATCACGGCGTGTCAGCTTAATATGGGAGGAAAGCCCGAAGTGATGCAGGTCTCGGACGTTTATCACTTCGGTGAAACCCACGAGCACGGGCATGGTGCTGACAAACCTAGAAACATAATCGGGGCGAACCGGGATTCGAACCCACAATCATAGGTTTCTGGCGTGCCCAAGGGACGCAACTCTGCACAGCGGCGACTTAGACGACTGGGACACCCGTGTCCCCTTAAATGATATCGGATGCGGTGTTACACCGCCCGTACACTTCACACGCGCACACACACGTAGGAACGTACGCACTCACATATATGAAACATGCAGCCACAAACGTACACTATTCTTTGTACAATAATTACCAAAATATAGATGCATATTCCCTGAACAAACAGTTATTAATGCTTGTATTTTTCGTGGTGTTTGTCGAAAGCAGGTGGATATCTTGATCATGGTAATCTGTCATGTAGTTTCTGGTTTAATCAATCCGTTTAGTTGACCGTGTCGCTTATAAATATTCCAGCAATATCAAGGCGGGGAACAACAGAAATGGGCTTCACACATTGTACCCATTTCGGGAATCGAACTCGGGTTTTCAGCGTGACGAGCGAACGCTTTAACCACTAGGCTACCCGACCGCCCCCTTATTAAGTGGTTTACGCAAAACATGAACACAATGAGGTCTAGCAGACCTATATATTTCGGGTGACAGAATGAATGTTATTTGAGTTATTTTACATGGTAGTCAACAATAGTCCAGATGTCACAGCGGCATGTGAGTAACCGGTTGATATCATGAGCATCGACCCAAGCCATCGGCGTAAGATTACGCCAATAAGCCAGGTCACTTTGTAATGACCTGATCCTCAATAATTGACTCTTACGACAAGCATGGGTAATCTCCATGGCATTATTCTGTCTGGGAATCTCTATGGCATTATTCTGTTTTGGAATCTCCATGGCATTATTCTGTCTGGGAATCTTCATGGCATTATTCTGTTTTGGAATCTCCATGGCATTATCCTGTCTGGGAATCTCCATGGCATTATTCTGTTTTGGAATCTCCACGGCATTATCCTGTCTGGAAATCTCTACGGCATTATTCTGTCTGGGGATCTCCACGGCATTATTCTGTCTGGGAATCTCCATGGCATTATTCTGTCTGGGAATCTCCACGGCATTATTCTGTCTGGGAATCTCCACGGCATTATATATTGCGGTTATCAAGTGAGTGAGTGAGTCAGTCAGTCCATGTTGCCCCCTCGGGGATTCCGATGAGGAATAGGTCCTTATTGGCGCGGGTGTTAGGCTCGGTGATTTTGCTAATCGCTTGTCATTCACGATTGCTTTGATCGTTGTTCATGATTTCAACCATTGTTAGGCCCGGGCAGAGCCAATGTGCTCCAGCTGGAATATTGCGCAGTGCGGCTTTAAACAACATTCACTCACTGAACCTTTGTCTTCAATTCTATCTAATTGCTGCATCGTTCCATTATTCATCGCATCGCTTCAACATTCTGACGCATCGTTCCATCTCATCTCGCCATCGCTCCATCGTTTCGTTCCATAGCTCATCGCATCCCAATGCATCAATGGCCCTCGACGAGCGAACACTTTACCTACTGGGCTATCTCATATATTGGAAATATAGAGGCACGACAGACGGGTTTACTTTCACAGATACATGTTCTGATTGTGTAATTTAGCCAAATGAAATCATGAGGTTGATACAGAGAGATAAAAATGTTGTACGAAATATGTATAGTGTTTGTTAATTGTTGTTCAATAACAATGAATATTGTCTCATTTCAGCGCCCCTAGCAACTCCCAAACCGCGACCAGTAAGTATTGATATAGTTTTATCATTTATCCTTCTGTATAACAATATCAATAGCAACCCTGTGAAAGCATTCTATATGTCAAGGTCTCCAGTACCCCCTGCTCGTGTTCCTTTTGGTTAGAGGCGCCTAACGGGATCGGGTGGTCAGACTCGTTGACTTGGTTAATGCATGTCATCGATCCCAATTGCGTGGATCGATGCTCATGATATCAATCACTGGATTGTATGATCCAGACTCAATTATTAAGAGACCGCCGTCATATAGCTGGAATATTGCTGAGTGCGGCGTTAAACAACAAACGAACAAACAAATCTTCCTATTGGGATCCCGGGGCAGAAACGGTCACCAGTTCCGCATGCTTGTCTCCTTGTGGGGATTCCGGGGCAGAATAGGTACCCAGTACGCAACATTAGACTCCCTGTGGTGATTCCGGGGCAGAATAGGTCCCCAGTAACCAATGCATGTCACACTGTGGTGATTCCAGGGCACAAGAGGTCCCCAGTACCTCATGCTTGTCTTCCTGTGTGGATTTCGGGGCAGAATAGATACCCAGTACTCCCTGCTTGTCTCCCTGTGGTGATTCCAGGGCACAATAGGTCCCCAGTACCTCATGCTTGTCTTCCTGTGTGGATTTCGGGGCAGAATAGATACCCAGTACTCCCTGCTTGTCTCCCTGTGGTGATTCCAGGGCAGAATAGGTACCCAGTACCTCATGCTTGTCTTCCTGTGTGGATTCCTGGACAGAATAGGTCCCCAGTACTCCCTGCTTGTCTCCCTGTGGTGATTCCAGGGCACAATAGGTCCCCAGTACCTCATGCTTGTCTTCCTGTGTGGATTTCGGGGCAGAATAGATACCCAGTACGCAACGTTTGACTCCCTCTGGTGATTCCAGGGCAGATTAGGTCCCCAGTACTCCCTGCTTGTCTTCCTGTGTGGATTCCCGGGCAGAATAGGTCCCCAGTACCCCACGTTTGTCTTCCTTTAGGGCAACTTAGGTACCAAGTACCCGATGTCTCCTACAGGGATTGGTGAAAAGTAGACCTGACAACTCACTGAAAAATAAGTATTGTTACGTAAATGTATTCGCACTGACAAGCACATGACAAGTATTTGACAAATGCATGGCCATCAACACTCGCATCTTGTTTTACACTGATAACAGTTGTTCAACAAAAAATTGCCACAATATTGCTTCCGCTCATGATCATCGATTGTATTGCTCCATCAACGGCGCCTTTCAGGATGAGGTGATCTCAGTCAATATTCAATCGAAAACACATTTAATTGATCTACCATATGTACGACGGACACGATATAGTTTGATATCGCACGACCGGGGCTGGTAAGAAATAGATTAATCCGGCAACTAATGGCTAGCCAAAGGAACTACATCTATTTATCTTAACCATACCATGTCAACACCATGTCATGGCCGCATTGCATTGTTTTGAAAGACATCAGGTTAACCTTCCTTGTGAAAATCCATAAAAATCCGAACGAAATCCATACAAAGGGAGATATAGTGCTGGGTCCTGCCAATATACCACCGAATCCCTGTCTCCAAGAACAAACGTAATCCTTTATACATCAAGGATGGACTTTTCTTTACATTCACAGAAAATATTTGAGAAAAGTTGAATTAATACCATGTGGGACCAAATTTAATTCTGTCAAAACATTTGATTCTTTTAACTTGTAACACCACTATCCCACATGACAAGGGAAAGGGGACAAATCGATCCTTGTGGTACTAAGCGTCAGAACCATAGATATAGTTACATATCTATCTAGGTTCAGGAAAATTTGCAAAATTCAAAGCAAATGCCATGTGAAGTTGACTGAGAAAACAATATATTTTTTTAATATTTTTTTGTTTGATTGAAGTTTATCACCGCACTCAGCAATATTCCAGCTGTATGGCGGCGGTCTGTAAATAATCGAGTCTGGACCAGACAATCAAGTGATTGACATCATGCGCATCGATCCACGCAGCTGGGATACGATGACATGCTGATGCAGCGAGCCTAAACACCCGATCCCGTCAGTCGCCTTTTACGACAAACATAGTCGCCTTTTACGGCAAGCATAGGTTGCTGAAGACCTATTCACCCCGGATCTTCACGGGTCGAGAAAACGATATGTGAAATGCTTGACTTCCTCATTGATAACATCTATGTAAAATTTGGGGGTAAGACATTTAAGAAGAAGGCCTCCCCGTGAGCGCCAATTCTTGCTGATCATCTTTGTTTATGCATATGGGCCCGTATTGGTCAAAACAAGGTCACATGGTCAAGGAGTTAAACTTAAGCTTCAGGAATATCGATGGTCTGAGATCGTTCAATAACGGCCAGAGAGCCAATTCCCTCCCACTGATCTTCTGAACGAGAAATAAAGGAGGTCAGTGACACCGCATCGTCTGTCTCATATTTAGATCTATGCATACAGATTCAGAGTGACAAAACACTCTCCACAGGAATGTATGACAAGAGGATGACTTCAACTTTCAAATAGAAAACTTTCTCTTTATGTCGAGCAATACTCGAGCAGCTCCAGCCACATGTCTACATGTCACAACGTTTGAGGCAAGCATGGGTCGCTGAAAACCTATTCTAACCAGGATCTTCACGGGACAGAAAAATGGTGGACAAAGTTTCTCGAGTCACAAACTACAGATATAACAAATATATTTCACAGGTGCCTTTAAGTTTGTTAAAACTGAGATAGTGTTGAAAGCAGCCTATCATAGCCTGGATCTTCACGGGTCAGACATGTATGTGAATTGTGGGGACAGAAAAATGGTGGACAAAGTTTCACGAGTCACAAACTACAGATACAACAAATATATTTCACAGGTGCCTTTAAGATTGTTAAAACCATGTTTTGATGTCACTGAGATAGTGTTCAAAGCAGCCTATCATAACCCGGATCTTCACGGGTCAGACACAATGACTGAATATGACATCTATTGAGTTTGTATGGCTAAAAAATCAATAATCAAAGGCAATAAATCGATCTGGAAAGGTCTGTGTCCTGGTCGGCCATGCACGGAGTGATGCGTCGTCATGTTTTGCAGGAAGATAGGTAATGCAAGGCTATGCGTTTTCCGGTCGTGTCCTTAGGGTGCCCATCCCATACAAAACTAAGCTCCGCTACCGTGAAGCACGATGTAATATTCATTATATATTGTTTCTGTGGCAAAGGTCTAATAAACATGTGTTTGGCTTGCAACAGGGTTAAATAGAAGTCATGGCAACAGTTCGTACCCCGTGCACATGAAGAAACGATCCAATCAACAAACACCACTTTACTGTTTGCCGACTCGAAAAACTTTTCATCCAATTGTTTGTTTCTGTCAATAATAAGGAGAAATGAATTCGTTATCGAACTAAAACATTCTAAATTAACTTTTTAAAGTTTGGTGTCAACCAAAACAAAGTTTGCCTTCGTCCACTGCTGCTTAATAATTGAGTCAAGTCAGTGAAGGAGGAAATTTTTGTTTGTTTGTTGTTTAACGCCGCACCCAACAATATTCCAGCTATCTGTGAAAAATCTGCTCTGGTTATGACAAGTTACAGGTTGTTTATTTGTTTGTCTGTTGTTTAACGCCACACTCAGCAATCTTCCAGCTATATGATGGCGATCTATAAATAAGTCTGGACCAGACAATCCAGTGATTGATATCATGAGCATCGATCCACGCAATTGGAATACGATGACATGCATCAACCACTTCAGGGAGCCTGATCACCCGATCCTGTTAGTCGCCTCTTACGACAAACATAGTCGTCTTTTAAGGCAAGCATGGGTTGCTGAAGAAGAGATGATGGGCGTAGATGGTAACCACTCTCGTGACTCCAACACGTGTATGTTAGACCAAGGCTCAGAAGCGGAATTTAGACCAAAGGATCAGAGTATCAGAGGATCCAGGTGTGGTATATGAAGGCAACATTACAGCGGATCCTGGTATGGTATATGAAGGCAACATTACAGCGGATCCTGGTATGGTCTATAAAGGCAACATTACAGCGGATCATGGTATGGTATATGAAGGCAACATTACAGCGGATCCTGGTATGGTCTATAAAGGCAACATTACAGCGGATCATGGTATGGTATATGAAGGCAACATTACAGCGGATCCTGGTATGGTCTATAAAGGCAACATTACAGCGGATCATGGTATGGTATATGAAGGCAACATTACAGCGGATCCTGGTATGGTCTATAAAGGCAACATTACAGCGGATCATGGTATGGTATATGAAGGCAACATTACAGCGGATCCTGGTATTGTATATACAGGCAACATGACAGCGGATCCTGGTATTGTATATACAGGCAACATGACAGCGGATCCTGGTGTGGTATATGAAAGCAACATGGCAGCGGATCCTCGTATGGCATATAAAACATGACAGCGGATCCTGTTACGACTTATAAGGCAACATGATAGCAGACCCTGGCATGGTATGTGGACCAACATGACATTGGATCCTGGTGTGGTATATAGAGGCAACATGACAGCGGATCCTCGTATGGCATATGAGACATGAAAGCGGATCCTGTTACGACATATGATGCAACATTACAGCGGATCCTGGCATGGCATATGGACCCAACATGATAGCGGATCCTGGTCTACGTCAAAGTATTGACATTAATTACAACCAAGACGTCCAAGACGTCCAAGACGTCATCACAGTACAGACATTACGACCAGATAGTCGTCACGATTGGTTAATGCTACCCACAACTGGAATGTTACAAGCTCGGTAATTCCTGACACAGTCACTTCACAACATTGAATAATAAAGCCATTCTGAAACAGAAGCAGGGCTGATTCCGTAAAGTATAATTTCACTATCGTCCTAACCAATACAACACAATTCCTCGATCCTGAAGTGGTGTATAAAGACAAACATTCGTTAATAAACACTAACTATACATATTCCTTGTGATTTCAAAAAGACCGCCTCCGTGGTCTAGTGGTAGCGCGTCCGCCCGGAGAGCGGAAGGCTCGGGGTTCGATCCCCGGCCGCGTCATACCAAAACACGTTGAAAGATGGTACTTGTTGTTACCCTGTCTGGCGCTTGGCATTAAGGGGCTAAAACAAGGACTGGTCGGCTCGGAGTCAGTATAGTATGTCTGAGTGGGGTATTCATGTCTCAAACCAAAATGGCGGTTGACTTTGACAGCGGAACAAGAATTTCTTGACTGGATCAACGAGAAACTGAGCAAAGGCAGCTAACACCCCATCATCCTCAGTCTGCTCCACATCTTCATCAGCTTGTCATTGAGCCTCTTCAATTACGTTCTTCAATACGTCAAAGCAACCAAGAGGTAGTTGCGCCGCCATTTTGGCAGAGTGGGAAAGCGGTTCGAACTGTTGCAGACCCCGGGATGAGCGATTAATTTGTTTTATCTAAGCGATTCGTGGCTTGCAACGCGCCCAAGATATAAAAGGTTGCCTTCGGTAGCGCTCTTTTTTTGTTATCAATAGGATATAATGTCAATAGCGTCCAGTTCTGACGTCACTGTGGGCATCGCTATCGCCACGTCCAAATAGATCTAGCTCAATAGACTTGAATAGACAGACTTGTCCATTGTACAGCGCTCTGTCGATGTTCAGACTGTGAAGGGATTGTCTATTCGTCCAGACAAATAGTTAATTTGTGTTTCCGTGTGATAGGTGCCAGAGTGATATATGATGTATTTTATACTATCAGCACAAGACAGTGAAGTATACTACTCAAAATTTGATAAGGATCACTAGGTGATATGTGTGTAAGTTACCACAAACATAACAAAAGACATGACTCTGACTCAGAAACGTGTTTAATCATGTTATGAATGAAAATTCATGAACGGCATGAACTTGTATAAATATGGAATGTTTGAAATCTGCAAACACCAAAAGGCATTTCATTAAAAAATGTTAACAGCAAACAAGAGAAAGAATTACACAGTTATGAGGGATAGTCCATCATTACACTTAGTCGATGAAGTGTCAATATCGAGAATGACCTCCCCTTGCATCAATGACGGCCTGACAACGTCGAGATATGCTGTCAGTAAGCACCCGGATGTTCCCAATGGGAAGGTTGTTCCACTCTTCCACGAGGGCATGTCCGAGCTCTGCCAAAGTCGTGGGTTGTGCTCTACGGCGTGAAAGGGCAACCTGCAGCATGTTCCAGACATGCTCAATCGGGTTCAAGTCCGGCGAGCGTGCTGGCCAATCCATGCGGACAATTGTCTCCTGCTCAAGGTACTGCTCAACCACCCTGGCGCGATGAGGACGGGCGTTATCATCCATCAGGATGAACTCAGGGCCAACAGCACCAGCGTAGGGTCTGAAGTACACATCGAGGATCTCATCCCGGTACCTCACCCCCGTCATTGTTCCTCTCTCCAGGACATGAAGATCTGTCCTTCCATCTTTGTTGTTTCCACCCCAGACCATGATGGAACCACCACCATAACGGTCATGTTCACTGATGTTGGCATCATGGAAACGTTCACGTTGTCGTCGCCACGCCCGCTGCCTCCTGTCTGTAAAGTCCAACCAATACCTGGACTCATCGGTGAACAGAACTGGAACCCAATCGTTCCGTGTCCAAGTGACATCAGGGGGATTCGGACACATGCCCTTCTCGAGTAGAGACCTGCATTGTGAAGACGATTCCGTATCGTCTGAGTGGACACATTCACCCCCGAGGCGTTCAGGAGGTCGTTACGTAGGCTGGTTGCTGTCCAGAAGGGATGACGTCGTGCCTGAAGAGCCACAAAATGATCTTGGCGTTGGGTTGTCGACCTCTGACGACCACCCCCATTTTGCTGTCGGGACCAGGCCCTGCTTACAACGCTCTGGCTGACGTTTAGTGCATTGGCAACGTCACGTTGTGAATAGCCAGCATCAGGCATTCCAATACATCTGCCCAGTTGTTCTGTCGTCAGGCGACGCCTTACACGTTGAGGGGGCATTGCGTAGATAAACGTAGTGTAAACACTCAATTGAGTTTAAAGTTTCAGAATGAATCAGACACCGTTGCCTGATTGGAAATTGGCAATGGTAGCAAAAGCATGAACTGTGATGTGAAACGCATTTCCCATGGCATGAAATGCACGTGCAAGTGTGTTGGAGACGTTTTTGATTTCACTTGAACACAATATTGCCAGTTATGCAGTTCTTTTGTTTTTTTATTCAGAAAAATATCTACGATCCTTATCAAATTTTGAGTAGTATATTTCAAATGGACTATCGAAAGAAATGTATGGCTCATCTGTTTGCACGGCGACAAACACGGGTCCCGGTGTTGGGTTTCTTCTTCAAAGCGATTGTCAAGGTGATAAGTACTCGCAGTTCCAACTGATTGTCCTGCACAATAGATAATGTACTGTTCAGTGTTCACGTAGATCGTAAATATCTCCCTTGAGGCGATGCGTTTATCGACGTTTTGTGGAACATTGTTTTCTGTGCTGTAAACGATGACGCTGCCACAGTTCACCAACACTGTTGTGTATAACACATTCCCTGGACACCCGTTGTGTATGACACATTCCCTGGGCACCCGTTGTGTATGACACATTCCCTGGGCACCCGTTGTGTATGACACATTCCCTGGGCACCCTTGTGTATGACACATTCCCTGGGCACATATATCACCATACTGCTGTACGGACACTCATGAAGTCGCTGCGTAAATGGTGGTATTGTTTTATTATCCCCCGCCCAACAAACTTGGCCGGGGATATAGAAACAGGCTCCGTCCGTCCGTCACGTTTCGTTTCCGGGGTATAACTCAGAAACCGTTCAATATTTTGTCATGAAACTTTGCAGTTCTGCCAAGTACATGCTGAATTGGTGCCTTTTGCTATTTAGAAATTTTAGAATTTTTTATTTGTCATGTTATTCCATGGTAGTGAGTGTGGAGTGTTGTGTTTGAGTTCCCGTTAAAACAAAAATTACTCAAAATATTCAATGTTGTCGAGAGCCTGCCTTTCATCTGGGCCATGGGGCGGTCGGGTAGCCTAGTGGTTAAAGCGTTCGCTCGTCACGCCGAAGACCCGGGTTCGATTCCCGACATGGGTACAATGTGTGAAGCTCATTTCAGATGTCCCCCGATGTTACTGAATAACACAACACTCACTCACTCACTTGGGGCAATAACGGCAATAACCGCGACAACAAATCTGAAACGAAAGATAGACCTACATTATCTAAATTAAAAAGCTTGTTCATCCAACACACTTCAAATATCCTTCAATTTTTAGCTTTGTCCGTGACAGCATTGATTGCTTTGTCCTTTCAGCAAGCCAAGCGTGACAGCAACGCCGTGATGTGGGAGGGACTCCTGAAGGGGTTCGCGTGTGCGGGTGGGCTCATCCTGGTTGTGGCCATATTGATGCACCTGCCTTGCTGCAAAAGCTGGGTGAACAAAAAGGAAACGGAAGTCTTCAAGTGGCAGAGCGAAATGAAGGGCCGGAACAGGCCGAACATGGAACCTGTGACAATGATTGGTCAACAATACTAAGTAACATTCGTAACCACTCGTGTCATTCCGAGATCTGCTGAATGTTTCTATGACGGAAAGGCACGAAGGTAGAGTCTATTTTTTCACGGCTGATCGTGACATTAGTGATCGCATCCTGAATAAGTTTCGATTAGAGGAAAAAAAACTTTAATTGTGGAGAATGTTTAATTAGACATTCGCTGACACGTGTTAATTTGGTGTGTTCAACCCTGTAATGTTCGTGTAGAAGCCACGAATTGGAAGAAAGGAAATTCACGAGTGTCGACGAATATGAACTTGGGGATAACGTACGAGTTATCACGATTGTGTAATGAGATGACGGAAATGTACGAGTGGTCACGAATGTTCAGTAAAATGACCATTCGGAACACCTCATTGTTAACAAATTTACTTGTAACACAATATAGCTTGTCCGTACTAAATGAGATTATCAAACCATTTAGGTACAATATTTACGTTGATGTATTCGATCGTTTTGGAAAAAGAATATCAGGCAGGAAAAGATGAGGTGTTTCGAATATTATGGTACAGTAAAACACCGTTGTGTCGAACTTTAATGTATCGAACTTACGTTTGTAAACCTTGTCCCTGCGTATTCCTTCTTTATTAATAATGTTCGGTTGTGTCGAACCTCGGATAACTCGAAGTATTTACGTAGGTTCCTTCAACTTTGACTCAACGGTGTTCAACTGTAAATCTATTATGTGACTAATATTTCATGGAACAGGTTTCAAAATCAACGAACACAACAGTCATGCACCTCTATCGAATGAGTTTTCGAGCTACGTTCTTCAAATGAAACTGTTTAAAATATATATTGTTTTGCTTACATCTACAATATTGACACTTCAAACATGTTAAATATTTAATTACATTATACAGTTATACAGAAGCTGTTCAAAGTCATCAAACAATTATGTGATATATTTCATCGATAATACGTAGCAACGAGTGAAAGAAACTTCATGAGAAATGTACATAATTATTTATCCACATTAGTATTCTTGTACAATGCAATATGCAATATCCTTATAGATGTCAATTTTGGATAGTCAGTCAATATATATACATAAGTATGAAACATTTCTAAATAAACAAGCCACTCGTCAATTGTATAGAGGAAGTCATCGAGCGATATCCAAACGCAGGAAGACCTAAAATACCACATGACCTAAAAACATCACAATGAAATTCACTTTCATCGCAAAACACCAGTTAATAATTACCAATCTGTGCAACAACAATGATGTTAAAAATAACACGATAATTTAAGTTTTGCTGTGGGCTAAAACAGCGGTTGGGTTGAACGATCGATGGCTACCTGTAAATGAAACAAGCAAACTGCTGAAATCTATTTTCTACATTGGCGTATTCAATTGTTTGATCTTTGTTATGTATTTTATTTTATATTGTCTATTTTCTTTTAAATGTTGCATATACGCGGTGCGTTATTTCATGTGCCATGTGTTAGACGTGGCCTTTGATCTCTAAAAATAGAATAACGTGAATCTAAGAATAGACGACCAATGAAAACCTAATTAACGGGGATAATTCTTCCGTGCATCAATTCACAGATAGCAAAAATAGGCGACCTTGGTGTCCAGTTATCGTGTTGATAATGTGCAAGTTTGAATCATCATGAATTTAAGACACAGACGGAATTGGGATATGTTCAAGTCTAAACAACATGTCGACACATTTCAATTCATAACCTCGATTCCACGCGGCTTTTCCCGCCATTTGTGTAAATAACATCGGGCATTAGGTGAGCAGGGTGACTCCACCAACAAAACGTTATAAGAGGAGATGTCTGATTGGTTCAAATCTTGATTGCACTGTGATTTCTGATTGGTTAGGACAAGCCAGTCTATTTTTAGCGATCGAAGGTAACCATGGTGTTGTTTTTGAATGGCGAGCAACCACAAAACACCTGTGTACATTTCAGAACTTTTTTTAGCAATTATTCTAATGTTCATATCAGGGATGTGAAGACTCCCATTAGTGTTCGACAAAGGGTTCTTGCCGTGTAAATCGTTAACATGTTAGCATTTGTTTCTAAAAGAATACAGAACACTGTGTTTGACGACAAAGATGTTAAGATGGAAGTGTTAAAACATAGTATGATGGCCACTTCTTGCTCAAAGCACTTAAGTCTGAAGCAAGTTCTTCTCATACAAAGCTCACCCTGTGATATTTATTTAGTTCTCGTTGTCCAATGTAACACTTGTCCAAACTTTCAGTGGTGTATATATGTACTGTCACATTATGTAGAAAATCAATACAGTGTATTTACAGTAAAACCTGTCTTCAAAACAGTACAGTATCAAGTACTCTTTACAGTCAACACTTTCTTCAAATCAATACAGTATCTAGCGTCAAACCTATCTTCAAATCAATAAAATATATACAGTCAATCCTGTTTTCAAATCAATACAGGATCTAGTTCTCTCTACAGTCAGTCCTGTTTTCAAATCAATACAGTATATAGTACTCTCTACAGTCAACTCTTTCTTCAAATCAGTACAGTATATATCGTCAACCATATCTTCAAATCAATACAGTATCTGGTACTTTCTACAGTTAACCCGATCTTCAAATCAAATAAATATATGCAGTCAATCCTGTTTTCAAATCAATACAGTATCTAGTACTCTATACAGTCAACCGTTTCTTCAAATCAATACAGTATCTAGTACTCTCTACAGTCAACCCTATCTTCAAATCAACACAATATATAGAGTCAATCTTTTTTTCAAATCAGTACAGTATCTAGTACTCTACAGTCAACCCTGTCTTCAAATCAGTACAGTATATAGTACTCTCTACAGTCAACCCTTTCTTCAAATCAGTACAGTATATAGTACTCTCTACAGTCAACCCTGTCTTCAAATCAGTACAGTATATAGTACTCTCTACAGTCAACCCTGTCTTCAAATCAGTACAGTATATAATACTCTCTACAGTCAACCCTTTCTTCAAATCAATACAGTATATATTACTCTCTACAGTCAAACCTGTCTTCAAAACAATACAGTATCTTCAGTCAATCCTGTCTTCAAATCAGTACATGTACAATATCTAGTACTCTCTACAGTCAACCCTTTCTTCAAAACAATACAGTATCTATAATTACTCTCTACAGTCAATCCTGTCTTCAAATCAGTACAGTATCTACTACTCTCTGCAGTCAAGCCTGTCTTCAAATCAATACAGTATCCAGTTCTCTCTACAGTCAACCCTATCTTCAAATCAGTACAGTATCTGCGGTCAACCTTGTCTTCAAATCAATATTAAGTTTAACCATGGTATGGTTGATGTATATTTTCTATATAGTTTTGCAAAGTGACCTATAGCTGCCTCAGGTTTACATGTAGTTACATGTAGGGAATGGCCAGTGGATTCCAACAATAGCGCGATGTCAAGATGGGTGTAAATGTAAGGAACGCCCGCCAGGTCATACTGGGAAAGAGAGATGGGAGAATTCGGGTTTGTCAAATACATGTTATATTCGAAAATATCAGGGGGCATGGGTGGCCCAGTCGTCAAATTCGCCGTCATTCGAGTTGCGTCCCTTGGGCACGCCAGAAACATATGATCGTGGGTTCGAATCCCGGTTCGCCCCGATTATGTTTCTAGTTTTGTCCATACCCGTGCTCGTGGGTTTCATCAAAGTGGTAAAGGTCTGAGACCTGCATCACTTCGGGCTATCCTCCTACATTAAGCTGACACGCCGTGAAATAACTGGAACACTGTTCAAAGCGGCGTTAAACCCAATTCACTCACTCACTCAACCGAAAAATTCAAATTGGAAAGCCATAAAGGAAGTAATGGGGGCTCCAAGAAACTGTTTAGACACCTAGGGGTACACGAGACGTATAAGACACGATCGTCCATTTTAACACATTACAAGGTGCGTGCAGCTCTCTAAATACTTAAATGCTTCAATAAGTCACAAATGTTACTCGATCTTAAACAAAGTGACCTCGTTCATCCGGACGACAGTGTTTTCAGTGGATTAGACCGGATTAACTAATGTACGGATTAATCTGTCATTGTGGGGAGCAATTAGAAAATAACTAACGAGCTACGTGTACAGGGAGGCACAGATTATCTTTCCAGAGCGAATTGGGTTAATCCTTTGGCGAGGGACATTTATATACCGTTTTGAAATTTGTATCGCTTTACAAAGGAACCGCTACCATGGCGTTATTTTAATAGGTAAGATCCCTTCTCTTCCGTGCCTTGTGATCCTTTACTGAGAAATAAAAATCTGTTGTAAGAAAGGTGTTCCTTTTATTTTTTATCAAACAACAAAATGCAGCAAGCTTGGTTAGTTTAATGACCGGCCATGTTAAATTCTGAGCATGCATGCATGCGTGCGCGTGCGTGTGTGTGTGTGTATGTTCGCGTGTGTGTGTGCGCGCGTGCGTGTAGGGGGTGAGGGTGGGGAAGGGGAGGTGGGATGGGAGAAAATTTGCTGTATAAAACCCTTTTTCACTATTTTTGATTCAGCTTTACAAGACGAGATGTGATTCCAAAGAAGTGTCATTATCCCGAGGCAAGGGCGTTAACTGACCATAAAGTCCAGTTTCCACCTTGTTAAACTAGACTGGAATTATGGAGTTACATTTTGCCTGGACTAACGAGTCAATGCATTGTCCAACCAGAATTGCGAAACGAACTAGACATCCTGATTCGTAAACGACCCGTTTTATTTCAATATTGTTCTTGATTTTCGATTATATCGAGTGACTGGGTGCGGCCATTTTGTTTGAAGCCAATGCAAGTGATATGTGTTATGGTATGTGATTGGTCAGTAGGAGGGACATAGAAGGGACCTAACTCGTATTAACCACTGGTGGCGCTACGATCGAGCCTGGAAATTCCAGCCTAATTCGGCAAAGGTGGTAACTGGACTTTTAAACTCCCTTGCCTCGGGACAATGAAGAAATACATGTGGTAGCGAGTGATTGAGAGAGTGAGTGGGCTTCACACATTGTACCCATATTGGGAATCGAATCCGGATCTTCAGCGTGACGAGCGAACGCTTTAACCACTAGGCTACCCAACCAGCCCTCCTTTAGAATATACAAATGTTTTGAAGCAGTGGCAAAAAAACTAGTCTGCCTTTTGCACGAATCTCAACAAAGAATATATACCATCGGTCCGTGAGATATTTACGTCAAAAGCCTATTGTTGTACAGTTAAGCAGGCTTGTCTGCCACGGGCAGCTTCAAAGCCATTAGCCTTTCATCACAAACTTTGGTTTTATAACTTTAATCAAATAGGAAATGTTTTCAAAGACTTCCAACAACAGAGAAATTCTCCCCACAATAATATGTATTTTATGATAGACTTTTATAGATAGATATCAAACGTGACAATAATCTCTGAATAATGTATTCAGCTGTTGGCGGTTGTTAGGAGACAGTTAAGACAAATATACAGAGCCCCTTCTGCATAAATAGTCAAAAACATTCAACACTAACAAAACGCATGGCCGACTGGATAACCTACCTGCCCAAGGCAGAAAGAAGGCTCTTACAAGTGCTTTGCTGCAAACAGATAAACCGGAAGACAAATTATTATCAAATATACATTAAGCTCCAGCGATAAATATTGACATCACATATTGTGCGATTCACCTGTGATGTCCTCAACAAGAGCTAGTGAGTTCCGTTCGACAAAATCAATGCATTTGTCATTAAACGTGGTGACCTTACATATAGTTACATCTCTATCTTTGGAGGTTCAGGACAATTTGTCCAAATGAAAGCAAATGCCATTTTGATTTTACTGAGAACGAATTGAGTTAAATACTGAACGTCCTTGAATATAACTTATGTGAAATAGAGACATTAAGGCATTCCCGAAGGCAACAATTATGTTCCTTCCTTGTTTATCTGTACCTTTATGCATACGAGACAGAAAGCGGATGGCAAAATCGAAACAAGGCAGTTTGGCCAAGAGAAGTTTACCTTAAGATTCAGGTGTATCGATAATTTGAGGTGAGATGAGGTGAAATGGGGTTTAACGTCGCGTCCAAGATTATCGCACTTATATAGCAACGTGCATGCATGTGTGTGTGTGTGTCTGCTTGTACTAGTCCGGACTGATGCCGATTTATAGTGCTAGCTCACTGAGATACCATGACGCAGTTTAACATGAATACCCCCCTCAGACACAGTATACTGACTCCGAGTCGACCAGTCCTTGTTTTAGCCCCTTAATGCCGAGCGCCAGACAGGGTAACAACAAGTACCATCTTTTAACGTCTTTTGGTATGACGCGGTCGGGGATTGAACTAGACCACTAGACCACGGAGGCGTTCCGATAATTTGATATTATTCAACAATAGACAATCCCCCACCTCAACTGGAAATAAAAGAGACCAATGAAACAGCCTCATCTGTTTTGTATTTAGATCTATGCTTACAGATTCAGAGTGACAAATGTATGATTGGTTGGTTGGTTTTTTGTTTAACGCCACACTCAGCAATATTCCAGCAATATGACGGCGGCCTGTAAATAATCGAGTCTGGACCAGACAATCCAGTGATTAACAGCATGAGCATCGATCCAAGCAATTGGGATCGATGACATGCATTAACCAAGTCAGCGAGCCTGACCACCCGATCCGGTTAGTTGCCTTTTACGACAAGCATAGTCACCTTTTACAGCAAGCATGGGTTGCTGAAGACCTATGAGAAGATGAATGACTCCAACCTTCCTATTGTCAAGTTCCCCTGTATGTCGAGAAAATATACCAGCAGCTCAAGCTTGGTGGTTACATTTCACAACGTTTGAGGTACATGCTCTTGCTCCAAAAGTGTTGGACAAGGTTACATTTAACGCCGGAAATGGAAGATATGTGGAGGATATTTAAAATTTTAGCCACCAGTGACAAAAATGATGTCCGATTATGACTTTACTATAGGTACCGTGTTCTTGTTTAAACAATTGACAATTCATGGCTTTGCGAAGGGCGCCAGCGTTGGCGCGGTATAGGTACACATTTCGTGAAGAGCTGGTACCAACACTACTTGATAATGATTCAATCAATCAATCAATCTTTATTTCAAGTACTGAAATGGCCATAGGCCTATAGTACATATATACATACAGTAGCAAAAAAAAAGAAAAAGAAAAAGAAAAAAAGATTGATTGATTGATAATGATTCATGAACACACGCTCATGACAGAGTTGGACGATAGATCTCTTATGATGATGGAAAAGGGGCTCTGCTGCCTTTATTCATATAAGGATTGACTGTGTATTTTTTTCGGTTCATCGAGGTATGAATCGAAAAGCCGATGTGCAAACTGTATGAATCCGCGTTGCAAGCGGCGAATCTCGCAAGCGGCGAGAACTGCAACAGTTAGACTGTAGTGAGTGAGTGAGTATGGTTTTACGCCGCTTTTAGCAATATTCCAGCAATATCACGGCGGGGGACACCAGAAATGGGCTTCATACATTGTACCCATGTCGGGAATCGAACCCGGGTCTTCGGCGTGACGAGCCAACGCTTTAACCACTAGGCTACCCGACCGCCCCAGTTAGACTGTAACGAACGGGAAGAAATATGTCCGGGAGAAGGCGGCTGTTTCAAATCACATGGTCAGTTACCGCCAGATTCAATTATTAGTTCACTGAGAGCGGGAAAACACAGTTGGGAAAATGCTAGTAGAAATTAAACCCGAAGACATGAAAGTTGAACCGAGGCGAGCGAGAAATAAACAGGCGAGCGAGCCTGCACGTTTGCTGTTTCATTCATTCTCGGCCTTCGGTTTCAAAGGGTAGTTTGGACAATGAATATGCATGAATGTCGCTAAATGTCCTGTGCATGACGATACATGTGAGCAGAAAGGGAATTCCTTCGACTGTAATATTGGGATTCGCAGCAATAAACGAAGTGCGCCTCGGTGGGCGTGGTTTAATTTTTTACATTCATGAGGAAATGAATGCAATAACACGTGACCAATTCAGCTGATCAGAATGCAGGAATTTCAATGAACACAACGAAAATTTGATTTTTATCTCAACAAATAACAACACTGATCCCTCATATTTGAACAACTCTTGCATTATTGGTAGAGATCTCTGATTCAAGATTCAAACGACATTAAGGGCAGGGATCTCTCAGTTTCATGAACATTTAAATGGCATTACTGGTAGAGATGTTTCAGTTTCAGTAAGTGAATGAGTATGCTTTTATGCCACATTTAGCAATATTCCAGCAATATCACGGCGGGGTACACCAGAAAATGGGCTTCACGGGTGACGAGCGAACACTTTAACCACAAGGCTACCCCACCGTCCCCTCTCAGATTCAACAACATTCCAGTGACGCTTGTAGAGGTCTCTCAATTTCCAGAAAACTCTGGTGACATTACTAGTTGATATTATACATCTGTTTCTCAAGAAGATTCAGGCAACATTACTGGAAGGGACCTCTCGGTTTCAAGAACATTCAAATGTCACTAAAGGTGGAGGTCTCACAGTTTCGAGAATATTACAGGAAGATTCCCATGATATTACTGGTTGAAATCTCTCGGTTCCAAGAACATTCCTTTGAAAATTAATTAAAAATTAATTAATAACATAACTAAAATGACAAGTTCACTTTGATCCATTTATTTGCATCCTCCTCCTCCTCCTCCTCCTCATCATCATATATTGTGTGTTAACAGTAACAAGTGAATGTTCTGTTTGCTTCTTGTCAAACACCACACTCAGCAATATTCCAGCAATATGACAACAGCCTGTAAATAACAAATTACGGACCAGACAAGTCAGTGATTGAAAGGAATGCAAAGACATTCTATCAACCAATTCATCCAGTCCGCCCACCAGATCCATTTGGTCCGCTTGAATGACAAGTACAGTGTGGTGGGGATCAATTACCCAAAGAATGTTACGTGAGAAATATTGCAGCCATATCGGGGCAGCGACAAAGTCTGTAAAGGCCTGTCTTGTCTTCCCTCCCAAAAGTACAACAACGAGCAACGGAAGCCCCATAATGGGCTTCACACACTGTACCCGTGAAACATCTTCATCTGATCATGTAATCATGGGTATTTGAGACTGGAGCTGGGTCCCCCTGAAGCTTGAGCACCCAGGGCAGGAGTGGAGTGTCTCGTGGATGAACAGGTCGCAGTCCAGACAAAACAACTGGCTGCAGCTCTCACATATATACACCTGGAATAGAAGCTACGTGTCAGTGAGTGAGTTGTTATAATATTACACAGTGCTCAGAATAAGCTATTCATCTACTCCCTGCAAACTAATGTCGTGTGGGTTCGAGAGCTTTATAGGACTCAAAAATACCACGATACTTCCACAAGAAAGTGTGATGGCAAATGATCATGATGTAACTGTCATCGTGGAGTTTGGCAAGGTTGACAGAATGTCCGTTTATAATTTCAAAATAAATTGCTGATTTGCTCATCGAATACGCAGGGTTACTTCACAATATTTTGATAGTACCACAAATTTTATTTTTGTAGCGTATTTGTCAAGTTCGTTGCGTATTTGATACGCTTGGATTTTATTTTACTGCGTATTACTGCATTTCTGATGCGTGTTTTACGCAGATATGAAGCTTATCTTGAGCTCTGATTACAGGTCAATATATCACCAGGGGTATAAATCATTTCGTATTTCAAGTTGATGACATAAACGGAACAAACACTCCACTTTCCGTTATTTCTACTGGTCCTGTGAACCCCATCCTGGAAACGGAACAAACACCCCACTTTCCGTTATTTCTACTGGTCCTGTGAACCCCATCCTGGAAACGGAACAAACACCCCACTTTCCGTTATTTCTACTGGTCCTGTGAACCCCATCCTGGATCAATCAGGCAGGGGTGTTTAAAAAGCATGGCGGACTTTTCCGACCTATGATAATAAAGTGCTGGTGTGCAAGTGGGAAAACATCATTTAGTTGCCCTTGACGGTGTTAACTTTGAAACTTAGACGATACACTGAGTGCTTCGAACATAATTTTGAATTACCTCCCTTTACACAAACTCCTCGCTGGATTAGACTGGTTCCCTGTCCTAATGCTTTAATTCTAGCTGTGACTGTCGTGTAGCAGTGTGTGAACAGAAGCAGGGTACCAGTCTACTCACTGGATAAAAATCCCATTTGGAATTCCATGGTTAATTCTGATAGTCACTTTAACATTATCAAGTCGAGATGTCAGTGTTGGTTGGTTTGTTGTTTAACGCAGCACTCATCAATATTCCAGCTATATGACAGCGGCCAGTAAATAATCAAGTCTGGACCAGACAATCCAGTGATTGACATCATGAGCATCGATCCACGCAATTGGGATCGATGTCCATGCATCAACCAAGTCAGTGAGATGTCAGTGTAGACGTTTCCAAGTTAAGAATGTATTTTTTTCGAATTTTTCTGATTGGCTGAACTGTTAATATGTTAACTAATCAAACATTGTGTATCTCTTGATATCATATTTCCAGTTTAACTGACATGGATGATCCTCTGGACAAGTTTTTCAATATAGAAATAAAGACAACTGTAAATATAAACGATAAAAAATGAAAAATAAAAGTGGAAAAGAACAAATCATATGAAATAAAACGGAAATGGATCTTGGTTGGGTTAGGTGAGTTCCAGTGGTTGACCATCGATAGTGACACTGGCTTGTCTAATTGCCTTTTTTCCTTTCTCTGATTTAGCAGAGCAAGTTGAAAATCAAACTGGGCAAGAATAGATTTTAAGTTTACTTTGTTGGAAATTTTGGTATCTGAACACCCCTCCCAGGGTTCGATATTCTACTCACAAGGACACCGTGGAACCATTGTCTCATGTCCAGTTCCAATAACATGATGCAGAACTTGGTCAGAAAATCAAATCAAACTATTCTTAGCATAAGGGGTGAGTGAGTGAGTTGGGCTTAACACCGCTTGGAACTGTATTCCAGTTATATCCCAGCGTGTCCACGTAAAGAAGCCAGAAGTGATGCAGGTCTCAGACGTTTATCACCTGGTGAAACCCACGAGCAGGGCTGACAAACCTAGAAAAATAATCGGGTGAACCGGTATTTGAACCCATGATCATTGGATTCCGGCCAAGCTCCTTCCCAGCGCGTGACACCTTCGTTACACTCCCAGTAACATCGCTGCCACCAGTGTGGGCGCGGCCATTACAAGAATCTCGAAATTTGCCCTCTAATCCCAAATGCAGTAACGTTGATACTTTTGTTTATGTCTTTGGGGATGCCATCATATTTCATTTTGAAAAGGTTTACGACTGACCATATTTTCCAGATGAATTTACTTTGTTGTTTTAATAATCAGATTGGTTCGAGATTGCAGACTAACGGAAAAACAACCAACTTCTCCTTTACATTCTTACTATATCAACAACAAGAATGTTTTAATGAAACAGAAATTCAAATTGACAAACGAAGAAAGCAATTTAGCAGCGATAAGTGTATTTGGCGTCACGACAGTCGTCACTGGTTTGTAAACATAAGGGTCATTCGGCTGCGAGTTGGTTGTGGACACCTATTCACAGTGTTTAGACTGGTGGCAGCGATAGTATAGAGAGCTCCGGGAACGTACTATCGCTGTGAGGAGTTACATCTTAGACAACTGTGCCACCTGTGCCCCTCTATCGATCTTAATTTCAAGGAAAACAACTTTTCCATCTAAATGTGCATTTATATGTCTTCTGATTTAGATAATCCATATAACATTTTGGATTGATGATTTAATGCTGAACTCTTGTTCAGAAAAGACATTTTGATTGGTATTGTTGATTTTTATCTCATTGCCTTTGTTAATAAATTGATGGGGACATTACGTCGCCTCTTTCAACAAGTAGAGGTTGATCATGTTGATGGATACATGTTCTTACCTGGAATGCAGCAAAAATCTGTATTTGACAATAACACTCACGTTTTGTTCTGTGATTTGAATCTGGCAAGAGTAGCACCTGTAACAAGAGGAAACATTGTCCAAAGTGTTGTCGTGAATGAATGATCCAACACACATAACATTTCAACCACATAATGAGTGAGTGAGTGAGTGAGTTGGGTTTAACGCCGCTTTTAACAGTATTCCAGTTATATCGCGGCGTGTCAGCTTAATGTGGGAGGAAAGCCCGAAGTGATGCAGGTCTCAGACGTTTACCACTTCAGTGAAACCCACGAGCACGGGTATGGTGCTTACAAACCTAGAAACATAATCGGGGCGAACCGGGATTCGAACCCACAATTATAGGTTTCTGGCGTGCCCAAGGGACGCAACTCTGCACAGCGAATTGCGGCGCCTTAGACGACTGGGCCACCCGTGCCCCCACCACATAATGAAAAATGATAAGTAAATTACTGACGAAAACTTGGTGATGTGAGGTGAGGTGAGGTGAGGTGAAATTGGGTTTAACGTCACGTCCAAGATTATTGCACTTATATAGCGACGTGCATGCGTGTGTGTGTGTGGCTGCTTGTACTAGACCGGACTGATGCCAATTTATAGTGCTAGCTCACTGAGATACCATGCAGCAGTTTAACATGAATACCCCACTCAGACACAGTATACTGACTCTGAGCCAACCAGTCCTTGTTTTAGCCCCTTAATGTCAAGCGCCAGACAGGGTAACAACAAGTACCATCTTTTAACGTCTTTGGGTATGACGCGGCCGGGGATCTCCGGGCGGACGCTCTACCACAAGACCACGGAGGCTGCACGACGAAACGAGATTTGCTGTGTTTCTGTCTGATCCAATACTGGACAGAGGTATAAGATATACAACATGCTTGATTAACATAGTTTCAACGTGTGCTGTTGGTTTCTCTTGATTTTTGTTTTTGGATAATACATTGTCTCTGAACTAAGCATTTTCAATAATTTTCAAAATTCATGTTGTCATAAATGTGCATATTTTCCTGAGGCATGGCGTTAACCAACTATAAAAGTCCAGTTCCCACTTTTTGCCGAACTAGGCTGGAATTTCTAGGCTTCATAGTAGCGGCACCAGTGGCTATTACGAGTTCTGTCCCTTCTATGTCCCTCCTATTGATCAATCAGATTCCAACTCTCATATCACTTGCATTCACTTCAAACAAAAAGGAGTTGCCCAGTCAAAACGATCTGATCACTAATCAAGAACAAAATTGTAATAAAACAGGTGTTACTCCGCTAAGTGCATCAAATCATTTGCGCACCTTGATTAAAAACATGAAAAGATTTGCAAACTGTCGGTCAATGCACAGTTGGCGGTACACATATTCTGCAGTCAACCGAAATCTGCATGTTGAAATCCATGGTGTTTATGTACCGGATGTCTAGTTCATTACACAATATGATTGGACTATGCATAGACTTGTTAGTCCAGCTAAAATGTTACTCCGGAATTCCAGGCTAGTTCAACAAGGGTGGAAACTGGACTTTTATAGTGAGTTAATGCCCTTCCTTTAGGGAAAATGAAATGTGCATTTCAATCAAGTTTGTTGCTTCGATCTCACTCAGCAGTATTCCATCTGTATCCCCATCCAATATCCTCCACCCCTCTCAACATACCACAGGTCATAAAGCTGTTTGACATTGGAGATAATGACAAAATTGTCCACCATCCTTTTGTTTGTTAGTTGTTTAACGCTGCACTCAGCAATATTCCAGCTATATGACGGCGGTCTGTAAATAATCAAGTCTGGACCACACAATCCAGTGATTGACGTCATGAGCATCAGTCCACGCAGTTGGGATACGATGACATGCATCAACCAACCCACACGACGCCATTAGTCGCCTCTTACAACAAGCATAGTCGCCTTTTATGGCAATCAGGGGTTGCTGAAGACCTATTCTCTATCACTATTGTGGGTGTCCACAATGCAGACTGACTTTGGATTGGCTGACAAGTTTGACACTGGGGTTTCCTTGAAAGCTGGCAGTGGAAACAGATGATGGTAGGACCGGGCGAGGTGCGGGGCAGACACTAGCGTCAAACCTGGAAATAGAAATATATCATACAACAATATAGGAAGAAACTACGTGAGTGAGTGACATCTCAGTGACATCAAAACATGGTCATAAACAAAGGTACTGGTGAAATCTATTTGTTATATCTGTAGTCAGATACTCGTGAAACCTGGTCCACCATTTTGATGTCCCCACAATTCATTCACGTCATCCCATGAAGATCCAGGTCAGAATATATCCTCAGCTGCCCATGCTAGGGCTAAGATGCGACGATGCTTGTCGTAAGAGGAGTCTAACGGGATTGGCTGGTCAGACTCGCTGACTTGGTTGATTCATGCATCGTATCCCAATTGTGTGGATCGATGCTCATGATGTCAATCACTGGACTGTCTGGTCCAGACATGATTATTTACAGTTTGCCTTCATACAGCTGGAATATTGCTGAGTGCGGTGTAAAACAACAAACATGGCCGCCACCTACCACAAGCCTTGCACTCTATGGGCAGCTCACAATATTTGCTCTTGCACTGGGGACAGAAGTAGCCGCTGTTGCTGAAGCCTTGGCTGCCAGACTTTCCATCGGCATGGCTGGAAAATAAATCAGTTATCGGCATTTTGTTCTGATTTCCATCCCTACAAGGAATTAATTGATCGGGTTTGGTTTAAAACGTCAGTCAAGCAATGGAGTATGGGGCCATCTTGTTTCTGACATGCATCAAAACTCCATTACAACAAGAAAGATCTTCAAAACATTATTTATGTTAGGGCAGATCATTGTTTTCTGGGATCAGTTACAACCAATATCAGATGATCCTGGTAGGACAAAGGCCCACAACTCTGCATAGCCACCAGTGAAACCGATAAAGCAGGAACACCAAGAAATATAATATTTGTTTGTGCTCTCCGGAATACTTGGCAATAGTCAAGGAACTTCATGGCAGCTTGTAAATAATTTAGTATCAACCAGACAATCCATACAGTCGGAGTACAATGACATGCAATCAAGAAAGCCAACAAAACTGACCACCGAATCTATAAATCACCTTGTGTGACTGGAACAGGTTGCTGGTGACCAATCCTCACCCACACGGCTTCAGAGACTGGGTTTAACATATCATACCAGTGTCGGCCATGGAACTTTCCTACCAACCCACTGTCTGTTGTGTGGCACCCTGACTATCTGTTGTGTGGCACCCTACCCCACTGTCTGTTATGTGGCACCCTACCCCACCACCCCACTGTCTGTTGTGTGGCACCCTACCCCACTGTCTGTGGTGTGGCACCCTACCCCACTGTCTGTTATGTGGCACCCTACCCCACCACCCCACTGTCTGTTGTGTGGCACCCTACCCCACTGTCTGTTGTGTGGCACCATCCCCACTGTCTGTTATGTGGCACCCTACCCCACCACCCCATTGTCTGTTGTGTGGCACCCTACCCCACTATCTGTGGTGTGGCACCCTACCCCACTGTCTGTGGTGTGGCACCCTACCCCACTGTCTGTTGTGTGGCACCCTACCCCACTGTCTGTTATGTGGCACCCTACCCCACCACCCCACTGTCTGTTGTGTGGCACCCTACCCCACTGTCTGTTGTGTGGCACCCTACCCCACTGTCTGTTATGTGGCACCCTACCCCACCACCCCATTGTCTGTTGTGTGGCACCCTACCCCACTGTCTGTTGTGTGGCACCCTACCTGACTATCTGTTGTGTGGCACCCTACCTGACTATCTGTTGTGTGGCACCCTACCCCACCATCCCATTGTCTGTTGTGTGGCACCCTACCCCACTGTCTGTTGTGTGGCACCCTACCTGACTATCTGTTGTGTGGCACCCTACCCCACTATCTGTTGTGTGGCACCCTACCCCACTATCTGTTGTGTGGCACCCTACCTGACTATCTGTTGTGTGGCACCCTACCCCACCATCCCATTGTCGGTTATGTGGCACCCTACCCCACTGTCTGTTGTGTGGCACCCTACCCGACTATCTGTGGTGTGGCACCCTACCCCACTGTCTGTTGTGTGGCACCCTACCCCACTATCTGTTGTGTGGCACCCTACCTGACTATCTGTTGTGTGGCACCCTACCCCACCATCCCATTGTCGGTTATGTGGCACCCTACCCCACTGTCTGTTGTGTGGCACCCTACCCCGCTGTCTGTTGTGTGGCACCCTACCCCACTGTCTGTTGTGTGTCACCCTACCCCACTGTCTGTTGTGTGGCACCTATCCCCGCTGTCTGTTGTGTGGCACCCTACCCAACTATCTGTTGTGTGGCACCCTACCCAACTATCTGTTGTGTGTCACCCTACCCCACCATCCCACTGCCTGCTGTGTGGCACCCTATCCCACCACCCGACACCCTGGCTGCGTGTCCCTCCTGGGGTATATGTACTGCTGAAAGCACCACCTATTCACCACATACACATGGATGCCGAGAGCACCACCTATTCACCACATACACATGGATGCCAAGAGCACCAAGTACTTACCACATACACATGGATGCCGAGAGCACCACCTATTCACCACATACACATGGATGCCAAGAGCACCAAGTACTTACCACATACACATGGATGCTGAGAGCACCACCTATTCACCACATACACATGGATGCTGAAAGCAACACCTATTCACCACATACACATGGATGCCGAGAGCACCACCTACTCACCACATACACATGGATGCTGAAAGCACCACCTACTCACCACATACACATGGATGCTGAAAGCACCACCTACTCACTACATACACATGGATACCGAGAGCACCACCTACTCACCACATACACATGGATGCAGAGGGCACCACCTACTCACCACATACACATGGATGCTGAAAGCACCACCTACTCACCACATACACATGGATGCTGAGAGCACCACCTACTCACCACATACACATGGATGCTGAGAGCACCACCTACTCACCACATACACATGGATGCCAAGAGCACCACCTACTCACCACATACACATGGATGCCGAGAGCACCACCTACTCACCACATACACATGGATACCGAGAGCACCACCTACTCACCACACACACATGGATGCTGAGAGCACCACCTACACATGGATGCCGAGAGCACCACCTACTCACCACACACACATGGATGCCAAGAGCACCACCTACTCAGCACATACACATGGATGCTGAGAGCATGACCTACTTACCACATACACATGGATGCCAAGAGCACCACATATTCACCACATACACATGGATGCCAAGAGCACCACCTACTCACCACATGCAGATGGATGCCAAGAGCACCACCTCCTCACCACATACACATGGATGCTGAGAGCACCACCTACTCACCACATACACATGGATGCCGAGAGCACCACCTACTCACCACATACACATGGATGCTGAAAGCACCACCTACTCACCACATACACATGGATGCCGAGAGCACCATCTACTCACCACATACACATGGATGCCAAGAGCACCACCTACTCACCACATACACATGGATGCTGAAAGCACCACCTACTCACCACATACACATGGATGCTGAGAGCACCATCTACTCACCACATACACATAGATACCAAGAGCACCACCTACTCACCACATACACATAGATACCAAGAGCACCACCTACTCACCACATACACATGGATGCTGAAAGCACCGCCTACTCACCACATACACATGGATGCTGAGAGCACCACCTACTCACCACATACACATGGATGCCGAGAGCACCACCTACTCACCACACACACATGGATGCTGAAAGCACCACCTACTCACCACATACACATGGATACCAAGAGCACCACCTACTCACCACATACACATGGATGCTGAAAGCACCACCTACTCACCACATACACATGGATGCTGAAAGCACCACCTACTCACCACATACACATGGATACTGAGAGCACCATCTACTCACCACATACACATGGATGCTGAGAGCACCACCTACTCACCACATACACATGGACGGCTTCTCCCCCTGGTCTCGGTCAGCATTCAGCGTGTGGTGGGGGAAGCCTGCATCATCAACACTCAACTTAACCAGGGTTATGAGTCTCAATTTAATCAATAACGGTTGTGTGAAATGCCTAGTTTGACAAAGAACTCATCCTTATTTGGTCACATTTTTTCCCTTTTCACAATAAGGAATAAATTCTTATTTTACAAAGTACCTCAATCTAAGAAGGAAGTTACTCTTGGCTCGCCATTCAAGACCAAATTTGAATCAACCTTGATTCGTTCTTTTTGCTTCCCAAACCATGCTTTTAGAATCTCTTTTTAAATCTTATTTCATTCATGTTAATATTAATCTGCTTCCAAAAACATAAAAATACATAAATGATATTTGTTCAAACAGAAAGAAGATGATGATGATGATGATGATGATGATGATGATGATGATGATGATGATGATGAAGATAATATTTTTACTCACCCATTCTGATCAAAGAGGATTCTGTATTTGACTGAAACAAACCAAAGTACAGTAACATGATGAAAATTCCCAAGCATTAAATAGTGCAAAAAGTACAGCAACATATTTATTTCTCAATGAAAAATAATTATAAGCATACCTCTTGTATTGACATAACAGTGTGTTCCCTTTCCTCGTACATCTTTTCCACACATTTCAAACATATTTGTTTGTGAAACATTTTTGACTTATGACTTATAATCGCAAAGATACTACCGGGTATCATGAATTCAACTTATTGTATCACAAATTTGTTAAATTGTATCAAGTGTAGAGCTTGTTTTCATTTTATCATCATAATCTTTATATATTTTCTTTTTATCCACTTGGGACTTATTCTGCCTCAATTTCCACATCACTGTCATGTTTAGAGTTTGTCCAACAGACACTGTGAGGAGCTTACCGTGGCCGGAGGGGGAGACACGTGTTGGTACAGCAGATCTTTGAAGTGAGACTCGTCTAGAATCACGTTGTACTTCCCTGCAGACAGTTTATCATGATACAGTGGTAATGTCATGGCATACAGAGTGGAATCGGTCTACACCAGAAATATGTATGACCAAAAAAATATCCATTTCAGACAGTGGTCTGGATCAATGAGATATTCGCAAGAGTTACGTCCCTTGCTTTGCTGTCATGGTATGAACATACGCAATTGTTCATTTGTTTGTTGTTTAACGCCGCACTCTATCTACTATCTTTTAACGTCTTTTGGTATGATGTGGCCGGGGATCGAACCCCGGACCTTCCGCTCTCCAGAGAAATGCTGTACCCCTAGAACATGGAGTGAGTGAGTCAGTTTTGGCTTTACGCCGCTTTTAGCAATATTCCAGCAATATCACGGCGGGGGACACCAGAAATTGGCTTCACACATTGTACCCATGTCGGGAATCGAACCCGGGTCTTCGGCGTGATGAGCCAACGCTTTAACCACTAGGCTACCCGATCGCCCCAGTTAGACTGTAACGAACAGGAAGAAATATGTCCGGGAGAAGGCGGCTGTTTCAAATAACATGGTCAGTTACCGCCAGATTCAAATATTAGTTCCCTGAGAGCGGGAAAACACAGTTGGGAAAATGCTAGTAGAAATTAAACCCGAAGACATGGAAAATTGAACCGAGGCGAGCGAGAAATAAACAGGCGAGCGAGCCTGCACGTTTGCTGTTTCATTCATTCTCGGCCTTAACGCTTTAACCACTAGGCTACCCGACCGCCCCCCTAGAACATGAAGGTGATCACAGATGAAGGACGAGCCTGACTCACCATGTGTTTTGTGGCACAGTTTCTTGCACACCCGGACCTCCGCCGCCAGCCCTATCACCGAGCAGCGCACATTCAACTCCTCCAGGTTCTGTGGCCAAGAAATAACAAGTTCTTCAGACAATCACTGACAGAGGCTGAGGGCCAAATATCAGCTCGTGTTCAGAGGGGTCAAAACATATTTTTTTCTAATTTGCACCTACTTGACATTTTATTGCCTGTGACAGCATTTTCACTTTGGTGACAAACTGAATGTCATAATATCTTTTAAAATTTCAAAATTCAAAATGATATGAAAATGAGACTATATATCTTAGGGAGCATCCACTTGAATCTGAGGTGGGTGAGGGTGACTTTTTTAAAAGAATGGTTTGTTCACAAATAGACCCAAAATGAATATTTTGTTAGCAGCGGTGTAAAAAATGAAGTTTATTTGGTGTATTGTTCCCTAACATAAAACAATTGATGCAAATGAATAGATTGTTTGATGTTGCTCAGTTCCCCCAAACATTCCTACCCCCCTATACAAATCAAATGGATGCTGCCCCTAACAATAGACAGGTGCACGACTGGACAACTGAACTTGACTGTCAGTCAGTCAGGTGAGCTGATAAAATACATGAACTCTAATACTTACTTACTTACTTACTTTGGAGATTTAACGTGCGCTTTCCGACTGATGCGTATTTCGCACACGGGCCCGGCCAGGCCATTTATTGTGTTTCCGAAAGGGGCGAGGGTGGTCTGTGCAACCCAAGAGGGGGCTTTAGGGGTTGCTTATATAGAATTTGGGAATTTTGAGATTTGGAATAGATGCCGATGGGGTTGGGGAGGAGAACTAAGGGAGCTGGGTATGGTGGATGATTGTTTGTTTATGTGATTTTGATTTGGTAGGTTATTATGGTTTTAGATGCGTTTTATTAGTTCCGTTTTTATTAAGAATACGCCTAAGGCCTTGAAGTTTTCTAGTTTATTTTGTGGGTTTAGTATTGCTTCTAGAGTGAGAGCCTTGTTTAGATTGAGGGTGGTTTGTAATGCGGTTCGATGTGTTAGGTAGTGTGTGCAGTGGATGAGTGCGTGTTCTGGGGTTTCTGGTTGTTTGCAGTGTGGGCAGTTACCTGTAGTGTGTTTTTTAATTTTTTTTAGGTGGTTATTTAGGTTGGTGTGTCCTGTTTGGAGTTTAGTGATTACTCTGTCGATTTTTTTTGATGGATGGAGAATTTTTGGTTTGGTTAGTGGTTTGCTGAGCACTCTTTTGATTTGGCTATTTGAGTTTAGATATAGGTTATGCCATTTTTTTGTGATTTTTTGTTTGTTTACACTTTTAATTTCTGATTTTGAGATGGGTAAGTTTAAGCTTATTTCTGGGATTTTGAGGGATAGTTTAGCTGCTTTATCGGCGTTTTCATTACCGTATATTCCTACGTGGGCGGGTATCCACAAGAAGGTTATTTGTTTGCCTGCTTTTGTTAGGTCGTTGGAGCTTTTAAGTATTTGATTTATTAATTTAGGTCGGTCATGGGTATTTTTGTTTTGGAGGGCTTGTAGTCCACTTAGGGAGTCAGTAAGTATTAGGATTTTTTGGTTGTTTTTTGATTCTTGATTGTGGAGGGCTGAGGCCATGCCCATTAGTTCTGCCGTGAATATTGATTGGTTATTTGGGAGTCGGAAGGATTGTGTGGTTTTAGTTGGTTGTGTGGTATGGACTCCGAAACCCGTGTGTTTGGAGGTCGGATCTGAGGATCCGTCCGTGTAAATGTGACACCAATTTGGCCAATTTTTGTGTATGTATGCTAGTGTGGTAGTTTTAGCTATGTTTGGGTCGGTTTGTTTATTTATTTGGCTAGCTAGTGTTGTGTCTATTTTGGGTATTTTAAGTTTAGGGGTGAAGATATTTGATTGTTTGCAGTTTTGTTTAAGATTTTTAATTTGGTGTTCATTTAGGTAGTTTGTTATTCTTTGGGATATTGGGGTAAGTAAGGGGTGTTTACGAGCTAGGGCTTGGTTTTTAGGGCTGATGTTTTGGTTTATTAAGTTTTGGATGAGAGGGTTTGATTGGGACGCGGCCCAGAAATTTAAGCTTAGCTGTTCCCTGCGTAGACTTAGTGGCATTTCTCCTGTTAAGGCCTGAAGTGAGGTGTAGGAGGTGCCATGTTGGGTGCGTGTAATGAGTTTGAGAGCCTGATATTGTATTGAGTCAAGTTTTTTAGATAGAGAGTTGTTTAGGGTGTTGTATATGGCGCAGCCGTAGTCTAGTTTTGATCTAATTAGGGATATGTAGAGAGAGAGGAGAGTATCTTTGGAGGCTCCCCAGTTAGAGCCAGTTAGGCATCTTAGGGTGTTTAGGTCTTTACTGCATTTAGTTGTTAGGTTTTGGATGTGAGCATCCCAGGTGAGATGTTCATCGAAAATAAGTCCTAAGAATTTGGTTTGTTTTTGAAATTTGATTGTTTGATTGTTTAGCTGGAGGATTGGGGAGGCGGGTTTCATTTTTTTATGTTTGAATACTATTCCTGTTGTTTTTTCTGAGTTAAGGGAGAAGCCCCATTTGTCAGCCCATTGTTGTATTTTATTAAGAGATTTTTGGAGTAGATTTTTGGCCATTTTCATGCTTTTAGTGCGGATCCAGATGGCTCCATCATCCGCGAATTTTGATGTGTTTACTTTAGGGGATAGACCCTCGAATAGATCGTTTATCATTATATTGAAGAGGGTGGGGCTGAGGATACTGCCCTGTGTGAACTCTAATACAAAATATCAAAATAAGTATTTTCTAGATTTGTCTCAGTTATGCAATTAATACTTCTAATTTCAATATATTGGTGGATCAAAAATACCATAGTGTCGATTCTCATAAAACACTGTGCGCGCGCACTCACGCATATACCTGCCTTTATTGTGGCATCAATGTCGCCAGGATCACACGTTGACAAACTCCCCAACACTACCAGCACTTCCCGACTTGCGTGACTTGGCATATGTCTGCAATTGGATAAAGGGAAATATTACAAGATACTGTAAATCTTGAAATTAATGCGAGCGTGAATTAAACGCGAAAAATGTGAGTGGTCTTAACTCGCATTATTAAACATCGATTTATATCAACAATAAGACATAGACATATGCTGAAAACAAACAACTATGTAAAACAGTTTATTGAGTAGCACTTGTAACAAGTATGTAAACAATGTCATTCAAACACAAATTACATCCTGAGAATTGTCACTGCTGGGGTTAAGACAAGCGATCTACTTGCTCATGTCATCACTTATCACACCTGCAAGTCCAGACAGACACCACCCACGCAACACTGTGTCTGTTATTTGCGAGTGCGTCAGACTGCGTCACAAGCCAGCGTGCATGCATTGTTTAAGCAGAAGTACTCTTCTGGTGCTAATAAGCTGTGCTATTTGGTGTGTGATTGGATTAATGTAAGGTTGGATTAAGGTGAGGATTCTCCTGTATTGTCTTTAGATATAAATCCACTGATGCTTCAGAGGAGAGGGGTGTCGCATTCATATTGAGTCGCATTTTTGGCTAGGGGCCAGCGGTCGCATTCTTTTGGAGACGCATTGATTTCATGATTTACAATATTTCTTTCATTTAGCAACACGGTACCAGTTTTGGTACCAGTAAAATCCTAGATATTTTTTATATTTGAATACTTATCCTCCATTACTCCATAATGCATTTACTTCTTGTTTTTTATAGAGAAAGAGCTGTGTGAGGTCCAGCTGAAGAAGAAGTTGTTTGAACTAGGTGTGTGGCGAACCCTATCACACAGCTTCAACATGAACATGGTAGGGGTGATGCCACGTGTCATCACATTACCGCTGTCAGCCAAGGAAGAAAGGCTGATGTTTTGAAACATCTTTATTATTTTCTTCAAGATATACCTTTCATTTAGCAAACAAGCTGTTGTGATATAACAGTGCAAACTGCTGAGGTTAACAACATTCACACGTCAACTATACCAGAGTTTGAGTAGGCCACACATTTTAAATTTTTCATTTCACAGGCCCACCACCCCCACTGAAAAGAAGCTGGTCGAAGAAATAAATTAAACATAATAATATTTATTTTTATCATGTTTCCCGTTAGTAATATAGACCCTCTCATACAACATAAAATGTTATATATATACATATATATATGCCATATATTTCGCAAAATTTCGCAAACAAATGACAAACAAGAAGTTGACATCAGCCAATCAGATAGCAGCTTTCACGAGCACGACAGCACGAGTTTCAAACTACGTTTTAAAAATATTTTGACAAAGTTATCGATTCAAAATTTGAAAACTGAACAAAAGACTGGAATGGCAATATATTTGCGATTTTAGATATTTTTCAAAAGTCAAAAGATTCTGTAAAAAAATTAGGAAGAATCAGTCATGAAGTCATTTACCATTCCTGTGAAACAAAAAGCACAAATATGGTGCCAGCATCATACTCATGAAGAATCTCGGAACACAAGATCCAACATATCCTGGCACAGCTGTGGGGTACAAGAGTAATGTGTGCCAATTGGTGGCGCCTGGGACAACTTGGTCAGCCATGACACCTGACTACAAAGAGTTCACAGAGAAAAACACAAAACAAACAGGACCCACTTCAAAGTCTGCATGGCCAGTTCCATGGAGTTCTGTAAAGACGGCTCGCCTTGACACGCTCTGTCTGATAATCCTTGAAGAGCTGTGATGTGGCGCCTTGGGTTGCCTGAAGATTGAGTGAGTGAGTGAGTGAGTGAGTGAGTGAGTATGGTTTGAGCAATATTCCAGCAATAACATGGCAGAGGACACCACTCATACATGTCTATGTTCAATGTTCATACTATTCTCTTTATCCTCAACAACTATTCGTGGGATAATCTCGAGTTTGGACTATCAGTGTATGAAATATAGGTGAGGTGAGGTGAACTGGCTTTAACATTGTGTTCAAGATTATTGCACTTATAGAGCGATGTGTGTGTGTGTGTGTCAATTTCATGGTGCTCGCCCATTGAGATACCAGACACAGTGTACTGACACCAAGCTGACCAGTCCTTGTTTTAGCCCCATAATGCAAAGCGCCAGACAGGGTAACAACAAGCACAGTGGGATCGAACCCTCGGCCATCCGCAAACCAGACGCTCTACCACCAGATAAAAAATCTAAATTCCACATCATCATCATCATCATCATCATCATCATCATCGTCAAACAGGCAAGGATTTCATGTGGACAAACCATTAGATCATAATCAGTTTGCATCTGGATTTCAAACCTACAATAATCTGATACTGGATAAACAAAAGTCACATTCACAGTCTTAAGCCATTACCAAGATCATAACCAGGGCGAATCTGGTATTCAAAACCCAATATCAGCACTGCCTGGCAGTACTAAGGGAGACAACTCTGCATTGGAAACTACCAGTGTCATAATCATATATCAGCAATATAGGTCATGCTAACTATTCAGTCT
Source organism: Haliotis cracherodii (assembly GCF_022045235.1). Classification (NCBI taxonomy): domain Eukaryota; kingdom Metazoa; phylum Mollusca; class Gastropoda; order Lepetellida; family Haliotidae; genus Haliotis; species Haliotis cracherodii. The sequence goes on from NW_027266277.1 coordinate 599,578, forward strand.
TATATAAATGTACCTCCAAGTTCTGTGAGTTTTTCTGCACGCTTGTTCCGTGTGGTGAGAATGCCCAGCTGGCTGATGGGGTTCTGATCAAAGTACTCTTCAATGAATTTCTCACAAAGCTGCAACAATGATAATATCCAAGACTTGACTGATAACAGTGAGGGAGTGAATCAAGCATTTTTGAATTATTGCCATACATGGCTCACACAGAACATTGTAGACATTCATACCTTATGGCAACAACTCCATGAAAGTTCAGAGTTATTTGAATAGGAAGTCCAGTCTTTGAAATTTATGATATTTCTTGGAGCCTTGAAGATTTCTGTTACAGTATCTTAAATTAAGGTCTAGGGCTGTGACGAGTCCAAATTAACTACGCGGGTACTCGACACACTATTACCCGGCCCTACCCGGATACCCCCTATAGGTCTCAAAGTTGGGTACAAAATGTCGGAATTGTTTTACTGCAGCACTGGCAAAAACTAATTAGATACATGTATAAAACGATCTGATCATGCATACACTGCAGTTGACAGACGCTTTATCCTCACTCGAACATATAAAAGTCAGAACGAATGCTTGCATTGTGAGAAAAAAATGCAAACATTAGCAATACTTGTAGTGTAACCATTGAGTTTCATTGTTAATGTCATTACAGCATATCACATGACAGTGGACTAACCACGGATCAGGGTAGTCATATGACTACACGGGTCCTACTCAGGACCCACCCGAACCGTGTCCCCGAGCATCCCAGTCCCAGCGCTACTAAGGACCTAATACATCTTTCATTTTCAACTTTAATGTTTAGGAAAGTGACCCCTGGAAGTTTTCACTCAAACACTGAAAAAGCTGAATTCATCACAAATAGTAAAAGTAAAGCATGCTTTTACCTTTATGGTAGAGAACAGTCTTGTTGGTTTCAGATCTTGATCATTCATTGAGCTTGACATGTCAATTATCAAATAAAGATGTCGCATCTGAAGAAAACACAATTTTAAAAACATGGGCACAATGTTAATACATAGAGAACCCACCCAAGTGTCTTTTGATATCAAATGTATGTTCACCATATCAGCATGTTTACTTCCCTTGGGTTTTTCTCTCCTACATAGCCTTATTATTGTTATATGGCAATGTAGTTTTTTTGTTAACAATGATTGCAACTGTATTACATTGTTTCTGTTGAGATTCAGTAGAAGTTCATTCATTGTATTTGGACAATGATTAGTTGTCAGGGATGTAGTACAATTTAATGTAAGCAGTGGTGAGGAAGTTAGTATATTTAGATGCTCTAATTATCTTTAAACTTCCAGAACAGCATGGATGGATGCCAAGCATTGTGGAAACATGTGGAATAATCTGTGACGTTCTAGTGACACTGGACTGGTCTGGCACTGTGTAGAAAGTGCTCGAAGCTGGTTAGGCTATATAAGTGGAGCGGGCCCATCCCTGTCTCATCTGACATTTCATCTGACATTACATCAAGACCACCTTTGTATGAAGATCACTTATAACTCAGATACCCAGCCTAGGCCTATATCGGAAACTTAACCCCTGTTGCGGATAGGTGAATATTATTATCACTGAACTATTTGATATCACCACTGCCATCATATTTTGTATTTGATACTGCCATTCAATATTGAACAACCATTCTATTGAATACTGCCATTGTAATTGCTGTGCAGTAGTTTGCACTGATTTGTAAACCAAGTTAATTGAGTAATACAACTGTTGATATTATATATATGTTGGTGGTTTGTTGGTTTCACATTAAATTCATTAGATACAGATTTCTTGGTTAACACTTTTGTTTTAATTTAGGAATCAACATGTAACACGTACCAACACCTGAAGCCAGAGTTTGAAACTTACATCAACGAGTGTTGATATATTTGATATAAAAAGACACAAGGGTGAAATTCTATTTACGATTCCACATCATTCTTCCCACTACTTCAGTTTCCAACAGTAATGTCCAGTGTCTTGAGTGTAACAAGTACAGTCAGCTTGGGAGGCAGAGAGATGAGGGATGTCATTTGATTGTGACATCATGGTAACCGATGAGATGAGATGAAATTTCTCTGAAGCAATATCACCTTCATCTAACCCAAGCTATATCTCCTGTTTTGGATGATGAATTATTATTTCCCAGGGAGATTTTTGCGGAAGCAAGTTCCACAATTTCCACTAAATAAATGTTCAGATGTTAACCACTTTGGTGAAACTTATGAGAATGAGTATGGTGCTGACAAACAAAAAAAAAACATTATCAGGGTGAATCAGGATACGAACCCAGGACAAAACGATGTAAACTGGTGCTGCCACACCTAGAAATTATCACAGAAAACCAGGACTTGAAACCACAGCAATAGGTTTCAGGCATGTCTACAAGGACAAAGGGATACAAGGTGTGGCACCTCAGACGACTCAGCCATCTGTTGCTCCCCTTAAAAAAGGAAGGTTCAAGATGCTGTGTGGAACTGGAAGTTGTCATTACCATTCCCAGCCGTATATTTCCGATCTTCTCCAGCAGCCTCCTCTTCTTGGCCTTCTGGATGATGTCATCCACGCTGGCCTGTAGTGAGCCAGCATCATCCTCGATCAGGGCCTCCCTGAAACACAGAAAAGTGTACTTATGATAATGATGATGATAACAATCAAACTAATAACAACAAGAAGAACAGCAAGAATAATAATACGTCCATTTATAATGCATTCGACTCCATTCACCATATGAATGCTCATGGCGCTCGCTATTATAATCCCCGTCTTTGAAAAGTGTGCACTCAAATCTTGAAGCCATATTTCTAACTAAATCACTTGTCTGAGAAGACAACTTCAATAAACAAACAGATGAAGCATGAAGGCCAAACATATAGACATCAACATTTCCACATGAGCTTTAGGCTTAGATGACGAAGATGATCATGACAGGTAACTATTTTATTTCAAATTATTTCAGTCTGATTTGTTTTTGGTTCATGGACTAGTGTTGTAAAATGCAGTGGAATGCGACAAAATACGAGACATTGATAGATGACAATATTTGTGGATGATAGATGAGATCCAACAATATTAAGAGAAACAAAGAATGAATAAACATCGCCAAATCGTACAAAGCGTATATATTACTACATAAAACGTTCTCATCGTTATTAAAAATATGAGGTGTCTTTTTCGTTAGACAATAAGTCGCCGTTTACGCCAGAGGAAATCGGTGACGTTTCGTTAACCTGCTCTGTGACAATGTCAACATTAACTGGCATAAGCGTTCAGTACCAAGTTTTTTCATATTCTGTTTCCCATCTATATCCCTTTTCATCTTCGTCTGCCATGGTCGGATGTTACTCTTCGTTATACAGCACTAACCGAGGTGTGTAATTTGAGACTAAATCAAAGAATACGATCTCTGTAAGAAAACAAGAATCACGCCGAAACAGTAGTCATCGAGAGTTACGTCCCTTCGCGTCTGCACAAGCAAGCTCCTCGCAGCAATATCCCTAGACTGGTTTAAGTGCCCAAGAGCGTTTGCGCTCCTTGCGGCACTATTTTATGCAGATCCAAAGGACAGGCTACCATTCTACCGGTAACCCAAAACGGACCATCACTGTGAGGAGCTTGTTTTATGCAAAGCTAAATATTTTCGTATTTTCAACTAGATAATGTTGATGTTTTTTTTAAACTATTCCTATTGAAATATGTTTTTTGAACTTTTAGATCATAATACTTTCTCTAAATCGACACATACTTTTCTCCACATGACGTTATACAGAATGCGAAACCAAACTTCCGTAGGTGCAACACAATTTGCTTCTTTCGTCAGACTGGAACGAAAATGGGAAAAACTGTAGTTCCTGAAACATGTTAACCGTTCTATTACGCGGGCACTTCGGGTTAGTTTTGTTGGCGAATTCTTACTCTCACATAGACGCTTGACCAGATAATTACAATCCATGGCATGATCATACACTGTTTACATTTGAAATGTATTATATTCTCACTAAACTTTCAAGATCAAGGATTCCTGGCAATGTCATTTACAGTTATGTGATATTCGGGATGAATACTCAGCTTCATGTCATCTGGTCAGAGGGCTGTATCGTAAATCAGAATGTTCTGTTTTACAAATCGATCATTGATATGTTGCACAGACAGGCATATGACAGCAAATTTCAGGGGCCGGTTACCGGTTCAATTGTATGCTACTAGCAGTGACACAGTTGGTTGTTGGTTTGTTGTTTAACGCTGCACTCAGCAATATTCCAGCTATATGACGGCAGTCCTTAAATAATCAAGTCTGGTCCAGACAATCCAGTGATTATCATGAGCAGTGATCCACGCAATTGGGATCGATGACATGCATCAACCAAGTCAGCTAGCCTGACCACCTGATCCTGTTCATCGCCTCTTACGACAAGCATAGTCACCTCTTACGGCAAGCTGGGTTGCTGAAGACCTATTCTAGCCCGTATCTTCACGGGTCAGCAGTGACACTGAGAAACCTGGATCTTTATTTTATGGAGTCACTTTCTGCCACAGGTTTCCCATAACATGCGTTGGCATTTACAGTTTAGATAAAATACATTTTCTTTCTCATATGTTGAGGTGTCATTAGTATCATGTGATATAGTCAATACAGTAGGCCCCTGCCTGCCTGGAGTCTGACGGTCAGGACATGATCTTTTATCGCCACCAAGGACACCACCTTCATAAGTCCTATTGTAGGGTCTTGCTTGGTCGACTCCATCACGGTTCTCAGCTGCAGTAGGCCCTCACTCTAATGCTTTTAAATGCCTGAGATCTACTTCAAAATAAGCACAACATGATCTCAATGCCCCAACGGCTACCATTGGATCAGTGAACATAAGTTAACAATAATCATGACTTTAATCCCTTTGGGAATAATATCATGATTATTGTTGACAAGTTGTTGGTTATGATCATCACAGAAAAACGGTGTTGTCAGTAATGTGTAACATTTGATTCTTTTCTGATAATTTTGATTCATTTTAATCTAGAAATGGACTTTTATACTGACAGTTTACACCATGACAGAGTTACAGATAAGCTGCATATTTGCGTAAAATACCAAAAAAAATAATAATAAAATATATAAAAAATATTTCAACCCAATTACTTTCTATTAACTTTCATACAGAAACACATGCATTAAATGAAAAACTAAAATGTATAAGAACATACTTTCTGATTCCAGCCTATATTTGGAACTGTTATATACGGCTAAAACGTTTCATTTTGTTTAAAATCTCAAAATGTTTACTCATTTTGGGAAAAACCCAATAGAGTGATGAATAGATAAGTGAAAAAAATATTTGTTGCCCAATGAAAAATGTAATAACCCAATTAAAAACTCAATTGCTCAAAAAGTTATCTTGAGCTCTGTAATGATATTGCCACATAATGTCAGTAAAAGACATGATTCATATTCCTGAACAAAATGAAATGTTGCCTTGCAAAAATGTTTCTGAATATCTGCAAATGAAATTTCAAGAGACTATATCACATATGAATTGTTGTAATACATGATATATAAAGTGTTATTATCATGATTATATTTGCAGCCTTTTATATCTAAAGAAAATCTCTGCAAACTAATTTCAAGAGAACACATTCATGATTTTTTTCAGCCCGTATTGTGGACGCTGTGTGAAGAAGTCACTAGCAGTTGCTCACAAGAGAGACCTCCATGTATGGCTGAGGACACAGACATCAGCAAATACTGCAGTCTTGAGGAACATTGTCTCCAAAACACAAACCCATAGACAGATACTGGCACTACAACCTCGAAATGTGTATCAGATATGTAACTTCTCAGCCCTCAGGATTGCCAGGCCTATACTCAGGGCCCCTTCTTCGCCTTACAAAGTTATCGTCTTCTCCCAGAGGGACATGTCGGTCATTGGACGACTGGCTGGTGGCTTCGGGCGCTTCCTGAGAGTTCGATATCTGATACTGACGGGCGCGGTTGGGGGAGGAGTGGCGGTCAACAAGGTTGGTGGACAGTATGGGTCAATATCAGTCTGTCAAAAGACTTTTGAGCATACTAGCAGGAATTTGTCTTTCTGCTTTCTTTTCTGTAACCATAGTAACAGATTAAGATTAAGTAAACATATCAGTTGACAAAGGAAATTTCATATCAATTATGACTCAAAAAAGACTTATGTTTACTGCTGTCAAAATATGATATTTGGATGATTTGAAATGAATCCGAAACTTATCCATTTTACACACTTTCACAAAAGGGGACATAATCCGTATCACTTCAATCTCATTAAAATCAGATCTTAGTTTTCGCTACCGCTAACCAAAAATCTGAGCACCTCCCATTACTGGTCACGTCAGAACGACCTTTCGCGAACATTGACCAACCAATGAAATGGCAGACAAGAAATTGACATTTGCTAATCAGAAGGCAGCTATCTCGAGCTTTACGGCACTTGTTTCAAACTGGCGACTACGCTTCAAAACATATTTTAATGTATTCTCGATTAAAAAATTTAAAACTGAACAAAACAACATTCTGGAATGGCTTATAGATGGTCAAGATTGTATGGATATAATCATAAAACCTGTAACTGTCGTTCCGAATACCACGTGTTAAATATTTCGTGGTTGCATGATTAGAAAATACATTCTGACTGTCACTTTCATGATCTGGTAAGCGACGCTGTGATTGGTTGGATGAAAGGTCATGCTGACGTGACCCATAATGGGATGTCCTCAGATCTTTGTTTAGTGATAGCGAGAACTAAGATCTGATTTTAATGAGATTGTTATCACTTTCATTTAGGAGATAAACATACTGTGTTTTCAATGTAGAGCTAGGTTACCTGTAGATTTAACCCCGCTAAATTGAATTTGGAACCGAACGCGCAGCGTGAGGTTTCAAATGTTAAATTTAGCGCGGTTAAATCTACAGGTAACCTAGCTCTACATTGAAAACACAGTATGTTTATCTCCATTCTACCATGACTAAATAAAACGCGAACTCTTTGGTGTTAGTAAATATACTGAGTGAAGCGGCATGGGTTGAGTTCAGTGTTTTAAGTGGGTTATCGATCTGAATTGCGGAATCACCGAACAAAATATGGTGCTGTATATACACAAGCAGTTTGTTTACACCGTAATACTTCACTCGAACATATGACAGGCATTAAAAGTATATAATCACGGCAACTTGGTAAGCTAACATGAGGTGGGCATCCCTAAAGAAAACAAAGCAAGCTTTGCAAGGCTTTCGCTCTACATTGCGCGTCACCATTATGACATCATATCGCTCATTGTGACGCAAAAGATATGACGTCACAGTCGTATATAGAAAAGCGCCAAAATTCCAAGCTCTCTGTTGTCTCCAAAACGTAAATACATTCCCTTTGTGGATTTCTGTCGTATTTTTCTGCACGAAATGTATTGCCACACATCCTTTGAATATTGTAGTAACCGCATCTGTGCATTTTGTAACCTGTAATTGTAGATACAATTATTTGAATATGCCTACCGACAATGACTGAAAATAGTACTATTCTATCAATTTTAGCTTCCGCGGTGATGCGGTCGTCAAACCAGCTGTTTCAATCAGAGGGGTTTATTGTGATTTAATAGCCTCTGATTGACCAATCAGAATCGAGTAAATTACAAATTAAATTGTTGTTTTTTAATGTTTTCTGCCTTCTGTTCTTGTGTTTTCTTGGGGCACAGAGAGCCTCATCATCAAAGGGATCGCAAATTGCTGTGCAGAGTTGTGTGCCTTACTTTTGTCAGGATCCTGTGGTTGAAAGTTTGAATCCCCGATTGGCCCAGATAATCATCCTTGGTCTGTTGGCATTTTCCTTTTGGATTTACCCAAGTGGTAGAAGTCTTTGGCTTTGGCCTTTCTCCACACCAACGGGATTCACTGTCATATTACAGAAATACTGTTGAAACGGGCGTTAAATCCATCTCATTTATGCTTCTGTTTTCTTATTTCACCATTGTGTCATGAAACCTGCATCACTTCGGGCTTTCCTCCCACATCAAGGTGACCCGCTGTGATATAACTGGAATACTGTTCAAAGCTGCTCTAAAACTCTAACTTCTGTTTTCTTACTTTTCTATTTGTTGTTTTTTTGTAGAAGATTGACAGTTGGAAAGAATACTTTCCTGACCTAGACTGGATGAAAGAATACATTCCTGAATCGGAGGCTCTGGCCCAGCTTGCATCCAGCATCCGAAATTTCGCCAAGCACACGATGGAGACAAATGAACAAATGGTTAATATCCTCGTTCCACTTGCCATGCTCTCCATCCGTACCATGCTCACTGATGTACATACTTTCATTCAAACTAGGCCCGTGAAGATCCGGGGTAGAATAGGTCTTGAGCAACCCATGCTTGCCGTAAAAGGCGACTATGCTTGTCGTGAGAGGCGACTAAGGGGATGGGGTGGTTAGGCTCGCTGACTTCGTTGATGCTTGCATCGATCCCAATTGCATGGATCGATGCTCATATTGTCAATCACTGGATTGTCTGGTCCAGACTCGATTATTTACAGACCGCCGTCATATAGCTGGAATATTGCTGAGTGCGGCGTTAAATAACAAACAAACAAACAAAATCATTCAAACTAAAACGTACAGGCTTGATTTGGGGAGTTTGATTTACCTTGCATGTTGACATAAAAAGCTAGTTGCACCCTGGTCACATTAATCTTTCACAGTTGAAACATTGATGCGTTAACTGTTCTAAAAGTACAATCTCAGATCTCTGATGACTGTGTCATGAATTATATAGAACAGGGATTTGTGATATAATATGGTAAATAAAGCTAAGCGGTGTTGAATGTGTTCAAAGATTTATGTTATGTGCACAAGTAAGGGTTGCATAAACTTTTGATTTTCTTTTACATGTATTCACTTGGTGCATGTAGACATTTTTTTTATGTTGCATTTTTCAATAATAGATTGCATTGGCGCATGTCATATGTAGCTAATTTGAGCCGTGAAGTAGATCATGTTACATGCAAATTTAAGAATGATAATATTTAATTCTAATTCTAATTCTAATTCATGCACAAGCAATTCTGAAAATTAATAATATAAGTTAGGCTTAAAAAATAAATGAATTGGTTCTCAGGCAATGACTTTTGAAAATAAAGTGCAGGCGGGTGGTGTTTTTTTGTTTTTTTTGTGCTTGTAGTATGTAACCAAATAAACAGATGTGTACCATCAACCTGGGAAAGTGCCTCCTACATAAACAACCATACAAACTCCTATGGTCACCATGACCATAACACAAGATGCGCAGTCAAGTAGTGCACATTGGGAAGTAACTGTGCTATATTGGATCACATTGTTTTTATGTATTAGTATTTTTTTTTTTTTCTTTAAAATGGAAATAAAAACGAAGCATGTGGCAGACTTTATGATGATGCGGCTGGTGCCTGAGAACCAAGACTATTGGGTTTTTTAGCCTTAGTTTGCATTGTTTGAAGATGCAGGAAGTCTACAGGATCTAAAATCAGGGCTCCGGGGTAGGCTGGGGTAGAATGGCAGTCTACGCTTTTTGTATGGGGTATCTTATCCATTGGGTGGTCACATTCGGGGACTTGGTAGATAGTGTGTACGGGTACCCTGACGACAGGGATAGATGCTCATGACATCAATGCTTGTCAAAAGAGGCGACTAACGGGATCGGGTGGTCAGAGTCGCTGACTTGGTTGATGCATGTCATCAATCCCAATTGTGTAGATCGATGCTCATGGTGTCAATTACTGGATTATCTGGACCAGACTCTAGTATTTACAGCCAGCCGTCATATAGCTAGAATATTACTGAGTACAGCCTTAAAAAGCAAACAAACAAACAAACAAAACGTCAATCACACAAGATATTTGAAAAGTTGACAGTTTATCATTGTTGAATTCTGTTTCAGAGTTGGCTGAAAACCAAACTGTCCGACAATAAGAAGGCGGTTGTTGATTGGCTGAGTCAGCACTCTCCACCTGACCTTGGGTCAACGTTGGTGGAAGGTAAAACCGGTAAATGTCGTCATCAGCTTTTGCGTCAAGGTCCAAGGGAGATAACTCATGTCAGGATTGTTGCACTTCAGGGACTTTTCAATCCTGTAACATTTTTGGACTTGTGACATTCCAGTATCTTGTGACTGCCCATGACTGCATGGCTTTCATATATATCTCACTGTCATTAAAGCCAAATCCTTTACTCCCAACATGATATCTCACTGCGTGAACAATTGAAGACACCTCCAGTAAGCATTGAGACTTTTATATTCGTAGCACAAGCAAGTGAAGCGTTCAGACAAGTATGTTTAATAATTGTATCTCGAAAACGTATATGGTCAGGATTGCCGAATGCAAAAAATTAAAGCTGTGGTTTTATATTGTTGATATCGTAAGCATCCTGTCGTTCTTGCAAATCAGTGGTATCTACAACATGAGGGTTTTCTATCAAGGCTATATTTTTGTTCTGTGGCAGTGACTCAGATGCGCTAAAGAACCCACTTATCCTTTAGATTGAGGCTCTCAGTTTCCTCATTGTTCAACTGATGGCTGATGCAACCTCCTATGGAGGGGATGTCAGATATCTTCATGCAGATCTTATCAGAAATATGTTATACGTCGGAGGCGAGTGGTATGAAACCAAATGAGGAACTCATAAAACCCCATGGACCCTGAGTGATACTGCTTCAACAAATTTATCTCACAGACATGTTTTAACATGACATTGTAAGAGAATTGAAAGAAGTTGATAGACCACAGCTTTTAGAACGAGCCGAGGTTGTGCTGTGTCGCGTGACTTTCATTGACACGCGCAGCTTCTCTCTGTCCGAAATCCACGCAATATTTTCTTTTTCGCAGCATAGAACCTTGTAAAATTTGAAGAAAGCAGAATGAAACATGTATCACCATGTATCATGTATCCCAGAAACTGGATATTATTTTTTTCGTATAATTTTCATTAGAGTGTAATAGTATCACCTGGACTTATTAGCTGAGCTTACTAGTATAAACCAAACAGAATCTTACTAGACTCTGGCTTCAGGCTTGTGGCAAAGTCGCAGATTGTTGTGTGGAGGTAAAATTGTCATCATGGAAGTGAAGTGCATTTCCTTCGCTATATTAATTATAATCTCACAACTAACATGCTTTGCCTGTAACATATCCAAGATACTGTCTTAGGATCAAAACAGTCAGAGTTGATTTTAATGTGCTTTTAATAAAATATATAATCAATAATGATTCACTGAAATGATATGAGTTATCTCCCCATGCCTTTCACCTGATAACCCAGCCTCTCTTTGGTCTGTATCTTTTAGTTTGCTCTTAATCTGTTACATCTCAATTACTGCTTTGTTACCATGGTTACAGTTGTCAGTTTCTTTTTATAGTTTTGGTGTTTCCATCTATTTGTTTTCAGTGCACATTGACTGCACATCATTTTGCTTATTATTCAATTGTCATTTAAGTAAGTCTAGTTTTCAACAAACTTGTCTCAAATTTAAGATCTTTGCAGTGATACAGAAGTGAAAAGAAGTGTTTCAGAAGCATGTTCTTCATAATCATTCTTCTCATCTGCCCAGGGAGTGGATGGTCCGGGGTTGATCCCTGGCCGTGTCAGACCAAAAGACATGAGAAGATGGTACTTGTTGTTACCCTGCCTGGTGCTTGGCATTAGGGGCTAAAACAAGGACTTGGCAGCTCAGAGTCAGTATACTGTGTCTGAGTGGGGTATTCATGTTAAACTGCAGCATGGTATCTCAATGGGCTAGCACTATAAAATCGGCATAAGTCAAGATTCGTACAAGCAGCTACACACACACACACACACACACACACACACACACACACACACACACGTGTGTGATTGCATGTCGCTATGTAAGTGCAATAACCTTTAATGTGATGTTAAACCCTGTTTCACCTCACTGATTGTTGATGCTATTATATTGAGTTCTTTTTATTTGATTTCCCATTCTAAAGAAAATTTGTGCATGTGTTTCATGTAATACCTGTATATCAACATTATATGTTTTGCTATGATAAAACAGTGATGTGTATCTATTGACTGCATGCTCATTTATACATATCATTATCAATAAGGTATCCACAATATTCATATGGTAATGGGAGGCACGAGTGGCCCCGTCGTCTAAGGCACCGTGATACGCTGTGCAGAATTGCGTCCCTTGCGCACGCCAGAAACCTATGATTGTGGGTTTGAATCCCGGTTCACCCCGATTATGTTTCTAGGTTTGTCAGCACCATACCTGTGCTCGTGGGTTTCACCAAAGTGGTAAAAGTCTGAGACCTGCATTACTTCGGGCTTTCCTCCCACATCAAGCTGACATGCCGTAATATAACTGGAATACTGTTAAAAGCGGCGTTAAACCCCACTTACTCACTCACTCATCTGGTAATGTTAATTATGTGTTATATAAATTGTGATTTTTAAGGCCAGACTTGTTTATTTGTTGGTTTACGGATTTCAGTTAAGAAATCCTTGTCGATATTAGTGATGGGATTTTGGCCGGACTTCTGTGTCGCAATTTATTGCAATTATTTCTATGAACCTTATGCTTAAAAAAAATAAAAGAATTAGTTCCCAGGCAATGACGTTTGACAAAATAGTGCAGACGGGCGGGGTTTTTTTGTTTTTTTTTCATTTTCAAACTATCATGTAACCAAATGAACAGTAATGTGCTGTCAACCTGGCAAAGGGCCTTCCTACATAAACAAGCATACAAACTCCTATTGCTGCCATTACCACAACATGTGGTTCACAGTAAAGGGAAGTAACTACATAACTTAAGATTCTTATGGGTTTTTTTTTAAAATGGAAACAAAAACGAAACGTGTAGTGGACTTTATGATGATGTGGCTGGTACCTGAGAACCAAGACTAATTGCTTTTGGCCTAAATACATCAGAATTCCCCAGCAAATGTTTTTTACAACTTTGTAGTCGTCTGCAATTTTTTTTGATGATGCTATGATCACAACAGTCGTAACAGAGGTATTGTGTACAGGAAGCTAGTCACAAATAGTTTCGCTTTTTCGATCCCAGGAATCAAGTTGCTAATTTCTGAATTTGAACATTTCATTCTGACTTGTCACTTATGTAAGTTTTGCCAACAAGATGATAATATGTTTGATTTTCAAAAATGTTATATACTGATACATTTTCATAAGTATAGTACGTCATGATATACCTGTTATACTGCGCACTTCTTCTTGATAATGGGAAAAAACTGAAAAAGAGATCTGATCTTTTGCCGTTTCACCTCTTGTATGCGTAATTCTTTTGTGTCTTGAAAGCAAAGGTTTGCATTCATCAGAATTAAAATAGATCCCTTTTGTCACCGAAATCCGTAAACCAATTTTAGAAAAAGTCTTGCCGGATGAGTTGTATTGTATTCTGACATGTTGCTGCTATTTTGCCTCCATCAGGGTTAAGTCGAGAGGTGCCCTTAGTCCTAGGCCCAACTCCAGGTGTGTAGAATGCAAGAACATCTCTGTCATATATATATGTGTCTATTTGTAGTCGGTGTGTGTTGTCCTAGCAACCTGTTTTGGGCGTGTATCTTCACTGTTTCCTTTTAAAGTTTGCTGTAAAGTTTGTTCAGTTTGGAGCAGTGAAAATCTTGTTCATCCAGTCATGTTCCTGGTGAGATCATCCATCTCTCCGAGGCCAGAGTGTGAACTGACTGTAATAGTCATCTTCCCACCCTTGCCGAACTAGGCTGGGATTTCTGGGCTCGATTGTAGTGCCACCATTAGCTCCTGTTGATCAATCAGATTCCATCTCTCACATCACTTACATTTGCCCAGTCAAGACAATCTGATTGATAATCAAGATCTTAATTGTAATAACGGGTCTTACATCACGAAGTGCATCAAATCACATGAGCACCATTATTCAAAACATGGAAAGATTTGGAAAATATCTGTTGAAGCTGAGTTGGCGGTGCACATGCTTTGCAAATCCTGCAATCTTCCGAAATCTTCACGACTTTTTATGAACCGGATTTCGATTTTGTAAAACGACTTTAAATGGACTATGCAATGACTCGTCAGTCCAGCCAAAATACAACTCAAAACTCTGCCTGTTTCGGCAAGGGTTGAAACTGGACTGTTAAAGTCAGTTTACTCTCTTGCCTTGGGAAGATGAAATCATCAGGATCATTACGTTTTTGGATTAACGACTCATCGCTGGAATGTTGCTGAAAACATCATGAATTCTCACTCACTTACTCACTCACTCACTCTCACAGGGTTTCAGATCGGCTTATTTTCATGGACATTGACTAATTGTCATTCAGAATATTGATAAAGAAGTATGTCCTATCCAAAACTGATGAAATGTCCTAATGCCATTTGTATCTTGCAATTTCCCTGACTCGGTGTGGTTGTGAGTTTGTTAATTTCATTTGGAAACTTGCCAGTTTTGAGAGCCGCGTTTTTCACCCCTTAAGACGTTTCATGACAAAATATTTGTTGAGAACATCTGTGATAATGAGCATGGTGAGATATGAGTTATCATGTGAAAACTACAGATAACAGGGCTTTACGAGATGCAGTCATGGATCGAATGGATGCAGACAAAAATATATTGCATTCCAAGAGACATGCAATAATATTATTGTCCCATATTCTTGACAAGAAATATACAGGTCCTGTAATTAAAAAAAAAGTACAGTAAACCTTTTCATTTCTTTAAGGAGTTGATGCATGTCATCGATCCCAATTGCGTGGATCGATGCTCATGGTATTTATGATCGCGATCACGGTGATCAGCTGATAATGTGTTCTGAGATGGGGGGGAAAACATTGTGTCATTGGAAAACTTGAGTTTATTACAAATGTTAGTAAATTTTGGGAGCCATGCTTTATTGCATGTTAAAACCGAGTTAGCGCTGTATTGAAGCGCAATAATGAGGGAACACTGAACATACAACTTGTAATGTATGTGAACAGTCCGCCGTCATATAGCTGTAATATTGATGAGTGCGGTGTTAAACAACAAACAACAACTTTACAGGACCCTCATATTTCCTGTAAGAACCCTTGAAATTAATTATTGGGGGTCACACATCCAAGTCCCTACTTAGAGCTGCAGTCTAGATTCAGTAAAAGATTGTGTTTTAAGGTTTTCGAGGCTTGTCAAGAGAATAAAAAAACACCACTATGAAGTCAGTTTAATAAATTTTGATGCATGTTTTTAGATCAGTTACCATGGTGATGGTGATTGTTTGCTGTGTACCACCTATGCTGGTGGTGGATCCGAGGTTGGGAAGCAGCGCTGAACCCTTATCACAAAAACTAACAATAATTTATTGTATTGCTTGGTTTACAGATTTCTTCTTCAAGACAAAATTAGAGCCTATGTTTTTTTGGTTAAAAGTAGTAAGAAATTAAGAAAAGTGGAACCTCTGATTCTGTTTTTCATTTGGCATTTTAACAGTATTCCAGTTATATCATGGCGTGTCAGCTTAATATGGGAGGAAAGCCCGAAGTGTTGCAGGTGTCAGAAGTTTGTCACTTCAGTGAAACCCACGAGCATGGGTATGGTGCTGACAAACCTAGAGACATAATCGAGGCGAACCTAAGACAACTGGGCCACCCGTGGCCCCCCCCATTTTTGGTGAAATGTGACAGGCATGTGTTAATGTATTGTAGTGTATTTACAGGAAGTAAATAAAATGTGCTCGAACGTACAACTAAAACTATCTATTGTAGTCATTGAGCATGTATTTGGTTCAAGGAAACTATTTATGATTTTATGTTATGTTTAGAAGCATGATAATCAGTTTCTGCTGTATTTAAAAAAAATAATCTTATTGCTCCTTTTTATGGTCTGTAGATTTGTAAACCAAGCAATTTGAAAGAAATTTTGAAAGAAAAAAATGTGTACATTGTCAAGTTGACTTTCGGTTTAAAAAAATGTTATCCCTTCTGTTTTTGACAAGCCCTGGATCCACCTCGGTGTGCTTTATGTGATTGTGAGGATTGTGTGTTATGGTAGATGGGGGGGTGAGTGGTGTTCTTGTATTCTGCACACAGAGGAAGGCTGGGTCATGCCCTGTGACCTGTGCTGTTTCCCCACCCCTTGTGCTAGAACCTCCGATGGACACCTTCACATCTTGTCACAACCGTTATTACTTTCACACTGGCGTAGGAACAACCTGAAGAATGATGGGGAAGCAGTTGAATCCTTGACCTGGTCGAGTAGCGTGCATTTCTTTTATAACCAACGAGGCTCTGTTTAATACCCATTCTATTTCTAAACACAATAATTGGAAGATACAAAGCTGCACTCGTAATAAATTTCTGTGAGGTGGCTTACTTGCCTCCAGCGAGATCTGGCGCTACAGGTCCTTTGTTGTGTGACGTTACATTACAAAATCAGTTTATTTGGACCAGATTGTTGTTTATAAGTGACCATTTGGCTTCGAGAATCCCATATTGTCTGTAAGGATGCTACACTTTTGCTTCCAGTTGTTAACAGTCAGTATTCAAAATCATGCATTGAAAACAACCAAACTGATGGTGTATGAAATTTATTGGCAATTCAATTGGCATAAATAAATTTGATTTGATTCTTCTTGGATATATTTGCATACAAAGGAAATTATTTTGTCATACTTCAAAAATTGGTTCCTAACCCCCAGTTCCTGTCCCTGTTTCAGTACTTCATCCATCATGAAGATCCCAATTGGTCTTCAGCAACCCATGGTTGTGACCAAAAGGGTGGTCAGGCTCGCTAGCTTGGTTTGATGCATGTCATTGTATCCCAATTGCGTGGATCAATGCTCATGATGTCACTCACTGGATTGTCTGGCTCAGACTTGATTTATTTATAGACCACCATTATATGGCTGCATAGAAAGGTGTAGTGTTTCTCCCAGACCCTTAGCCTAAAGAATAGAGAAAGGAATCCAACTCAAGTGTAGAATGATTGGGCAAGTCTAGATTGCCTCAGCAATTGTTCTGGTCTTTATTTGGATTTTATGTGTTTAATTTTGTAGACATATATTTTAAAATAAGGTAACTTTATTTCTGGGACTAACTGTTTGTGCAGCTGTAGTGTTGAGATTGAAACTGATAGTTTTAGGATATAAATTTCAAAATGGAGAATTATGCCATGAATATTTTTGTGTTACCATGACTACCTGTGTGTGTTACCGTGACTATCTGTGTGTGTCAGATGCGAATGTGTCGACCACGACGGCAGTGTTCGGAGAGGCCAAGGCTTCTGGTGCAGAATACAGCTCTGACTCTGTGAGTACCGCAACAAGCAGATTTTTTTCTGTTTTCTTTGATTGCAAGGTTTTAAGCAGCGGAAAATACAACTGAGACTGGGAGTTTCAGATACTGTCGGTCTTTGAGACTGGCATAAATCCTGTTGACATATTGTTGAAATATTGTTAAAATAAGTATGAGATCAACTCAAGCTGAGCCTGTACTTAACAGCACTCCACGTAAAACATAAAAATAAACCAAAATTTCACAATGTTTCTTACCATATACGCACCCAATGTGTTATGTACTTCCTGGATTTATTGACGGCCTCCGTGGTCTAGTGGTAGAGCGTTCGCCTGGAGAGCGGAAGGTCCGGGGTTCGATACCCGGCTGCGTCATACCAAAAGACGTTAAAAGAAGGTACTTGTTGTTACCCTGTCTGGCGCTTGGCATTAAGGGGCTAAAACAAGGACTGGTCAGCTCGGAGTCAGTATGCTGTGTCTGAGTGGGGTATTCATGTTAAACTGCGGCATGGTATCTCAGTCAACTAGCACTATAGATCGGCATCAGTCCGGGCTAGTACAAGCAGCCACACACATACACACACACGTGCATGCACGTTGCTATATAAGTGCAATAATCTTGGACGCGACGTTTAACCCCATTTCACCTCACTTCACCACCTCCTGGATTTATTGATGACGTTACACCGCATGTGTATTTCGGGTTTCAAGAGGTCCCCAGCAACCTGTGATGGTCGTGAGGGGCAACTATGTGGATCTGATGGTCAGGCTCTGTGATTTGGTTGATTGTGTGTCATCGCACCTCGATTGATTACAATATGGTCTCTGAATTAGCTACCCAGACTCAATTATTTACAGGCCATTGTTATAAAATAATGCAGAGTTTGGTGGTAAACTACAAACAAAACCAAAAACATTATGTTCAAGCACATTTGGCGCGGATGGGTAGCTTAGTGGTAAAGTCGTTCGCTCATCACGCCGAAGACATGGGTTCGATTCCTGACATTGGTACAATGGTGTCCCCTGCCATGATATTGCTGGAATATTGCTAAAGGGCGGTGTAAAACCATACTTACTCACTCACTCACTCACTCACTCACTCTCTCAAGCACATTTAGTTTGATCAGAACAAATAGAGAAGTTAACAAATAACTATTATTCATTTAATAACATCTTTTTACACTGGCTGATGCACAGTAGTTGTGCAGCGAATTCAAACAAAACCATGTGAGCAGAAATTCATGTTGACATGCTCTCCCTCTGCTGCAGACTGACAAGAAGAGGCTGGAGCGCGTCCAGGGCGAGATGATGGAGGTTCAGGTACGACCCACATCAGCATCTTGTGTCCATTACAAGGATTAGCAGAATAGAAGATAAATCAAAATAATTTATGTATTTCTTAGGGTCAAATTATCAGATTATGATTTTTTGATGATACCATGATAATATTATGATATACCATAGCAGACTACGATATATTGATATTACCATAACAGACTACGATATACTGATGTTACTATAACAGACTACCATATACTGATATTACCATAACAGACTATGATTTACTGATATCATCATAACAGACTACGATATACTGGTGTTACTATAACAGACTACCATATACTGATATTACCATAACAGACTACGATATACTGATGTTACTATAACAGACTACCATATACTGATATTACCATAACTGACTATGATTTACTGATATGATAACAGACTATGATATACTGATGTTACCATAACAGACTATGATATACTGATATTACCACAGCAGACAACAATATACTGATATTACCATAACAGACTACGATATACTGATGTTACCATAGCAGACTACCATATACTGATATTACCATAACAGACTGATATACTGTTGTTTACATGGTAAAACTACAATATGCTGATGTTGCCATGGTTACAGCTGCGGTACCAGAAGGAGATAGAGCGTCTGGAGAAAGATAATCGAGAGCTGCGGAAACAGCTGCTGCTGAGAGAGCAGAAATCAGGGAAGAAGAGGGTCATGAAGGTGGGTGGCGCCACGGGTGGTCCAGTTGTCTGAAACTTGCTGTGCAGAAATATGTGCCAGAAACCATTGATCACAGAAGCACCTCGATTATCTTGGATGTTCATTTCAAGGAGTGTGTTTCCATACAAAGGCTTCAGAGGAATATCTTTCCCAATCCTGTTTGTTTGTCCACAGAAGTCCTTGATTGACATGTACTCGGAAGTCCTGGATGATCTGAACGTGTACGACTCCAGCTACAACACACAGGACAACCTGCCCAGAGTACGTAGCAATGCTGGCAAAATAGGACATTACAGCAGGTCTTGCTCTCAGTCTGTATGACAAGCCCTTGTTTAAAGTGTCTTGAAGCTAAATGTAGTTTGAGATTGAATTAGGAGATAAGCATTGTGTTATAGATAGACATAAATTCGGAACTCTGCAACCTCATGCTCTCTGTTGATCGTGTTTCTTTCCAAAATGTACTGCCAAACATGTTTTGATGAGGGTGCAAGAATTTGCCTTGAAGTGTCATTACAAATAATGAAGAAGTTGTTATTCATGAAAGCTTCATGTCTTAAAGGAGATGACACATCGAGTAACTTTCTAAGCAGAGGGACGTACCTTCTAGACAGGTCCTAATTATTGTTCTGTTTTGACACAGGTTGTTGTTGTGGGAGACCAGAGCTCCGGGAAGACAAGTGTCCTTGAGATGATCGCACAGGCCAGGATATTCCCAAGGTCATATTAATAGAGATAATCTCTCACTAATTTCCGTCGTATTTAGTATGTTTCCAGAGACCCCAATATTGGTTGATACATTTGATTCAAAGATGTTGTCACTTGAATTGCCTTTGCATGTGTTTGTGATGGGTTCCACCATTGGGGCAGGATACCCTCACCTTTTCGCAAACCCCTGGTATCATCACTATTTGATCGTGATTCAGAAACACATGCCTATGATATAGTCGGAATCTTACAATGTTATAGACAATTACAAGATTTCTTATGAAAATGGAAATGATTTTGTCGCTTTTATTTTCATAACATTAAGGTGTGAATCAGCTTCTTTGTACGCATTGTGAAAACTATACATTTGAGTTTTTCATTTAATGCATGCGTTTCTGTATGCATGTTAATTGAAAGTAATTGGGTTTGGGATATTTTGGGGGGGTATTTTACGCAGAAACGCTGCTTGTCTGTAGCTCTGGAGTTGTAAATGAAGCCTCAATAGTGGAGCAGATGTTGTTTGTCTATGAAACTTGAAAGTCAAAGGAAGATTTCAAAACTTGTTCTGTCCCTCTTGAAATCATTTCATTGGCTACAATATTCATTGTATAAATCTTGCCAACCATTGGGTACCTCTGTTAAGGTATGGTATCAAGGGCTAGCCATAGACAGCCATGTGGTATCCAACTCTGTGTGGTACCATGCATGTAACCCTGTCTGCTACCATGCATGTAACTCTGTCTGGTACCATGCATGTAACTCTGTCTGGTACCATGCATGTAACTCTGTCTGCTACCATGCATGTAACTCTGTCTGCTACCATGCATATAACTCTGTCTGCTACCATGCATGTAACTCTGTCTGCTACCATGCATGTAACTCTGTCTGCTACCATGCATGTAACTCTGTCTGCTACCATGCATGTAACTCTGTCTGCTACCATGCATGTAACTCTGTCTGCTACCATGCATGTAGCTCTGTCTGCTACCATGCATGTAACTCTGTCCATGTAACTCTGTCTGGTACCATGCATGTAACTCTGTCTGGTACCATGCATGTAACTCTGTCTGCTACCATGCATGTAACTCTATCTGCTACCATGCATGTAACTCTGTCTGCTACCATGCATGTAACTCTGTCTGGTACCATGCATGTAACTCTGTGTGGTACCATGCATGTAACTCTGTCTGCTTCCATGCATGTAACTCTGTCTGGTACCATGCATGTAACTCTGAATGCACTTGTTGACAGGGGCTCTGGCGAAATGATGACAAGGTCACCTGTGAAGGTCACACTCAGTGAAGGCCCTTTCCATGTCGCAAAGTTCAAGGACAGCAACAGAGAATTTGACCTTACCAAAGAATCTGATGTGAGTGTGTTTGTGCATGTTTAATTACCTCTTGGGAGTTAATATCCGTTTATTTAATTTCTCCTTTATCCTGAAAGGTCTGTGCATATATCATGTACGTTTAGAGGAATTTGAATACCCTTCATCACCAGGATCTTATGATTGTTTTTCACCTCTGCTATCATAAGATTGGTTAGTCACGTGATATATTGTTTCATGACAAAATTTCACAATATAACTACATGGTTACACGACAATTTTAAGTCTCTAATGTTTGTATTTCTTCATGACTATGAACATGTTGCTTCTGACTTATACATGTTTGAACAAAGCTAAAACGTCAGTCTACTTCAGTGTTTGCATGACCACATTGTTTAATACGTGTATCTAAATACATTCTGCCAGGGCTACTGTCAAACTATTCCCAATCGGACATTTTGTACCTATCTCTTGACACCAACAGTGGGTACCCGGGTAGGGTCGGGTAATAGGAGTGTGGGTACCCGGGTAGTAAAATTGGACTTGTCCCAGCCCTATTATATATAATTACCGTTTTGGACGTAGTAAGCGCCCTGCCCATGGCAACATTTGCTAATATATTGGCAAGTGAACAATCACAATTAGCACCCCTTCCGATTGATCAATGTACAAAAGACTCATATATTTGCGTATAATGCGCATTCGTGTGTAAAATGCACCCTTAATTATGGACAATTAAATTCTGGAAACATATATCTATCGTATATAAACATTTCAGGCTGTCAGCATAAACCACAAAATTAATCTTTCAACTCTGTTTTTATCACCAAAATAATATTCTAATAAAAAAAAACTAAATCTAATTTCGAGAGCGCCCTGGGCGCTTATTACGTCGAATACAGTATGTATCATCTTCGATTGTCTTCATTTTACTTTGATAAATACCCACTTGTAACGGTACCATAAAAAACAGCTTTGAGAATTGAAGGGGTTCTGCTGGTAATTTAAATCTTTGTTTATTATGTAAAAAAAAAGACCTTAGAAACAAACTGAGCAAACTGTACAAGCTGTACAAACATTGATGGATGATGCAACTCATGTTGTTTGGCAGCTGGCCGCCCTGAGACGTGAGGTGGAGCTGAGGATGAAGGCGAGCGTACAGAAGGGTCAGACAGTCAGTAACGAGGTATGCTCAACTTGGTGCTGTCACATAGCTAACAGGATTGGGATTGACATTCTCTGAATCACATCTCTTGACATGCCCTTTCATACTAAAAGGGGGCATTGGTGACCCAGTAGTCTTAGGCACTACAGTTTTCCTGTGCAATGTTGTGTCACTAAGCCATAGCCATAGCCATAGTCGTTATAATGGCTACTACATTTTGAAATGTACATTTGAAAACATACTCTGTAATGATGGGCCAAAAGCCCCTGTCATTGGGAATATAATATTTCACAACCCTTTGAGGTGATCCCTGTTAGGATTCCAGGTAAGAATTTGTCCCCAGCAACCTATGCTTGTCATAAGAGGCAACAAAATGGATTGAGTGGTCAGACTTGGTGAAATGTTTGCTTGTGTGTCAGTGTACCCACCGGTGTGGTACTTTTTCAATCACCGCTTCCGTTGTCTAGTGGTACAGCATCCGTCTGGAGAGCGGAAGGTCGGGGGTTTGATACCCAACCACATCATACCAAGATATGTAAAAAGATGGTACTTGTTGTTACCCTGCCTGTTGCTTGGCATTAAGGGGCTAAATCAAGGATTGGTCGGCACGGAGTCAGTATACTGTGTATGAGTGGGGTATTTATGTTCAACTGTGGCATGGTATCTCAGTGAGCTAGCACTATAAAATCGGCATTGGTCTGGACTAGTACAAGCAGCCACACACACACACACATGCATGCATGTTGCTATACAAGTGCAATAATCTTGGATGTGACGTTGAAGCCCATTTCATCTCACCATTGGTTTGTCTGGTCCAGACTTACTTTAGCCGTCATTTAGCTGGAATATTGCTCATAACGAATATGACCATGTTGATGTTTACTTACTGTTATTGCTGTGTCTCCTCCTCCACAGTGTATCTCCATGTCAGTAGCAGGGCCAGGGCTTCAGAGGATGGTTCTTGTGGACCTGCCCGGAATCATTTCTGTAAGTTGAAAATAGAAGTAAGAAACAAGGCCTCATGAAAATATTGAGAATGGAGTTAAAATATGAAGTGTCATGTAGCTGGAATATTGCTGAGTGTTGCAGTTTATTCATAAGAAGTGTTGATCTGATTCTGCAACGCAAGAAGGCCAAACTGTCACAACCTTTTGCCATCACCTCCATTCACTGCATCTTATATGCTACTCTAAAGGAGTTAAGGAATGACTGATTCTTTCATATTACTACAGTTGATCTGTCATGGCATGACTGTTATTTTATTAACTATTGTAAAATGACAGAACCAGGTTTCCTGCCACTTAGCTGTCATGCTCTGATATAACTGGAATACTGTTCACAGTGGCGTTGACCCGTGAAGATTCCGGGGTAGAATAGGCCTTCAGCAACCCATGCTTGCCGTAAAAGGTGACTATGCTTGTCGTAAACGGGATCGGGACTAATGGGATCGGGTGGTCAGGCTCGCTGACTTGGTTGATGCATGTCATAGATCCAAATTGCGTGGATGGATGCTCATGATATTAATCACTGGATTGTCTGGTCCAGACTCGATTATTTACAGACCGCCGTCATATAGCTGTAATATTGCTGAGTGCGGTGTTAAACAACAAGCAAAAGAAACATCTCCTAATTCAGCGACTATGTTTGTTGAACAGACCGTGACGACCGGCATGGCGCCCGACACCAAGGACTCCATCAAGGGAATGTGCAAGTCTCACATGGAGAACCCCAACTCCATCATCCTGTGTATTCAAGGTAGCGTCAACCTCCCTCATCTACGTCACGGAGGACAAGGGAGGGGTCGAGTCCTCACACTGTGTTGGAGGCAGTACCTTGTATTCCAATGATTTCACTTCTCTGTCTTGAAGCATTATTTTCAGGACACAATTTATCCTCTAAATGTAGTATCTGGTAGCATTTATCAGGATTAAGGTTGCACCGCCGATCAAATGGCTGTCTCTATCAATCTGAACAGGTTTTTGCCCATACTGATTTTGCCGAACATAATAATTATTAGTTATCCAAGGGTGACTTTAAAATATTGATCAAGTATAAATTAGACAATAATATTTCAAATCTTGGCCATTTAGGCATACAGATCATCTTTAATGATATGTTGCCATTTCAAAGTAGAAATGCACTGTATCTCCTTATGCACACATTGGCAGACATTCTAACAGGTCGACCTGTAGCCCCGAGTAGTGACATAGAGCATAGATGATGATAAACAGTAAGCAGATCGGAGGACACAGTAACAGACAGACTCGGTTCCTGATCAACTCAAGGACTTGTCCAAGCTTATTTTCATATAGACATGTCGTCTGATGTCTACAGTAAAACCAGTTTAAGGTTATGCCCTTAACAGTGAGGCAGACACATTTTCCATTGCTTGTATTGTACCTGTGCCTATGACACAAGAGTAGATATACCCAGAATATAAGTGCAAAATCAGATCCACTGGAAGCACCCATAAAATAGTGGTAAGACTGTAACTATCCCCTGCTGCAGATGGGTCTCTGGATGCTGAGCGGAGCAACGTGACGGAGCTGGTCAGTCAGATGGACCCCCAGGGCAAGAGAACCATCTTTGTGTTGACCAAGGTCGACCTGGCAGAAAGCAGCTTGTACAACCCAGACAGGGTAAGATCGTCTTCAGTGGGTACAGTTTCCTGGAGCATGATATATCATATGCACCATGATGATGTGATACACATACAGAATCTGAGTATCTTTTGACCCCAATGTGAGATTCTATTTATCGTCCAATATGATGCTTCAAACTTTTCCAGTTTGTATACCATAACATCCAGTGTCTTGAGTGTAAAAGGTGCACCTAACAGGTATTCTTATGAGAATGTTAGATAAAGAGGAACAGAGACAGGTGACCAAACATTAGCTTCGGTTCTACTTCTATCCTTGCTGTTTTCCTAAATCTGTTCTAACTTTCTTCCAGATTAAATCAATTTTGGAGGGCCGACTTTTCCCCATGCAAGCTCTGGGTTACTTCGCTGTTGTCACTGGAAGAGGTAGGAGATGCTGTGTTGATGCTGTTGTGTCGGAAGCATATTTAATATATAAACATACTGTGGTTATGTCCTTTTCACCCAGACAATTTATAGAAATGGCAAATGGGATGTTGATTTGGAGAAAACACTGACGACTGCCTTCAAACAAAGTTTGGTGCTTCATAATTAATATGACTGAAGTTTGTGTGACAGAAATTGAATGCATTCATTATAAGTCAATATGGACGTGATGAAATGAGAAATAAGTGAACCTTCAGTTAAACACTGCAAGGGTCAAGGTCATCATCAAGGTCCTTGTCTGAAGGACAGTTTCTTTGAATGATAACTTACAAATCAATTTGTAAATTGGTACAAGTCTTCCGTGACGTAAGGCAACGATCTGAAAAGGTTATGACTCGTCTATGTATAAGGTCATGGTCACACTGAAGGTCATTTATAAACCAGACACAACACACACAAAACACACACACCAAGAAAAGCAGGTGGTGCTGTATCAATCAATCAATCAATCAACCAAACAATCAATCAATCAATCAATCAATCAATCAATCAATCAATCAATCGAACAAAGAATCAATCAATCAATCGAACAAAGAATCAATCAATCAATCAATTTCAGGCAACACCAATGACAGTATAGCCAGTATCAAAGACTATGAGGATCGATTCTTCAGGAACTCGCGGCTCTTCAAGTAAGTGTGTGTACTTGTATCTGGTCTGTATCACTTGTACCTGAGGCAAGATGAAGTATTATGGGTGTCACTAATAAATCTATCACATATCGTCATACATACCATATTTGTGTGACGCTCATTATGGCAGCTTCAATGGTTGATGCAAAACTTAAATATTGATAAAACAGGACAATCGATACATGGATAGGTGTATCATGTATTGTCTGGTGCAATTTTACGATGAACTGATGTCGGTGAATCTTGACGCCCGTACTGAAAATATTGTCAACCATTTAATGTAAACATTGACTTCAGGGCAAAGTGGGTTCCCAGTACTTCAGGCTTGTCATTAGATGGGGGCTTGGGTGGCCCATTCATCTAAGGAGCCACAATTAACTGGGTAGAGTTAACCAATTAACCTATGATTGTTGGTTCTGATCCCGGTTCGCCGCGATTTTGTTTCTAGGTTTGTCAGCCCCCTACCCGTGCTCGTGGGTTTCACCGAAGTGGTAAACGTCTTAGGCCTGCATCACTTGGGGCTTTCCTCCCACATTAAGCTGACACGCTGTGATATAACTGGAATACTGTTAAAAGCAGCGTTGAACCCAACTCACTCACTCACTCACTCACTCACTCACTCACTCACTCACTGCCATTAGACAATTATGTATTATATACAGGTCGCCAACATTGCTGGAAAATACTGCTGACAGTGGATTTGTGCTAAGACTATTGCTTGTCATACGACGTAACTAAATCGATTGTTCCAATGGAGATCCAGGTAGAATAGTTCTTTAGCAACCCATGCTTGCTGTAAAAGGCGACTATGCTTGTTAAAGGCAACTTACAGATTAGGTGGTCAGACTTGGTTGATGACATGTCATACTGCGACGATGGCATTTGATGTTGCTCATAACATCAATCACTGGTTTGTCTGGTACAGACTTGATAATTTACATAATCATGGGCTTATTGCTGGAGTATTGCTGTGTGAGGTGTTAAACAACAGATTTGATGCTCCTTGACCGAGGTGTGTAAGAGTTATCTGCTCCTGACAGGGATGGGGTGTTGAAGCCCACGCAGATGACCACACAGAACCTCAGCATGGCCGTGTCCGACATCTTCTGGAAGATGGTCAAGGAGACCGTGGAACAGCAAGCTGATGCCTTCAAAGGTAAGCATTATAATGTGTAAACCATTTTTTGACTCAAGGCCACATTCTACAAAGAAACTTAAGCATCTTCAGTACTTGTATACTCTTCAGGGAGCTGAGAATGAAAATCAGGTGCACACTAATCCATTGACCGGGGTAATAATTATGTTAATAATTTGAGCATTCACTTGTTGAATGGAATTTGGCACATAATAAATGCACTTTCTCATTATTATTCCTTTATGACAGACACACAACTTATTGCACGAGGGATACTGTTGGGCATTAAACCAAACTCCAGTCCTCACTATTGTTGTGGGTGTCTAAGAGCACCTTGGAAAATAATCTTATCACTTTGACTGTTAATGGTTATTTGTTACAACTAAACTGGGCTTGTAGGGCGTCATAGCTTTTATGATTTAGCATGTTTATATTAAAGGGCAATTTCACACGGAAATGAACCATTTTTTCTTGTACTTTTTCCACATTAAAAGTGTTAACATAGAAGTGTCATAGACAAAAATATAAAAGCATCATATTTAATTAACATATTTATTGCACTAAAACGATTTATATTTTTCACATTTACCAAGTGTTCTATTTCCATAACAAAAACACCATGGCTTATGCCCCTTGCAATATGACGTCATTGGTGCCAATTGATAAACATTATGACGTCATCATGCTTTGTTAGAGCCGCTTCACGTGGTGTAGGTACAGTTTTGTGATTTTGTGATTCCACCAATTACGTCATAATCTAAGGGGGATAACTCAGGCCTATTTCGCTCGTAAAACGAAGGCCTCATAACAGCATGACACTTTCACACTATTGTGAGCTTCCTACTTTCACTGTGAAAAAAATGAGTGTATATTTTCAAACACAGATACTAACTAATTCTAAAATTGCGTTTTGTTTAGAAAAAGAAAGAAAGTGATTTTTGCATGTACACTTCCCCTTTAAGCAAGTGACAGTCAAATCCTGTACATTATAGACAGGTCTCCAATATTTTCAGATAGACTTTTAACAGTAATTTCTCAACAGCCAAAGCAAACTAGTCTTTGCATTCTTTCCACTGGAAATTGAAATTGTATTTTGACAGCCACAAGATTCAACCTGGAGACGGAATGGAAGAATACCTTTCCTCGCATCCGGGAATTGGACAGGGTAGGAATACATTCCCTAATGTTAATAATAATACCAAAGGTCATGTAACTTTTCTGGACATATTGCCTCCCGTAAATCCATTTGTCCCCTGAAGATTTGAGTCAGTATGCTGGATTTAGCGATTACTCTCATTCAAGTCCAAGGCGCTGCAATTTGCTGTGCAGAGTTGTGGCCCTTTGGCATGCCAGAAACCTGTTACTATGGGATCGAATCCCGGTTCGCCCAATTATGTTTCTAAGTTTGTCAGCACTATACCAGTGATTGTGGGTTTCACCAAAGTGGTAAATGTCAACGACTTGCATCACTTCTCCATTTTCCTCCAACAGTAAGCTGACAAGCTGTGCCATAACAGGAATACTGTTAAAAGTGGCTTTGAACCCAACTCACTTACTGATTTTAATGTGTTTATATATGACAGTGTTATGAAATCCTGGCTGTACATCATGACATCATGTTCTCTGTTCTGACAGAACGAGCTGTTTGAGAAGGCACGGGGTGAGATCCTCGATGAAGTTATAAACTTGAGTCAGGTTACTCCCAAACAGTGGTAAGTTCAGACAAAGTCAGGGTTCTTATTTTAAGAAAGATCATATTGCTTTTCTTAACTTTGGAGAACTCAGTCTTTCACACTGAAGTGAAATCAGTATAGTCTGGAAGGTAATTTAAGGTACCGACGTTTACTACAATATCTGAAAAACTATTGGGCCTACTCCAGTCAAAGTTGGTATGAGATTATTAAACACTCATACATAACTGGATATTAAATTTAAAGACAATCGGTGCATGAATAAAAAATCTGTCTATTTAGCTATCACTATATTTCATCAACAACCAGACCTGTTCGTCACGGGTGGAACGAGCATCACTGTAACAGCCATCTGCATGATGCTACCCCTGCGTCACAGGGCCATATGACACAGTTGAACCAATCAACTCAACTCGAAAGGGTGCACGGGAATCACGCACGCACGAATACGGTGTTAGCGTTGGACGTCTCAACGTGTGTGATTCCTGTGCACCCTTTCGAGTTGAGTTGATTAGTTCAACTGTGTCATATGGCCCTGTGACCTTAAATTACCTTCCAGACTACTACATGGATATGGTGTTCATGCTCCGTGAGCTTGTTGATTGGGTGGCATCTTGACTCAATTCCCCTTGTAACATCAGTGACTGGTTACCCTGTCACATGGCTGAAATATTACCTGCTTAATGACCCTGTGAAGATCCGGGATAGAATAGGTCTTCAGCAACCCATGCTTGCTGTAAAAGGTGACTATGCTTGTCGTAAGAGGCGACTCACGTGATCGGATGATCTGGCTTGCTGACTTTGTTGATGCATGTCATCGTATCCCAATTGCATAGATTACTTTCTTGTGATGTCAGTCACTGGATCATCTGTTCCAGACTTGATTATTTACAGACCGCCGTCATATAGCTGGAATATTGCTGAGTTAGGCGTTAAACCACACACAAACAAACAAACAAAACATCGCTATAAGAGAAACACTAACACTGAAACAGCTGGCCTTGCTTTCCCGTGATGTACCCATGTTGTGTCCTTCTTTGCAGGGAGAATATCTTCTACAAGAAGTTGTGGGAGAAGAATGCCACCCATGTACTGGAGAACATCTATCTACCGGCAGCCCAGGCTGAAAACTCCGGGTAAGGGAGGCCTCACTCACTCACTCACTCACTCACTTCTTCACTCACTCACTCACTCACTCACTCACTCCTTCACTCACTCACTCACTCACTCACTTCTTCACTCCCTCACGCACTCACTCACTCTTGTAAGAGGCGACTAAATGGATCTGGTATATCAGTCACTGGATTGTCTAGTGCAAACTTGATTATTTATAGGCCGCTGTCATGTAGCTAGAATATTGTTGAATTTGACATTAAATGCACTCCTTCACGATTCTTCACTCACTCCTTCACTCTCCTTCACTCAGTCACTCCTTCATTCATTTGCTCATTCACTCCTTCACTCTCTCCTTCACTGTTGGCATATTCACTCCTTAGCTTACTCGTTCCTTCACTCTCCTACACTCACTCCTTCACTCCCTTATTCATTCACTCCTTCACTCATTCATTCAATCCATTGCTCATTCCTTCATTCACTCCTTAGCCTGCTCACTCCTTCACTCTCCTTCTCTCAATCCTTTGCTCACTTATTCATTCACTCCATTGCTCATTCCTTCATTCACTCCTTAGCCTGCTCAGTCCTTCACTCAATCCTTTGCTCACTTATTCATTCCCTCCATTGCTCACTCCTTCACTCACTCCTTCATTCACTCCTTAGCCTGCTCACTCCTTCACTCTCCTTCACTCACTCCTTCACTCACTCCATTGCTCACTCCTTCATTCACTCACCAACTCCTTTACTCACTCACTATTTATCACTATGTTTGATGTTACAGAACCTTCAACACTGCTGTGGACATCAAGCTCAAGGGATGGGCCGATGTGCAGCTTCCAAAACGATGTGTCGAGGTAAACCAATACCACCTTTCATATGTTGCCGCCATTCACATTCACTTTGAGAATTCGAGTGGATGTTGTTCACTGTGTGTTGGTTTCCACTGACTGGTGATAACATTTAGATGCGTGTTTGGTCCAGATACAAGATGGTGGATATAAATGTTCAGAGATCAGAATTGCTTCCAAAATGCTTCAATATGGATGAAGACTTTCGATCTTCAACCAGCAGGTCTTTGAAAGGCATTTAGAAGTGATACACATAAGGAAGGGAATATATGGATGTCAACTTTTATATTATCGCTGCTTTCTGATTGGCTTGTGTCGGCTTCTTGTTTGTCATTTCCCTGGTCGGTCAAAACTGGGATGTCCTCCTATCTTTGTTTAGCGATAGCAAGAACTAAGATCTGATTTTAATGAGATTAGGTACCACCAAGGTTTAATGTCTATGACAAATGTCTACAACCTGTGACACTGAAATACAGTTTATTAACTCACTCACTGTTGACCTGAAGATCTGGGAAAAGGATAGGTCCTCAGCAACCCATGCTTGACGGAAGAGGCGACTATGCTTGCGACTAATGGGATTGGGTGGTCTGGCTCTCTGACTTGGTAAATGCATGTCATCATATTCCAATAATGTAGATTGATGCTCATGATATCAATCACTGGATTGTCTGGGCCAGACTTGATTATTTACAGACCGCCATCATATAGCTGGGTGCAGCGTTAAACAACAAACAAACAAACAAACACTGACTGTCATGGTCATACTTCAGGTTGGGTGGGAGACGCTACACGAAGAGTTTGAGAAGCTGGTTGGACGCGACCAAGACAAGAAACACCATGATGACATTTTTAACCAACTCAAGTCTGCCGTCATTGAGGGTTCCAAGGAACGACACAAGTGGGATGAGAAGGCCGAGCAAAGCCTGGTAAGTGGCTCCACAGAGAGTGATCTACCTGTGTGTCAAAGAGTGATCTACCTGTGTGTCAGAGAGTAATCTACCTGTGTGTCAGAGAGTGATATACTTGTGTTTCAGGGAGAAATCTACCTGTGTGTCAGACAGTAATTTACCTGTGTGTCAGAGTAATCTACCTGTGTGTCAGAGAGTGATCTACCTGTGTGTCAGAGAGTAATATATCTGTGTGTCAAAGAGTGATCTACCTGTGTGTCAGAGAGTGATCTACCTGTGTGTCAGAGTGATCTACCTGTGTTTCAGGGAGAAATCTCCTGTGTGTCAGACAGTAATCTGCCTGTGTGTCAAAAAGTGATCACCTGTGTGTCAGAGAGTAATATATCTGTGTCAGAGAGTAATATATCTGTGTCAGAGAGTAATCTACCTGTGTGTCAAATAGTGATCTACCTGTGTTTCAGAGAGTAATCCAGGTGAACATCTTGGAGGACAGATCTGTGAGTGACAAGCGCCACTGGGATTCTGCCATCAAGTTCATGGAGGATACCCTGAAGGAAAAACTTAAGCAGTGTAAGTATTTACAGCACTGTCCAAGCAGTCAGTTGTCTTGTGGTTAAATCATATGCTTATCATGTCTGTCGCCCAGGTTTGAACCCACACAGGGGTACAATGTGAGAAGTCCGAGGTTTTGATGAAAGGTGTTCACTGTATCATGTGGGGAATAAAACCTGGGGCTTCACTATGACCGGCAAACACATGACTAGCCTACCTAGCCTCTGTTAGATAGTTTTATAATTCCAGACAAAGTGTTGAGTGTGCATTTGTTGGAGCATGTGACACCCCCAACATTATATAGCGTTCGCCCGGAGAGCGGAAGGTCCTCGGTTCGATCCCCGGCCGCGTCATACCAAAAGACGTTAAAAGATGGTACTTGTTGTTACCCTGTCTGGCGCTCGGCATAAAGGGGCTAAAACAAGGACTGGTCGGCTCGGAGTCAGTATACTGTGTCTGAGTGGGGTATTCATGTTAAACTGCGACATGGTATCTCAGTGTGCTAGCACTGTAAATCGGCATCAGTCCGGACTAGTACAAGCAGCCACACACACACACACGTGCATGCACGTCGCTCTAATCTTGGATGTGACGTCAAACCCCATTTCACCTCACCACCCAACAATATATGTCCAAACAGTATGTTTGTTTATCTTACAGCGGAGGACTCGCTGCGGAAGCTGACGGGCCCGAGTACGACAGAGCAGTGGATGTACTGGCAGAAACAGACTCAGGACAACAAGGACAGGTCTGCCACCAAGAGTGAGCTGGAGAAACTCTTCCACACTGACCCTGTGAGTGGACATTGAACATTGAAAATTGACTGACATGTAAAAGAAAGCCCTCAAAATCTTTTAGATGCAAAGGATGTCTTCATGTCCGTAAAGACCGGCGGTGGGAAGTCCCTCCCTTACCTGTTACCTTTTTACTTATCTCAACGCTTTATTGGTCAGTAAAATGGAAACGGAAACCAGGGGTGGGTAATTTGAGATCACGAGATCCACGAAAATGGATCCAGGTGTTGGTACATGTTTACCGAATTGCTAGCCCTGGAGATATGGAGGATTGGGACAGTATTGCTGTAGTTAAAATAGCTCTTGCAATATTTGCAATTGTGGTACAACTAATATTTTTCCCTCCAGTTTGTTTTGTGTTTGGTTATGTTCAGTTACAGAAGGGAGGCAACTCTTATTAGATTTCAGCATATTTCTTTTCAAAAGATAAAAAAAAATATATTTTCAGGTAATTTACTTGAGATGTAGATTAAAGATATTGTTTGATCTCATCCAAGCAATATCAGCTGTTGAAGCCAGCTTTTGGATGATAAATAGTTACTGGATTGATGTGGCTTGTTCTTTCAAAAAGCCAGAATTTGTGACTGGAATTCTGCACACCCACTGTATTACTAGTATATTTTTAGTTCCCAATTCACATCATGAATCCCTTTGTGATCTTAGGCCCTTGGGTACTTTTATTATCATTTGGCTGTTAATTTTTTATACAGATCAGTGTTCCTGCTGGCTCTTAAAACTGGTAACTCTATAAATTACCAGTCTCAGATATTTCAAGATGAAGTCACTACAAGTATTTTTAATCTTGAAGCAAACCAAAATGTCATTTCCTTGCACTAAAAATCGACGAGGGGAAACTCTGATGGTAACAGACAAGCTGACTTCGTTTGAAAAATATACTTATATGAATATCACAGATTAATAAGATACTTTATTTGCCGGTGCACAGGGACTGGCAGTCACATGAATTACCGGTCCAAGCCTAATTTTACCAGTAAAAAACGAGTAAATACCCGTAAACGGGAACACTGCAGATGTCATACATTACTGATGGGGATTCTAGTGTTACAGTGAAAAAAGTCAATGACATTCTTAACTATTGTTTTAATGTATTTCTTATCAGAATTTAAATAGTATTGTAGGCACCTTGGTGGATATGGGTGTAACAGGGACTTTGTATGTGTTTACAAGATTTGTGTTTACAAGAAATATCCCATTCATTTAACTGGGTACCGGCTCAGTGGTCTTGTGGTAGAGCGTCCGCCCGGAGAGTGGAAGGTCCGGGGTTCGATCCCTGACTGCGTGATACCAAAAAGACGTTAAAAGATGGTACTTGTTGTTACCCTGTCTGGCGCTCGGCATTAAGGGGCTAAAACAAGGACTGGTCGGCTCGGAGTCAGTATACTGTGTCTGAGTTGGGTATTCATGTTAAACTGCGGCATGGTATCTCAGTGAGCTAGCACTATAAAACGACATCAGTCCGGACTAGTACAAGCAGCCACACACACACACATGCACACACACACACACACACGTACATGCACGTTGCTATATTAGTGCAATAATCTTGGACGCGACGTTAAACCCCATTTCACCTCACCTCCATTTAGCCGGGGATAATAGTCAGGACTACAGGACTTGCAATGTAAATTGTTTGTGTCTTAATTTATGTGTTATTTTCCAGCAACACAAGTCCCACCTGTCTGGCGACGAACTGACCACAGCGAGGAAGAACCTGCAGAGTTACAGTATAGATGTCTCCAATGACTTTGTGAGTGGTCACATGATCATGTGAATTGTTTGATTTGTTTGTTATGTTTCATGTCTCACTCAGCAATATTGCAGTTATATGACGATAGTCTGGAAATAATCGAGACCAGACAATCCAGTGATTGATATCATCATCATTAACATACGATGGGATACAGTGATTAATATAATGAGCATGGGGATACAATGGGATACAATGACATGCATCAACCAAGTCAGCAAGCCTAACCACTTGATCCTTTTAGTTGCCTCTTACAACAAGCATAGTCACCTTTTACAGCAAGCATTGATTACTGAAGACCTCTTTTGCTCCTGATCTTAACGGGTAACATGATCATATGAATAGGCTTGGTTGATTTATCACTTGCTGGCCTTGTCATCTAAGGTGACGAAACTTGTTGTGCAGAGTTTGGGCCCTCAGGGATGCCAAAAATAGACTATTGGTTTGAATCCCAGATTATGTTTCTTGGTTTGTCAGCACCATACCTGTACATGTTAGTTGATAAACATGTTGATAAACATATAAGATCTTCCGCTTGCCTCCCATATGAAGGTGACACTCAATGTTATTAAGGAAACACTGTTAAAATGCTGTTCAAGTGATGTCACCAGCTCAATGTGTTTCATTCTCAATCTACGTATCAAGCCCTCGGTATTTTTCATCAAATCAGACGTTGTAAAAGAATTTTATATGGAAAAGATGTTTTCCAAAGTCAGGGGGTGGAAAATCCTCTTGAATTTGAGTCGAGTCGAGTAATGGCAATATCCCCAACCCACAGACCCATCCACCCACACACACCACAAACACCCCCCCCCCCCTCCACACACACACACACACGCACACACACCCCACAGACCACCCACCCACACACACACCCCCCACACAGACCACCCACAGATCCCACCCACATCCACGCACACAAACCCACGCACAAACACACAACACAGACCCCACCCACATTCACACACACACAACAAACGCTTGAAGTTTATGATCTGTCACTGACAACACACTTGTTTGTGACTGGTGGTACTGTTCTTGAAAAGTGGAGAATAGTTTCTTGCTGTGGGATGGATGTCTAGTGCCCCTGCTTTCATTAGTAAGTCATTCTGTTCCTTCTTTCAGATCCGTGAGACATGGTATCACGTGTTCCGGCTGAACTTCTTCAAGAAGGCTCTGTACCAGGCCCAGCAGTGCAAGAAGGGCTTCTACTACTACCAGAGAGGGTTCTCAGAATCCGGGGTAAGTGCGGCCATTGTTTCACATTGCTGGATCATCAAAAATGGAGAGATAAAAATATATATTCAAGCTCTAAATTTCCTAGCCAAAACATCACATGTGAAAAAATATTGGAACTTACAAGCAAATCGACACCAAATCAATGCTTTTTTGGGACATTCATATTTTGCCAAATCAAGTAGTTGCTGTTGATGTTTTGTACATTTTTCTTGATACACAGACTTGACAATATATACCTTCCTGTCACCCCGAGGAAAGCTGACACTTCACACTCTCACAGAGTCAATACATCAAAGGTTAAACCCCGTGAAGATTCCGGGGTAAAGTAGGTCTTCAGCAACCCATGCTTGCTGTAAAAGGTGACTATGCTTGTCGTAAAAGGCGATTAACGGGATCTGGTGGTCAGGCTCGCTGACTTGGTTGATGCATGTCATCGTTCCCAATTGAGTGGATCGATGCTCATGATATCAATCACTGGATTGTCTGGTCCAGACTTGATTATTTACTGACCGCCGTTATATAGCTGGAATATTGCTGAATCCAAACCAACAAACCAAACCAAAATCAAAGGTTAAATCTGATGTCCTCTGACTGAACACTTGTGATCCAAACTGATTCAACAGAGATTTATCAGGTGTCAGTTAGAATTCCCACTTTGGAATTGCGTTCACCTTTAATGTTCTGTGTTAACAAAGGCAACTTGCATTTTATTGATAATGGAATTGTGAACATAGCTGGATCCAGAGGAGGTGTTAAGTTGGCCCGAACCCCTCCCTTTAGAAAACCAGATGTAGTATGTTGTAGGCAGTAAAATTATCTGAGAGTGGATTTTGATATTTGGACCCCTCCCTTGTAAAAATGCTTGATCTGCCCTTGGTGAAAGTGGAATAGCTGATGCTTAGGTGTACATTATTGCATTGAATGCAGTGTTATGGTACTGTGGAAACGGTGTGGCCTTGTATTTAATTACTGAGCGAGATTATGGGACAAAACCAGAGCCAACAACCTGTGCCAGGTCGAGTCTAAAATTGGATTTGATGGTCAGTGTGTGTGTTTAGAGAGAACTACAGAAAATGGCATAAAGGAATTTGGTGTCACATCGATGAGCTCCTGTAGTTATGATGGAGCTATGGCCCTGGCAATAAAAGTTGATATTGACATGAAGGACGATGGTAAATAGAGAATCTCACCCTTTTGATATCAAATATATCAACACGAGTTGATAAAAGTGGAAAAGACTTGCTGATGAGTTGTCATTGTTATCAACGACTGTTGATGTATTTGATATCAAAAGACACAAGGGTGAGATTTTATTTATCATCCAACATCATTCTTCCAACATCTTCAGTTAGTAGACAGTAATAAGCAAGGTCTTAAGTGTAAAAGGTATTGCTAACAGCTTCAGTTGCAGAGCTATTAGTAATGTCATTTGATTGTGACATCATGGTTACCAACGACGTCACAATGGTCTGCAAAGCATTGTGATGCAATTTCATTGCAGCGATATCTACAGTGTAGATATAGCTTGATCTTACACAAGCCATATCTCCTGTGGGAGCCAGTTTTGGATGATAAACCAGTTTTCAGAATACGCAGGGTTACTTCACCATATTTTGATGATACGCACAAGTTTTATTTTTGTAGCGTATCTGTAATGTTCGTTGCATATTTGATACACTTGGATTTTATTTTACTGCATATTTCTGCATTTCTGATGCATAATTTACGCAGATACGCAGCTTATCTGTAGCTCTGAGTTTTGTCCTTGTGTTGGTTCAGCTGGAGTGTCATGATGTTGTGCTGTTCTGGAGACTCCTGCGTATGTTGGAGGTGACAAGCAACTCACTCCGCCAGCAGGTCGTCAACAATGAAGGTCAGTGTCACTGTGTGTCTGTATGTTCAACTGTATCTCTGTCTGTGTGTATGTATGTTCAACTGTTTCTCTGTCTGTGTGTCTGTATGTTCAACTGTTTCTCTGTTTGTGTGTCTGTATGTTGAAATGTTTCTCTGGCTGTGTGTATGTATGTTCAACTGTTTCTCTGTCTGTGTCTGTATGTTCAACTGTTTCTCTGTCTGTGTGTCTGTATGTTCAACTGTTTCTCTGTCTGTGTGTCTGTATGTTCAACTGTTTCTCTGTCTGTGTGTCTGTATGTTCAACTGTTTCTCTGTCTGTGTGTCTGTATGTTCGTCTGTATGTTCAACTGTTTCTCTGTCTGTGTGTCTGTATGTTCAACTGTTTCTCTGTCTGTGTGTCTGTATGTTCGTCTGTATGTTCAACTGTTTCTCTGTCTGTGTGTCTGTATGTTCAACTGTTTCTCTGTCTGTGTGTCTGTATGTTCGTCTGTATGTTCAACTGTTTCTCTGTCTGTGTGTCTGTATGTTCAACTGTTTCTATGTCTGTATGTTCAACTGTTTGTCTGTGTGTCTGTATGTTCAACAGTTTCTCTGTCTCTGTATGTTCACCTGTGTCTGTGTATGTTCACCTGTGACAGTATGTTCACCTGCGTGTGTGTTTTCAGCTCGGCGGCTGGAGCGAATCATCAAGGACACGCTGGAGGATCTCGGGGAGGACAAGGAGCGGCTGGAGAAACTCCTCACCGGGAGACGGGTGATGCTGGCCGAGGAACTCAGTGAGTACAACCCCTGGAGTATTGCTGAGGGCTGCATTAAACAAATCCAAATCCAAATCCAAATCTTAATCCTTTCCTTTTATCAATAATGAAAATTGTAATGCCAAATAATTTCATTCGATTTTAATTTGTTTCAGAAAAAGTTCGACAAATCCAAGACAGATTAGAAGAATTTATTCAAGCATTGAACAAAGAGAAATAGTGCATAATCTATGTAGAATATCTATGAATCATCCCATTTCTTGGCTGATGGCCCTCGAGACAGGGAGTGTGCAATGAAGGGGACAGCTGAAAGTCATAAACATACCCCTGCTTCATCTGTGGATGAATCTGACAGTGATGAAACTGTTCTGATTGTTTTCTGTCAGATCTGGTTTCTTTCCAGCAGGTGCCATGAGTTATCTCCCCTGGAAAATGGCCGCTCTTCAGTGCTAAACATTTTGTAGGGTGTGTGTGGATGAGTGTTTGTAGCTGGGTCGGCAGAATGAAGAAGCCATTTGGATGGAGCTATAACAATTATTTATGAGTATTTTCTCATTTTTGCATCGTTCGGGTTATAATGAGCATTCTTACTGGCGTCCATTCCCTGTTCTCATCAATTCCTGCAGCGTCAGCAGTTATCACCTGACCTGCTGATGTATTAGATCAAGATGATGCCATAGAAGTGTTGCTTAAAGACACCAGCTTTTGAAAGTTCCAATCGGAAATTGCAAAAAATGCCTTAGAGTCACTCAATACATTTCACAAGTCATAAACGTTTATGCTTTTATAGAGTTTTTATTTGTGAAAGTAGCATCAGTAGTTAGGGACAAAGCATTTGATATTCGGGGGATGTGGGTGTTTAAATAAAAAAAAATAGATTGCCCCAGACAATGATTGAAAAACTGTTGAGAAAAAATGAAATTGTCTGCCACAAAAAATACATTATGTTAAAAGGTATTTTAAAAATATTTTTGGCTCATAAGAAATATCAGGTTTTGCAACTGAAAACTGTAGTTGAAAAAAGATCCAGTCTCCATACAAAGTCCCAGCCCCCTCCAGAATATCAAGTTGTAGGTCGACTAAGGTGTCTGTTCATGTCCTTCTACATGTTTATCATGCTTGATGTTGATGTAATTGGAAGCAATGGTTTCAAATGAATTTTTTCAGAAATTGTTTGGATGAAGGCATTTCACAATTGTATTAAGAAAGTCTAGCCATGTTGAAGAAAATGTGTTGAATGAGAACAAGAATTCCTCTGTCATGCTTGCTGACGCCTTGATCCCCAAAACTTTATAATGGACATAATAAATTTTTAATATTTTCATCCCTGACTGTCTTACAACCACCTGTCCGCCTCTATGATTGTATAGTCCTCATATACCTAAAGACAAGAAAAAACGCCTTGTATTTGCCTTCTTTATTTACTTGATGCCACACATCATATTCCCAGTCCAACCAGACAGGGGCCATGGCTGGCCTTGTGTTTAAAGCGTTGCTAATTGTGCTAGATCCCAGTTTCGATTTGTCACAAGGGTACAATGTGTGAAGCCTATTTCTTGTGCTGGAATATTGCTATAAGTGGCGTAAAACTCACTCTTACTGTCTTTCTTACCGATATACCTATGACCTATGTTATCTGCCTAGTGCCTGATCTGTTTTTGACATTTCCATATGCAACTCTCTGAAATAAGGGACAGTCTCGGAGAAGAAAACTGGAATTCAATACCAGTAAACTGTGGCTTGCCCTGTACTAATCACTGATGTATGTTTGTAAGGGAGTGGTCCTTTTGGACAAGTGAAAAACTAAAGGTAAGCCGATCCATAAAACAAAAAGCTCCAAGCGTAAAATGATATTCTTTGTTTTCGGGCGTTGGTGCCTGCATCTACAGAAACACTACGTAACAGGGGTTTTATGCAACTTCGACAAATATATGAACAGATTGTAATTCTTGTCATCAAATTTTCAGTATCTCTCTCCATCACTTCAGTCTCTCTCAAACCCTCAAAATTAGAATTTTCTTATGAGTCAAGCATGTATGCTTTTAAATTTTCAGTACGAACTGTGAGGAAATCGGAGCATCATATCTGATTTCCGTATCTCAAAAACAAATGCAAAGGGGAAGTTCTGAATGGGAAATGATAAAGGCTGTGCATTTATTCGCCATCTGCACCGAGGAGAGTGTACTGTCAGAGACCACATAAGTGTTCTGTGAGGGTTTTATTTGTTAAGGTTGAAATTTTCGAAAGCAAGTGATAAAGTAATGGAGCCTAATTCTTTTAGAACGCCATCATCTGATTGGCCAAAGATATGACACATCCTTCAATTTGATTGGGTGATTATAGTTCATGCAGGGTTCACCTCACGTGTCCTGTGGATGGTTTGGAAGGCAGGTGTTGAACTGGAGTAAACTATGTTGACTTTAATGATATTGTGGAAAAACTAGGAACAGCTAGTATTCGAGGACAAAACAATATATGATCACCAAGGTTTTAGCTCATCTTTTCATGCTGAAATTGTTTTGGCGTAACTTCAAAAACAAATGTTTTCTGACTTGTATGCCATTATTGACATTTTAATGCTGACATCATCTCTCTGAAGCATGGTATATATAGGTCAATAGAAGACCTATCACATACAGGACATAGTGTTTTTGTCAAATATTGAAATATGCTGTCCCTGTTGATCTGTATTATGTTCATGTGTGTGTAATATATGTTGTAGGTGTGTGCATTAGGAATGAGTAGAGAGTTGGTTTTGAATGATTTTGAAACAGATGAATGAAATTGAAAATGGTATTCTGGAACGAAACAGACACTTATTACCCATGCTTTTTGTAAGGCAATATGTTTGTATTTTTCAGTTTATGGATTTGATGGAGACAAAGGCCACGATAAGAAAAATTAAAGAAGAAGAGTATATATTTGTTCTTATTTTCCTGACAGATCTATCTTTGAAGATTAAAAAAAATAAAAAGATGCTGTTAACTGTTAACATCTTAAATACCAATTGATCAATGGATTGTTTTTTATCGGTATTTTAATTATCTGTACATATTCTATTCTCCAGCTTTCACTTTCTATAAAAGAATCCCTGACTCCAATATCAAATTGTCAGTTCCCTTAAAAGGCTTTGCTGTAGACATTGGTTGAATCCTTGTTGTTCTTTGTTCAAGAAAATCATGCAGACTTTATCATGCAGAACAGTTTCCTTGTGTCCTAGTGGTGACGGGGGCACGGGTGGCCCGGTCGTGTAAGGCGCCGCGATTCGCTGTGCAGAGTTGCGTCCCTTGGGCACACCAGAAACCTATGATTGTGGGTTTGAATCCCGGTTCGCCCCGATTATGGTTCTAGGTTTGTCAGCACCATACCCGTGCTCGTGGGTTTCACCGAAGTGGTAAACGTCGGAGACCTGCATCACTTCGGGCTTTCCTCCTACATTAAGCTGACACACCGTGATATAACTGGAATACTGTTAAAAGCAGCGTTAAACCCAACTCACTCACTCACTCCTAGTGGTGACAATGTGCTGCCCACACAATACTCTAACATGACATACGTATTGACACCAACCATAGACATTACATGACATTCTGTATTCAGTGTCATAAACACAGTGTGTATAGTTAAGAATCCAGGGGCACTTTATTTCATCGTTGTTTCCAGTTGCTTTCTGAAGTATGATAAACGGTTATTTGGTTCGATGGCAGTAGTCTTCAGGTTGGTTGTGATGTTTGTTTTGATTTTTACACATCAGTTGGGGTAAACAGATTCTTGGAACAATACATCATGATTGAGTTGGTTGCTAATTTCTTTTACATAATCTCTGAGGTCCACACATTTCTGCTGCTGATGCTGGGGTGCCTGGATCCCCCCTGGCAGAGAAGGCCTTGGGGTGTAAAGGTCCTCCGCAACAGAAATGACATCATCATTTGCATTATTGCCAAACAGGTTTTTTTTCAAGTTTAGCAAGAAGTAGAAATCTGATCTGGTTAATATTTTAAATACTCTTCATCCTCAATCAAAAAGGTTTGGGCCAAGGGATAATACAGGTAGCTCTTTGATCAGTGTTTGAGGACCCCAAACAGTACAGGATTATATAATCCCATAAAATGCATATTTGAGGTGGTAAAAATTATTGGAGTTTTAATAATAATCTTGAATCAAACTAGAAATTATAGTTTCAATGCTTGCTTGTACCTTGTTCTCTGTGGCCTGTGTGAAAGCAAGACACAACCGCGGGGGAAGTGTGTAGGAACTGAACAACATTGTTAGAAATATCCAATGCAGATATGACCTGCTTCAATACTGCTGCTGTCAGAAGCTCCCCGAGGTGTATTCAAGTGGACTTGATCCTGTCAACACCTACTGGTTTTATTGTACAAAGCCATTTGAGTTCTGGATTAAATATGCAGTTTTGTGATGCCTGGATACTTCAGGTGTGTAAGTGCTACATTAAATATGATATAAAGAGATGACAGACTCTGTTTTATTTTTGTATGAGTTACGTGAAGTGACATCAAGGGAATGTCAAAATGTTGTGTTCTCGCATAGACAATTGGACAGA
The DNA here is from genome assembly GCF_022045235.1 of Haliotis cracherodii. Classification (NCBI taxonomy): domain Eukaryota; kingdom Metazoa; phylum Mollusca; class Gastropoda; order Lepetellida; family Haliotidae; genus Haliotis; species Haliotis cracherodii. The sequence continues at coordinate 643,035 of NW_027266277.1, forward strand.
ATCAAAATTGTTCACAATATAGTATCTTCTTTGATGACAACACACTTGGTCAAGCGATGCTCCAGGTTTGTTGTCATTGAAGTACAGTCAAGTCCCGTTGATCCGACATCGATGGTTGCATATGATTATGTCGGATTATCGAGTATGTTGGATAAGCGAAATTAAGTAGTATAAACGTTTGTGATTGAAAATCGGACAACTGCACAATAGATAACGATACAAACTCGTAAAACAAAAATGAAATATTTATATTGTTATGTTACATTGTTGGCGGAATATGTTTTCTAATCATACAAACTCTGAAGCTCAACACACGGGCTGTGTACTCACGGACAGATGACCAAGGAGTACGCTGATTAACGAGACTGATTAATGAGTGATTTCGGTAATTCGTTGCAAATTGGGTGTGTCGGAGTCGGAGTGCGAGACTGTCAGATTAATGGGTCTGAATAGCACTGATTTAATGGGTTCCAATCATTAGTGTCGGATAAAGCCGATTGTAAGTTTAACAAGTCTTGACTGTATGTTGGGTTCCGAAAAAGACTTCGATGGTGGCAATCACCTCGCTATGACTTGAATTAAAGAGATGAAACCCTTTCCGTAGCCAACTGAAATCTCTGATACAATCAGAGTCCATCGTACGATTCCAACTCTATAATGACCATATGTGTAATTATCACTATCAAACAGTGATGATTCCAGGTATTTGTGAAAAGATGCATGTATCCATGGCACCCATCTCAAACACATGCAAAGACAAGTCAATTATTCACTGAAAGACACGGGAACATATTGTGTAATTCTATATATGGTTTATTTTCTACACGTTACAAGAATTAATTGATAAATATTCTAAACGTACAAATTCTATGATATAAGAAGGAATTAGGAAAAGCTAATGAGGATAGACACCATGGTCTCTATTGAGGATAACAAGCAAAAGCTGAATTTAGATATTTAGGAAAGCTTTCCAGTCCTCTACTTCCTTATAACCTATCTGTTTTGACAAAAAAGGTACGAGAAAGTATTACAAATTCTTTTCAATTTAAGGTTTACTTGACAACCTTGTCACAAAAAGATATGAAGACATGCTCCTTAAACATTTCACATATGGATATTTTCAATATTATATTATATTAAGATTTGATTTGGTTACAATACAGAATTTTGCCAAATCAAAGACGTATATAGAATTGTATGTACGTCCATGGCCAAATGTATTACCAACAAGAAATTCCCTTTTGAAGATGAGATAAAAAGACTCCTCTGTGCGAAGTTTCTGTGGACAGCATCTTCCGGAGGCAAGGGAGTTAACTCACAATAAAAGTACAGTTTATGGAGTAATGTTTTGGCTGGACCAATGAGTTAATAGAAGGGACATAACTCGTAATAGCCACTGGTGGTGCTATAATCGAGCCCAGAAACAGTGATATTAAAAGTGATGTATCCATTTTACGAGGAGACATAAAGGTTATATGTACATTGAATGAGGTAAAAATGAAAAGATGTAAACATTTTAGGAGGAGACATAAAGGTTATATGTACATGGAATGAGGTGATAATGAAGTGATGTATACATTTTTGGAGGAAACATAAAGGTTACATATACATGGAATGAGGTTATAATGAAGTGATGTGTACAATTTAGGAGGAGACATAAATGTTATATGTACATGGAATGAGGTGATAATGAAGTGGTGTATACATTATAGGAGCAGACATAAAGGTTACATATACATGGAATGGGGTGATAATGAAGTGATGTATCCATTTTAAGCGGAGACATAAAGGTTACATATACATGGAATGAGGTGATATTGAAGTAATGTATCCATTTTATGGGAGACATAAATGTTATATGTACATGGAATTAGGTGATAATGAAGTGATGCATCCATTTTACGAGGAGACATAAAGGTTATATGTACATGAAATGAGGTGATGTTGAAGTGATGAATCCATTTTACGAGGAGACATAAAGGTTATATGTACATGGAATGAGGTGATAATGAAGTGATGTATACATTTTAGGAGGAGACATAAAGGTTGCATATACATGGAATGAGGCGATATACAAGTGATGTTTTGATTTTAAGGTTTGACATAAAGGTTGTATGCGCACCCTTAGTTAACACCAGAAATAAAACTTATTACGTCAATTGTACCAAACAGTGTCATTTAATAGCTGCTGTACATGTACTCTGAAAAAGGTTGTGAACTTTTCCGTTTGTACATTTGGAATAGAGGTTAACACCACATTTGTTTTGAACCATATGAACGATACATTTCATAACATATTATAAACACATCAATTTAGCCCGCGCATTGAAGGACTCCAACTTGAAACATCATTGACTCTCCCGAATCCACTCATAGCAACATCGTCAGCGCTATGCATTTCCTGGATGTTGCCATGACTACATATTGTCAGCTAGCCAGCACTCCTCCTCCTCCGAGTCACACTCAGTATCAGATGACGTAACCTAGTGGTCACTCAGTAACTCACTCACTCACGCTCGATGTTTGTGTGTCCATTTTATTGATAAAAAAAGTGCCGATGTATTTTGTTCTGACAGTTTTATTCAGGGTACCTGTTTAAGTCCATTGGACTGCGACATAAAGAACGCTAGCTACGCATTCCCAGTCTAGACTACAACCTCATTTCGGTAAGCAGATGGCCCGAACTTGTCAGAGTGCATAATGAGCAGGGTCTTCAGGGCCGTCAGGGGTCGGTCAGGAGAAGACATCTGGGGAATCAGATGACACCAAGAACGTACGTCTTCAAGAACTAGCAAGGGCTACCTTGGGCTATCGGGGGTAGCAACGGCCATCTGGGGCTAGCAAGGGACATCTGGGTCAAGCAAGGGTCTTGTGGGGCTAGCAAGGGACATCTGGGTCAAGCAAGGGTCTTGTGGGGCTAGCAAGGGACATCTGGGTCAAGCAAGGGTCTTGTGGGGCTGTCGGGGATAGCAAGGCGAGCAAGGGCCATAGGGGCATGCAAGGGCCACCAGGCGCTATCGCGGGCTATCGGGGCTAGCAAGGGATATCTGGGTCAAACAAGGGTCTTGTGGGGCTAGCAAGGGACATCTGGGTCACACAAGGGTCTTGTTGGGCTGTCGGGGCTAGCAAGGCGAGCAAGGGCCATAGGGGCATGAAAGGGCCACCAGGCGCTATCGCGGGCTATCGGGGCTAGCAAGGGATATCTGGGTCAAACAAGGGTCTTGTGGGGCTAGCAAGGGACATCTGGGTCACACAAGGGTCTTGTTGGGCTGTCGGGGCTAGCAAGGCGAGCAAGGGCCATAGGGGCAAGCAAGGCCCACCAGGCGCTATCGCGGGCTATCGGGGCTAACAAGGGAAATCGAGAGCTATCGGGGTCTAGCGAGGGACATCAGGAGCTATCGGGGGCTAGAAGGGAACATCGGGGGCTATCAGAGACTAAGCAAAGGCCATCAGGGACTATGTATCGAGGAACATAACATTAGGATAGTCTAGGGGGCATGGGGATATCAGCACCATCCTGGGGACCACACGCCGCCGTGGAGAACTGGTTCAGCTGATGATGAACATTGTCTTGTTTGTGCAGGGACCATCATTTTACGGTACTGGTTAATCTTGAGTTTCAGCTTAGCGACCACCTCGGGCTCCTGCAGGGCTATGTTCTTCCGCTCTGTTGAGGTCCTCTGAACAACAGCACGATTCAAGAGAGAGTCAGTTTTCAAACCTGAACGAAATGTGGAACACAGTAGCTGGGTAGGCGCTCCCGGTGCTGGTGAAGGACGTGACAATGTATACGTCTGTTCAGGGATAAAGGACTTTATGTCAAAATCTGTCTGAAAAGTGTAAATATTTGACGGCTTTTTTAAGAAAATACATCTGTTAGATGTATTTTATGGGAATCTCCGAGTTGACACCATTGTCGCGGGTTGGTAAATGCTCGCCTTTAGTGAAGCGACTGTACACCCAGGATGTCAGTATACAACGTAGCTATATATAGTGACACATGTACACACAGGAAGTCAGTATACAAAATAGCTATATATAATTACGCATGTATACCTACGATGTCAGTAGGAACGTAGCTGTATGTAGTGGTATATGTACACACAGGATGTCAGTATACATCGTAGGTATATATATATATATATATAGATATGTACACCTATGATGTAAGTATACAACGTAGCCATACATACTGATACATGTACACACATGATGTCATTATTCAACGTAGCTATACATAGTGACACATGTACACACAGGATGTCAGTATACAACGTAGCTATATATAGTGACACATGTACACCCAGGATGTCATTATACACTGTAGATATAAATAGTGACACATGTGCACACAGGATGTGAATATGCAACGTAGCTGTGTATAGTGACACATGTATACCCAGGATGTCAGTATACAACGTAGCTATATATAGTGACACATGTACACCCTGGATGTCAGTGTACAACGTAGCTATATATAGTGACACATGTATACCCAGGATGTCAGTATACAACGTAGCTATATATAGTGACACATGTATACCCAGGATGTCAGTTTACAACGTAGCTATGTATAGTGACACATGTACACCCAGGATGTCAGTGTACAACGTAGCTATATATAGTGACACATGTACACCCAGGATGTCAGTATACAAAGGAGCTATATATAGTGACACATGTAGACCGAGGATGTGAATATGCAACGTAGCTATATATAGTGACACATGTACACCCTGGATGTCAGTATACAACATAGCGATATATATTTACGCATGTATACCTACGATGTCAGTAGGAACGTAGCTGTATGCAGTGGTATATGTACACGCAGGATGTCAGTATACAACGTAGCTATGTATAGTGACACATGTACACCCAGGATGTCAGTATACATCGTAGGTATATATAGTGATAAATGTACACCCTTAACGTAATTATATAACATAGTTATGCATAGTGACACATCTACACCCAAGATGTCAGTATACAACGTAGCTATATATAGTGACACATGTACACCCAAGATGTCAGTATATAACGGAGCTATATATAGTGACACATGTACACCCAGGATGTCAGTATACAACGTAGCTATATAAACTGCTACACGTGCACAGCCCCGTTGTCAACACAGAACATTATGTTTCAGACAAAATGTGTAATCAGTCAGCGTGTTAATGGACAATGAACAGATTTGTCACTTAATTTGTAAAATGACTAAAATATTTAGACATTTAAGAAATTGCCTAAATGAATCAGATTTAACCCATTGAGTGCAACATGTATATTGGTACGTATTCACATTGGGTGTTAGTGTAGATCATAGCAGGATGCGCATGCGCCTGAATAGCATGTCGCTGAAAAGAATGCTCCGTCACAAACGCGTTAATTATGAGATGATGTTGTGCAAAAATAATGTAATGTGACCTTGAAAGAACCCGGAATGGGTATATGCGAGTGAATCATGAACATTATTGAGCGCTTTGCTTAAAATCAAGTGTCCAAAATGTAAACAAATGTGAAGGCGAATTTACACAAGTATTGTCACTGCTGACTGACCCAAGCGTCCAGGCAATCAACAAACAATGGGCAGCCCGAGCAGGGTCATTGAAGCACTGACCAGTTCTCACAGCAAGGAAGATGGCCCACGATATCCAAAGTGTGGAGGATACACGCATTGACATTTTCAAAGCAATACACAGACGGCTTGGACAACGTGATGGAATTTATTTTGAAAATGAACTGTTTGAAACATTACACTGATGATAAAGAAAACGGAACGAAGAGAGGAAGAGTAGACAAGAATAGTCGACGTGATTCCCCAAAATGGACGTCCACCAAAACGTGTTCACAGAGAGCATTCCAGGAAGTCGGTGAATTAGAAATGTGCGACTGGTGTATATTGCCTATATGACTTTTTTACAAACACAACCCCCTCCCGCATACTGGAAAAAAAACAAGCACTCAGCAATTGCAAGCCCGAACCCCGCCCGACCCACATGGAGACAGTTCAATGGACAAACAAAGAGGTAAAGATTTTTCTACCCTTATCTATACCACGTCCAATTTTCATTCTTTAACAATCTGTTGCCCAGAAACTCTAAGCATTGTAGCTGGTTTTACACAGTTGATCGTGTTGTTTCCACGGAGACATCCTAAGGTGTGAAAAGCGCAGCAATATGCTGTCGACAAACCACATGGTGACCATTTTTTCTTTGCACAAGGCTGATATTTTCTGCACTCAAGACATATAACTCAACTGATGTCTAATATAATTCAACGTTTAGCGTCATGTAAACATTTGTCCCATGAACCAGCGCGTGTTCCTTCACTCAAAAATCATTTCTTTGTTTTGAAGAAACACAACCGTGTAAATATAAATATCACCACACGTAAGTTATGCATTTATTGAATATGATATAATAGACACTGTGATTTCACAAAAAAAATACATGTTGTAAAACAACCTTTTGATAAAACCAGTCAGATGTAGTGATTGGTAAAGACAATGAGGGTAGGGGTGGGATACTTGTGTTAGGAGGGTCACCTCACCTGTTAGTGACAGCTTGGTGTCACTTGTAACAGGACAGGCTTTGGGCACATTTAGACGCCTAATATTTTCACGACTTTGCGTTGTGATTCTTTTATCAAGGAGATATTGATGCCGAAAATACTAAACGGTCTACGGTCCCTCCGTCCGTCCTTTACGACCTCAGTTCCTTGGATGTAGGGAGGTGGTTCACGACAAAATATGATCAATTTTTAACAGTTTATTACAGAAAAAAACAACAACACACAACAAAATATAAAAAAACAATTACAAATTAGTCAATACTATTCCTAACTAAAATTTACATCATTAAGCCAAATCCCCCCCCCCAACTAAGCCACTTTAATAAATAATCACTGCAGCATCCTTAACACAGTCTACGAGGACAAACAAACCACCCTTCCAAACCTCCTGACACAATCACATAGCTTACATTATTTCCTAATTAAATGTAACCTCTGGGTCAACACGTCTAAACGGTCCAGCCACTGGCTTATCCAGTCTGTCACCAACCAATCGGGGCGCTCCTACCATACGACCCACGATTGAAAACACTAAATCTGCATGCAACCGACAAACGCACGTGCCCGCACGTGGGGCAAGATCTGAAACGTGTTGTCCCAAAGCGAACTACATATCGGTAAAGGGCTATTAACCACGTTAATATATCCTACATAATCAGAGGAAATTTCAATATTTCTAAACCAGAATAAGGGTAGGGAGTTCGGACATTACCCCAACACCAGATGCACTTTACAACATGCGCCGCAATGTAACATGTCTGCAGTTTCTAAATACGATGTCTCTACAAATATTGAATGTTTACCGATAAAAGAAGCTGTCATATTACGATTTCGCGACAGAAACCCTGTAAATTTATTTACAAGTCATTGCTGCAGTTTGTCAATATTCTTTGTTACTGACTAGTATATCACATAGATGTGTCTTTGACGATATTCATCTTTACTCACGTGCTTCCAAAAGCTTAACATTCTCAAGTTCGACTACTTCAAACGTGTAAACCTAATTAAATTGCATTAAACATTATTTTGAAATGAAATGCCATAGTTTTCATATTTACAGCTGTTACTTCCGTGTGTTTACCGGTAAGCATACAACGCTTACAAAAAAACATAGCGAAACAAATGGTCATGAGCGCCTTTTGAAAATCTTTATTAACAAAGTATGTACGTAATTAAAGTTTTAATGCCAGAGTAATTTATACGTAATCCAAAGTCTTAATGCTTGAGACAAAAAGGCCTTGCCGTGACCTCGTGAACAGAAAGTAATGAACTATTACTCTGTGAACTCTATGATATAATCTCTGGTGTTCTCACGAGTAGTGTCGCATATGGTCGACACATTTCACTCACTACCCCGAACATAACTCGGTGTCAGTTTGATGCATAATATTGGACTGAGATGAGTTGACTGTCAAGCCAGTATTCCTCTTTTAAACAGCAAGATACTACTTTGTATACAGCGGTCTAATGCTCATTTAATTGCAAAGTACTCTTTGTTAGCCATTTAGAAGTTGTGGGAACATGGGGACATAAAACGGTTATGGATAGCAACTTTAATGTTTGTAGGGATGTTTCAGGGTTACTCTATCATGCATGGATCGATGTTCATGATGTCAATCACTGGATTGTCTGGTCCAGACTCGATTATTTACAGACCGCCGTCATATAACTGGAATATTGATGACTGCGGCGTAAAACAACAAACCAACCAACCAATGTATGCCATGACATATTTCGCGTGACACAACACATGATACATCACACAAACCACATTTCACATGATACGACACACGACACATGAGACGTATATATCACCTAGGACATGACACATGACAAAACAGGAATGACACTTCACACATCATATGCCCATGACAAATACCGGACGCCACATATTACGAAAAACCTTTCGGGGCTCATACCACAGAATACATGACACATATCACAGGTAAAATGATACATATCATAAACATATCACATATCACATAAAACAAGACACATCACGCATAAAAAGTTAATCACATATCACATAACACATTACAGAACACATATCACAGGATACATGATATATATGGCACATTACTTAATACATGACGCACTATACAGGACACATATAAACGAACCCATGACAAACATCACATGAAACATATCTCCTGATATATATCGCAAGACAGAGGACATATAACATCGCATTACACATATCTCACCTCACATATAAAATGACAAATGAAATATGAAATGAAATAGAGCACATATGATATGACGCATATGACACGCATACATGACATATATGGCACATCCCAAATATCACATCACATCACATATTACAACAAAAAAACATTGCATGCTACAGATCACATGATACATGACACATATTGCACATGGCACATCACACATATCCAATTACTCACATAACACAAAATATACATGACACATATCACAGAATACATGACAGATATGGCACATGCCACATCACACATATACAATGACTCATATGACATATCACAAACAACATTGAATGACAGATCACACGATGCATGACATATATAACACATCACATATATACAGTTACACACATTACATGTCACAAAAAACAAGATTACGTGACATATATCACAGGATACATGACGCATATGGCATATCACACATATACAATTACTCCTACCATATATCACAAGCAACAGTCCATGACCCAGATCACTGGGCCCAACGTTAGATTACGCCTGTTTTATTCCTCAATACCTCCCTGGCAGCCAGAAATGTTTGTACCAATCTGGTTAAATCAAGGAAATAAGCCCTACTTTCTGCAAGCTGAATTCACTTTAATCTCTAGCCGTGAAATAATTGAAATAAAAAGAAATATTCGAAGTGAAAAACATGTAAAGAATCATATCTTTTTCCGAAAATATGGATATCAAAATCAAACTTTGCACCAACGTTGGACCAACTTAGGATCGCCGATCAAAATAACGTTGGCCCAGAGTTGATAACCAACGTTGGCCCAACGTTAGATTACGCCTGTTTTATTCCTAAATACCTCCCACGCAGCCTGAAATGTTTGTACCAATCTAGTTAACACATCAGGTAACAAGCACTTCATTCTGCAAGATGAATTCACTTTGAACCCTGACCATGAAAGAGTTGAAATAAAAAGAAATATTCGAAGTTAAAAACATGTAAAAAATTCTATTTTTCTCCGAAAATAATCATAATCAAACATTGCACCAACGTTGGCCCAACGTAGGACCGCCGATCACAATGACGCTGGCCCAACGTTGATCGCTAACGTTGGCCCAACGTTAGATTACGCCTGTTTTATGTTTGTACCAATCTAGTTAACACATCAGGTAACAAGCACTTCATTCTACAAGATGAATTCACTTTGAACCCTGACCATGAAAGAGTTGAAATAACAAGAAATATTCGAAGTTAAAAACATGTAAAAAATCATATTTATTTCCGAAAATATACATATCAAAATAAAACATTGCACCAACGTTGGCCCAACGTAGGACCGCCGATCAAAATGACGTTGGCCCAAAGTTGATAGCCAACGTTGGCCCAACGTTAGATTACGCCTGTTTGATTTCTCAATACCGCCCAGTCAGCTTAAAATGTTTGTACCAATCTATTTGAGACATGATGTAACAAGCACTACATTCTGCAAGCTGAATTCACTTTGAACTCTATCCGTGAAAGAGTTGAAATAAAAAGAAATATTCGAAGTGAAAAACATGTAAAGAATCACATTTGTTCCGAAAATATACACATCATAATCAAACACTGCACCAACGTTGGCCCAACGTAGGATTGCCGATCCAAAATAACGTTGGCCCAACGTTGATAGCCAACGTTGGTCCACTGTAAGATTACGCCTGTTTTATTCCTAAATACCTCCCACGCAGCCTGAAATGTTTGAACCAATCTAGTTAACACATCAGGTAACTCTATCACAAACATCACATGAAACATATTTCCTGATATATATCGCAAGACAGAGGACATATAACATCGCATTACACATATCTCACCTCACATATAAAATGACAAATGATATATGAAATGAAATAGAGCACATATGATATGACGCATATGACACGCATACATGATATATATGGCACATCCCAAATATCACATCACATCACATATTACAACAAAAAAACATTGCATGCTACAGATCACATGATACATGACACATATTGCACATGGCACATCACACATATCCAATTACTCACATAACACAAAATATACATGACACATATCACAGAATACATGACAGATATGGCACATGCCACATCACACATATACAATGACTCATATGACATATCACAAACAACATTGAATGACAGATCACACGATGCATGACATATATAACACATCACATATATACAGTTACACACATTACATGTCACAAAAAACAACATTACATGACATATATCACAGGATACATGACGCATATGGCATATCACACATATACAATTACTCTTACCATATATCACAAGCAACATTCCATGACCCAGATCACTGGGCCCAACGTTAGATTACGCCTGTTTTATTCCTCAATACCTCCCTGGCAGCCAGAAATGTTTGTACCAATCTGGTTAAAATAAGGAAATAAGCCCTACTTTCTGCAAGCTGAATTCACTTTAATCTCTAGCCGTGAAATAATTGAAATAAAAAGAAATATTCAAAGTTAAAAACATGTAAAGAATCATATCTTTTTCCGAAAATATGGATATCAAAATCAAACTTTGCACCAACGTTGGACCAACTTAGGATCGCCGATCAAAATAACGTTGGCCCAGAGTTGATAACCAACGTTGGCCCAACGTTAGATTACGCCTGTTTTATTCCTAAATACCTCCCACGCAGCCTGAAATGTTTGTACCAATCTAGTTAACACATCAGGTAACAAGCACTTCATTCTGCAAGATGAATTCACTTTGAACCCTGACCATGAAAGAGTTGAAATAACAAGAAATATTCGAAGTGAAAAACATGTAAAAAATCCTATTTTTCTCCGAAAATAATCATAATCAAACATTGCACCAACGTTGGCCCAACGTAGGACCGCCGATCACAATGACGCTGGCCCAACGTTAATCGCTAACGTTGGCCCAACGTTAGATTAAGCCTGTTTTATTCCTAAATACCTCCCACGCAGCCTGAAATGTTTGTACCAATCTAGTTAACACATCAGGTAACAAGCACTTCATTCTACAAGATGAATTCACTTTGAACCCTGACCATGAAAGAGTTGAAATAAAAAGAAATATTCGAAGTGAAAAACATGTAAAAAATCCTATTTTTCTCCGAAAATAATCATAATCAAACATTGCACCAACGTTGGCCCAACGTAGGACCGCCGATCACAATGACGCTGGCCCAACGTTGATCGCTAACGTTGGCCCAACGTTAGATTACGCCTGTTTAATTCCTAAATACCTCCCACGCAGCCTGAAATGTTTGTACCAATCTAGTTAACACATCAGGTAACAAGCACTTCATTCTGCAAGATGAATTCACTTTGAACCCTGACCATGAAAGAGTTGAAATAACAAGAAATATTCGAAGTTAAAAACATGTAAAAAATCATATTTATTTCCGAAAATATACATATTAAATAAAACATTGCACCAACGTTGGCCCAACGTAGGACCGCCGATCAAAATAACGTTGGCCCAAAGTTGATAGCCAACGTTGGCCCAACGTTAGATTACGCCTGTTTGATTTCTCAATACCGCCCAGTCAGCTTAAAATGTTTGTACCAATCTATTTGAGACATGATGTAACAAGCACTACATTCTGCAAGCTGAATTCACTTTGAACTCTATCCGTGAAAGAGTTGAAATAAAAAGAAATATTCGAAGTGAAAAACATGTAAAGAATCACATTTGTTCCGAAAATATACACATCATAATCAAACACTGCACCAACGTTGGCCCAACGTAGGATTGCCGATCCAAAATAACGTTGGCCCAACGTTGATGGCCAACGTTGGTCCACTGTAAGATTACGCCTGTTTTATTCCTAAATACCTCCCACGCAGCCTGAAATGTTTGAACCAATCTAGTTCACACATCAGGTAACACGCACTTCATTCTGCAAGATGAATTCACTTTGAACCCTGACCATGAAAGAGTTGAAATAAAAAGAAATATTCGAAGTGAAAAATCATATCTATTTCCGAAAATATACATATCAAAATCAAACATTGCATCAACGTTGGCCCAACGTAGAACCGCCGATCAAAATAACGTTGGCCCAACGTCAGCTTGAAATGTTTGTACCAATCTATTTGAGACATGATATAACAAGCACTACATTCTGCAAGCTGAATTCACTTTGAACTCTATCCGTGAAAGAGTTGAAATAAAAAAAAGAAATATTCAAAGTGAAAACATGTAAAGAATCACATTTTTTCCGAAAATATACACATCATAATCAAACTTTGCACTGCACTCACAGAAAAAAAGACTTTGGAAGTAAGGACAGACGGATATCCTTGGTATGACTTTATAAACCCGCCTTTTAAGAAAAAACATCTCCACACCTAACATTTTCTATTATTGAAGATGCAGGGCAAATCACACAGTAATCACATCACATATCACAAAAAAAACATTATATGACACAGATCACAGGATACATACCACATATGTCACATGGCACATCACGCATGTACAAATAATCACATCACATTTCACCTAACACAAACATTACATGACAGAGATCAATGGATGCATGACACATATGGTGCACGGCACATGACACATCAGACAATAAGCCCGGCAAAAATTGCAACATTTAATTTTTTCTTGGCCTTACCCCATACATTCAGCATTGAGAGTAGCACTGAGACAGGCAAAATAGTCCATGCATCGGATGTCCTATGATCCGTTGCCTTGATCCATTAAAAACTATGATGACAGCAACAAAATGACAATAGAATTCTGGTTTAGGTGACCTTTATATATTTGTTAAATGACAAGTCAGAACTTGGGCTGAGTGGTTGAGGAGCCTTTTCAGTCCTCAAATGAAGCATCAGACGAACTAATCACAGGGATGATCTTCAACCTTATCCATGGTCACTCCTTTTGCCTTGGTAACTGATTAAAACAATGAAACACATATAAAAAAATATTACAAGCAAAGGGACATATTTTTGACATAAAAATAGTTGCCTTCCCCAAAATAATAATTTGATGTCTGAAAAAGTCTCAGCAGTGCTACCTCGACCCGTCCAAGTCATTAAACTGTTCAAAACTGCTAAAACTGTGAAGGTGGCATGGACAGTTATACCATGATGCTCATACATTTGGATAAAAGCTTTTAACACTAAAATGAACAAGGGTAACCTCAACCCATTCAGTTTTCAAAGTTCAAAACATGTACAAAATCATATTGTTTCATAAAATACACATACCAAAAACAACCTTTGCACTACACCACTCTATTTGTAGTGAAAGTGTTCCTCACATTTTGAAAGAATCAACGAAGTAGTTCTTAAGTTAAAGGTCGCACAATGTTGAATTAAAACAACAAAAACATTCTCACTTCAAAACATGTAAAAAATCATATTGTTTCATAACATACACATATCAAAAACAACATTTGCACTGTATCTCTCCAATTAATATAGAAGGGTTCCTTAAATTTGAAATAACCCCTGTAGCAGTTCACACGTTAAAGGTCGCACAATGTTGAATTAAAAAAAAACATTCAAAACTTTTTTATTAGAATAGAATGTGTTTCTTACACTTGGAAAGAACCCATGTTGCAGCTCTCAATTAAAAGGTAGCACAAGCATGGAATAAAAAAATAACATTCTTGTTTTAAAATGTGAAAAGGAAACCTGCAGGCGATATATCTCCTTTTTACTATCCCATCACTCCACGAAATCCAGTTGAAATGTAGTGATTTTGTAGCCATAATTTCAGCAGTGCTACCTCCACCCGTCCAAGTCATTAAACTGTTCAAAACTGCTAAAACTGTGAAGGTGGCATGGACAGTGATACCATGCTCTTGGATCATAAATTGGGAGAAAGGCTTTTAACACTAAAATGAACAAGGGTAGCCTCGACCCATTCAGTTTTCAAAGTTCAAAACATTCTATGTTCAAAACATGTACAAAATTATATTGTTTCATAAAATACACATATCAAAAACAACCTTTGCACTACACCACTCTATTTGTGTAAAAAGTGTTCCTCACATTTGGAAAGAATCAACGAAGTAGTTTTTAAGTTAAAGGTCACACAATGTTGAATTAAAACAACAAAAACATTTTTTTAAAAACCATTCAAAATTTAATTATTTAAACAGAATGTGTTTCTTACACTTTGAAATAATCCATGTTGCAGCTCTCAATAAAAAGGTAGCACAAAAATGGAATAAAAAAATAACATTCTTGTTTTAAATTGTGAAAAGGAAACCTACAGGCGATATATCTCCTTTTTACTATCCCATCACTCGACGAAATCCAGTTGAAATGTAGTAATTTTGTAGCCATAATTTCTGTTGATTGTATACCCAGAATAAGTTACGTTTGCATTAGTTTTAAAGATATACGTTAATATTAGTATTATACTTGTTAATTTACAATCATTTTCCTATCAAAACATTACAATCAACTAAGCTATAATCAATTTCACTGTCCTATCAGAACCAAACACCCAGTTTGAGTTTTACCAATTTGATTGCCCTCACTCAAGGATCACAGTCAGTCATAATCATAGAGTCATATCATGAAATTGATGAGATGTTTTTTTACACGTTCTTCTCTCATATACTGCTGTTTGCAATATACATGTAAAAAGAAATATAATTATATAGATCGATTGTTATATATTCATGGGTACAAAATCACGAAGCATTTTGGGTAGAAAATATTTTTACGGTACATCACAAACATCACGTGTATCTTGTTTCATCCGTTTTGAGAGAGGCTGTGGGATAGCATAGTGGTTAAAGCGTTCGCTCGTCACGCTGAAGAACCGGGGTAGATTCCCGACATGGGTACAATGTGTGAAGCCAATTTCTGGTGCTCTCCACCGTGATATTGCTTTAATATTGAATAAAGCGGCGTAAAACCATACTCACTCACCCACCCATCCGTTCTGAGAACGGGGGATTCTTAGAAAAAGTTTGTAAAGACATTCTAAGTTGTCCTTCTTGCAATGATAGACCAATAACACCATTATTTGGCTACAATTATGTCACATCAATATGTTATATATCTCTCCCCGCCGTCCTGTTTCAGAAAATAATTCGAAAATCATCGAGCGTAGAATCCAGGACTATTTCCCATTTCGGCTTCAAAACTTAGATTTCGATATTTACGATGCTGTATGTGCATCCGATTTCAGCAAGGAGTTATAAAATTGCAAATAGTTTGATAATTTTACATAATCTGCATAATGTTGCTATTAAACCGTTTTGTTTCTATGTAAACAAGTTCAGATTATAAATAAACTCATTAAAGTTTTGATACTTAGAAAGCTACAGGCAAAATGTTCCAAGAGAATAACTCGAGGCATTAATTGCCAAGAATATATTTAGTGGCACGAAGACACCCTGGAGGCAGAAGAATTCTAAGAGGACATTTAGAAGCATTGATTGCCAAGAGTATACCGAGTGCCACTTCTATGCCACGAAGACACCGTACAAGAGGCATTTCAAGGCACTGATTGTTAAGAATATGTTCAATGACACTTAACTGTCATGAAGACACACTGGAGGCAGAAGATTTCTGAGTGGACATTTCGTGGCAATGATTACTAAGAATATATTCAATGACACTTCACTATCACGAAGACACCCTGGAAGCAGAAACGTTTCAAGAGGACATGTCGAGGCGTTGATTGCTTAGAAGAAATTCAGTGGTAATTCACTTTCACGAAGACAAACTGAAGGCAGAAGTGTGCTAAGAGGACATTTCCAGGCACTGATACCTGAAAAGATATTCAGTGACACTTCACTGTCACGAAGACACCCTGGAGGCAGAAGCGTTCCATTAATACTGTCACGAAGACACCCTGGATACAGAAGAATTCCATGAGGATATCTCGGGACATTGATTGCTAAGAATATATTCAGTGGTAATTCACTTTCACGAAGACAAACTGAAGGTAGAAGTGTGCTAAGAGGACATTACGAGCCATTGATTGCTGAAAAGATATTCAGTGGCACTTCACTGTCACGAAGATACCCTGGAGGCAGGACAGGCCCAATAACTCAACTATGAGTTATGATTGCCAAGAAGATTTTCAGTGAAAATTCACTTTCACGACTATGTCCTGCAGCTCATGAAGCAATTATTTCTAGGAGATATTCGGTGACAATTCACTGTCAAGAAGACATCCTGAACTCTTCAACCAATGATTGCCAAGAGATATTCAGTGGCACTTCACTGTCACGACGACACGATTGAGGCTGAAAGGTGCCTTGATTTCTTCTGGAAACATTGATGTCCAAGAGGATAGTCTGTAACAAATCACAGAAGAGACACAGACGAGTTGCAAGGAGACGTCTGGGGGCAATGTTTGCCAAGAAGCTGTTCAGTGGCAATTGACTGTCACGAAGAAACACTGGAAGCATTAGATTGCCAACAAGACTTCTGGAGGCAGCAAATGACCAAGAAGACCTCTATAGGAATATGTCTGCCAATAAGACATCCTTGAGGCAAAAGGCATCACAAGGAGACTCTCCGTGACCAGGTGGTTTTTTCACCTCCCATGGTCACTGGTACCCAAATAAGACCTCTGGAGACCTCGATCTAAGGGTCGGGTATGCTTCTGAGGCACGTTAGGTTCAGAGACTTAACACTGCACTAACCTGCACTAACCCGCACTAACAACCTGCACGTAGGCGCATCACTTTATAGAAAGACACTTCCAAATTCTTTAGATTTAGGTTCAAAATCGGGGATTGTTTGGTTGTCAGAGGCAGTGTCAGCCTCTTTGTATCCGCCTGAAGCATGCCTGACCACTGGATAACGACGGTCACACACTGGAGGCAAAAGGGGGTCAAGAAGATTTATGAATGCAGTGATGCTGCTAAAGACATTCAAAGGAAATTGACTGTCACGAAGGCACTATTGAGGTAGAAGTGCACATTTCGAGGCATTGATTGCCAAGAATTATTATTAAGTGGCACTTCTCTGGCACGAAGACACCCTGGAGGGAAAACAGTGGCATGTAGCATCTTGAGGCAATAAATGCCAAAAAGATTTTCAGTGACACATCACAGTCACGAAGACTCCCTTGAGGCAGAAGAATTCCATGAGGACATTTCGAGGCAATGATTGCCAAAAATATATTCAGTGGCATTTCTCTGTCACGAAGACTCCCTTGAGGCAAAAGAGTTCCAAGAGGACATTTCGAGGCATTCATTGCTAAGAATATATTCAATGACATTTCCCTGTCACGAAGACACCCTTGGGTGAAAGATTTCAAGACGACATTTCGAGGTATTGATTGCCAAGAATATTTCTAGTGACATTTCACTGTCACGAAGACACCCTGGAGGCGGAAAAAATGAAAGTGCACATTTCAAGTCATTCATTGAGAGGACTGTATTTAGTGGCACTTCACAGTCACGAAGACACTCTGGAGGCAGAAGATTTGTGCCGTCGGTCAAAACAACGTTGGCCCAACATTAGATTACGCCTGTTTTATTACTCAATAGATCCCAGGCAGCTTGAAATGTTGAAAGGTAGCACAAACATAGAATTTAAAAAAAAAAAAAACCTTCTATGTTCAAAATATGCAAAAATTCATATTGTTTCATAAAATAAACATATCAAACTCAACCTTTGCACTACATCTCTCCAATTGATATCTCAAGTTACAGGTCGCACAATGTTGAATTAAAAGAAAAAAAACATTCAAAGTTCAAAACATGTAAAAAATCATATTGTTTAAAAAAATATATATACCATCAGCCACCTTTGCACTACACCTCTCCTATTTGTATAAAAGTGTTCCTTCAATTTGGAAAGATTCCCTGGAATAGTTCTTAAGTTAAAGGTCGCCAATGTTGAATTAAGAAAATAACACTCTCAGTTCAAAACATGTAAAACAATCATATTTTTTCATAAAATAAACATATCAAAATCCACCTTTGCACTACACCACTGCTATTTGTATAAAAAGTGTTCCTTCAATTTGGAAAGAATCCATGAGGCAGCTCTTAAGTCAAAGGTGGCACAAACATAGAATAAAAAACCCAACAAATTTCTATGTTCAAAATATGCAAAAAATGCATATTGTTTCATAAAATAAACATATCAAAATCCACCTTTGCACTACATCACTGCTATTTGTATAAAAAGTGTTCCTTCAATTTGGAAAGAATCCATGAAGCAGCTCTTAAGTCAAAGAAAGCACAAACATAGAATAAAAAACCCAACAACCTTCTATGTTCAAAATATGCAAAAAATGCATATTGTTTCATAAAATAAACATATCAAAATCCACCTTTGCACTACACCACTGCTATTTGTATAAAAAGTGTTCCTTCAATTTGGAAAGAATCCATGAAGCAGTTCTTAAGTGAAAGGTGGCACAAACATAGAATAAGAAAAAAAACCCTTCTATGTTCAAAATATGAAAAAAAATGCATATTTTTTCATAAAATAAACATATCAAAATCCACCTTTGCACTACATCACTGCTATTTGTATAAAAAGTGTTCCTTCAGTTTGGAAAGAATCCATGAAGCAGCTCTTAAGTGAAAGGTGGCACAAAGATAGAATAAAAAAAAAAAAAACCTTTCTATGTTCAAAATATGCAAAAAATGCATATTTTTTCATAAAATAAACATATCAAAATCCACCTTTGCACTACACCACTGCTATTTGTAAAAAAGTGTTCCTTCATTTTGGAAAGAATCCATGAAGCAGCTCTTAAGTGAAAGGTGGCACAAACATAAAATAAAAAACCCAACAACTTACTATGTTCAAAATATGCAAAAAATGCATATTGTTTCATAAAATAAACATATCAAAATCCACCTTTGCACTACATCACTGCTATTTGTATAAAAAATGTTCCTTCAATTTGGAAAGAATCCATGAAGCAGCTCTTAAGTGAAAGGTGGCACAAACATAGAATAAAAAACCCAACAACCTTCTATGTTCAAAATATGCAACAAATGCATATTGTTTCATAAAATAAACATATCAAAATCCACCTTTGCACTACACCACTGCTATTTGTATAAAAAGTGTTCCTTCAATTTGGAAAGAATCCATGAAGCAGCTCTTAAGTCAAAGAAAGCACAAACATAGAATAAAAAACCCAACAACCTTCTATGTTTAAAATATGCAAAAAATGCATATTTTTTCATAAAATAAACATCAAAATCCACCTTTGCACTACACCACTGCTATTTGTATAAAAAGTGTTCCTTCAATTTGGAAAGAATCCATGAAGCAGCTCTTAAGTCAAAGGTGGCACAAACATAGAATAAAAAACCCAACAACCTTCTATGTTCAAAATATGCAAAAAATGCATATTTTTTCATAAAATAAACATATCAAAATCCACCTTTGCACTACATCACTGCTATTTGTATAAAAAGTGTTCCTTCAATTTGGAAAGAATCCATGAAGCAGCTCTTAAGTGAAAGGTGGCACAAACATAGAATAAAAAACCCAACAACCTTCTATGTTCAAAATATGCAAAAAATGCATATTTTTTCATAAAATAAACATATCAAAATCCACCTTTGCACTACACCACTGCTATTTGTATAAAAAGTGTTCCTTCAATTTGGAAAGAATCCATGAAGCAGCTCTTAAGTCAAAGGTGGCACAAACATAGAATAAAAAACCCAACAACCTTCTATGTTCAAAATATGCAAAAAATGCATATTTTTTCATAAAATAAACATATCAAAATCCACCTTTGCACTACATCACTGCTATTTGTATAAAAAGTGTTCCTTCAATTTGGAAAGAATCCATGAAGCAGCTCTTAAGTGAAAGGTGGCACAAACATAGAATAAAAAACCCAACAACCTTCTATGTTCAAAATATGCAAAAAATGCATATTGTTTCATAAAATAAACATATCAAAATCCACCTTTGCACTACACCACTGCTATTTGTATAAAAAGTGTTCCTTCAATTTGGAAAGAATCCATGAAGCAGTTCTTAAGTGAAAGGTGGCACAAACATAGAATAAGAAAAAAAACCCTTCTATGTTCAAAATATGAAAAAAAATGCATATTTTTTCATAAAATAAACATATCAAAATCCACCTTTGCACTACATCACTGCTATTTGTATAAAAAGTGTTCCTTCAATTTGGAAAGAATCCATGAAGCAGCTCTTAAGTGAAAGGTGGCACAAACATAGAATAAAAAAAAACAAAACCTTTCTATGTTCAAAATATGCAAAAAATGCATATTTTTTCATAAAATAAACATATCAAAATCCACCTTTGCACTACACCACTGCTATTTGTAAAAAAAGTGTTCCTTCATTTTGGAAAGAATCCATGAAGCAGCTCTTAAGTGAAAGGTGGCACAAACATAGAATAAAAAACCCAACAACCTTCTATGTTCAAAATATGCAAAAAATGCATATTGTTTCATAAAATAAACATATCAAAATCCACCTTTGCACTACTACACTGCTAGTTGTATAAAAAGTGTTCCTTCAATTTGGAAAGAATCCATGAAGCAGCTCTTAAGTGAAAGGTGGCACAAACATAGAATAAAAAACACAACAACATTCTATGTTCAAAATATGCAAAAAATGCATATTTTTTCATAAAATAAACATATCAAAATCCACCTTTGCACTACACCACAGCTATTTGTAAAAGAGTGTTCCTTCATTTTGGAAAGAATCCATCAAGCAGCTCTTAAGTGAAAGGTGGCACAAACATAAAATAAAAAACCCAACAACTTACTATGTTCAAAATATGCAAAAAATGCATATTGTTTCATAAAATAAACATATCAAAATCCACCTTTGCACTACATCACTGCTATTTGTATAAAAAATGTTCCTTCAATTTGGAAAGAATCCATGAAGCAGCTCTTAAGTGAAAGGTGGCACAAACATAGAATAAAAAACCCAACAACCTTCTATGTTCAAAATATGCAAAAAATGCATATTGTTTCATAAAATAAACATATCAAAATCCACCTTTGCACTACACCACTGCTATTTGTATAAAAAGTGTTCCTTCAATTTGGAAAGAATCCATGAAGCAGCTCTTAAGGCAAAGAAAGCACAAACATAGAATAAAAAACCCAACAACCTTCTATGTTTAAAATATGCAAAAAATGCATATTTTTTCATAAAATAAACATCAAAATCCACCTTTGCACTACATCACTGCTATTTGTATAAAAAGTGTTCCTTCAATTTGGAAAGAATCCATGAAGCAGCTCTTAAGTCAAAGGTGGCACAAACATAGAATAAAAAACCCAACAACCTTCTATGTTCAAAATATGCAAAAAATGCATATTTTTTCATAAAATAAACATATCAAAATCCACCTTTGCACTACATCACTGCTATTTGTATAAAAAGTGTTCCTTCAATTTGGAAAGAATCCATGAAGCAGCTCTTAAGTGAAAGGTGGCACAAACATAGAATAAAAAACCCAACAACCTTCTATGTTCAAAATATGCAACAAATGCATATTGTTTCATAAAATAAACATATCAAAATCCACCTTTGCACTACACCACTGCTATTTGTATAAAAAGTGTTCCTTCAATTTGGAAAGAATCCATGAAGCAGCTCTTAAGTCAAAGGTGGCACAAACATAGAATAAAAAAAACAACAACCTTCTATGTTCAAAATATGCAAAAAATGCATATTTTTTCATAAAATAAACATATCAAAATCCACCTTTACACTACATCACTGCTATTTGTATAAAAAGTGTTCCTTCAATTTGGAAAGAATCCATGAAGCAGCTCTTAAGTGAAAGGTGGCACAAACATAGAATAAAAAAAACAACCTATGTTCAAAATATGCAAAAAATGCATATTTTTTCATAAAATAAACATATCAAAATCCACCTTTGCACTACACCACTGCTATTTGTATAAAAAGTGTTCCTTCAATTTGGAAAGAATCCATGAAGCAGCTCTTAAGTCAAAGGTGGCACAAACATAGAATAAAAAACCCAACAACCTTCTATGTTCAAAATATGCAAAAAATCCATATTTTTTCATAAAATAAACATATCAAAATCCACCTTTGCACTACATCACTGCTATTTGTATAAAAAGTGTTCCTTCAATTTGGAAAGAATCCATGAAGCAGCTCTTAAGTCAAAGAAAGCACAAACATAGAATAAAAAACCCAACAACCTTCTATGTTCAAAATATGCAAAAAATGCATATTGTTTCATAAAATAAACATATCAAAATCCACCTTTGCACTACACCACTGCTATTTGTATAAAAAGTGTTCCTTCAATTTGGAAAGAATCCATGAAGCAGTTCTTAAGTCAAAGGTGGCACAAACATAGAATAAGAAAAAAAACCCTTCTATGTTCAAAATATGAAAAAAAATGCATATTTTTTCATAAAATAAACATATCAAAATCCACCTTTGCACTACATCACTGCTATTTGTATAAAAAGTGTTCCTTCAGTTTGGAAAGAATCCATGAAGCAGCTCTTAAGTGAAAGGTGGCACAAACATAGAATAAAAAAAAAAAAAACCTTTCTATGTTCAAAATATGCAAAAAATGCATATTGTTTCATAAAATAAACATATCAAAATCCACCTTTACACTACACCACTGCTATTTGTAAAAAAGTGTTCCTTCATTTTGGAAAGATTCCATGAAGCAGCTCTTAAGTGAAAGGTGGCACAAACATAGAATAAAAAACCCAACAACCTTCTATGTTCAAAATATGCAAAAAATGCATATTGTTTCATAAAATAAACATATCAAAATCCACCTTTGCACTACACCACTGCTAGTTGTATAAAAAGTGTTCCTTCAATTTGCAAAGAATCCATGAAGCAGCTCTTAAGTGAAAGGTGGCACAAACATAGAATAAAAAAAACAACAACATTCTATGTTCAAAATATGCAAAAAATGCATATTTTTTCATAAAATAAACATATCAAAATCCACCTTTGCACTACACCACAGCTATTTGTAAAAGAGTGTTCCTTCATTTTGGAAAGAATCCATCAAGCAGCTCTTAAGTGAAAGGTGGCACAAACATAAAATAAAAAACCCAACAACTTACTATGTTCAAAATATGCAAAAAATGCATATTGTTTCATAAAATAAACATATCAAAATCCACCTTTGCACTACATCACTGCTATTTGTATAAAAAGTGTTCCTTCAATTTGGAAAGAATCCATGAAGCAGCTCTTAAGTGAAAGGTGGCACAAACATAGAATAAAAAACCCAACAACCTTCTATGTTCAAAATATTCAAAAAATGCATATTTTTTCATAAAATAAACATATCAAAATCCACCTTTGCACTACACCACTGCTATTTGTATAAAAAGTGTTCCTTCAATTTGGAAAGAATCCATGAAGCAGCTCTTAAGTGAAAGGTGGCACAAACATAGAATAAAAACAACAACAACCTTTTATGTTCAAAATATGCAAAAAATGCATATGTTTTCATAAAATAAACAAATCAAAATCCACCTTTGCACTACACCACTGCTATTTGTATAAAAAGTGTTCCTTCATTTTGGAAAGATTCCATGAAGCAGCTCTTAAGTGAAAGGTGGCACAAACATAGAATAAAAAACCCAACAACCTTCTATGTTCAAAATATTCAAAAAATGCATATTTTTTCATAAAATAAACATATCAAAATCCACCTTTGCACTACACCACTGCTATTTGTATAAAAAGTGTTCCTTCAATTTGGAAAGAATCCATGAAGCAGCTCTTAAGTGAAAGGTGGCACAAACATAGAATAAAAACAACAACAACCTTTTATGTTCAAAATATGCAAAAAATGCATATGTTTTCATAAAATAAACATATCAAAATCCACCTTTGCACTACATCACTGCTATTTGTATAAAAAGTGTTCCTTCATTTTGGAAAGATTCCATGAAGCAGCTCTTAAGTGAAAGGTGGCACAAACATAGAATAAAAAACCCAACAACCTTCTATGTTCAAAATATGCATAAAATGCATATTTTTTCATAAAATAAACATGTCAAAATCCACCTTTGCACTACACCACTGCTATTTGTAAAAAAGTGTTCCTTCATTTTGGAAAGAATCCATGAAGCAGCTCTTCAGTCAAAGGTGGCACAAACATAGAATAAAAAAAAAACATTCTATGTTCAAAATATGCAAAAAATGCATATTGTTTCATAAAATAAACATATCAAAATCCACCTTTGCACTACTACACTGCTAGTTGTATAAAAAGTGTTCCTTCAATTTGGAAAGAATCCATGAAGCAGCTCTTAAGTCAAAGGTGGCACAAACATAGAATAAAAACCCCAACAACCTTCTATGTTCAAAATATGCAAAAAATGCATATTTTTTCATAAAATAAACATATCAAAATCCACCTTTGCACTACATCACTGCTATTTGTATAAAAAGTGTTCCTTCATTTTGGAAAGAATCCTTGAAGCAGCTCTTCAGTGAAAGGTGGCACAAACATAGAATAAAAAACCCAACAACCTTCTATGTTCAAAATATGCAAAAAAAACACATTGTTTCATAAAATAAACATATCAAAATCCACCTTTGCAATACACCACTGCTATTTTTATAAAAAGTGTTCCTTCAATTTGGAAAGAATCCATGAAGCAGCTCTTAAGTCAAAGGTGGCACAAACATAGAATAAAAAACCCAACAACCTTCTATGTTCAAAATATGCAAAAAATGCATATTGTTTCATAAAATAAACATATCAAAATCCACCTTTGCACTACATCACTGCTATTTGTATAAAAAGTGTTCCTTCAATTTGAAAAGATTCCATGAAGCAGCTCTTAAGTCAAAGGTGGCACAAACATAGAATAAAAAACCCAACAACCTTCTATGTTCAAAATATGCAAAAAATGCATATTGTTTCATAAAATAAACATATCAAAATCCACCTTTGCACTACACCACTGCTATTTGTATAAAAAGTGTTGCTTCAATTTGGAAAGAATCCATGAAGCAGCTCTTAAGTGAAAGGTGGCACAAACATAGAATAAAAAACAAAAACCTTCTATGTTCAAAATATGCAAAAATTGCATATTTTTTCATAAAATAAACATATCAAAATCCACCTTTGCA
Organism: Haliotis cracherodii; assembly: GCF_022045235.1. NCBI lineage: Eukaryota > Metazoa > Mollusca > Gastropoda > Lepetellida > Haliotidae > Haliotis > Haliotis cracherodii. The sequence goes on from NW_027266277.1 coordinate 668,875, forward strand.
CTACACCACTGCTATTTGTAAAAGAGTGTTCCTTCATTTTGGAAAGAATCCATGAAGCAGCTCTTAAGTGAAAGGTGGCACAAACATAGAATAAAAAACTCAACAACCTTCTATGTTCAAAATATGCAAAAAATGCATATTGTTTCATAAAATAAACATATCAAAATCCACCTTTGCACTACATCACTGCTATTTGTATAAAAAGTGTTCCTTCAATTTGGAAAGAATCCATGAAGCAGCTCTTAAGTGAAAGGTGGTACAAACATAGAATAAAAAACCCAACAACCTTCTATGTTCAAAATATGCAAAAAATGCATATTGTTTCATAAAATAAACATATCAAAATCAACCTTTGCACTACACCACTGCTATTTGTATAAAAAGTGTTCCTTCAATTTGGAAAGAATCCATGGAGCAGCTCTTAAGTGAAAGGTGGCACAAACATAGAATTAAAAAAGAAACCTTCTATGTTCAAAATATGAAAAAAAATGCATATTTGTTCATAAAATAAACATATCAAAATCCACCTTTGCACTACTACACTGCTAGTTGTATAAAAAGTGTTCCTTCAATTTGGAAAGAATCCATGAAACAGCTCTTCAGTGAAAGGTGGCACAAACATAGAATAAAAAAACAAACCTTCTATGTTCAAAATATGCAAAAAATGCATATTGTTTCATAAAAAAAACATATCAAAATCCACCTTTGCACTACTACACTGCCAGTTGTATAAAAAGTGTTCCTTCAATTTGGAAAGAATCCATGAAGCAGCTCTTCAGTGAAAGGTGGCACAAACATAGAATAAAAAAACTCAAAACCTTCCATGTTCAAAATATGCAAAAATGCATATTTTTTCATAAAATAAACATATCAAACTCAACCTTTGCACTACATCTCTCCAATTGATATCTCAAGTTAGAGGTCGCACAATGTTGAATTAAAAGAAAAAAACATCAAAGTTCAAAACGTGTAAAAAACCATATTGTTTCATAAAATATACATATCAAAATCCACCTTTGCACTACACCACTGCTATTTGTATAAAAAGTGTCCCTTCAATTTGGAAAGAATCCATGGAGTAGTTCTTAAGTTAAAGGCCGCACAATGTTGAATTAGAAAAAAAAATTCTCTGTTCAAAGCATGTATAAAATCATATTGTTTCATAAAATATACATATCATACATACCCATCAGACAATAAGCCCGGCAAAAATTGAAACATTTAATTTTCCTTGGCCTTGGCCTTACTCCATACGTTCAGCATTGAGACCAACACTGAGACAGGCAAAATAGTCCATGAATCGGATGTCCTATGATCCGTTGCCTTGATCCATTAGAAACTATAATGACAGCACACAAAATGACAATAGAATTCTGGTTTAGGTGTCCTTTATTTATTTGTTAAATGACAAGTCAGAACTTGGGCTGAGTGGTTGAGGAGCCTTTTCAGTCTTCAAATGAAGCATCAGACAAACTGATCACAGGGATGATCTTCAACCTTATCCATGGTCACTCCTTTTGCCATGGTAACTCAGTAAAACAATGAGACAAATATAATAATATTATAAAGTAAGGGACATATTTTTGACATAAAAATAGTTGCCTTCCCCCAAATAAAAATTAATGTCTGAAAAAAGTCTCAGCAGTGCTACCTCCACCCGTCCAAGTCATTAAACTGTTCAAAACAGCTAAAACTGGGAAGGTGGCATGGACAGTAATACCATGAGGCTCATACATTAGGAGAAAAGCTTGTAACACTAAAATGAACAAGGGTAACCTCGACCCATTCAGTTTTCAAAGTTCAAAACATTCTATGTTCAAAACATGTACAAAATCATATTGTTTCATAAAATATACATATCAAAATCAACCTTTGCAGTGCACCTCTCCTATTTGTATAGAAACTGTTCCTCAAATTTGGAAAGAATCCTTGTAGCAGTTCTCCGGTTAAAGGTAGAACAATTTTGAATTAAAAACACATTCTAAGTTCAAAACATGTACAAATCATATTGTTTCATAAAATAAACATATCAAAATCAACCTTTGCACTGCATCTCTCCAATCAATATCTCTAGTTAAAGGTCGCATAATGTTGAATTAAAACAACAAAAATATTCTCACTTCAAAACATGTAAAAAATCATATTGTTTCATAAAATACACATATTAAAAGCAACATTTGCACTGCATCTCTCCAATTAATATAAAAAAGTGTTCCTTAAATTTGAAGAGAACCCATGTAGCAGTTCACACGTTAAAGGTCGCACAATGTTGAATTAAAAAAAACCATTCAAAACTTTTTTATTAGAATAGAATGTATTTCTTACACTTGGAAAGAATCCATGTTGCAGCTCTCAATTAAAAGGTAGCACAAACATGGAATAAAAAAAATAACATTCTTGTTTTAAAATGTGAAAAGGAAACCTACAGGCGATATATCTCCTTTTTACTATCCCATCACTCCACGAAATCCAGTTGAAATGTAGTGATTTTGTACCCATAATTTCTGTTGATTGTATACCCAGAATAAGTTTGCATTAGTTTCAATGATATACGTTAATATTAGTATTATACTTGTTAATTTACAATCATTTTCCTATCAAAACATTACAATCAACTAAGCTATAATCAATTTAACTGTCCTATCAGAACCAAACACCCAGTTTTAGTTTTGCCAATTTGATTGCCCTCACTCAAGGATCACAGTCAGTCATAATCATAGAGTCATATCATGAAATTGATGATATGTTTTTTAACATGTTCTTCTCTCATTTACTACTGTTTGCAATATACAGGTAAAAAGAAATATAATTACATAGATCGATTGTTATATATTAATGGGTACAAAATCACGAAACATTTTGGGTAGAAAACATCACGTGTATCTTGTTTCATCCGTTCTGAGAGAGGCTGTGGGATAGCATAGTGGTTGAAGCGTTCGCTCGTCACGCCGAAGACCCGGGGTAGATTCCCGACATGGGTACAATGTGTGGAGCCAATGTCTGGTGTTCTCCACCGTGATATTTAATATTGAATAAAGCGGCGTAAAACCATACTCACTGACCCACCCATCCGTTCTGAGAACGGGAGATTCTCAGACAAAGTTTGTAAAGACATTCTAAGTTGTCCTTCTTGCAATGATAGACCAATAACACCATTGTTTGGCTACAATTATGTCACATCAATATGTTCTATATATCTCCCCGCCGCCCTGTTTCAGAAAATAATTCGAAAATCATCGAGAGTAGAATCTATGACTATTTCCGATTTCGGCTTCAAAACTTAGATTCCATAAGTACGATGCTGTATGTGCATCCGATTTCAGCAAGGAGTCATAAAATTGCAAAGAGTTTGATAATTTTACATAATCTGCATTATGTTGCTATTAAACCGTTTTGTTACTATGTAAATAAGTTCAGAGTATAAATAAACTCATTAAAGTTTTGATACTTAGAAAGCTACAGGCACAAAAGTTTCAAGAGGATAACTCGAGGCATTGAATATATTTAGTGGCACTTCTCTGGCATGAAGACACCCTGGAGGCATAAGAATTCTAAGAGGACATTTAGAAGCATTGATTGCCAAGAGTATACCGAGTGACACTTCTCTGCCACGAAGACACCGTACAAGAGGCATTTCAAGGCAATGATTGCAAAGAATATGTTCAATGACACTTAACTGTCACGAAGACACACTGGAGGCAGAAGATTTCTGAGTGGACATTTCGTGGCAATGATTACTAAGAATATATTCAATGACACTTCACTATCACGAAGACACCCTGGAAGCAGAAACGTTTCAAGAGGACATGTCGAGGCGTTGATTGCTTAGAAGAAATTCAGTGGTAATTCACTTTCACGAAGACAAACTGAAGGCAGAAGTGTGCTAAGAGGACATTTCCAGGCACTGATTGCTGAAAAGATATTCAGTGACACTTCACTGTCACGAAGACACCCTGGAGGCAGAAGCGTTCCATTAATACTGTCACGAAGACACCCTGGATACAGAAGAATTCCATGAGGATATCTCGGGACATTGATTGCTAAGAATATATTCAGTGGTAATGCACTTTCACGAAGACAAACTGAAGGTAGAAGTGTGCTAAGAGGACATTACGAGCCATTGATTGCTGAAAAGATATTCAGTGGCACTTCACTGTCACGAAGATACCCTGGAGGCAGGACAGGCCCAATAACTCAACTATGAGTTATGATTGCCAAGAAGATTTTCAGTGAAAATTCACTTTCACGACGATGTCCTGCAGCTCATGAAGCAATTATTTCTAGGAGATATTCGGTGACAATTCACTGTCAAGAAGACATCCTGAACTCTTCAACCAATGATTGCCAAGAGATATTCAGTGGCACTTCACTGTCACGACGACACGATTGAGGCTGAAAGGTGCCTTGATTTCTTCTGGAAACATTGATGTCCAAGAGGATAGTCTGTAACAAATCACAGAAGAGACACAGACGAGTTGCAAGGAGACGTCTGGGGGCAATGTTTGCCAAGAAGCTGTTCAGTGGCAATTGACTGTCACGAAGAAACACTGGAAGCATTAGATTGCCAACAAGACTTCTGGATGAAGACCTCTATAGGAATATGTCTGCCAATAAGGCATCCTTGAGGCAAAAGGCATCACAAGGAGACTCTCCGTGACCAGGTGGTTTTTTCACCTCCCATGGTCACTGGTACCCAAATAAGACCTCTGGAGACCTCGATCTAAGGGTCGGGTATGCTTCTGAGGCACGTTAGGTTCAGAGACTTAACACTGCACTAACCTGCACTAACCCGCACTAACAACCTGCACGTAGGCGCATCACTTTATAGAAAGACACTTCCAAATTCTTTAGATTTAGGTTCAAAATCGGGGATTGTTTGGTTGTCAGAGGCAGTGTCAGCCTCTTTGTATCCGCCTGAAGCATGCCTGACCACTGGATAACGACGGTCACACACTGGAGGCAAAAGGGGGTCAAGAAGATTTATGAATGCAGTGATGCTGCTAAAGACATTCAAAGGAAATTGACTGTCACGAAGGCACTATTGAGGTAGAAGTGCACATTTCGAGGCATTGATTGCCAAGAATTATTATTAAGTGGCACTTCTCTGGCACGAAGACACCCTGGAGGGAAAACAGTGGCATGTAGCATCTTGAGGCAATAAATGACAAAAAGATTTTCAGTGACACATCACAGTCACGAAGACTCCCTTGAGGCAGAAGAATTCCATGAGGACATTTCGAGGCAATGATTGCCAAAAATATATTCAGTGGCATTTCTCTGTCACGAAGACTCCCTTGAGGCAAAAGAGTTCCAAGAGGACATTTCGAGGCATTCATTGCTAAGAATATATTCAATGACATTTCCCTGTCACGAAGACACCCTTGGGTGAAAGATTTCAAGACGACATTTCGAGGTATTGATTGCCAAGAATATTTCTAGTGACATTTCACTGTCACGAAGACACCCTGGAGGCGGAAAAAATGAAAGTGCACATTTCAAGTCATTCATTGAGAGGACTGTATTTAGTGGCACTTCACAGTCACGAAGACACCCTGGAGGCAGAAGATTTGTGCCGTCGGTCAAAACAACGTTGGCCCAACATTAGATTACGCCTGTTTTATTACTAAATAGATCCCAGGCAGCTTGAAATGTTGAAAGGTAGCACAAACATAGAATTTTAAAAAAAAAAAACCTTCTATGTTCAAAATATGCAAAAATTCATATTGTTTCATAAAATAAACATATCAAACTCAACCTTTGCACTACATCTCTCCAATTGATATCTCAAGTTACAGGTCACACAATGTTGAATTAAAAGAAAAAAAACATTCAAAGTTCAAAACATGTAAAAAGTCATATTGTTTAAAAAAATATATATACCATCAGCCACCTTTGCACTACACCTCTCCTATTTGTATAAAAGTGTTCCTTCAATTTGGAAAGATTCCCTGGAATAGTTCTTAAGTTAAAGGTCGCCAATGTTGAATTAAGAAAATAACACTCTCAGTTCAAAACATGTAAAACAATCATATTTTTTCATAAAATAAACATATCAAAATCCACCTTTGCACTACACCACTGCTATTTGTATAAAAAGTGTTCCTTCAATTTGGAAAGAGTCCATGAGGCAGCTCTTAAGTCAAAGGTGGCACAAACATAGAATAAAAAAACAACCTATGTTCAAATTATGCAAAAAATGCATATTTTTTCATAAAATAAACATATCAAAATCCACCTTTGCACTACACCACTGCTATTTGTAAAAAAGTGTTCCTTCATTTTGGAAAGAATCCATGAAGCAGCTCTTAAGTGAAAGGTGGCACAAACATAGAATAAAAAACCCAACAACCTTCTATGTTCAAAATATGCAAAAAATGCATATTGTTTCATGAAATAAACATATCAAAATCCACCTTTGCACTACACCACTGCTATTTGTAAAAAAGTGTTCCTTCATTTTGGAAAGAATCCATGAAGCAGCTCTTAAGTGAAAGGTGGCACAAACATAGAATAAAAAACCCAACAACCTTCTATGTTCAAAATATGCAAAAAAATGCATATTGTTTCATAAAATAAACATATCAAAATCCACCTTTGCACTACACCACTGCTATTTGTATAAAAAGTGTTCCTTCAATTTGAAAAGAATCCATCAAGCAGCTCTTAAGTCAAAGGTGGCACAAACATAGAATAAAAAAACCAACAATCTTCTATGTTCAAAATATGCAACAAATGCATATTGTTTCATAAAATAAACATATCAAAATCCACCTTTGCACTACACCACTGCTATTTGTAAAAAAGTGTTCCTTCATTTTGGAAAGAATCCATGAAGCAGCTCTTAAGTGAAAGGTGGCACAAACATAGAATAAAAAACCCAACAACCTTCTATGTTCAAAATATGCAAAAAATGCATATTGTTTCATGAAATAAACATATCAAAATCCACCTTTGCACTACACCACTGCTATTTGTAAAAAAGTGTTCCTTCATTTTGGAAAGAATCCATGAAGCAGCTCTTAAGTGAAAGGTGGCACAAACATAGAATAAAAAACCCAACAACCTTCTATGTTCAAAATATGCAAAAAAATGCATATTGTTTCATAAAATAAACATATCAAAATCCACCTTTGCACTACACCACTGCTATTTGTATAAAAAGTGTTCCTTCAATTTGAAAAGAATCCATGAAGCAGCTCTTAAGTCAAAGGTGGCACAAACATAGAATAAAAAAACCAACAATCTTCTATGTTCAAAATATGCAACAAATGCATATTGTTTCATAAAATAAACATATCAAAATCCACCTTTGCACTATATCACTGCTATTTGTATAAAAAGTGTTCCTTCAATTTGGAAAGAATCCATGAAGCAGCTCTTCAGTGAAAGGTGGCACAAACATAGAATAAAAAACCCAACAAATTTCTATGTTCAAAATATGCAAAAAATGCATATTGTTTCATAAAATAAACATATCAAAATCCACCTTTGCACTACACCACAGCTATTTTTATAAAAAGTGTTCCTTCAATTTGGAAAGAATCCATGAAGCAGCTCTTCAGTGAAAGGTGGCACAAACATAGAATAAAAAAAAAAACCTTTCTATGTTCAAAATATGAAAAAAATGCATATTTTTTCATAAAATAAACATATCAAAATCCACTTTTGCACTACACCACTGCTATTTGTAAAAAAGTGTTCCTTCATTTTGGAAAGAATCCATGAAGCAGCTCTTAAGTGAAAGGTGGCACAAACATAGAATAAAAAACCCAACAACCTTCTATGTTCAAAATATGCAACAAATGCATATTGTTTCATGAAATAAACATATCAAAATCCACCTTTGCACTACACCACTGCTATTTGTAAAAAAGTGTTCCTTCATTTTGGAAAGAATCCATGAAGCAGCTCTTAAGTCAAAGGTGGCACAAACATAGAATAAAAAACCCAACAACCTTCTATGTTCAAAATATGCAAAATAATGCATATTGTTTCATAAAATAAACATATCAAAATCCACCTTTGCACTACACCACTGCTATTTGTATAAAAAGTGTTCCTTCAATTTGGAAAGAATCCATGAAGCAGCTCTTAAGTCAAAGGTGGCACAAACATAGAATAAAAAATACAACAATCTTCTATGTTCAAAATATGCAAAAAATGCATATTTTTTCATAAAATAAACATATCAAAATCCACCTTTGCACTACATCACTGCTATTTGTATAAAAAGTGTTCCTTCAATTTGGAAAGAATCCATGAAGCAGCTCTTAAGTGAAAGGTGGCACAAACATAGAATAAAAAAAACAACAACCTTCTATGTTCAAAATATGCAAAAAATGCATATTGTTTCATAAAATAAACATATCAAAATCCACCTTTGCACTACACCACTGCTATTTTTATAAAAAGTGTTCCTTCAATTTGGAAAGAATCCATGAAGCAGCTCTTCAGTCAAAGGTGGCACAAACATAGAATAAAAAAAAAACATTCTATGTTCAAAATATGCAACAAATGCATATTGTTTCATAAAATAAACATATCAAAATCCACCTTTGCACTACACCACTGCTATTTGTATAAAAAGTGTTCCTTCAATTTGGAAAGAATCCATGAAGCAGCTCTTAAGTGAAAGGTGGCACAAACATAGAGTAAAAAACCCAACAACCTTCTATGTTCAAAATATGCAAAAAATGCATATTGTTTCATAAAATAAACATATCAAAATCCACCTTTGCACTACATCACTGCTATTTGTATAAAAAGTGTTCCTTCAATTTGGAAAGAATCCATGAAGCAGCTCTTAAGTGAAAGGTGGCACAAACATAAAATAAAAAACCCAACAACCTTCTATGTTCAAAATATGCAAAAAATGCATATTGTTTCATAAAATAAACATATCAAAATCCACTTTTGCACTACACCACTGCTATTTGTATAAAAAGTGTTCCTTCAATTTGGAAAGAATCCATGAAGCAGCTCTTAAGTGAAAGGTGGCACAAACATAGAATAAAAAACCCAACAACCTTCTATGTTCAAAATATGCAAAAAATGCATATTGTTTCATAAAATAAACATATCAAAATCCACCTTTGCACTACACCACTGCTATTTGTATAAAAAGTGTTCCTTCAATTTGGAAAGAATCCATGAAGCAGCTCTTCAGTGAAAGGTGGCACAAACATAGAATAAAAAAAAAAACCTTTCTATGTTCAAAATATGAAAAAAATGCATATTTTTTCATAAAATAAACATATCAAAATCCACCTTTGCACTACATCACTGCTATTTGTATAAAAAGTGTTCCTTCAATTTGGAAAGAATCCATGAAGCAGCTCTTAAGTGAAAGGTGGCACAAACATAGAATAAAAAAACCCCAACCTTCTATGTTCAAAATATGCAAAAAATGCATATTTTTTCATAAAATAAACATATCAAAATCCACCTTTGCACTAGACCACTGCTATTTGTAAAAGAGTGTTCCTTCATTTTGGTAAGAATCCATGAAGCAGCTCTTAAGTCAAAGGTGGCACAAACATAGAATAAAAAACCCAACAACCTTTTATGTTCAAAATATGCAAAAAATGCATATTTTTTCATAAAATAAACATATCAAAATCCACCTTTACACTACACTACTGCTATTTGTATAAAAAGTGTTCCTTCAATTTGGAAAGAATCCATGAAGCAGCTCTTGAGTCAAAGGTGGCACAAACATAGAATAAAAAAAACAACAATCTTCTATGTTCAAAATATGCAAAAAATGCATATTTTTTCATAAAATAAACATATCAAAATCCACCTTTACACTACATCACTGCTATTTGTATAAAAAGTGTTCCTTCAATTTGGAAAGAATCCATGAAGCAGCTCTTAAGTGAAAGGTGGCACAAACATAGAATAAAAAAAACAACAACCTTCTATGTTCAAAATATGCAAAAAATGCATATTGTTTCATAAAATAAACATATCAAAATCCACCTTTGCACTACACCACTGCTATTTGTAAAAGAGTGTTCCTTCATTTTGGAAAGAATCCATGAAGCAGCTCTTAAGTGAAAGGTGGCACAAACATAGAATAAAAAACCCAACAACCTTCTATGTTCAAAATATGCAAAAAATGCATATTGTTTCATAAAATAAACATATCAAAATCCACCTTTGCACTACATCACTGCAATTTGTATAAAAAGTGTTCCTTCAATTTGGAAAGAATCCATGAAGCAGCTCTTAAGTCAAAGGTGGCACAAACATAGAATAAAAAAACAACCTATGTTCCAAATATGCAAAAAATGCATATTTTTTCATAAAATAAACATATCAAAATCCACCTTTACACTACATCACTGCTATTTGTATAAAAAGTGTTCCTTCAATTTGGAAAGAATCCATGAAGCAGCTCTTAAGTGAAAGGTGGCACAAACATAGAATAAAAAACCCAACAACCTTCTATGTTCAAAATATGCAAAAAATGCATATTGTTTCATAAAATAAACATATCAAAATCCACCTTTGCACTACTACACTGTTAGTTGTATAAAAAGTGTTCCTTCATTTTGGAAAGAATCCATGAAGCAGCTCTTAAGTGAAAGGTGGCACAAACATAGAATAAAAAACCCAACAACCTTCTATGTTCAAAATATGCAAAAAAAGCATATTGTTTCATAAAATAAACATATCAAAATCCACCTTTGCACTACACCACTGCTATTTGTAAAAAAGTGTTCCTTCAATTTGGAAAGAATCCATGAAGCAGCTCTTAAGTGAAAGGTGGCACAAACATAGAATAAAAAACCCAACAACCTTCTATGTTCAAAATATGCAAAAAAAGCATATTGTTTCATAAAATAAACATATCAAAATCCACCTTTGCACTACACCACTGCTATTTTTATAAAAAGTGTTCCTTCAATTTGGAAAGAATCCATGAAGCAGCTCTTAAGTGAAAGGTGGCACAAACATAGAATAAAAAACGCAACAACCTTCTATGTTCAAAATATGCAAAAAATGCATATTGTTTCATAAAATAAACATATCAAAATCCACCTTTGCACTAGACCACTGCAATTTTTATAAAAAGTGTTCCTTCAATTTGGAAAGAATCCATGAAGCAGCTCTTAAGTGAAAGGTGGCACAAACATAGAATAAAAAACCCAACAACCTTCTATGTTCAAAATATGCAACAAATGCATATTGTTTCATAAAATAAACATATCAAAATCCACCTTTGCACTACACCACTGCTATTTGTAAAAAAGTGTTCCTTCATTTTGGAAAGAATCCATGAAGCAGCTCTTAAGTGAGAGGTGGCACAAACATAGAATAAAAAACCCAACAACCTTCTATGTTCAAAATATGCAAAAAATGCATATTGTTTCATAAAATAAACATATCAAAATCCACCTTTGCACTACACCACTGCTATTTTTATAAAAAGTGTTCCTTCAATTTGGAAAGAATCCATGAAGCAGCTCTTAAGTGAAAGGTGGCACAAACATAGAATAAAAAACCCAACAACCTTCTATGTTCAAAATATGCAAAAAATGCATATTGTTTCATAAAATAAACATATCAAAATCCACCTTTGCACTACACCACTGCAATTTTTATAAAAAGTGTTCCTTCAATTTGAAAAGAATCCATGAAGCAGCTCTTAAGTGAAAGGTGGCACAAACATAGAATAAAAAACCCAACAACCTTCTATGTTCAAAATATGCAAAAAAATGCATATTGTTTCATAAAATAAACATATCAAAATCCACCTTTGCACTACACCACTGCTATTTGTATAAAAAGTGTTCCTTCAATTTGGAAAGAATCCATGAAGCAGCTCTTAAGTCAAAGGTGGCACAAACATAGAATAAAAAACCCAACAACCTTCTATGTTCAAAATATGCAAAAAATGCATATTTTTTCATAAAATAAACATATCAAAATCCACCTTTGCACTACACCACTGCTATTTTTATAAAAAGTGTTCCTTCAATTTGGAAAGAATCCATGAAGCAGCTCTTAAGTGAAAGGTGGCACAAACATAGAATAAAAAACCCAACAACCTTCTATGTTCAAAATATGCAAAAAATGCATATTGTTTCATAAAATAAACATATCAAAATCCACCTTTGCACTACACCACTGCTATTTGTAAAAAAGTGTTCCTTCATTTTGGAAAGAATCCATGAAGCAGCTCTTAAGTGAAAGGTGGCACAAACATAGAATAAAAAACCCAACAACCTTCTATGTTCAAAATATGAAAAAAAAGCATATTGTTTCATAAAATATACATATCAAAATCCACCTTTGCACTACACCACTGCTATTTGTAAAAAAGTGTTCCTTCAATTTGGAAAGAATCCATGAAGCAGCTCTTAAGTGAAAGGTGGCACAAACATAGAATAAAAAACCCAACAACCTTCTATGTTCAAAATATGCAAAAAAAGCATATTGTTTCATAAAATAAACATATCAAAATCCACCTTTGCACTACACCACTGCTATTTTTATAAAAAGTGTTCCTTCAATTTGAAAAGAATCCATGAAGCAGCTCTTAAGTGAAAGGTGGCACAAACATAGAATAAAAAACCCAACAACCTTCTATGTTCAAAATATGCAAAAAATGCATATTTTTTCATAAAATAAACATATCAAAATCCACCTTTGCACTACACCACTGCTATTTGTATAAAAAGTGTTCCTTCAATTTGGAAAGAATCCATGAAGCAGCTCTTCAGTGAAAGGTGGCACAAACATAGAATAAAAAACCCAACAACCTTCTATGTTCAAAATATGCAAAAAATGCATATTTTTTCATAAAATAAACATATCAAAATCCACCTTTGCACTACACCACTGCTATTTTTATAAAAAGTGTTCCTTCAATTTGGAAAGAATCCATGAAGCAGCTCTTAAGTGAAAGGTGGCACAAACATAGAATAAAAAACCCAACAACCTTCTATGTTCAAAATATGCAAAAAATGCATATTGTTTCATAAAATAAACATATCAAAATCCACCTTTGCACTACATCACTGCTATTTGTATAAAAAGTGTTCCTTCAATTTGGAAAGAATCCATGAAGCAGCTCTTCAGTGAAAGGTGGCACAAACATAGAATAAAAAACCCAACAACCTTCTATGTTCATAATATGCAAAAAATGCATATTGTTTCATAAAATAAACATATCAAAATCCACCTTTGCACTACTACACTGCTATTTGTAAAAAAGTGTTCTTTCATTTTGGAAAGAATCCATGAAGCAGCTCTTCAGTGAAAGGTGGCACAAACATAGAATAAAAAACCCAACAACCTTCTATGTTCAAAATATGAAAAAAAGCATATTGTTTCATAAAATAAACATATCAAAATCCACCTTTGCACTACACCACTGCTATTTGTAAAAAAGTGTTCTTTCAATTTGGAAAGAATCCATGAAGCAGCTCTTAAGTGAAAGGTGGCACAAACATAGAATAAAAAACCCAACAACCTTCTATGTTCAAAATATGCAAAAAAATGCATATTGTTTCATAAAATAAACATATCAAAATGCACCTTTGCACTACACCACTGCTATTTGTATAAAAAGTGTTCCTTCAATTTGGAAAGAATCCATGAAGCAGCTCTTAAGTCAAAGGTGGCACAAACATAGAATAAAAAACCCAACAACCTTCTATGTTCAAAATATGCAAAAAATGCATATTTTTTCATAAAATAAACATATCAAAATCCACCTTTGCACTACACCACTGCTATTTTTATAAAAAGTGTTCCTTCAATTTGGAAAGAATCCATGAAGCAGCTCTTAAGTCAAAGGTGGCACAAACATAGAATAAAAAACCCAACAACCTTCTATGTTCAAAATATGCAAAAAATGCATATTGTTTCATAAAATAAACATATCAAAATCCACCTTTGCACTACACCACTGCTATTTGTAAAAAAGTGTTCCTTCATTTTGGAAAGAATCCATGAAGCAGCTCTTAAGTGAAAGGTGGCACAAACATAGAATAAAAAACCCAACAACCTTCTATGTTCAAAATATGCAAAAAAAGCATATTGTTTCATAAAATATACATATCAAAATCCACCTTTGCACTACACCACTGCTATTTGTAAAAAAGTGTTCCTTCAATTTGGAAAGAATCCATGAAGCAGCTCTTAAGTGAAAGGTGGCACAAACATAGAATAAAAAACCCAACAACCTTCTATGTTCAAAATATGCAAAAAAAGCATATTGTTTCATAAAATAAACATATCAAAATCCACCTTTGCACTACACCACTGCTTTTTTTATAAAAAGTGTTCCTTCAATTTGAAAAGAATCCATGAAGCAGCTCTTAAGTGAAAGGTGGCACAAACATAGAATAAAAAACCCAACAACCTTCTATGTTCAAAATATGCAAAAAATGCATATTTTTTCATAAAATAAACATATCAAAATCCACCTTTGCACTACACCACTGCTATTTGTAAAAAAGTGTTCCTTCATTTTGGAAAGAATCCATGAAGCAGCTCTTCAGTGAAAGGTGGCACAAACATAGAATAAAAAACCCAACAACCTTCTATGTTCAAAATATGCAAAAAATGCATATTGTTTCATAAAATAAACATATCAAAATCCACCTTTGCACTACACCACTGCTATTTTTATAAAAAGTGTTCCTTCAATTTGGAAAGAATCCATGAAGCAGCTCTTCAGTGAAAGGTGGCACAAACATAGAATAAAAAACCCAACAACCTTCTATGTTCAAAATATGCAAAAAATGCATATTGTTTCATAAAATAAACATATCAAAATCCACCTTTGCACTAGACCAGTGCAATTTTTATAAAAAGTGTTCCTTCAGTTTGAAAAGAATCCATGAAGCAGCTCTTAAGTGAAAGGTGGCACAAACATAGAATAAAAAACCCAACAACCTTCTATGTTCAAAATATGCAAAAAATGCATATTTTTTCATAAAATAAACATATCAAAATCCACCTTTGCACTACACCACTGCTATTTTTATAAAAAGTGTTCCTTCAATTTGGAAAGATTCCATGAAGCAGCTCTTAAGTGAAAGGTGGCACAAACATAGAATAAAAAACCCAACAACCTTCTATGTTCAAAATATGCAAAAAATGCATATTGTTTCATAAAATAAACATATCAAAATCCACCTTTGCACTACATCACTGCTATTTGTATAAAAAGTGTTCCTTCAATTTGGAAAGAATCCATGAAGCAGCTCTTCAGTGAAAGGTGGCACAAACATAGAATAAAAAACCCAACAACCTTCTATGTTCATAATATGCAAAAAATGCATATTGTTTCATAAAATAAACATATCAAAATCCACCTTTGCACTACTACACTGCTATTTGTAAAAAAGTGTTCCTTCATTTTGGAAAGAATCCATGAAGCAGCTCTTCAGTGAAAGGTGGCACAAACATAGAATAAAAAACCCAACAACCTTCTATGTTCAAAATATGAAAAAAAAGCATATTGTTTCATAAAATAAACATATCAAAATCCACCTTTGCACTACACCACTGCTATTTGTAAAAAAGTGTTCTTTCAATTTGGAAAGAATCCATGAAGCAGCTCTTAAGTGAAAGGTGGCACAAACATAGAATAAAAAACCCAACAACCTTCTATGTTCAAATAATGCAAAAAATGCATATTTTTTCATAAAATAAACATATCAAAATCCACCTTTGCACTACACCACTGCTATTTTTATAAAAAGTGTTCCTTCAATTTGGAAAGAATCCATGAAGCAGCTCTTAAGTCAAAGGTGGCACAAACATAGAATAAAAAACCCAACAACCTTCTATGTTCAAAATATGCAAAAAATGCATATTTTTTCATAAAATAAACATATCAAAATCCACCTTTGCACTACACCACTGCAATTTTTATAAAAAGTGTTCCTTCAATTTGAAAAGAATCCATGAAGCAGCTCTTAAGTGAAAGGTGGCACAAACATAGAATAAAAAACCCAACAACCTTCTATGTTCAAATAATGCAAAAAATGCATATTGTTTCATAAAATAAACATATCAAAATCCACCTTTGCACTACACCACTGCTATTTTTATAAAAAGTGTTCCTTCAATTTGGAAAGAATGCATGAAGCAGCTCTTAAGTGAAAGGTGGCACAAACATAGAATAAAAAACCCAACAACCTTCTATGTTCAAAATATGCAAAAAATGCATATTGTTTCATAAAATAAACATATCAAAATCCACCTTTGCACTACACCACTGCTATTTGTAAAAAAGTGTTCCTTCATTTTGGAAAGAATCCATGAAGCAGCTCTTCAGTGAAAGGTGGCACAAACATAGAATAAAAAACCCAACAACCTTCTATGTTCAAAATATGCAAAAAATGCATATTGTTTCATAAAATAAACATATCAAAATCCACCTTTGCACTACACCACTGCTATTTTTATAAAAAGTGTTCCTTCAATTTGGAAAGAATCCATGAAGCAGCTCTTAAGTGAAAGGTGGCACAAACATAGAATAAAAAACCCAACAACCTTCTATGTTCAAAATATGCAAAAAATGCATATTGTTTCATAAAATAAACATATCAAAATCCACCTTTGCACTAGACCAGTGCAATTTTTATAAAAGTGTTCCTTCAATTTGAAAAGAATCCATGAAGCAGCTCTTAAGTGAAAGGTGGCACAAACATAGAATAAAAAACCCAACAACCTTCTATGTTCAAAATATGCAAAAAATGCATATTTTTTCATAAAATAAACATATCAAAATCCACCTTTGCACTACACCACTGCTATTTTTATAAAAAGTGTTCCTTCAATTTGGAAAGAATCCATGAAGCAGCTCTTCAGTGAAAGGTGGCACAAACATAGAATAAAAAACCCAACAACCTTCTATGTTCAAAATATGCAAAAAATGCATATTGTTTCATAAAATAAACATATCAAAATCCACCTTTGCACTACATCACTGCTATTTGTATAAAAAGTGTTCCTTCAATTTGGAAAGAATCCATGAAGCAGCTCTTAAGTGAAAGGTGGCACAAACATAGAATAAAAAACCCAACAACCTTCTATGTTCATAATATGCAAAAAATGCATATTGTTTCATAAAATAAACATATCAAAATCCACCTTTGCACTACTACACTGCTATTTGTAAAAAAGTGTTCCTTCATTTTGGAAAGAATCCATGAAGCAGCTCTTCAGTGAAAGGTGGCACAAACATAGAATAAAAAACCCAACAACCTTCTATGTTCAAAATATGAAAAAAAAGCATATTGTTTCATAAAATAAACATATCAAAATCCACCTTTGCACTACACCACTGCTATTTGTAAAAAAGTGTTCTTTCAATTTGGAAAGAATCCATGAAGCAGCTCTTAAGTGAAAGGTGGCACAAACATAGAATAAAAAACCCAACAACCTTCTATGTTCAAAATATGCAAAAAAATGCATATTGTTTCATAAAATAAACATATCAAAATCCACCTTTGCACTACACCACTGCTATTTGTATAAAAAGTGTTCCTTCAATTTGGAAAGAATCCATGAAGCAGCTCTTAAGTCAAAGGTGGCACAAACATAGAATAAAAAACCCAACAACCTTCTATGTTCAAAATATGCAAAAAATGCATATTTTTTCATAAAATAAACATATCAAAATCCACCTTTGCACTACACCACTGCTATTTTTATAAAAAGTGTTCCTTCAATTTGGAAAGAATCCATGAAGCAGCTCTTAAGTGAAAGGTGGCACAAACATAGAATAAAAAACCCAACAACCTTCTATGTTCAAAATATGCAAAAAATGCATATTGTTTCATAAAATAAACATATCAAAATCCACCTTTGCACTACACCACTGCTATTTGTAAAAAAGTGTTCCTTCATTTTGGAAAGAATCCATGAAGCAGCTCTTAAGTGAAAGGTGGCACAAACATAGAATAAAAAACCCAACAACCTTCTATGTTCAAAATATGAAAAAAAAGCATATTGTTTCATAAAATATACATATCAAAATCCACCTTTGCACTACACCACTGCTATTTGTAAAAAAGTGTTCCTTCAATTTGGAAAGAATCCATGAAGCAGCTCTTAAGTGAAAGGTGGCACAAACATAGAATAAAAAACCCAACAACCTTCTATGTTCAAAATATGCAAAAAAAGCATATTGTTTCATAAAATAAACATATCAAAATCCACCTTTGCACTACACCACTGCTATTTTTATAAAAAGTGTTCCTTCAATTTGAAAAGAATCCATGAAGCAGCTCTTAAGTGAAAGGTGGCACAAACATAGAATAAAAAACCCAACAACCTTCTATGTTCAAAATATGCAAAAAAAGCATATTGTTTCATAAAATAAACATATCAAAATCCACCTTTGCACTACATCACTGCTATTTGTATAAAAAGTGTTCCTTCATTTTGGAAAGAATCCATGAAGCAGCTCTTAAGTCAAAGGTGGCACAAACATAGAATAAAAAACCCAACAACCTTTTATGTTCAAAATATGCAAAAAATGCATATTGTTTCATAAAATAAACATATCAAAATCCACCTTTGAACTACACCACTGCAATTTTTATAAAAAGTGTTCCTTCAATTTGGAAAGAATCCATGAAGCAGCTCTTCAGTGAAAGGTGGCACAAACATAGAATAAAAAAAGAAACCTTTTATGTTCAAAATATGCAAAAATGCATATTGTTTCATAAAATAAACATATCAAAATCCACCTTTGCACTACATCACTGCTATTTGTATAAAAAGTGTTCCTTCAATTTGGAAAGAATCCATGAAGCAGCTCTTAAGTCAAAGGTGGCACAAACATAGAATAAAAAAAACAACAACCTTCTATGTTCAAAATATGCCAAAAATGCATATTTTTTCATAAAATAAACATATCAAAATCCACCTTGCACTACATCACTGCTATTTGTATAAAAAGTATTCCTTCAATTTGGAAAGAATCCATGAAGCAGCTCTTAAGTGAAAGGTGGCACAAACATAGAATAAAAAAAACAACAACCTTCTATGTTCAAAATATGAAAAAAAATGCATATTTTTTCATAAAATAAACATATCAAAATCCACCTTTGCACTACATCACTGCTATTTGTATAAAAAGTGTTCCTTCAATTTGGAAAGAATCCATGAAGCAGCTCTTAAGTGAAAGGTGGCACAAACATAGAATAAAAAACCCAACAACCTTCTATGTTCAAAATATGCAAAAAATGCATATTGTTTCATAAAATAAACATATCAAAATCCACCTTTGCACTACACCACTGCTATTTGTATAAAAAGTGTTCCTTCAATTTGGAAAGAATCCATGAAGCAGCTCTTAAATGAAAGGTTGCACAAACATAGAATAAAAAAAACAACAAACCTTTTATGTTCAAAATATGGAAAAAATGCATATGTTTTCATAAAATAAACATATCAAAATCCACCTTTGCACTACATCACTGCTATTTGTATAAAAAGTGTTCCTTCAATTTGGAAAGAATCCATGAAGCAGCTCTTAAGTGAAAGGTGGCACAAACATAGAATAAAAAACCCAACAACCTTCTATGTTCAAAATATGCAAAAAATGCATATTTTTTCATAAAATAAACATATCAAAATCCACCTTTGCACTACACCACTGCTATTTGTAAAAAAGTGTTCCTTCATTTTGGAAAGAATCCATGAAGCAGCTCTTAAGTGAAAGGTGGCACAAACATAGAATAAAAAACCCAACAACCTTCTATGTTCAAAATATGCAAAAAATGCATATTGTTTCATAAAATAAACATATCAAAATCCACCTTTGCACTACACCACTGCTATTTTTATAAAAAGTGTTCCTTCAATTTGGAAAGAATCCATGAAGCAGCTCTTAAGTGAAAGGTGGCACAAACATAGAATAAAAAACCCAACAACCTTCTATGTTCAAAATATGCAAAAAATGCATATTGTTTCATAAAATAAACATATCAAAATCCACCTTTGCACTAGACCAGTGCAATTTTTATAAAAAGTGTTCCTTCAATTTGAAAAGAATCCATGAAGCAGCTCTTAAGTGAAAGGTGGCACAAACATAGAATAAAAAACCCAACAACCTTCTATGTTCAAAATATGCAAAAAATGCATATTTTTTCATAAAATAAACATATCAAAATCCACCTTTGCACTACACCACTGCTATTTTTATAAAAAGTGTTCCTTCAATTTGGAAAGAATCCATGAAGCAGCTCTTAAGTGAAAGGTGGCACAAACATAGAATAAAAAACCCAACAACCTTCTATGTTCAAAATATGCAAAAAATGCATATTGTTTCATAAAATAAACATATCAAAATCCACCTTTGCACTACATCACTGCTATTTGTATAAAAAGTGTTCCTTCAATTTGGAAAGAATCCATGAAGCAGCTCTTCAGTGAAAGGTGGCACAAACATAGAATAAAAAACCCAACAACCTTCTATGTTCATAATATGCAAAAAATGCATATTGTTTCATAAAATAAACATATCAAAATCCACCTTTGCACTACTACACTGCTATTTGTAAAAGAGTGTTCCTTCATTTTGGAAAGAATCCATGAAGCAGCTCTTCAGTGAAAGGTGGCACAAACATAGAATAAAAAACCCAACAACCTTCTATGTTCAAAATATGAAAAAAAAGCATATTGTTTCATAAAATAAACATATCAAAATCCACCTTTGCACTACACCACTGCTATTTGTAAAAAAGTGTTCTTTCAATTTGGAAAGAATCCATGAAGCAGCTCTTAAGTCAAAGGTGGCACAAACATAGAATAAAAAACCCAACAACCTTCTATGTTCAAATAATGCAAAAAATGCATATTGTTTCATAAAATAAACATATCAAAATCCACCTTTGCACTACACCACTGCTATTTTTATAAAAAGTGTTCCTTCAATTTGGAAAGAATCCATGAAGCAGCTCTTAAGTCAAAGGTGGCACAAACATAGAATAAAAAACCCAACAACCTTCTATGTTCAAAATATGCAAAAAATGCATATTGTTTCATAAAATAAACATATCAAAATCCACCTTTGCACTACACCACTGCAATTTTTATAAAAAGTGTTCCTTCAATTTGAAAAGAATCCATGAAGCAGCTCTTAAGTGAAAGGTGGCACAAACATAGAATAAAAAAACGAACAACCTTCTATGTTCAAAATATGCAAAAAATGCATATTTTTTCATAAAATAAACATATCAAAATCCACCTTTGCACTACACCACTGCTATTTGTATAAAAAATGTTCCTTCAATTTGGAAAGAATCCATGAAGCAGCTCTTAAGTGAAAGGTGGCACAAACATAGAATAAAAAACCCAACAACCTTCTATGTACAAAATATGCAAAAAATGCATATTGTTTCATAAAATAAACATATCAAAATCCACCTTTGCACTACATCACTGCTATTTGTATAAAAAGTGTTCCTTCAATTTGGAAAGAATCCATGAAGCAGCTCTTAAGTGAAAGGTGGCACAAACATAGAATAAAAAACCCAACAACCTTCTATGTTCATAATATGCAAAAAATGCATATTGTTTCATAAAATAAACATATCAAAATCCACCTTTGCACTACACCACTGCTATTTGTAAAAAAGTGTTCCTTCATTTTGGAAAGAATCCATGAAGCAGCTCTTAAGTGAAAGGTGGCACAAACATAGAATAAAAAACCCAAGAACCTTCTATGTTCAAAATATGAAAAAAAAGCATATTGTTTCATAAAATATACATATCAAAATCCACCTTTGCACTACACCACTGCTATTTGTAAAAAAGTGTTCCTTCAATTTGGAAAGAATCCATGAAGCAGCTCTTAAGTGAAAGGTGGCACAAACATAGAATAAAAAACCCAACAACCTTCTATGTTCAAAATATGCAAAAAAAGCATATTGTTTCATAAAATAAACATATCAAAATCCACCTTTGCACTACACCACTGCTATTTTTATAAAAAGTGTTCCTTCAATTTGAAAAGAATCCATGAAGCAGCTCTTAAGTGAAAGGTGGCACAAACATAGAATAAAAAACCCAACAACCTTCTATGTTCAAAATATGCAAAAAATGCATATTTTTTCATAAAATAAACATATCAAAATCCACCTTTGCACTACACCACTGCTATTTGTA
This sequence comes from Haliotis cracherodii, assembly GCF_022045235.1. Classification (NCBI taxonomy): domain Eukaryota; kingdom Metazoa; phylum Mollusca; class Gastropoda; order Lepetellida; family Haliotidae; genus Haliotis; species Haliotis cracherodii. Next base: position 691,024 of record NW_027266277.1, read on the forward strand.
AAAAAGTGTTCCTTCATTTTGGAAAGAATCCATGAAGCAGCTCTTCAGTGAAAGGTGGCACAAACATAGAATAAAAAACCCAACAACCTTCTATGTTCAAAATATGAAAAAAAAGCATATTGTTTCATAAAATAAACATATCAAAATCCACCTTTGCACTACACCACTGCTATTTGTAAAAAAGTGTTCTTTCAATTTGGAAAGAATCCATGAAGCAGCTCTTAAGTGAAAGGTGGCACAAACATAGAATAAAAAACCCAACAACCTTCTATGTTCAAAATATGCAAAAAAATGCATATTGTTTCATAAAATAAACATATCAAAATCCACCTTTGCACTACACCACTGCTATTTGTATAAAAAGTGTTCCTTCAATTTGGAAAGAATCCATGAAGCAGCTCTTAAGTCAAAGGTGGCACAAACATAGAATAAAAAACCCAACAACCTTCTATGTTCAAAATATGCAAAAAATGCATATTTTTTCATAAAATAAACATATCAAAATCCACCTTTGCACTACACCACTGCTATTTTTATAAAAAGTGTTCCTTCAATTTGGAAAGAATCCATGAAGCAGCTCTTAAGTGAAAGGTGGCACAAACATAGAATAAAAAACCCAACAACCTTCTATGTTCAAAATATGCAAAAAATGCATATTGTTTCATAAAATAAACATATCAAAATCCACCTTTGCACTACACCACTGCTATTTGTAAAAAAGTGTTCCTTCATTTTGGAAAGAATCCATGAAGCAGCTCTTAAGTGAAAGGTGGCACAAACATAGAATAAAAAACCCAACAACCTTCTATGTTCAAAATATGAAAAAAAAGCATATTGTTTCATAAAATATACATATCAAAATCCACCTTTGCACTACACCACTGCTATTTGTAAAAAAGTGTTCCTTCAATTTGGAAAGAATCCATGAAGCAGCTCTTAAGTGAAAGGTGGCACAAACATAGAATAAAAAACCCAACAACCTTCTATGTTCAAAATATGCAAAAAAAGCATATTGTTTCATAAAATAAACATATCAAAATCCACCTTTGCACTACACCACTGCTATTTTTATAAAAAGTGTTCCTTCAATTTGAAAAGAATCCATGAAGCAGCTCTTAAGTGAAAGGTGGCACAAACATAGAATAAAAAACCCAACAACCTTCTATGTTCAAAATATGCAAAAAAAGCATATTGTTTCATAAAATAAACATATCAAAATCCACCTTTGCACTACATCACTGCTATTTGTATAAAAAGTGTTCCTTCATTTTGGAAAGAATCCATGAAGCAGCTCTTAAGTGAAAGGTGGCACAAACATAGAATAAAAAACCCAACAACCTTTTATGTTCAAAATATGCAAAAAATGCATATTGTTTCATAAAATAAACATATCAAAATCCACCTTTGAACTACACCACTGCAATTTTTATAAAAAGTGTTCCTTCAATTTGGAAAGAATCCATGAAGCAGCTCTTCAGTGAAAGGTGGCACAAACATAGAATAAAAAAAGAAACCTTTTATGTTCAAAATATGCAAAAATGCATATTGTTTCATAAAATAAACATATCAAAATCCACCTTTGCACTACATCACTGCTATTTGTATAAAAAGTGTTCCTTCAATTTGGAAAGAATCCATGAAGCAGCTCTTAAGTCAAAGGTGGCACAAACATAGAATAAAAAAAACAACAACCTTCTATGTTCAAAATATGCCAAAAATGCATATTTTTTCATAAAATAAACATATCAAAATCCACCTTGCACTACATCACTGCTATTTGTATAAAAAGTATTCCTTCAATTTGGAAAGAATCCATGAAGCAGCTCTTAAGTGAAAGGTGGCACAAACATAGAATAAAAAAAACAACAACCTTCTATGTTCAAAATATGAAAAAAAATGCATATTTTTTCATAAAATAAACATATCAAAATCCACCTTTGCACTACATCACTGCTATTTGTATAAAAAGTGTTCCTTCAATTTGGAAAGAATCCATGAAGCAGCTCTTAAGTGAAAGGTGGCACAAACATAGAATAAAAAACCCAACAACCTTCTATGTTCAAAATATGCAAAAAATGCATATTGTTTCATAAAATAAACATATCAAAATCCACCTTTGCACTACACCACTGCTATTTGTATAAAAAGTGTTCCTTCAATTTGGAAAGAATCCATGAAGCAGCTCTTAAATGAAAGGTTGCACAAACATAGAATAAAAAAAACAACAAACCTTTTATGTTCAAAATATGGAAAAAATGCATATGTTTTCATAAAATAAACATATCAAAATCCACCTTTGCACTACATCACTGCTATTTGTATAAAAAGTGTTCCTTCAATTTGGAAAGAATCCATGAAGCAGCTCTTAAGTGAAAGGTGGCACAAACATAGAATAAAAAACCCAACAACCTTCTATGTTCAAAATATGCAAAAAATGCATATTTTTTCATAAAATAAACATATCAAAATCCACCTTTGCACTACACCACTGCTATTTGTAAAAAAGTGTTCCTTCATTTTGGAAAGAATCCATGAAGCAGCTCTTAAGTGAAAGGTGGCACAAACATAGAATAAAAAACCCAACAACCTTCTATGTTCAAAATATGCAAAAAATGCATATTGTTTCATAAAATAAACATATCAAAATCCACCTTTGCACTACACCACTGCTATTTTTATAAAAAGTGTTCCTTCAATTTGGAAAGAATCCATGAAGCAGCTCTTAAGTGAAAGGTGGCACAAACATAGAATAAAAAACCCAACAACCTTCTATGTTCAAAATATGCAAAAAATGCATATTGTTTCATAAAATAAACATATCAAAATCCACCTTTGCACTAGACCAGTGCAATTTTTATAAAAAGTGTTCCTTCAATTTGAAAAGAATCCATGAAGCAGCTCTTAAGTGAAAGGTGGCACAAACATAGAATAAAAAACCCAACAACCTTCTATGTTCAAAATATGCAAAAAATGCATATTTTTTCATAAAATAAACATATCAAAATCCACCTTTGCACTACACCACTGCTATTTTTATAAAAAGTGTTCCTTCAATTTGGAAAGAATCCATGAAGCAGCTCTTAAGTGAAAGGTGGCACAAACATAGAATAAAAAACCCAACAACCTTCTATGTTCAAAATATGCAAAAAATGCATATTGTTTCATAAAATAAACATATCAAAATCCACCTTTGCACTACATCACTGCTATTTGTATAAAAAGTGTTCCTTCAATTTGGAAAGAATCCATGAAGCAGCTCTTCAGTGAAAGGTGGCACAAACATAGAATAAAAAACCCAACAACCTTCTATGTTCATAATATGCAAAAAATGCATATTGTTTCATAAAATAAACATATCAAAATCCACCTTTGCACTACTACACTGCTATTTGTAAAAGAGTGTTCCTTCATTTTGGAAAGAATCCATGAAGCAGCTCTTCAGTGAAAGGTGGCACAAACATAGAATAAAAAACCCAACAACCTTCTATGTTCAAAATATGAAAAAAAAGCATATTGTTTCATAAAATAAACATATCAAAATCCACCTTTGCACTACACCACTGCTATTTGTAAAAAAGTGTTCTTTCAATTTGGAAAGAATCCATGAAGCAGCTCTTAAGTCAAAGGTGGCACAAACATAGAATAAAAAACCCAACAACCTTCTATGTTCAAATAATGCAAAAAATGCATATTGTTTCATAAAATAAACATATCAAAATCCACCTTTGCACTACACCACTGCTATTTTTATAAAAAGTGTTCCTTCAATTTGGAAAGAATCCATGAAGCAGCTCTTAAGTCAAAGGTGGCACAAACATAGAATAAAAAACCCAACAACCTTCTATGTTCAAAATATGCAAAAAATGCATATTGTTTCATAAAATAAACATATCAAAATCCACCTTTGCACTACACCACTGCAATTTTTATAAAAAGTGTTCCTTCAATTTGAAAAGAATCCATGAAGCAGCTCTTAAGTGAAAGGTGGCACAAACATAGAATAAAAAAACGAACAACCTTCTATGTTCAAAATATGCAAAAAATGCATATTTTTTCATAAAATAAACATATCAAAATCCACCTTTGCACTACACCACTGCTATTTGTATAAAAAATGTTCCTTCAATTTGGAAAGAATCCATGAAGCAGCTCTTAAGTGAAAGGTGGCACAAACATAGAATAAAAAACCCAACAACCTTCTATGTACAAAATATGCAAAAAATGCATATTGTTTCATAAAATAAACATATCAAAATCCACCTTTGCACTACATCACTGCTATTTGTATAAAAAGTGTTCCTTCAATTTGGAAAGAATCCATGAAGCAGCTCTTAAGTGAAAGGTGGCACAAACATAGAATAAAAAACCCAACAACCTTCTATGTTCATAATATGCAAAAAATGCATATTGTTTCATAAAATAAACATATCAAAATCCACCTTTGCACTACACCACTGCTATTTGTAAAAAAGTGTTCCTTCATTTTGGAAAGAATCCATGAAGCAGCTCTTAAGTGAAAGGTGGCACAAACATAGAATAAAAAACCCAAGAACCTTCTATGTTCAAAATATGAAAAAAAAGCATATTGTTTCATAAAATATACATATCAAAATCCACCTTTGCACTACACCACTGCTATTTGTAAAAAAGTGTTCCTTCAATTTGGAAAGAATCCATGAAGCAGCTCTTAAGTGAAAGGTGGCACAAACATAGAATAAAAAACCCAACAACCTTCTATGTTCAAAATATGCAAAAAAAGCATATTGTTTCATAAAATAAACATATCAAAATCCACCTTTGCACTACACCACTGCTATTTTTATAAAAAGTGTTCCTTCAATTTGAAAAGAATCCATGAAGCAGCTCTTAAGTGAAAGGTGGCACAAACATAGAATAAAAAACCCAACAACCTTCTATGTTCAAAATATGCAAAAAATGCATATTTTTTCATAAAATAAACATATCAAAATCCACCTTTGCACTACACCACTGCTATTTGTAAAAAAGTGTTCCTTCATTTTGGAAAGAATCCATGAAGCAGCTCTTCAGTGAAAGGTGGCACAAACATAGAATAAAAAACCCAACAACCTTCTATGTTCAAAATATGCAAAAAATGCATATTGTTTCATAAAATAAACATATCAAAATCCACCTTTGCACTACACCACTGCTATTTTTATAAAAAGTGTTCCTTCAATTTGGAAAGAATCCATGAAGCAGCTCTTAAGTGAAAGGTGGCACAAACATAGAATAAAAAACCCAACAACCTTCTATGTTCAAAATATGCAAAAAATGCATATTGTTTCATAAAATAAACATATGAAAACCCACCTTTGCACTAGACCACTGCAATTTTTATAAAAAGTGTTCCTTCAATTTGAAAAGAATCCATGAAGCAGCTCTTAAGTGAAAGGTGGCACAAACATAGAATAAAAAACCCAACAACCTTCTATGTTCAAAATATGCAAAAAATGCATATTTTTTCATAAAATAAACATATCAAAATCCACCTTTCCACTACACCACTGCTATTTTTATAAAAAGTATTCCTTCCATTTGGAAAGAATCCATGAAGCAGCTCTTAAGTGAAAGGTGGCACAAACATAGAATAAAAAACCCAACAACCTTCTATGTTCAAAATATGCAAAAAATGCATATTGTTTCATAAAATAAACATATCAAAATCCACCTTTGCACTACATCACTGCTATTTGTATAAAAAGTGTTCCTTCAATTTGGAAAGAATCCATGAAGCAGCTCTTAAGTGAAAGGTGGCACAAACATAGAATAAAAAACCCAACAACCTTCTATGTTCATAATATGCAAAAAATGCATATTGTTTCATAAATAAACATATCAAAATCCACCTTTGCACTACATCACTGCTATTTGTAAAAAAGTGTTCCTTCATTTTGGAAAGAATCCATGAAGCAGCTCTTCAGTGAAAGGTGGCACAAACATAGAATAAAAAACCCAACAACCTTCTATGTTCAAAATATGAAAAAAAAGCATATTGTTTCATAAAATAAACATATCAAAATCCACCTTTGCACTACACCACTGCTATTTGTAAAAAAGTGTTCTTTCAATTTGGAAAGAATCCATGAAGCAGCTCTTAAGTCAAAGGTGGCACAAACATAGAATAAAAAACCCAACAACCTTCTATGTTCAAAATATGCAAAAAATGCATATTGTTTCATAAAATAAACATATCAAAATCCACCTTTGCACTACACCACTGCTATTTTTATAAAAAGTGTTCCTTCAATTTGGAAAGAATCCATGAAGCAGCTCTTAAGTGAAAGGTGGCACAAACATAGAATAAAAAACCCAACAACCTTCTATGTTCAAAATATGCAAAAAATGCATATTTTTTCATAAAATAAACATATCAAAATCCACCTTTGCACTACACCACTGCTATTTGTAAAAAAGTGTTCCTTCATTTTGGAAAGAATCCATGAAGCAGCTCTTCAGTGAAAGGTGGCACAAACATAGAATAAAAAACCCAACAACCTTCTATGTTCAAAATATGCAAAAAATGCATATTGTTTCATAAAATAAACATATCAAAATCCACCTTTGCACTACACCACTGCTATTTTTATAAAAAGTGTTCCTTCAATTTGGAAAGAATCCATGAAGCAGCTCTTCAGTGATAGGTGGCACAAACATAGAATAAAAAAAAAACCTTCTATGTTCAAAATATGCAAAAAATGCATATTGTTTCATAAAATAAACATATCAAAATCAACCTTTGCACTACATCTCTCCAATTAATATTTCAAGTTAGAGGTGGCACAATGTTGAATTAAAAGAAAAAAAAAACATTCAAAGTTCCAAAACATGTAAAAAATCATATTGTTTAAAAAAATATACATACCATCAGCCACCTTTGCACTACACCTCTCCTATTTGTATAAAAAGTCTTCTTTCCATTTGGAAAGATTCCATGGAGTAGTTCTTAAGTTAAAGGTCGCTAATGTTGAATAAAAAAAATAACACTCCCAGTTCCAAATATGTAAAAAAAATCTTATTGTTTCATAAAATATACATATCAAACTCAACCTTTGCACTACATCTCTCCAATTAATATCTCAAGTTAGAGGTCGCACAATGTTGAATTAAATGAAAAAAACATTCAAAGGTCAAAACATGTAAAAAATCATATTGTTTAAAAAGATACACATACCATTGGCCACCTTTGCACTACACCTCTCCCATTTGTATAAAAGTGTTCCTTCAGTTTTGGAAAGAATCCATGGAGTAGTTCTGCAGTTAAAGGTCGCCGATGTTGAATAAAAAAATAACACACTCAGTTCAAAGCATGTATAAAATCATATTGTTTCATAAAATATACATATCAAAATCAACCTTTCTAGTGCACTCACACAAAAAATGTGTTTGGAAGGACGGACAGAGGGATATCCTTGGTATGGCTTTATCAACCCGCCCTTTTAGATTGGGGTTTTATTAAATAAGAAACATCTAATTTTATATTAATAAAGATGTTTGTACATATCATTGCAGGACACATCACAAATTAACACTTAATCACATCACATATCACAAAAAATCATAACACAGATCAAAGGCTACATGCCACATATGGCACATGGCACATGGCACATCACAAATATACAATAAATCATATATCGCAAAATAAATTTACATGACACATCACAAGATGCATGACACATATAGCACATGGCACATCATAAATGTTATGTTTGGCCTTTACTACAATTAAGTCAGTTTGTCTGTTTTCCCATTACAGAGGTGAAGTTATCAAACCAAGAGTGCTTACATTGACAGCTAGAGGCACAGCACTAATTTCTACTGCATTTGGAAACATGAGGTATCCGTGATGAATATAAAACATGTATTGATGAGGTAATCTGTCACTTGAGTAAATGGAAGTTAAAATGGGTCATGATACACGTTTGTTGTGGTAAAATTTTGGCTATTCAAGAAAAATTATGATGGGACTAGTTCTGTGTTGCATGTAATTTAATATATTTATTCATATATGTTTGACATGTTTATCCTTGCATCTGTAGGTAGTTGTAGAATAGCATTACTGTTGTAAATATGTAAGCTTAGTGCCATAAGGCAGAAATGGATCCCATACACCTGGGAATATTGTAACAATTTAAACCTTTAAAATTATGGTCGCGGTTGTTTGATCAACATCCATGGCTTCGATGCTGTCAGTTCCATTCAAATTGATTAGCAGAGACAGATAGCATTAATTATGAGAAACAAAACGCGCTGATGGCTGAAAATCAATGTTACGACAATACTGATTCTACATGTCACCAATTTGTAAGTGCTTACTTGTAACGTTGTCTTTCTTTTTCATTTAGTGTGAATCACTTGATCCACCAAGACTTGAACGAGCTGTGGAGGACGAGTAGTTGGTACCTGACAAAGGCCACTGTGATGGACATTACTTGGACCGGGTACCACCTGGAAAACTCGCAGTTGTGCCCCGAATGATTGTGCACCATCCTCTAATCACTCGAACGTGATGCAACACTTACAACTACTGTGGGACTAGGTGGTTTCAATATCATACTTGGGAGGCTGACTTTCATGAACTATAGTGTTACGCGATTTTTCTGTATCAAACCATGTATAATAAAAGTATGAAAAATCCACTAATTGGTTTTCATTGTAGCTAATCGTGCATTTGAAGCCGTGAGAGTATGAAATGATTTGTTGAAAATCTTGATATGATTCCCTAGTCTATCAGGCCAAATGATTTTCTCTCACTGCAAAATATATTGATTGACCACAGAGCCTAATGTTTCAACACCAACGTGTTGTTTACTACAAAAATGACTGCTGAGCGATATTTTGAAGTACATAATACAAAGGGGTAAATAATAAATGTCTGGCAGAAATTTCTGGAGGTATAAAAATGATTCTTCCAGAAATTTCTGCAGTACAAAACAAATCAGTCAGAATTTTCTTCAGAAATGCATTTGAGCTCCTTCATGTAAGTTATATCCCAGCGTGTTATATGTAGGTTCATGGGGAGGAAACGTTTGAAGCGGTACAGAACGTAGGAGAACCCAAATATCAGTTAAATGATAAAATATAAAACCTAGCAAATTCGAAAATTAGGCTATAAAAAATACAGTGCTCTCGCTGTCAGTTGACAATGTTTAAAAACAACTCTCGCAATGCAATTTAATTTTGATTTTCTAACAAAAATGATCACACATATCTTCACACCACGATTAAGTTGTAATCAAGATGAAATATTCACGTGAAACGTGTGACGCACCACCTGAGAAGGGGTGTATCAGGGTGTTTCTGTTCAAAAAATGTTTTCCCATCAGCTGACCTGACATAAAGGATAAAAAACGTGCTCCATTCATTCAATATTTGGCAAGAAATGACATATGTTCTCTTCTGTGGGAACTCATTGAAACACGAAGAAAGTAGTTCCTGCAGCTTCGTTTTATTGAAAATGTTCCACTGACGCGTACAGCAAAACTCAGCGTTCTAAATGAGCGAACACCACAACATGGACAGATCAGAATATTTTAGCGAAGTGACTTATGCTTTGAGGATGCATCAACAGCCACTGTTTTATTCGACTATTTAACGTTACAACATCTCTTCCTGATGCAGTAGACTATCTTGATGTTGATAGTTCAGACAGTGACTAAAATGAACGTTTAGTCTGCCTACAGATGTTTGAAATTTTGTTAATTGTTTTATTGTCACGAATTTACATCAATGCTTGTTTCTTATTTGTCCTGATGCAATCATGTAAAGATAAATATATATTTTCCAGATATGACTAAAAATCTGAAATCAGAGATACATGTTGACATGAACACTAGACTAGTAAATTTGTCCGTTGTCATTTTAATGGAAAACTATACGTATGATATGTAAAACATGCACTGTAATACCTAATTTGATATCTACTTATGTGGCCAAGAGTCTTTTTGAAATTTCATTTGTTTGACCCAAATGTAATTCCAGATATTCTATATTGCCAAACAAAAGCTATTCTAAGTGAAAGGTAATCTATAATGTAAATGGTAATTCTATGGATTGTACCATGTATTGTTTGAATTCTCATTTGTCCAATTATCATGTTTATTCAAATGATAATTTTTTTCAAGATAAAGTTATATATCACTAGATTATTGCCTGTATTTGTTTTTGTGATTACCTTGTATTTATTTTTCAAAATGATATAAAATTATGGAAAGTTTGAGCGATCTGCGTGGAGTGAATTTCCATATGTGTGTTCTACTAAGTAAAAGTTTCATAGCCACTATACTTGTCGTTATATTTATATGACAATAACATAATCGTAACCATAATAACTTCAGCTTTATTTTGATATAATTGGTTCGTTAGCAAATCTAACGCTAGAGCGACATACATGTTGAGTCAAATTGAGCTATTTTCACCCCAATGTCGCTCTGGCGAGGGGTGAACCGTTACACAGTAACTCGGGGTAACGGTTTTCTGTGCTGTAGAATCATGTGTATGGAGTACATATATCTCGCGATGATGTGTCATTCCTTAACCAGTACGATGTATGGCATAAGTATATACACTTAAAAGTAGACACATGTTAACGATAATAATGACAGAGAGATAAATAAACGCAGGTCGGGTAAGTATTATTACCTTGGTTAATTATAAGTTGCCATTTTTTAAACAGTTTTTCATAAGATGAAAGAAATGATGGTGCAGAAAAAAGACTAGCAATTAACATTATAACCGTGATGCAAATGCGTTACTTAATACAGTCCACAAAGAACAATATATAGGGCGCCTTTTTACTATTTATTCGTTATATGATATCAATAATTCATTTATGGATACCAAAGAATGAATTTATATCACACATTTGATTGTGTTTGATCATGAAATGTTTATTAATATGGAAAATCGGTTTTTAGATATCAATAACTGAATTCATTATCAAATGATGTACTTTATCATCTAAACAATAAAATATGGTATTGTATCTATAGCCTTCGTCTCCGTGAACTTTATGCCCATTTTTTGATAATTCGTGAAGATAGGTACAGTTACGTAACATTTGCATATAAAGTCATATTCAGATGATGTCTCTACATATATGTAAGGGCAAGCTTCTTCCCTTTGTTTAGTCAGTATGTAGCTGTCCTCCTGGCTATGAATGTGGAACACAGACTTAAGGGTTACATATGAATCTTGATATCATTGTATTTTAATGCGATTTGAATTTACTATCGTACTTACTTATTGTTTTAAATGAGACGTTTAAATTTAGATGTCACCACAAATTACAATTATTGCTTGTGCGTTCAAAACAGTTGACAAATAGTCTAAAATATATGACTAGTAAACCATTAATGTACGTTGAAAAATATTATAATGTAAATGCCAAAATGATGTATCCAGGATCAAGTGAATGTGCGAGAATATTTCCTTTTGCTCAAAACTCGTGATTTTGTTTCGCAAATACATAAAGGTGTTCTTAGAAGTTTCATGAAATATAATATAACTCATTTTAACTTAATTCAACTATTTTACGGCGTTCAAAACCCTGTGTCGGAGTGTGTATCCCCCTAGAGCCCTCTGTCGGAGTGTGTATCCCCCTGGAGCCCTCTGTCGGAGTGTGTATCCCCCTGGAGCCCTGTGTCGGAGTATATATTCCTTCCTAGAGCCCTGTGTCGGAGTGTAAATCCCTTCCTAGAGCCCTGTGTCGGAGTGTGCATCCCCCTGGAGCCCTGTGTCGGAGTGTATATCCCTTCCTAGAGCCCTGTGTCGGAGTGTATATCCCTTCCTAGAGCCCTGTGTCGGAGTGTGCATCCCCCTGGAGCCCTGTGTCGGAGTGTATATCCCTTCCTAGAGCCCTGTGTCGGAGTGTGTATACCCTGGAGCCCTATGTCGGAGTGTATATCCCTTCCTAGAGCCCTGTGTCGGAGTGTGCATCCCCCTGGAGCCCTGTGTCGGAGTGTGCATCCCCCTGGAGCCCTGTGTCGGAGTGTATATCCCTTCCTAGAGCCCTGTGTCGGAGCGTGTATCCCCTGGAGCCCTGTGTCGGAGTGTGTATCCCCACCTAGAGCCCTGTGTCCTATACTCTTCTTCACAGTTGGAAAGGACCCGTGAAGATCCGGGGTAGAATAGGCCTTCAGCAACCCATGCTTGCCGTAAAAGGCAACTATGCTTGTCGTTAAAGGCGAAAAACGGGATCGGGTGGTCAGGCTTGCTGACTTGGTTGATGCATGTCATCGGTCCCAATTGCGTGGATCGATGCTCATAATGTCAGTCACTGGATTGTCTGGTCAAGACCCCATTATTTATAGACCGCCGTCATAAAGCTGGAATATTGCTGCGTGCGGCGTTAAAAAACAAACAAACAAAACATTGGATAGAAACACTTGATAGGATATACGCCTTGTGGTAATTCTCGCCATTTGATAATTTGATCTCGGTACATAAATACTTTGACAGATTTTCAAGTTCTTCTTTTGTTGATTTGTAATCGTTCATTGTTTTGCACTTTTATGAACATTTATCTGAATGGTTGTATTGAAGGAACATCAGTATTAATAAATAATGGATAAAATTTAATGGATGATATTGAAAGGTAAAGGGGCAATACAAAAACTAGCTCCAGCAGCTAAAGTATCTGAAGATGTTGCTAAGGATTGGTTAAAGAAACAAGCAATATGGCAAATATACCGGACTAGCTATTAGTTTCCTAAATCTTTCTTCCTCATTAGATCTGACCAATTTTAAATCAACGCGCTTCCGTAGATTCTCCATAGTTTAACGAATACTCAGTTATTCATGAGGTTCATAGGTTCTTTTTAGAAAACACTCGGAGCCTTCTTTCTTAAATCTGTCTTCAGCCTTATATTGGGTTCCGTACAAGGGATTGAACCAAACTTAAGAACTCTGTGTAATCTCTTTAGCTTCATTCCCAATGATAGATATACAACTGGAGATTTCTATAGTGGACTATATATTTTGTCTTATCAATCAAATTTGGTTCGAGTCTTTCTACATTAGCTAACCTTGTCTTTCCCTTCAAGTTGTGTTGATATTCTGACATCCATCTCTGGTAACCATTATTCTTTCAGGAACTAGCGGATAGTGTTTATGTAACTTTTGGGGGTATGCTAAGTCAACTTCTGGTATGTACCCTCATCAGAATCTTTTGGAATATAATTCACATTGTCATTTTCTACCTACTCAAAACCACCTGTGGGAAGAGGCTGACTCAGAGCAAATCCATACAAATTGTTAATATGATATGTGTGATTCAGGTTTACTCGGACCATATCCTTCCACTTAGTCATTATAGGCCTTTGGATACCTTTTCGCTGCTATTGATATACCACCACTTAATCCTTTCTCAACAAACCAGTGCACATCATAATCAGTGAGCAGTTTAAGTTCAACAATAGTCTTTTTCAACAATGCATCCCACGAGAGTCCGGAACTGGAATAGTACCATGCTGGATCCAAGCCATATTGATTTAAACAGGTCTTTCTAAATATCTCAAATATGTCGGTGAGTTATTGAACATCAGTTTTTAAGTGTAGATCATGATAAATTCTTATAGCGTGTTTTTTTACCCACACATAGAGAACATGTTTATAATCAGCATCAGTTATTTTAGATTCTGTTAAGACACATTGTATAGGATAAAACACGCCTCCGTTTAGTTGAAAATGTAAAACAGCGAACGAGGAAAAAGCCCGAGTTCAAGGTTTTACATTTTCAACCCAAACTGAGGAACCGTGTTTTATCCAACTTATGAACCGTCTAAATGAAAAAAATACCAGAAAAAATACGAAAACATCGACATACCTTATAGTGAAAAATCTTCCCGTTTTATTACAATATAGATCTTTATTATCGATCAGATGGTCTTGACTGTGCGCCGCCATTTTGTTGGAATCTGATTGGTCAATAGGACGGACATAGAAGGGACATAACTCGTTATAGCCACTGGTGGTGCTAAGATTGAGCATGGAAATTCCAGCTTAGTTCGGCAAGGGTGGGAACAAGACAGTTAAGTCCCGTGCCTCGGGATCATGGTGAGCGTGTGAGTGACTTAAATGCCTATTTGCACAATTTGGAAGGGAAATCGAACTAAGGACATTATCGTGACGAGACTGGGCTATCGTGTTGACCATAATTACTTCGGGGAATACAAGTACTTGTAATACTCATGAAACAAATACTGTTATTTAATTCAAAAATTGAAAACTAAGTCCAGAATAGAGAGGTTGTGGGGTAGCCTAGTGGTTAAAGTGTTCGCTCGTCACGCCGAAGACCCAGGTTCGACTCCCCACATCGGTACAATGTGGGAAGCCAACTTCTGGTGTCCCTTGCTGGAATATTGCTAAAGGCGCCGTAAAACTATACTCACTCACTCACTCACTCAATATTAAAGGAATAAGTAAAACCAAAGTATTAAAAAGAATTCCCTTCCAATCATAATGACAAAAATGTTGTCGATTAATGTCATAATACATAGAGAATCTCACCCGAGTGTCTTTGATATCACATATATCAACGAGTGTTGATATATTTGATATCAAAAGATACTCCATCGAGATTTTATTTATCATCCAACATCATTTGTCCAACTTTTTCAATGTGTAGACTGTAATAAGTAATAAGTGTAAAAAATACTGCTTACAGCTTCAGTAGCAGAGCCATGAGTGTTGTCATTTGAATCTGACGTCATGGTAACCAATGACGTCACAATGGTCTTCAAAGCATCGTGATGCAATTTCATTGCAGCAATATCTACAATGTGAATATTGCTTGATGTCACCCAAACGATATCTCTTGTGGGAACCTTGCAACGTATTAATCACATTAATTCTTGGCTAAAAGGCAACACGAGACTATAGTACAGAGGATGCGGTATGTTATCTGCATCTCGTGATCAGTTGTTGAAGACAAGGGTTGTAATGACACTTCAGTACATAAAGCATACTTCATCAACCATACTGTTTAACTGACAACTAATCATACGCATACTCTTGTGTAATATCATCAACGCATCACATACACATCTGCAAGTCTGAATGCACTGAAACTGTCTGGTACCATTACTCAGACGAACATGAACAGACAAGAATACGCACACATACACGCACCCGCATCAGAGAAACTGGTTTTAATTTGAAAGCAACATATATTGAGTACATGAAATAATATTTTGACACGCAGCAGACAAATAGAAGTATTCCACTTATTAACAGGGATTATATCAATTTTGTATTAACAGTTTTTATATTGAAATTGTAATCCAGTTATTAGTTATTACTCTAGATACACTTTTTGGATAAGATTCTTGAGTCGAAGCCTCAATCAGGTGTCACGTGTCATCTTCATTTGAGAAACAGTGTTAAGACCAGGGACAGGTGGATAGTAAGTAGAATGCTGTCGCGACCGCATCAACCAGACTCCTTGTCGTCGAAACCGTTGTCCGAGCTGTACTTCCGTCCAAACAGAGTCGCAGACAACAACGGAAGATCCAGGGGATTCTTTGTGACGAGACTTCCGTTCTTGAAACTCAACTGCGTCTGCGCTAAGGCGAGACTTCCGGTGTCTGACATCAGCACTTCCGGGAAGATGTAGGGTGTGCTGAATGTGCCCTGGATGTCAGTGTTGGAGAAGATGGAGCTGGCATCAAATGTTGGTGTACCACAGCTTGAATGGGATGAATTGGCACATTTAAGCATTGTACATATTTGAAGGTAATATTGCCCCTCGTATGTGTGAAGACCATCAAATGCGCCGAGAGCATACATGTCACTTTCATTAAGGTCGGCCGTGTACGTAGCGTGACAACAGAGATTGTTGTGGTAGACCTTGATTTCGTCAGCGTGAGGATCTCGGAGGTATACAAAGTTAAACAGATCATTGAAAAGGTAGGACTTAAACTCAAACTGATCCACGCTGAGCATCTTCGAGTCTGGTTTTGGTTGGTCCTCAACAGGTGGACGTGCAGGTTTATCCATAACCTCGATGTCTTCAATAAGGAGTTTTCCGCCTCCAGTCCCGATAGTGTCATTGTAGTAGTATACCGCAGCGCCATCTGGCGTGTAAACACCACTGCCGTGAAACCTGTTCCCGGGCCGATGGATGTTTGCGGCGAGGAAGTTCACGCCCATCCCCATGGCGAATGCTGAGTGGAATTGCACCGCGGCCAGGAGGGGAAGGGCGTCCATCCACGCTGTAGGGAACACGATGTTGCCCACACTGAGGTCTTCAATGAGAGATATTGCTGGCTTCTCAAACAAAATGTCAAAGCTGGTGAAGACGCCAAATCTGCCAAACTGCGTCTCAAACACGACGTTCTCTGCTTCAGTAGGTTCGTCAAACTGGTATTCAAAGAAGAGATGCTTTTTGTGGTACCTCGCGATGAGTGTACCGTTCGGGTCGAACACAATGTCCGTGTTGTATTGGTAGTGGCCATCGGAAGGGCAGTTGGGGTCGTTTCGGACAGAGCAAGGTTGTATATCGCCGTAGTTGGCTACCAGGTAGAGCGAGTTGTCACGGGCCATGCAGCCCAGACGTCGTTGGACGTCGACGTTGGGTATGTCTGCGGGGGCGGTACACGGGTTCCATGTCACGTTCCTTGGATCTGGGATTGTTTCCATATACGGTCTTATTGTTCTTCTTGTAACCCGCCAGCCGTATATTCCATCTTCGGGTGTGACCAGAATATCAACACTCTGAAAGGAATAGAATATGGTACAATTTCATATTAATAGCGATCACAATCAAATGTCATTATTAAATAGAATATTAACAGGTATGGGTTTTTTTTCAATTTATTTGATTGACACTAACGTGTTTAGTTGGTATAACAACAGGATTGTTCGCCACGAAAAGATAACGCTGCATATAACAGATGTGTATATTATTATCAGTGTATAGCTCTACAGTGACACTGTCACATGTTGGTCGGTGTCACCTGTAGTGTGTACCCTATCACTGTGTTGATTCAATTTCCCAACATGGAACGTAATAGGTGAGGTGAAATTGGGTTTAACGTCGCGTCCAAGATAATTGCCCTGATATAGCGACGTGCATGTACGTGTGTGTGTTTGTGTGACTGCTTTTACTAGTCCGGACTGATGCCGCTTTATAGTGCTAGCTCACGGAGATACCAGACGACCTGATCGATAATCAATATCTATATTGTGATAAAACGGGTTTTACCTCGCGAAGTGCATCAAATCACGTGAGCACCTTGATTTAAAACGTGAAAAGACTTGGAAAATATCTGTTGACGACGAGTTGGCGGTGCACAGACAGGGTAGCAGCAAGCACCATCTTTTAACGTCTTTTGGTATGACGCGGCCGGGGATCGAACCACTGACCTTCGGCTCTCGTGGCAGGCGCTCTATCCATTTTACTACGAGACACAAATATCACCACCCATGCTGTACATGTACGTCTACATTATAAAGGAAATATTTCATGACAAGTCAAATACATCAATTTAGCCCCGAAGTGTCCTACCTGTGAACCAGCGATTGCAGCTTGGCGTTCGAATTCGGCCAGATTAGGCTCAACATTCGCCAGTGCTTGTTGCCTGGATACGACTGAAGTTGTGTTGGGAAGGTGCAGTGCATGTTCAAGAACTGCAGCTCGAAACGTCCTTGACTCTCCCGACTCCACACACAGCAACATCGTCAGCGTGATGTATATCCAGGTCGAAGCGATGACTACAGGTTGTCAAATGGACGTTCTAATAACCGATTCCGAAATTCGTGCTATTACCTGACATGCGCGTGACGACAAATACTTTCTAGAACATAAAAGCGGCGTCTCGTGAAGGAAGACGGTATTCCTGGGTCACAAAGAAGTGGTTGCTGTGACGTAATCATTACCTGTCCAAGATAAGGGTGTGGTGGGGGCTGTGTCAGCCGAGAAACAGCAAATTGTGGGAACAATAATTAGATATGAGATTAGATATTAGATTATGTCAGTGTTTATTATATATATATATTTATGTGTGTGTGTGTGTGTGTGTGTGTGTGTGTGTGTGTGTGAGTGTGAGTGTGAGTGTGTATGTGTGATCGTTGTTCAACGCCGCACTCAGCAATATTCCAGCGAAATGACAAGACAATCCAGTGACTGACATCCTGAGCATCGATCTACGTGTACATGTGTAATGTGAGTATGTGTGTGTGTGTGTTAATGTTTATGTGTATGTGAGTGGTGTTATATAAGCATGGTAACAGGAGCGATATACCGGTAAGTAGACCCTGTGAGAGTGATATATACATTATAGGCGGTGATATGGAAATATATTTTTATCCCACTGATATAAAGGTGATATTTTATATATTTTAGATGCTGATATATAAGTGCTATAAACCTTACAGGAGGTGATATAGAATATATATAAGCATGTTTGGAGGTGACATATACATCTTAGGAGGAGACATAAAGTTATATATACATGGAACGAGATGATATTGAAGTGATGTATACCTTTTAGGAGGAGACATAAAGATTATAAATACATGGAATGAGGTGATATTGAAGTGGTGCATTCACCTCAGGAGGAGACATATGCATAAAGATTATATGTACATCGAATGAGGTGATATTGAAGTGATTAATGCATTTTAGGAGGAGACATAAAGGTTATATATACATCGGATGAGGTGATAACGAAGTAATTTAGACATTTTAGGAGGAGATATAAAGGTTATATACATGGAATGAGGTGATAATAAAGTGGCGTATACATTTTAGGAGGAGACATAACTGTTATATATACATGGAATGGGGTGATATTGAAGTGATGTATACATTTTAAGGTGTGACATAAAGGTTTTATATACACGGAATGAGGTGATATTGAAGTGATGTATACATTTTAGGAGGAGACATAAAGGTTTTATATACACGGAATGAGGTGATTTTGAAGTGATGTATACATTTTAGGAGGAGACATAAAGGTTATATGTACATGGATTGAGGTGATATTGAAGTGATGTATCCATTTTAGGAGGAGACATAAAGGTTTTATATACATGGAATGGGGTGATATTGAAGTGATGTATCCATTTTAAGAGGAGAGATAAAGGTTATATGTACATGGAATAAGTTGATATTGAAGTGATGTATACATTTTAGGAGGAGACATAAAGGTTATATGTACATGGAATGAGGTGATAATGAAGTGATGTATCCATTTTAGGAGGAGACATAAAGACTACATATACATGGAGTGAGGTGATAATGAAGTTATTTATACATTTTAGGAGGAGACATAAATGTTATATGTACATGGAATGAGGTGATAATGAAGTGATGTATACATTTTACTAGGAAACATAAAGGTTACATATACATGGAACAGGGTGATAATGAAGTGATATATACATTTTAGGAGGAGACATAAATGTTATATGTACATGGAATGAGGTGATAATGAATTGATGTATACATTTTAGGAGGAGACATAAAGGTTATATGCACATGGAATGAGGTGAGAATGAAGTTATGTATACATTTTAGGAGGAGACATAAAGGTTACATATACATGAAATGAGTTGATAATGAAGTGCTGTATACATTTTTTTAGGAGACATAACAGTTTTAATTATATGGAATGAGGTGATAATGAAGTGATGTATACATTTTAGGAGGAGACATAAAGGTTATATGTACATGGAATGAGGTGAGAATGAAGTTATGTATACATTTTAGGAGGAGACATAAAGAATACATATACATGGAGTGAGGTGATAATGAAGTGATTTATACATTTTAGGAGGAGACATAAATGTTACATGTACATGGAATGAGGTGATAATGAAGTGATGTATACATTTTGCGAGTAAACATAAAGGTTACATATACATGGAACAGGGTGATAATGAAGTGATATATACATTTTATGCGGAGACATAAATGTTATATGTACATGGAATGAGGTGATAATGAAGAGATGTATACATTTTAGGTGGAGACATAAAGGTTACATATACATGGTATGAGGTGATAATGAAGTCATATATACATTTTACGAGGAGACATAAATGTTATATGTACATGGAATGAGGTGATATTCAAATAGTGTATACATTTTAGGAGGAGACATAAAGGTTACATATACATGGAATGAGGTGATAATGAAGTGATCTATACATTTTACTCGGAGACATAAATATTATATGTACATGGAATGAGGTGATAATGAAGAGATGTATACATTTTAGGTGGAGACATAAAGGTTACATATACATGGTATGAGGTGATAATGAAGTGATACATACATTTTACGAGGAGACATAAATGTTATATGTACATGGAATGAGGTGATATTCAAGTAGTGTATACATTTTAGGAGGAGACATAAAGGTTACATATACATGGAATGAGGTGATAATGAAGTGATCTATACATTTCTGGCGGAGACATAAAGCTTATATGTGCATGGAATGAGGTGATAATGAACTGATGTATACATTTTAGGAGGAGACATCAATGTTATATGTAAATGGTGATATTGAAGTAATGTATCCATTTTAGGCTGAGACATAAAGGTTACATATACATGGAATGAGGTGATATTGAACGGGTGTATACATTTTACGAGGAGACATAAAGGTTATATGTACATGGAATGAGGTGATAATGAAGTGGTGTATACATTTTATGCGGTATAATAAAGGTTACATATACATGGAATGAGGTGATATTGAAATAATGTATCCATTTTATTTCACACATAAAGGTTATATGTACATGGAATGAGGTGATAATGAAGTGATGTATACATTTTAGGAGGAGGCATCAAGGATATATGTACATGGAATAAGGTGATAATGAAGTAGTGTATACATTTTAAGAGGAGACATATGTGTTTTATGCAGATGGAATGAGGTGATAATGAAGTGATGTATACATTTTAGGAGGCGACATAAAGGTTGCATATACATGGAATGGTGTGATAATGAAGTGATATATACATTTTAGGAGGAGACATAAATGTTAAATATACATGGAATGAGTTGATAATGAAGGATGTATACATTTTAAGAGGAAACATAAAGGTTACATATACATGGAATGAGGTGATAATGAAGTGATATATACATTTTAGTAGGAGACATAAAAGTTATAATTATATGGAATGAGGTGATAATGAAGTGATGTATACATTTTAGGAGGACACATAAAGGTTATATGTACATGTTATTATACATGAATCAGGTGAGAATGAAGATATGTATACATTTTAGGAGGAGACATAAAGCTTACATGTACATGAAATGAGTTGATAATGAAGTGATGTATACATTTTAGGTGGAGACATAAAGGTTATATGTACATGGAATCAGGTGATAATGAAGTGGTGTATACATTTTAGGAGGAGACATCAATGTTATATGTACATGGTGATAATGAAGTAATGTATCCATTTTAGGCGGAGACATAAAGGTTACATATACAAGGAATGAGGTGATATTGAAGGGTGTATACATTTTACGAGGAGACATAAAGGTTATATGTACATGGAATGAGGTGATATTGAAGGGTGTATACATTTTACGAGGAGACAAAAAGGTTACATATACATGGAATGAGGTGATATTGAAGTAATGTATCCATTTTATGCCGAGACATAAAGGTTATATGTACATGGATTGAGGTGATATTCTAGTGACGTATCCATTTTATAAGGAGACATAAATGTTATATGTACATGGAATGAGGTGATAATGAAGTGATGTATACATTTTAGGAGGAGGCATCAAGGTTATATGTACATGGAATGAGGTTATAATGAAGTGGTGTATACATTTTAGGAGGAGACATAGACTTTATATGCACATGGAATCATGTGATAATGAAGTTCTGTATATATTTTACGAGGAGACATAAAGGTTACATGTACATGGAATGAGGTGATAATGAAGTGATGTATACATTTTAGGAGGAGGCATCAAGGTTATATGTACATGGAATGAGGTTATAATGAAGTAGTGTATACATTTTTGGGAGGAGACATAGATGTTATATGCACATGGAATGAGGTGATAATGAAGTGATCTATACATTTTAGGAGGAGACATAACAGTTATAATTATATGGAATAAGGTGATAATGAAGTGATGTATACATTTTAGGAGGAGGCATAAACGTTATATGTACATGGAATGAGGTGAGAATGAAGTTATGTATAGATTTTAGGAGGAGACATAAAGCTTACATGTACATGAAATGAGTTGATAATGAAGTGATGTATACATTTTAGGAGGAGGCATCAAGGTTACATGTACATGGAATGAGGTTATAATGAAGTGGTGTATACATTTTAGGAGGAGACATAGACTTTATATGCACATGGAATCATGTGATAATGAAGTTCTGTATATATTTTACGAGGAGACATAAAGGTTACATGTACATGAAATGAGTTGATAATGAAGTGATGTATACATTTTAGGAGGAGGCATCAAGGTTATATGTACATGGAATGAGGTGATAATGAAGTAGTGTATACATTTTTCGGAGGAGACATAGATGTTATATGCACATGGAATGAGGTGATAATGAAGTGATGTATACATTTTAGGAGGAGACATAACAGTTATAATTATATGGAATGAGGTGATAATGAAGTGATGTATACATTTTAGGAGGAGGCATAAAGCTTACATGTACATGAAATGAGTTGATAATGAAGTGATGTATACATTTTAGGTGGAGACATAAAGGTTACATATACATGGAACGAGGTGATAATGAAGTGATGTATACATTTTAGGAGGACACATAAAGGTTATATGTACATGGAATGAGGTGATAATGAAAAGATGTATACATTTTAGGAGGAGACATAAAGGTTACATATACATGGTATGAGGTGATAATGAAGTGATACATACATTTTAGGAGGAGAGATAAATGTTATATGTACATGGAATGAGGTGATAATCAAGTAGTGTATACATTTTAGGAGGAGACATAAAGGTTACATATACATGGAATGAGGTGATAATGAAGTGATCTATACATTTCTGGCGGAGACATAAAGGTTATATGTACATGGAATGAGGTGATAATGAAGTGATGTATACATTTTAGGAGGAGACATCAATGTTATATGTAAATGGTGATAATGAAGTAATGTATCCATTTTAGGCAGAGAGATAAAGGTTACATATACATGGAATGAGGTGATATTGAACGGGTATATACATTTTACGAGGAGACATAAAGGTTATATGTACATGGAATGAGGTGATAATAAAGTGGTGTATACATTTTATGCGGTAACATAAAGGTTACATATACATGGAATGAGGTGATATTGAAGTAATGTATCCATTTTATGCCAAGACATAAATGTTATATGTACATAGAATGAGGTGATAATGAAGTGATGTATACGTTTTAGGAGGAGGCATCAAGGATATATGTACATGGATGGAGGTGATAATGAAGTAGTGTATACATTTTAAGAGGAGACATAGATGTTATAATCAGATGGAATGAGGTGATAATGAAGTGATGTATACATTTTAGGAGGCGACATAAAGGTTGCATTTACATGGAATGGTGTGATAATGAATTGATATATACATTTTAGGAGGAGACATAAATGTTAGATATACATGGAATGAGGTGATAAAGAAGGAATGTATACATTTTAAGAGGAAACATAAAGGTTACATATACATGGAATGAGGTGATAATGAAGTGATATATACATTTTAGGAGGAGACATAAAAGTTATAATTATATGGAATGAGGTGATAATGAAGTGATGTATACATTTTAGGACACATAAAGGTTATATATACATGTTATTATACATGAATGAGGTGAGAATGAAGTTATGTATACATTTTAGGAGGAGACATAAAGCTTACATTTACATGAAATGAGTTGATAATGAAGTGATGTATATATTTTAGGTGGAGACATAAAGGTTACATATACATGGAATGAGGTGATAATGAATTGATGTATACATTTTAGGAGCAGGCATCAAGGTTATATGTACATGAAATGAGGTGATAATGAAGTTATTTATAGATTTTAGGAGGAGACATAAAGGTTACATATACATGGAATGATGTGATATTGAAGTGATGTATACATTTTAGGAGGAGACATAAATGTTATATGTACATGGAATGAGGTGATAATGAAGTGATGTATACATTTTAGGAGGAGACATAAAGGTTACATATACATGGAATGATGTGATATTGAAGTGATGTATACATTTTAGGAGGAGACATAAATGTTATATGTACATGGAACAGGGTGATAATGAAGTGATATATACATTTTAGGTGGAGACATAAATGTTAAATGTACATGGAATGAGGTGATAATGAAGTGATGTATACATTTTAGGAGGAGGCATGAAGGTTATATGTACATGAAATGAGGTGATAATGAAGTGATATATACATTTTAGGTGGAGACATAAATGTTAGATGTACATGGAATGAGGTGATAATGAAGTGATGTATCCATTTTAGGAGGAGGCATGAAGGTTATATGTACATGAAATGAGGTGATAATGAAGTGATGTATACATTTCAGGCGGAGACATAAAGGTTATATGTACATGGAATCAGGTGATAATGAAGTGATGTATACATTTTAGGAGGAGACATCAATGT
The DNA here is from genome assembly GCF_022045235.1 of Haliotis cracherodii. NCBI lineage: Eukaryota > Metazoa > Mollusca > Gastropoda > Lepetellida > Haliotidae > Haliotis > Haliotis cracherodii. The sequence continues at coordinate 715,696 of NW_027266277.1, forward strand.
TATATGTACATGGTGATAATGAAGTAATGTATCCATTTTAGGCAGAGACATAAAGGTTATATGTACATTGAATGAGGTTATAATGAAGTGGTGTATACATTTTAGGAGGAGACATAGACGTTATATGCATATGGAATTATGTGATAATGAAGTTCTGTATATATTTTACGAGGAGACATAAAGGTTACATGTACATGGAATGAGGTGATAATGAAGTAGTGTATACATTTTAGGAGGAGACATAGATGTTATATGCACATGGAATGAGGTGATAATGAAGTGATGTATACATTTTAGGAGGAGACATAAATGTTATAATTATATGGAATGAGGTGATAATGAAGTGATGTATACATTTTAGGAGGAGACATAAAGGTTATATGCACATGTTATGAGGTGAGAATGAAGTTATGTATAGATTTTAGGAGGAGACATAAAGCTTACATGTACATGAAATGAGGTGATAATGAAGTGATGTATACATTTTAGGTGGAGACATAAAGGTTATATGTACATGGAATGAGGTGATAATGAAGTTAAGTAAACATTTGAGGAGGAGACATAAAGCTTACATATACATGGAATAGGGTGATAATGAAGTGATGTATACATTTCAGGCGGAGACATAAAGGTTATATGTACATGGAATCAGGTGATAATGAAGTAGTGTATACAGTTTAGGAGGAGACATCAATGTTATATGTACATGGTGAAAATGAAGTAATGTATCCATTTTAGGCGGAGACATCAAGGTTATACGTACATGGAATGAGGTTATAATGAAGTGGTGTATACATTTTAGGAGGAGACATAGATGTTATATGCACATGGAATTATGTGATAATGAAGTTCTGTATATATTATACGAGGAGACATAAAGATTACATGTACATGGAATGAGGTTATAATGAAGTGATGTATACATTTTAGGAGGAGGCATCAAGGTTAGATGTACATGGAATGAGGTGATAATGAAGTAATGTATACATTTTAGGAGGAGACATAAAGGTTACATATACATGGAATGATGTGATATTGAAGTGATGTATACATTTTAGGAGGAGACATAAATGTTATATGTACATGGAACAGGGTGATAATGAAGTGATATATACATTTTAGGTGGAGACATAAATGTTAAATGTACATGGAATGAGGTGATAATGAAGTGATGTATACATTTTAGGAGGAGGCATGAAGGTTATATGTACATGAAATGAGGTGATAATGAAGTGATATATACATTTTAGGTGGAGACATAAATGTTAGATGTACATGGAATGAGGTGATAATGAAGTGATGTATCCATTTTAGGAGGAGGCATGAAGGTTATATGTACATGAAATGAGGTGATAATGAAGTGATGTATACATTTCAGGCGGAGACATAAAGGTTATATGTACATGGAATCAGGTGATAATGAAGTGATGTATACATTTTAGGAGGAGACATCAATGTTATATGTACATGGTGATAATGAAGTAATGTATCCATTTTAGGCAGAGACATAAAGGTTATATGTACATTGAATGAGGTTATAATGAAGTGGTGTATACATTTTAGGAGGAGACATAGACGTTATATGCATATGGAATTATGTGATAATGAAGTTCTGTATATATTTTACGAGGAGACATAAAGGTTACATGTACATGGAATGAGGTGATAATGAAGTAGTGTATACATTTTAGGAGGAGACATAGATGTTATATGCACATGGAATGAGGTGATAATGAAGTGATGTATACATTTTAGGAGGAGACATAAATGTTATAATTATATGGAATGAGGTGATAATGAAGTGATGTATACATTTTAGGAGGAGACATAAAGGTTATATGCACATGTTATGAGGTGAGAATGAAGTTATGTATAGATTTTAGGAGGAGACATAAAGCTTACATGTACATGAAATGAGGTGATAATGAAGTGATGTATACATTTTAGGTGGAGACATAAAGGTTATATGTACATGGAATGAGGTGATAATGAAGTTAAGTAAACATTTGAGGAGGAGACATAAAGCTTACATATACATGGAATAGGGTGATAATGAAGTGATGTATACATTTCAGGCGGAGACATAAAGGTTATATGTACATGGAATCAGGTGATAATGAAGTAGTGTATACAGTTTAGGAGGAGACATCAATGTTATATGTACATGGTGAAAATGAAGTAATGTATCCATTTTAGGCGGAGACATCAAGGTTATACGTACATGGAATGAGGTTATAATGAAGTGGTGTATACATTTTAGGAGGAGACATAGATGTTATATGCACATGGAATTATGTGATAATGAAGTTCTGTATATATTATACGAGGAGACATAAAGATTACATGTACATGGAATGAGGTTATAATGAAGTGATGTATACATTTTAGGAGGAGGCATCAAGGTTAGATGTACATGGAATGAGGTGATAATGAAGTAATGTATACATTTTAGGAGGAGACATAAATGTTATATGTACATGGAATGAGGTGTTAATGAAGTGATGTATACATTTTAGGAGGACACATAAATTTTATATGTACATGTTATTATACATGAATGAGGTGAGAATGAAGTTATGTATACATTTTAGGAGGAGACATAAAGCTTACATGTACATGAAATGAGTTGATAATGATGTGATGTATACATTTTAAGTGGAGACATAAAGGTTACATATACATGGAATGAAGTTATAATGAAGTGATGTATACATTTTAGGAGGAGGCATTAAGGTTAGATGTACATGGAATGAGGTGATAATGAAGTGATGTATACATTTTAGGAGTAGAAATAAATGTTATATGTACATGGAATGAGGTGATAATGAAGTGATGTATACATTTAAGGAGGAGACATAAATGTTATATGTACATGGAATGAGGTGAGAATGAAGTTATCTATACATTTTAGGAGGAGACATAAAGCTTACATGTACATGAAATGAGTTGATAATGAAGTGATGTATACATTTTAGGTGGAGACATAAAGGTTACATATACATGGAATGAAGTTATAATGAAGTGATGTATACATTTTAGGAGGAGGCATTAAGGTTAGATGTACATGGAATGAGGTGATAATGAAGTGATGTATACATTTTAGGAGTAGAAATAAATGTTATATGTACATGGAATGAGGTGATAATGAATTGATGTATACATTTTAGGAGGAGACATAAAGGTTACATATACATGGAATGAGGTGATAATGAAGTGATGTATACATTTTTCAAGTAGATATAAAAGTTATGATTATATGGAATGAGGTGATAATGAAGTGATGTATACATTTTAGGAGGAGACATAATGTTATATATACATGGATTGAGATGGTATTGAAGTAATGGATCCATTTAAGGAGGAGACATAAAGGTTATATGTACATGGAATGAGGTGATAATGAAGTGATGTATACATTTGAGGAGGAGACATAAAGAATACATATGCATGGAGTGAGGTGATAATGAAGTGATGTATACGTTTAAGGAGACGACATAAAGGTTGCATATACATGGAATGGTGTGATAATGAAGTGATATATACATTTTAGGAGGAGACATAAATGTTAAATATACATGGAATGAGTTGATAATGAAGGATGTATACATTTTAAGGGGAAACATAAAGGTTACATATACATGGAATGAGGTATTAATGAAGTGATGTATACATTTTAGGAGGAGGCATCAAGGATATATGTACATGGAATAAGGTGATAATGAAGTAGTGTATACATTTTAGGAGGAGACATATATGTTTTATGCAGATGGAATAAGGTGATAATGAAGTGATGTATACATTTTAGGAGGCGACATAAAGGTTGCATATACATGGAATGGTGTGATAATGAAGTGATATATACATTTTAGGAGGAGGAGACATAAATGTTAAATATACATGGAATGAGTTGATAATGAAGGATGTATACATTTTAAGAGGAAACATAAAGGTTACATTTACATGGAATGAGGTGATAATGAAGTCATATATACATTTTAGGAGGAGACATAAAAGTTATAATTATATGGAATGAGGTGATAATGAAGTGATGTATACATTTTAGGAGGACACATAAAGGTTATATGTACATGTTATTATACATGAATGAGGTGAGAATGAAGATATGTATACATTTTAGGAGGAGACATAAAGCTTACATGTACATGAAATGAGTTGATAATGAAGTGATGTATAAATTTTAGGTGGAGACATAAAGGTTATATGTACATGGAATCAGGTGATAATGAAGTGGTGTATACATTTTAGGAGGAGACATCAATGTTATATGTACATGGTGATAATGAAGTAATGTATCCATTTTAGGCGGAGACATAAAGGTTACATATACAAGGAATGAGGTGATATTGAAGGGTGTATACATTTTACGAGGAGACATAAAGGTTATATGTACATGGAATGAGGTGATATTGAAGGGTGTATACATTTTACGAGGAGACATAAAGGTTACATATACATGGAATGAGGTGATATTGAAGTAATGTATCCATTTTATGCCGAGACATAAAGGTTATATGTACATGGATTGAGGTGATATTCTAGTGACGTATCCATTTTATAAGGAGACATAAATGTTATATGTACATGGAATGAGGTGATAATGAAGTGATGTATACATTTTAGGAGGAGGCATCAAGGTTATATGTACATGGAATGAGGTTATAATGAAGTGGTGTATACATTTTAGGAGGAGACATAGACTTTATATGCACATGGAATCATGTGATAATGAAGTTCTGTATATATTTTACGAGGAGACATAAAGGTTATATGTACATGGAATGAGGTGATAATGAAGTGATGTATACATTTTAGGAGGAGGCATCAAGGTTATATGTACATGGAATGAGGTTATAATGAAGTAGTGTATACATTTTTGGGAGGAGACATAGATGTTATATGCACATGGAATGAGGTGATAATGAAGTGATCTATACATTTTAGGAGGAGACATAACAGTTATAATTATATGGAATAAGGTGATAATGAAGTGATGTATACATTTTAGGAGGAGGCATAAACGTTATATGTACATGGAATGAGGTGAGAATGAAGTTATGTATAGATTTTAGGAGGAGACATAAAGCTTACATGTACATGAAATGAGTTGATAATGAAGTGATGTATACATTTTAGGAGGAGGCATCAAGGTTATATGTACATGGAATGAGGTTATCATGAAGTGGTGTATACATTTTAGGAGGAGACATAGACGTTATATGCACATGGAATCATGTGATAATGAAGTTCTGTATATATTTTACGAGGAGACATAAAGGTTACATGTACATGGAATGAGGTGATAATGAAGTGATGTATACATTTTAGGAGGAGGCATCAAGGTTATATGTACATGGAATGAGGTGATAATGAAGTAGTGTATACATTTTTGGGAAGAGACATAGATGTTATATGCACATGGAATGAGGTGATAATGAAGTGATGTATACATTTTAGGAGGAGACATAACAGTTATAATTATATGGAATGAGGTGATAATGAAGTGATGTATACATTTTAGGAGGAGGCATCAAGGTTATATGTACATGGAATGAGGTGATAATGAAGTAGTGTATACATTTTTGGGAGGAGACATAGATGTTATATGCACATGGAATGAGGTGATAATGAAGTGATGTATACATTTTAGGAGGAGACATAACAGTTATAATTATATGGAATGAGGTGATTATGAAGTGATGTATACATTTTAGGAGGAGGCATAAAGGTTATATGTACATGGAATGAGGTGAGAATGAAGTCATGTATAGATTTTAGGAGGAGTCATAAAGCTTACATATACATGAAATGAGTTGATAATGAAGTGATGTATACATTTTAGGTGGAGACATAAAGGTTACATATACATGGAATGAGGTGATAATGAAGTGATGTATACATTTTAGGAGGAGGCATAAAGGTTATATGTACAAGGAATGAGGTGATAATGAAGAGATGTATACATTTTAGGAGGAGACATAAAGGTTACATATACATGGTATGAGGTGATAATGAAGTGATATATACATTTTAGGAGGAGAGATAAATGTTATATGTACATGGAATGAGGTGATAATCAAGTAGTGTATACATTTTAGGAGGAGACATAAAGGTTACATCTAAATTAAATGAGGTGATAATGAAGTGATCTATACATTTCTGGCGGAGACATAAAGCTTATATGTACATGGAATGAGGTGATAATGAAGTGATGTATACATTTTAGGAGGAGACATCAATGTTATATGTAAATGGTGATAATGAAGTAATGTATCCATTTTAGGCTGAGACATAAAGGTTACATATACATGGAATGAGGTGATATTGAACGGGTGTATACATTTTACGAGGAGACATAAATGTTATATGTACATGGAATGAGGTGATAATAAAGTGGTGTATACATTTTATGCGGTAACATAAAGGTTACATATACATGGAATGAGGTGATATTGAAGTAATGTATCCATTTTATGCCAAGACATAAATGTTATATATACATGGAATGAGGTGATAATGAAGTGATGTATACGTTTTAGGAGGAGGCATCAAGGATATATGTACATGGATGGAGGTGATAATGAAGTAGTGTATACATTTTAAGAGGAGACATAGATGTTATAATCAGATGGAATGAGGTGATAATGAAGTGATGTATACATTTTAGGAGGCGACATAAAGGTTGCATATACATGGAATGGTGTGATAATGAAGTGATATATACATTTTAGGAGGAGACATAAATGTTAGATATACATGGAATGAGGTGATAAAGAAGGAATGTATACATTTTAAGATAAAACATAAAGGTTACATATACATGGAATGAGGTGATAATGAAGTGATATATACATTTTAGGAGGAGACATAAAAGTTATAATTATATGGAATGAGGTGATAATGAAGTGATGTATACATTTTAGGACACATAAAGGTTATATATACATATTATTATACATGAATGAGGTGAGAATGAAGTTATGTATACATTTTAGGAGGAGACATAAAGCTTACATGTACATGAAATGAGTTGATAATGAAGTGATGTATATATTTTAGGTGGAGACATAAAGGTTACATATACATGGAATGAGGTGATAATGAATTGATGTATACATTTTAGGAGCAGGCATCAAGGTTATATGTACATGAAATGAGGTGATAATGAAGTGATATATACATTTTACGAGGAGACATAAATGTTATATGTACATGGAATGAGGTGATAATGAAGTGATGTATACATTTTAGGAGGAGACATAAAGGTTACATATACATGGAATGATGTGATAATGAAGTGATGTATACATTTTAGGAGGAGACATAAATGTTACATATACATGGAATGATGTTATAATGAAGTGATGTATACATTTTAGGAGGAGACATAAATGTTATATGTACATGGAATGAGGTGATAATGAAGTGATATATACATTTTAGGTGGAGACATAAATGTTAGATGTACATGGAATGAGGTGATAATGAAGTGATGTATACATTTTAGGAGGAGGCATGAAGGTTATATGTACATGAAATGAGGTGATAATGAAGTGATATATACATTTTAGGTGGAGACATAAATGTTAGATGTACATGGAATCAGGTGATAATGAAGTGGTGTATACAGTTTAGGAGGAGACATCAATGTTATATGTACATGGTGAAAATGAAGTAATGTATCCATTTTAAGCGGAGACATCAAGGTTACATGTACATGGAATGAGGTTATAATGAAGTGGTGTATACATTTTAGGAGGAGACATAGATGTTATATGCACATGGAATTATGTGATAATGAAGTTCTGTATATATTTTACGAGGAGACATAAAGGTTACATGTACATGGAATGAGGTTATAATGAAGTGATGTATACATTTTAGGAGGAGACATAGACGTTATATGCACATGGAATTATGTGATATTGAAGTTCTGTATATATTTTACGAGGAGACATAAAAGTTACATGTACATGGAATAAGGTGATAATGAAGTAGTGTATACATTTTAGGAGGAGACATAGATGTTATATGCACATGGAATGAGGTGATAATGAAGTGATGTATACATTTTAGGAGGAGACATAAAGGTTATATGCACATGTTATGAGGTGAGAATGAAGTTATGTATACATTTTAGGAGGAGACATAAAGCTTACATGTACATGAAATGAGTTGATAATGAAGTGATGTATACATTTTAGGTGGAGACATAAAGGTTATATGTACATGGAATGAGGTGATAATGAAGTTAAGTAAACATTTGAGGAGGAGACATAAAGGTTACATATACATGGAATAGGGTGATAATGAAGTGATGTATACATTTCAGGCGGAGACATAAAGGTTATATGTACATGGAATCAGGTGATAATGAAGTAGTGTATACAGTTTAGGAGGAGACATCAATGTTATATGTACATGGTGAAAATGAAGTAATGTATCCATTTTAGGCGCAGAGATCAAGGTTACATGTACATGGAATGAGGTTATAATGAAGTGGTATATACATTTTAGGAGGAGACATAGATGTTATATGCACATGGAATTATGTGATAATGAAGTTCTGTATATATTTTACGAGGAGACATAAAGGTTACATGTACATGGGATGAGGTTATAATGAAGTGATGTATACATTTTAGGAGGAGGCATCAAGGTCAGATGTACATGGAATGAGGTGATAATGAAGTGATGTATACATTTTAGGAGTAGACATAAATGTTATAATTATATGGAATGAGGTGATAATGAAGTGATGTATACATTTTAGGAGGAGACATAAAGGTTATATGTACATGGAATGAGGTGAGAATGAAGTGATGTATACATTTTAGGAGGAGACATAAAGCTTACATGTACATGAAATGAGTTGATAATGAAGTGATGTATACATTTTAGGTGGAGACATAAAGGTTATATGTACATGGAATGAGGTCAGAATGAAGTTACCTATACATTTTAGGAGGAGACATAAAGCTTAAATATACATGGAATGAAGTTATAATGAAGTGATGTATACATTTTAGGAGGAGACATTAAGGTTAGATGTACATGGAATGAGGTGATAATGAAGTGATGTATACATTTTAGGAGGAGACATAAATGTTATATGTACATGGAATGAGGTGATAATGAAGTGATGTATACATTTAAGGAGGAGACATAAATGTTATATGTACATGGAATCAGGTGATAATGAAGTGATGTATACATTTTAGGAGGACACATAAAGGTGATATGTACATGTTATTATACATGAATGAGGTGAGAATGAAGTTATGTATACATTTTAGGAGGAGATATAAAGGTTACATATACATGGAATGATGTGATAATGAAGTGATGTATACATTTTAGGAGGAGACATAGATGTTATATGTACATGGAATGAGGTGATAATGAAGTGATATATACATTTTAGGTGGAGACATAAATGTTACATGTACATGGAATGAGGTGATAATGAAGTGATGTATACATTTTAGGAGGAGGCATGAAGGTTAAATGTACATGAAATAAGGTGATAATGAAGTGATATATACATTTTAGTAGGAGACATAAATGTTATATGTACATGGAATGAGGTGGTAATAAAGTGATATATACATTTTAGGAGGAGACGTAAAGGTTACATATACATGGAATGATGTGATATTGAAGTGATGTATACATTTTAGGAGGAGACATAAATGTTATATGTACATGGAATGAGGTGATAATGAAGTGATATATACATTTTACGAGGAGACATAAATGTTATATGTACATGGAATGAGGTGATAATGAATTGATGTATACATTTTAGGAGGAGACATAAAGGTTACATATACATGGAATGAGGTGATAATGAAGTGATGTATACATTTTACAAGGAGACATGAAAGTTATAATTATATGGAATGAGGTGATAATAAAGTTATGTATACATTTTAGGTGGAGACATAATGGTTATATATACATGGAATGAGGTGGTATTGAAGTAATTGATCCATTTAAGGAGGAGACATAAAGGTTATATGTACATGGAATGAGGTGATAATGAAGTTAAGTAAACATTTGATGAGGAGACAAAAAGGTTACATATACATTGAATAGGGTGATAATGAAGTGATGTATACATTTCAGGCGGAGACATAAATGTTATATGTACATGGAATCAGGTGATAATGAAGTGGTGTATACATTTTAGGAGGAGACATCAATGTTATATGTACATGGTGATAATGAAGTAATGTATCCATTTTAGGCGGAGACATAAAGGTTATATGTACATGGAATGAGGTTATAATGAAGTGATGTATACATTCTACGAGGAGACATAAATGTTATATGTACATTGAATGAGGTGATAATGAATTGATGTATACATTTTAGGAGGAGATATAAAGGTTACATACACATGGAATGAGGTGATAATGAAGTGATGTATACATTTTTCAAGGAGACATAAAAGTTATAATTATATGGAATGAGGTGATAATGAATTGATGTATACATTTTAGGAGGAGACATAATGGTTATATATACATGGATTGAGATGATATTGAAGTAATGGATCCATTTAAGGAGGAGAAATAAAGGTTATATGTACAAGGAATGAGGTGATAATGAAGTGATTTTCACATTTTAGGAGGAGACATAAAGAATACATATACATGGAATAGGGTGATAATGAAGTGATGTATACATTTCAGGCGGAGACATAAAGGTTATATGTACAATGATCCAGGTGATAATGAAGTGGTGTATACATTTTAGGAGGAGGCATCAATGTGATATGTACATGGTGATAATGAAGTAATGTATCCATTTTAGGCAGAGACATAAAGGTTACATATACATGGATTGAGATGATATTGAAGGGTGTATACATTTTACGAGGAGACATAAAGGTTATATGTTCTTGAAATGAGGTGATAATGAAGTGATGTATACATTTTAGGAGGAGACATAATGGTTATATATACATGGATTGAGATGATATTGAAGTAATGGATCCATTTAAGGAGGAGAAATAAAGGTTATATGTACATGGAATGAGGTGATAATGAATTGATGTATACATTTTAGGTGGAGACATAAAGGTTACATATACATGGAATGAGGTGATAATGAATTGATGTATACATTTTAGGAGGAGGGATCAAGGTTATATGTACATGAAATGAGGTGATAATGAAGTTATGTATACATTTTACGAGGAGACATAAAAGTTTTAATTATATGGAATGAGGTGATAATAAAGTGATGTATACATTTTAGGAGGAGACATAATGGTTATATATACATGGAATGAGGTGGTATTGAAGTAATGGATCCATTTAAGGAGGAGACATAAAGGTTATATGTACATGGAATGAGGTGATAATGAAGTTAAGTAAACATTTGATGAGGAGACATAAAGGTTACATATACATGGAATAGGGTGATAATGAAGTGATGTATACATTTCAGGCGGAGACATAAAGGTTATATGTACAATGATCCAGGTGATAATGAAGTGGTGTATACATTTTAGGAGGAGGCATCAATGTGATATGTACATGGTGATAATGAAGTAATGTATCCATTTTAGGCAGAGACATAAAGGTTACATATACATGGAATGAGATGATATTGAAGGGTGTATACATTTTACGAGGAGACATAAAGGTTATATGTTCTTGGAATGAGGTGATAATGAAGTGGTGTATACATTTTATGCGGAGACATAAAGGTTACATATACGTGGAATGAGGTGATATTGAAGTAATGTATCCATTTTATGCCGAGACATAAATGTTATATGTACATGGATTGAGGTGATATTGAAGTGACGTATCCATTTTATGCGGAGACATAAAGGTTATATGTACATGGAATGAAGTGATATTGAAGTGATGTATACATTTTACGAGGAGACATAAATGTTAAATATACATGGAATGATGTGGTAATGAAGTGATGTATACATTTTAGGAGGAGACATAAAGGTTAAATATACATGGAATGATGTGGTAATGAAGTGATGTATACATTTTAGGAGGAGACAAAAAGGTTAAATAAATAGATGGAATCATGTGGTAATGAAGTGATGTATACATTTTAGGAGGAGAAATAAAGGCTACATGTACATGGAATGAGGTGATAATGAAGTGATGAATACATTTTAGGAGGAGAGATAAAGGTTACATATACATGGAATGAGGTGATAATAAAGTGATGTATACATTTTAGGAGGAGACATAATGGCTATATATACATGGATTGAGATGGTATTGAAGTAATGGATCCATTTAAGGAGGAGACATAAAGGTTATATGTACATGGAATGAGGTGATAATGAAGTTATGTATACATTTTAGGAGGAGAGATAATGGCTATATATACATGGAATGAGGTGGTATTGAAGTAATGGATCCATTTAAGGAGGAGACATAAAGGTTATATGTACATGGAATGAGGTGATAATGAAGTTAAGTAAACATTTGATAAGGAGAGATAAAGGTTACATATACATGGAATAGGGTGATAATGAAGTGATGTATACATTTCAGGCGGAGACATAAAGGTTATATGTACAATGATCCAGGTGATAATGAAGTGGTGTATACATTTTAGGAGGAGGCATCAATGTGATATGTACATGGTGATAATGAAGTAATGTATCCATTTTAGGCAGAGACATAAAGGTTACATATACTTGGAATGAGATGATATTGAAGGGTGTATACATTTTACGAGGAGACATAAAGGTTATATGTACATGGAATGAGGTGATAATGAAGTGGTGTATACATTTTATGCGGAGACATAAAGGTTACATATACGTGGAATGAGGTGATATTGAAGTAATGTATACATTTTATGCCGAGACATAAATGTTACATATACTTGGAATGAGGTGATAATGAAGTGATGTATACATTTTACGAGGAGACATAAAGGTTATATTTACATGGAATGAGGTGATAATGAAGTGATGTATACATTTTAGGAGGAGACATAAAGAATACATATAAATGGAGTGAGGTGATAATGAAGTGATGTATACATTTTAGGAGGAGACATAAATGTTATATGTACATGGAATGAGGTGAAAATGAAGTGATGTATACATTTTACGAGGAAACATAAAGGTTACATATACATGGAACACGGTGATAATGAAGTGATATATAATTTTAGGAGGAGACATAAAGGTGATATTGAAGTAATGTATCCATTTAAGGCGGAGACATAAAGGTTACATATACATGGAACGAGGTGATATTGAAGTAATGTAACTATTTGATGAAGAGACATAAAGGTTATATGTACATGGAATGAGGTGATAATGAAGTGGTGTATACATTGTAGTAGGAGACATCAATGTTATATGTACATGGTGATAATGAAGTAATGTATCCATTTTATAAGGAGACCTAAAGATTACATATACATGGAATGAGGTGATGATGAATTGATGTATACATTTTAGGAGGAGACATAAAGGTTACATATACATAAAATGAGGTGATAATGAAGTGATGTATACATTTTACGAGGAGACATAAATGTTATATGTACATGGAAAGAGGTGATAATGAAGTGATGTATACATTCTAGGAGGAGACATAAAGAATACATATACATGGAATGAGGTGATATTGAAGTAATGTATCCATTTTACGAGGAGACATCGATGTTATATGTGCATAGAATGAGGTGATATTGAAGTGATGTATCCATTTGAGGTGGAGACATAAATGTTTTATGTACATGGAATGAGGTGATAATAAAGTGAATTATACATTTTATGCGGAGACATAAAGGTTATATGTACATGGAATGAAGTGATAATGAAGTGATGTGTACATTTTAGGAGGAAACATAAAGGTTACATATACATGGAACAGGGTGATAATGAAGTGATATATACATTTTACGAGGAGACATAAAGAATATATGTACATGGAATGAGGTGATAATGAAGTGGTGTATACATTTTATGCGGTAACATAAAGGTTACATATACATGGAATGATTTGATAATGAAGTGATGTGTACATTTTTCAAGGAGATATAAAAGTTATAATTATATGGAATGAGGTGATAATGAAGTGATGTATACATTTTAGGAGGAGACATAATGGTTATATATACATGGATTGAGATGGTATTGAAGTAATGGATCCATTTAAGGAGGAGACATAAAGGTTACATATACATGAAATGAGGTGATAATAAATTGATGTATACATTTTAGGAGGAGGGATCAAGGTTATATGTACATGAAATGAGGTGATAATGAAGTGATGTATACATTTTACGAGGAGACATAAATGTTATATGTACATGGAATGAGGTGATAATGAATTGATGTATACATTTTAGGAGGAGACATAAAGGTTACATATACATGGAATGAAGTGATAATGAAGTTATGTATACTTTTTACAAGGAGACATAAAAGTTTTAATTATATGGAATGAGGTGATAATAAAGTGATGTATACATTTTAGGAGGAGACTTAATGGTTATATATACATGGAATGAGGTGGTATTGAAGTAATGGATCCATTTAAGGAGGAGACATAAATGTTATATGTACATGGAATGAGGTGATAATGAAGTTAAGTAAACATTTGATGAGGAGAGATAAAGGTTACATATACATGGAATAGGGTGATAATGAAGTGATGTATGCATTTCAGGCGGAGACATAAAGGTTATATGTACAATGATCCAGGTGATAATGAAGTGGTGTATACATTTTAGGAGGAGGCATCAATGTGATATGTACATGGTGATAATGAAATAATGTATCCATTTTAGGCAGAGACATAAAGGTTACATATACATGGAATGAGATGATATTGAAGGGTGTATACATTTTACGAGGAGACATAAAGGTTATATGTACATGGAATGAGGTGATAATGAAGTGGTGTATACATTTTATGCGGAGACATAAAGGTTACATATACGTGGAATGAGGTGATATTGAAGTAATGTATACATTTTATGCCGAGACATAAAGGTTACATATACATGGAATGAGGTGATAATGAAGTGATGTATACATTTTAGGAGGAAACATCAATGTTATATAATACATGGAATGAGGTGATAATGAAGTAGTGTATACATTTTAGGAGGAGACATAAAGGTTATATGTACATGGAATGAGGTGATAATGAAGTGATGTATACATTTTAGGAGGAAACATAAAGGTTATATGTACATGGAATGGGGTGATAATGAAGTGATGTATACATTTTAGGAGGAGACTTCAATGTTATATGTAAATGGTGATAATGAAGTAATGTATACATTTTAGGCTGAGACATAAAGGTTACATATACATGCAATGAGGTGATATTGAAGTGATGTATACATTTTTAGGAGGAGACATAAAGGTTATATGTACATGGAATGAGGTGATAATGAAGTGATGTATACATTTTAGGTGGAGACATAAAGGTGATATTGAAGTAATGTATCCATTTAAGGCGGAGACATAAAGGTTACATTTACTTGGAATGAGGTGATATTGAAGTAATGTAACTATTTGATGAAGAGACATAAAGGTTATATGTACATGAAATGAGGTGATAATGAAGTGGTGTATACATTTTAGGAGGAAACATCAATGTTATATAATACATGGAATGAGGTGATAATGAAGTAGTGTATACATTTTAGGAGGAGACATAAAGGTTATATGTACATGGAATGAGGTGATAATGAAGTGATGTATACATTTTAGGAGGAAACATAAAGGTTATATGTACATGGAATGGGGTGATAATGAAGTGATGTATACATTTTAGGAGGAGACATAAAGGTTACATATACATGGAATGAGGTGATAATGAAGTGATGTATACACTTTAGGAAGAAACATCAATGTTATATAATACATGGAATGAGGTGATAATGAAGTAGTGTATACATTTTAGGAGGAGGCATCAAGGTTATATGTACAAGGAATGAGGTGATAATGAAGTAGTGTATACATTTTAGGAGGAGACATAGATGGTGTATGCACATGGAATGAGGTGATAATGAAGTGATTTATACATTTTAGGAGGAGACATAAAGAATACATATACATGGAGTGAGGTGATAATGAAGTGATGTATACATTTTAGGAGGAGGCATCAAGGTTATATGTACATGGAATGAGGTGATAATGAAGTGATGTATACATTTTACTCGGAGACATAAAGAATACATATACATGGAGTGAGGTGATAATAAAGTGATGTATACATTTTAGGAGGAGACATAAAGGTTACATATACATGGAATGTGGTTATAATGAAGTGACGTATACATTTTAGGAGGAGACATAAAGGTGATATTGAAGTAATGTATCCATTTAAGGCGGAGACATAAAGGTTACATATACTTGGAATGAGGTGATATTGAAGTGGTGTATACATTGTAGTAGGAGGCATCAATGTTATATGTACATGGTGATAATGAAGTAATGTATCCATTTTATGCGGAGACATAAAGGTTACATGTACATGGAATGAGGTGATAATAAATTGATGTATACATTTTAGGAGGAGACATAAAGGTTACAAATACATGGAATGAGGTGATAATGAAGTGATGTATACATTTTACGAGGAGACATAAATGTTATATGTACATGGAAAGAGGTGATAATGAAGTAATGTATCCATTTGAGGTGGAGACATAAATGTTTTATGTACATGGAATGAGGTGATAATAAAGTGAATTATACATTTTATGCGGGGACACAAACGTTATATGTACATGGAATGAGGTGATAATGAAGTGATGTATACATTTTACGAGGAGACATAAAGGTTACATATACATGGAATGAGGTGATAATGAAGTGATTTATACATTTTACGAGGAGACATAAATGTTATATGTACATGGAATGAGGTGATAATGAAGTGATGTATACATTTTAGGAGGAGACATAAAGAATACATATACATGGAGTGAGGTGATAATGAAGTGATGTATACATTTTACGAGGAGACATCAATGTTATATGTAAATGGTGATAATGAAGTAATGTATCCATTTTAGGCTGATACATAAAGGTTACATATACATGGAATGAGGTGATATTGAAGTGATGTATACATTTTAGGAGGAGACATAAAGAATACATATACATGGAGTGAGGTGATAATGAAGTGATGTATACATTTTTAGGAGGAGATATAAAGGTGATATTGAAGTAATGTATCCATTTAAGGCGGAGACATAAAGGTTACATATACTTGGAATGAGGTGATATTGAAGTTATGTAACTATTTGATGAAGAGACATAAAGGTTATATCTACATGGAATAATGTGATAATGAAGTGGTGTATACATTGTAGTAGGAGGCATCAATGTTATATGTACATGGTGATAATGAAGTAATGTATCCATTTTATGCGGGGACATAAAGGTTACATATACATGGAATGAGGTGATAATGAAGTGATGTATACATTTTACGAGGAGACATAAATGTTATATGTACATGGAATGAGGTGATAATGAAGTGATGTATCCATTTGAGGAGGAGATATAAAGGTTACATATACATGGAATGAGGTGATAATGAAGTGATGTATACATTTTTCAAGTAGATATAAAAGTTATGATTATATGGAATGAGGTGATAATGAAGTGATGTATACATTTTAGGAGGAGACATAATGGTTATATATACATGGCTTGAGATGGTATTGAAGTAATGGATCCATTTAAGGAGGAGACATAAAGGTTATATGTACATGGAATGAGGTGATAATGAAGTGATGTATACGTTTTACGAGGAGACATAAAGGTTACCTATGCATGGAATGAGGTGCTAATGAAGTGATGTATACATTTTACGAGGAGACATAAATGTTATATGTACATGGAATGAGGTGAAAATGAAGTGATGGATACATTTTAAGAGGAGACATAAAGAATACATATACATGGAGTGAGGTGATAATGAAGTGATGTATACATTTTAGGAGGAGACATCAATGTTATATGTAAATGGTGATAATGAAGTAATGTATACTTTTTAGGCTGAGACATAAAGGTTACATATACATGGAATCAGGTGATATTGAAGTGATGTATACATTTTAGGAGGAGACTTAAAGAATACATATACATGGAGTGAGGTGATAATGAAGTGATGTATACATTTTTAGGAGGAGACATAAAGGTTATATGTACATGGAATGAGGTGATAATGAAGTGATGTATACATTTTAGGAGGAGACATAAAGGTGATATTGAAGTAATGTATCCATTTAAGGCGGAGACATAAAGGTTACATTTACTTGGAATGAATGATATTGAAGTAATGTAACTATTTGATGAAGAGACATAAAGGTTATATGTACATGGAATGAGGTGATAATGAAGTGGTGTATACATTGTAGTAGGAGGCATCAATGTTATATGTACATTGTGATAATGAAGTAATGTATCCATTTTATGCGGAGACATAAATGTTATATGTACATGGAATGAGGTGATAGTGAAGTGATTTATACATTTTACGAGGAGACATAAATGTTATATGTACATGGAATGAGGTGATAATGAAGTGATGTATACATTTTAGGAGGAGACATAAAGAATACATATACATGGAGTGAGGTGATAATGAAGTGATGTATATATTTTAGGAGGAGACATAAATGTTATATGTACATGGAATGAGGTGATAATGAAGTGATGTATCCATTTTAGGCTGAGACATAAAGGTTACATATACATGGAATGAGGTGATAGTGAAGTGATTTATACATTTTACGAGGAGACATAAATGTTATATGTACATGGAATGAGGTGATAATGAAGTGATGTATACATTTTAGGAGGAGACATAAAGAATACATATACATGGAGTGAGGTGATAATGAAGTGATGTATATATTTTAGGAGGAGACATAAATGTTATATGTACATGGAATGAGGTGATAATGAAGTGATGTATCCATTTTAGGCTGAGACATAAAGGTTACATATACTTGGAATGAGGTGATATTGAAGTAATGTAACTATTTGATGAAGAGACATAAAGGTTATATGTACATGGAATGAGGTGATAATGAAGTGGTGTATACATTGTAGTAGGAGGCATCAATGTTATATGTATATGGTGATAATGAAGTAATGTATCCATTTTATGCGGAGACATAAAGGTTACATATACATGGAATGAGGTGATAATGAAGTGATGTATACATTTTAGGAGGAGACATAAAGGTTACATATACATGGAATGAGGTGATAATGAAGTGATGTATACATTTTACGAGGAGACATAAATGTTATATGTACATGGAATGAGGTGATAATGAAGTGATTTATACATTTTACGAGGAGACATAAATGTTATATGTACAAGGAATGAGGTGATAATGAAGTGATATATACATTTTTCTCGAAGACATAAAGAATACATATACATGGAGTGAGGTGATAATGAAGTGATGTATATATTTTAGGAGGAGACATAAATGTTGTATGTACATGGAATGAGGTGATAATGAAGTGATGTATACATTTTAGGAGGAGACATAAAGGTTATATGTACATGGAATGAGGTGATACTGAAGTGGTGTATACATTTTATGCGGTAACATAAAGGTTACATATACATGGAATGAGATAATATTGAAGTAATGTATCCATTTTATGCTGAGACATAAAGGTTATATGTACATGGAATGGGGTGATAATGAAGTGATGTATACATTTTAGGAGGAGACATAAAGGTTACATATACATGGAATGAGGTGATAATGAAGTGATGTATACATTTTAGGAGGAAACATCAATGTTATATAATACATGGAATGAGGTGATAATGAAGTAGTGTATACATTTTAGGAGGAGACATAAAGGTTACATAAACAAGGTATGAAGTGATAATGAAGTGATGTATACATTTTAGGAGGAGACATAAATGTTATATAATACATGGAATGAGGTGATAATGAAATAGTGTATACATTTTAGGTGGAGACATAAAGGTTATATGTATATGGAATGAGGTTATAATGAAGTAGTGTATACATTTTAGGAGGAGACATAGACGTTATATGCACATGGAATTATGTGATAATGATCTTCTGTATATATTTTACGAAGAGACATAAAGGTTACATGTACATGGAATGAGGTGATAATGAAGTGATGTATACATTTTATGAGGAGACATAAAGGTTACATATACATGGAATGAGGTGATAATGAAGTGATGTATACATTTTAGGAGGAAACATCAATGTTATATAATACATGGAATGAGGTGATAATGAAGTAGTGTATACATTTTAGGAGGAGACATAAAGGTTATATGTACATGGAATGAGGTGATAATGAAGTGATGTATACATTTTAGGAGGAAACATAAAGGTTATATGTACATGGAATGGGGTGATAATGAAGTGATGTATACATTTTAGGAGGAGACATAAAGGTTACATATACAAGGAATGAGGTGATAATGAAGTGATGTATACACTTTAGGAGGAAACATCAATGTTATATAATACATGGAATGAGGTGATAATGAAGTAGTGTATACATTTTAGGAGGAGGCATCAAGGTTATATGTACAAGGAATGAGGTGATAATTAAGTAGTGTATACATTTTAAGAGGAGACATAGATGGTGTATGCACATGGATTGAGGTGATAATGAAGTGATTTATACATTTTAGGAGGAGACATAAAGAATACATATACATGGAGTGAGGTGATAATGAAGTGATGTATACATTTTAGGAGGAGGCATCAAGGTTATATGTACATGGAATGAGGTGATAATGAAGTGATGTATACATTTTACTCGGAGACATAAAGAATACATATACATGGAGTGAGGTGATAATGAAGTGATGTATATATTTTAGGAGGAGACATAAATGTTATATGTACATGGAATGAGGTGATAATGAAGTGATGTATACATTTTACGAGGAAACATAAAGGTTACATATACATGGAACAGGGTGATAATGAAGTGATGTATCCATTTTATGCGGAGACATAAATGGTATATAATACATGGAATGAGGTGATAATGAAGTAGTGTATACATTTTAGGAGGAGACATAAAGGTTACATATACATGGAATGAGGTGATATTGAAGGGGTGTATACATTTTACGAGGAGACATTAAGGTTATATGTACATGGAATGAGGTGATACTGAAGTGGTGTATACATTTTATGCGGTAACATAAAGGTTACATATACATGGAATGAGATGATTTTGAAGTAATGTATCCATTTTATGCCGAGACATAAAGGTTATATGTACATGGAATGGGGTGATAATGAAGTGATGTATACATTTTAGGAGGAGACATAAAGGTTACATATACATGGAATGAGGTGATAATGAAGTGATGTATACATTTTAGGAGGAAACATTAATGTTATATAATACATGGAATGAGGTGATAATGAAGTAGTGTATACATTTGAGGAGGAGATATAAAGGTTATATGTACATGGAATGAGGTGATAATGAAGTGATGTATACATTTTAGGAGGAAACATAAAGGTTATATGTACATGGAATGGGGTGATAATGAAGTGATGTATACATTTTAGGAGGAGACATAAATGTTACATATACATGGAATGAGGTGATCATGAAGTGATGTATACACTTTAGGAGGAAACATAAATGTTATATAATACATGGAATGAGGTGATAATGAAGTGATGTATACATTTTAGGAGGAAACATCAATGTTATATAATACATGGAATGAGGTGATAATGAAGTAGTGTATACATTTTAGGAGGAGACATAAAGGTTATATGTACATGGAATGAGGTGATAATGAAGTGATGTATACATTTTAGGAGGAAACATAAAGGTTATATGTACATGGAATGGGGTGATAATGAAGTGATGTATACATTTTAGGAGGAGACATAAAGGTTACATATACATGGAATGACGTGATAATGAAGTGATGTATACACTTTAGGAGGAAACATCAATGATATATAATAAATGGAATGAGGTGATAATGAAGTGATGTATACATTTTAGGAGGAGGCATAAAGGTTACATATACATGGAATGTGGTTATAATGAAGTGATTTATACATTTTAGGAGGAGACATAAAGGTGATATTGAAGTAATATATCCATTTAAGGCGGAGACATAAAGGTTACATATACTTGGAATGAGGTGATATTGAAGTGGTGTATACATTGTAGTAGGAGGCATCAATGTTATATGTACATGGTGATAATGAAGTAATGTATCCATTTTATGCAGAGACATAAAGGTTACATGTACATGAAATGAGGTGATAATAAATTGATGTATACATTTTAGGAGGAGACATAAAGGTTACATATACATGGAATGAGGTGATAATGAAGTGATGTATACATTTTACGAGGAGACATAAATGTTATATGTACATGGAAAGAGGTGATAATGAAGTAATGTATCCATTTGAGGTGGAGACATAAATGTTTTATGTACATGGAATGAGGTGATAATAAAGTGAATTATACATTTTATGCGGAGACACAAACGTTATATGTACATGGAATGAGGTGATAATGAAGTGATGTATACATTTTACGAGGAGACATAAAGGTTACATATACATGGAATAAGGTGATAATGAAGTGATTTATACATTTTACGAGGAGACATAAATGTTATATGTACATGGAATGAGGTGATAATGAAGTGATGTATACATTTTAGGAGGAAACATAAAGGTTACATATACATGGAACAGGGTGATAATGAAGTGATGTATCCATTTTATGCAGAGACATAAATGTTATATAATACATGGAATGAGGTGATAATGAAGTAGTGTATACATTTTAGGAGGAGACATAGAGGTTACATATACATGGAATGAGGTGATATTGAAGGGGTGTATACATTTTAAGAGGAGACATAAAGGTTATATGTACATGAAATGAGGTGATACTGAAGTGGTGTATACATTTTATGAGGTAACATAAAGGTTACATATACATGGAATGAGATGATATTGAAGTAATGTATCCATTTTATGCCGAGACATAAAGGTTATATGTACATGAAATGAGGTGATAATGAAGTGATGTATACATTTTAGGAGGAAACATAAAGGTTATATGTACATGGTATGGGGTGATAATGAAGTGATGTATACATTTTAGGAGGAGACATAAAGGTTACATATACATGGAATGAGGTGATAATGAAGTGATGTATACATTTTAGGAGGAAACATCAATGTTATATAATACATGGAATGAGGTGATAATGAAGTAGTGTATACATTTTAGGAGGAGACATAAAGGTTACATAAACAAGGTATGAAGTGATAATGAAGTGATGTATAAATTTTGGGAGGAGACATAAATGTTATATAATACATGGAATGAGGTGATAATGAAATAGTGTATACATTTTAGGTGGAGACATAAAGGTTATATGTATATGGAATGAGGTTATAATGAAGTGGTGTATACATTTTAGGAGGAGACATAGACGTTATATGCACATGGAATTATGTGATAATGATGTTCTGTATATATTTTACGAAGAGACATAAAGGTTACATGTACATGGAATGAGGTGATAATGAAGTGATGTATACATTTTAGGAGGAGACATAAAGGTTACATATACATGGAATGAGGTGATAATGAAGTGATGTATACATTTTAGGAGGAAACATCAATGTTATATAATACATGGAATGAGGTGATAATGAAGTAGTGTATACATTTTAGGAGGAGACATAGATGGTGTATGCACATGGAATGAGGTGATAATGAAGTGATTTATACATTTTAGGAGGAGACATAAATGTTATATGTACATGGAATGAGGTGATAATGAAGTGATGTATACATTTTACTCGGAGACATAAAGAATACATATACATGGAGTGAGGTGATAATGAAGTGATGTATATATTTTAGGAGGAAACATAAAGGTTACATATACATGGAACAGGGTGATAATGAAGTGATGTATCCATTTTATGCGGAGACATAAATGGTATATAATACATGGAATGAGATGATAATGAAGTAGTGTATACATTTTAGGAGGAGACATAAAGGTTACATATACATGGAATGAGGTGATATTGAAGGGGTGTATACATTTTACGAGGAGACATAAAGAATACATATACATGGAGTGAGGTGATAATGAAGTGATGTATATATTTTAGGAGGAAACATAAAGGTTACATATACATGGAACAGGGTGATAATGAAGTGATGTATCCATTTTATGCGGAGACATAAATGTTATATAATACATGGAATGAGGTGATAATGAAGTGATGTATACATTTTACGAGGAAACAAAAAGGTTACATATACATGGAACAGGGTGATAAGGAAGTGATGTATCCATTTTATGCGGAGACATAAATGGTATATAATACATGGAATGAGGTGATAATGAAGTAGTGTATACATTTTAGGAGGAGACATAAAGGTTACATATACATGGAATGAGGTGATATTGAAGGGGTGTATACATTTTACGAGGAGACATAAAGCTTATATGTACATGAAATGAGGTGATACTGAAGTGGTGTATACATTTTATGCGGTAACATAAAGGTTACATATACATGGAATGTGATGATTTTGAAGTAATGTATCCATTTTATGCCGAGACATAAAGGTTATATGTACATGGAATGAGGTGATAATGAAGTGATTTATACATTTTATGAGGAAACATAAAGGTTATATGTACATGGAATGGGGTGATAATGAAGTGATGTATACATTTTATGAGGAGACACAAAGGTTACATATACATGGAATGAGGTGATAATGAAGTGATGTATACATTTTAGGAGGAAACATCAATGTTATATAATACATGGAATGAGGTGATAATGAAGCAGTGTATACATTTTAGGAGGAGACATAAAGGTTATATGTACATGGAATGAGGTGATAATGAAGTGATGTATACATTTTAGGAGGAAACATAAAGGTTATATGTACATGGAATGGGGTGATAATGAAGTGATGTATACATTTTAGGAGGAGACATAAAGGTTACATATACATGGAATGAGGTGATAATGAAGTGATGTATACATTTTAGGAGGAAACATCAATGTTATATAATACATGGAATGAGGTGATAATGAAGTAGTGTATACATTTTAGGAGGAGACATAAAGGTTACATAAACAAGGTATGAAGTGATAATGAAGTGATGTATACATTTTAGGAGGAGACATAAATGTTATATAATACATGGAATGAGGTGATAATGAAATAGTGTATACATTTTAGGTGGAGACATAAAGGTTATATGTATATGGAATGAGGTTATAATGAAGTGGTGTATACATTTTAGGAGGAGACATAGACGTTATATGCACATGGAATTATGTGATAATGATGTTCTGTATATATTTTACGAAGAGACATAAAGGTTACATGTACACGGAATGAGGTGATAATGAAGTGATGTATACATTTTAGGAGGAGGCATCAAGGTTATATGTACATGGAATGAGGTGATAATGAAGTAGTGTATACATTTTAGGAGGAGACATAGATGGTGTATGCACATGGAATGAGGTGATAATGAAGTGATTTATACATTTTAGGAGGAGACATAAATGTTATATGTACATGGAAAGAGGTGATAATGAAGTGATGTATACATTTTACTCGGAGACATAAAGAATACATATACATGGAGTGAGGTGATAATGAAGTGATGTATATATTTTAGGAGGAGACATAAATGTTATATGTACATGGAATGAGGTGATAATGAAGTGATGTATACATTTTACGAGGAAACATAAAGGTTACATATACATGGAACAGGGTGATAATGAAGTGATGTATCAATTTTATGCAGAGACATAAATGGTATATAATACATGGAATGAGGTGATAATGAAGTAGTGTATACATTTTAGGAGGAGACATAAAGGTTACATATACATGGAATGAGGTGATATTGAAGGGGTGTATACATTTTACGAGGAGACATAAAGTTTCTATGTACATGGAATGAGGTGATTCTGAAGTGGTGTATACATTTTATGCGGTAACATAAAGGTTACATATACATGGAATGAGATAATTTTGAAGTAATGTATCCATTTGATGCCGAGACATAAAGGTTATATGTACATGGAATGAGGTGATAATGAAGTGATGTATACATTTTAGGAGGAAACATAAAGGTTATATGTACATGGAATGGGGTGATAATGAAGTGATGTATACATTTTAGGAGGAGACATAAAGGTTACATATACATGGAATGAGGTGATAATGAAGTAGTGTATACATTTTAGGAGGAAACATCAATGTTATATAATACATGGAATGAGGTGATAATGAAGTAGTGTATACATTTTAGGAGGAGACATAAAGGTTATATGTACATGGAATGAGGTGATAATGAAGTGATGTAAACATTTTAGGAGGAGACATAAAGGTTACATATACATGGAATGTGGTTATAATGAAGTGACGTATACATTTTAGGAGGAGACATAAAGGTGATATTGAAGTAATGTATCCATTTAAGGCGGAGCCATAAAGGTTACATATACTTGGAATGAGGTGACATTGAAGTGGTGTATACATTGTAGTAGGAGGCATCAATGTTATATGTATATGGTGATAATGAAGTAATGTATCCATTTTATGCGGAGACATAAAGGTTACATATACATGGAATGAGGTGATAATAAATTGATGTATATATTTTAGGAGGAGACATAAAGGTTACATATACATGGAATGAGGTGATAATGAAGTGATGTATACATTTTACGAGGAGACATAAATGTTATATGTACATGGAAAGAGGTGATAATGAAGTAATGTATCCATTTGAGGTGGAGACATAAATGTTTTATGTACATGGAATGAGGTGATAATAAAGTGAATTATACATTTTATGCGGAGACACAAAGGTTATATGTACATGGAATGAGGTGATACTGAAGTGGTGTATACATTTTATGCGGTAACATAAAGGTTACATATACATGGAATGAGATGATATTGAAGTAATGTATCCATTTTATGCCGAGACATAAAGGTTATATGTACATGGAATGAGGTGATAATGAAGTGATGTATACATTTTAGGAGGAGACATAAAGGTTACATATACATGGAATGTGGTTATAATGAAGTGACGTATACATTTTAGGAGGAGACATAAAGGTGATATTGAAGTAATGTATCCATTTAAGGCGGAGCCATAAAGGTTACATATACTTGGAATGAGGTGACATTGAAGTGGTGTATACATTGTAGTAGGAGGCATCAATGTTATATGTATATGGTGATAATGAAGTAATGTATCCATTTTATGCAGAGACATAAAGGTTACATATACATGGAATGAGGTGATAATAAATTGATGTATATATTTTAGGAGGAGACATAAAGGTTACATATACATGGAATGAGGTGATAATGAAGTGATGTATACATTTTACGAGGAGACATAAATGTTATATGTACATGGAAAGAGGTGATAATGAAGTAATGTATCCATTTGAGGTGGAGACATAAATGTTTTATGTACATGGAATGAGGTGATAATGAAGTGAATTATACATTTTATGCGGAGACACAAAGGTTATATGTACATGGAATGAGGTGATACTGAAGTGGTGTATACATTTTATGCGGTAACATAAAGGTTACATATACATGGAATGAGATGATATTGAAGTAATGTATCCATTTTATGCCGAGACATAAAGGTTATATGTACATGGAATGAGGTGATAATGAAGTGATGTATACATTTTAGGAGGAAACATAAAGGTTATATGTACATGGAATGGGGTGATAATGAAGTGATGTATACATTTTAGGAGGAGACATAAAGGTTACATATACATGGAATGAGATGATATTGAAGTAATGTATCCATTTTATGCCGAGACATAAAGGTTATATGTACATGGAATGAGGTGATAATGAAGTGATGTATACATTTTAGGGGGAAACATAAAGGTTATATGTACATGGAATGGGGTGATAATGAAGTGATGTATACATTTTAGGAGGAGACATAAAGGTTACATATACATGGAATGAGGTGATAATGAAGTGATGTATACATTTTAGGAGGAAACATCAATGTTATATAATACATGGAATGAGCTGATAATGAAGTAGTGTATACATTTTAGGAGGAGACATAAAGGTTACATAAACAAGGTATGAAGTGATAATGAAGTGATGTATACATTTTAGGAGGAGACATAAATGTTATATAATACATGGAATGAGGTGATAATGAAAGAGTGTATACATTTTAGGTGGAGACATAAAGGTTATATGTATATGGAATGAGGTTATAATGAAGTGACGTATACATTTTAGGAGGAGATATAAAGGTGATATTGAAGTAATGTATCCATTTAAGGCGGAGCCATAAAGGTTACATATACTTGGAATGAGGTGACATTGAAGTGGTGTATACATTGTAGTAGGAGGCATCAATGTTATATGTATATGGTGATAATGAAGTAATGTATCAATTTTATGCGGAGACATAAAGGTTACATATACATGGAATGAGGTGATAATAAATTGATGTATATATTTTAGGAGGAGACATAAAGGTTACATATACATGGAATGAGGTGAAAATGAAGTGATGTATACATTTTACGAGGAGACATAAATGTTATATGTACATGGAAAGAGGTGATATTGAAGTAATGTATCCATTTGAGGTGGAGACATAAATGTTTTATGTACATGGAATGAGGTGATAATAAAGTGAATTATACATTTTATGCGGAGACACAAAGGTTATATGTACATGGAATGAGGTGATAATGAAGTGATGTATACATTTTACGAGGAGACATAAAGGTTACATATACATGGAATGAGTTGATAATGAAGTGATGTATACATTTTACGAGGAGACATAAAGAATACATATACATGGAGTGAGGTGATAATGAAGTGATGTATACATTTTACGAGGAGACATCAATGTTATATGTAAATGGTGATAATGAAGTAATGTATCCATTTTAGGCTGATACATAAAGGTTACATATACATGGAATGAGGTGATATTGAAGTGATGTATACATTTTAGGAGGAGACATAAAGAATACATATACATGGAGTGAGGTGATAATGAAGTGATGTATACATTTTTAGGAGCAGATATAAAGGTTATATGTACATGGAATGAGGTGATAATGAAGTGATGTATACATTTTAGGAGGAGACATAAAGGTGATATTGAAGTAATGTATCCATTTAAGGCGGAGACATAAAGGTTACATATACTTGGAATGAGGTGATATTGAAGTAATGTAACTATTTGATGAAGAGACATAAAGGTTATATCTACATGGAATAAGGTCATAATGAAGTGGTGTATACATTGTAGTAGGAGGCATCAATGATATATGTACATGGTGATAATGAAGTAATGTATCCATTTTATGCGGAGACATAAAGGTTACATATACATGGAATGAGGTGATAATGAAGTGATGTATACATTTTACGAGGAGACATAAATGTTATATGTACATGCAATGAGGTGATAATGAAGTGATGTATCCATTTGAGGTGGAGACATAAATGTTTTATGTACATGGAATGAGGTGATAATAAAGTGAATTATACATTTTATGCGGAGACATAAAGGTTATATGTACATGGAATGAGGTGATAATGAAGTGATGTATACGTTTTACGAGGAGACATAAAGGTTACATATACATGGAATGAGGTGATAATGAAGTGATGTATACATTTTAGGAGGAGACATCAATGTTATATGTACATTGTGATAATGAAGTAATGTATCCATTTTATGCGGAGACATAAAGGTTACATATACATGGAATGAGGTGATAATGAAGTGATGTATATATTTTAGGAGGAGACATAAATGTTATATGTAAATGGAATGAGGTGATAATGAAGTGATTTATACATTTTACGAGGAGACATAAATGTTATATGTACATGGAATGAGGTGATAATGAAGTGATGTATACATTTTAGGAGGAGACATAAAGAATACATATACATGGAGTGAGGTGATAATGAAGTGATGTATATATTTTAGGAGGAGACATAAATGTTATATGTACATGGAATGAGGTGATAATGAAGTGATGTATCCATTTTAGGCTGAGACATAAAGGTTACATATACATGGAATGAGGTGATAATGAAGTGATGTATATATTTTATGAGGAGACATAAATGTAATATGTACATGGAATGATGTGATAATGAAGTGATGTATACATTTTCGGAGGAGACATAAAGGTTACATATACATGGAATGTGGTTATAATGAAGTGAGGTATACATTTTAGGAGGAGACATAAAGGTGATATTGAAGTAATGTATCCATTTAAGGCGGAGACATAAAGGTTACATATACTTGGAATGAGGTGATAATGAAGTGATGTATACATTTTACGAAGAGACATAAATGTTATATGTACATGGAATGAGGTGATAATGAAGTGATTTATACATTTTACGAGGAGACATAAATGTTATATGTACATGGAATGAGGTGATAATGAAGTGATGTATACATTTTACTCGGAGACATAAAGAATACATATACATGGAGTGAGGTGATAATGAAGTTATGTATATATTTTAGGAGGAGACATAAATGTTGTATGTACATGGAATGAGGTGATAATGAAGTGATGTATACATTTTAGGAGGACACATAGATGGTGTATGCACATGGAATGAGGTGATAATGAAGTGATTTATACATTTTAGGAGGAGACATAAATGTTATATGTACATGGAATGAGGTGATAATGAAGTGATGTATACATTTTACGAGGAAACATAAAGGTTACATATACATGGAACAGGGTGATAATGAAGTGATGTATCCATTTGATGCGGAGACATAAATGTTATATAATACATGGAATGAGGTGATAATGAAGTAGTGTATAAATTTTAGGAGGAGACATAAAGGTTACATATACATGGAATGAGGTGATATTGAAGGGGTGTATACATTTTAAGAGGAGACATAAAGGTTACATGTACATGGAATGAGGTGATAATGAAGTGGTGTATACATTTTATGCGGTAACATAAAGGTTACATATACATGGAATGAGATGATATTGAAGTAATGTATCCATTTTATGCCGAGACATAAAGGTTATATGTACATGGAATGAGGTGATAATGAAGTGATGTATACATTTTAGGAGGAAACATAAAGGTTATATGTACATGGAATGAGGTGATAATGAAGTGATGTATACATTTTAGAAGGAGACATAAAGGTTACATATACATGGAATGAGGTGATAATGAAGTGATGTATACATTTTAGGAGGAAACATCAATGTTATATAATACATAGAATGAGGTGATAATGAAGTAGTGTATACATTTTAGGAGGAGACATAAAGGTTACATAAACAAGGTATGAAGTGATAATGAAGTGATGTATACATTTTAGGAGGAGACATAAATGTTATATAATACATGGAATGAGGTGATAATGAAAGAGTGTATACATTTTAGGTGGAGACATAAAGGTTATATGTATATGGAATGAGGTTATAATGAAGAGGTGTATACATTTTAGGAGGAGACATAGACGTTATATGCACATGGAATTATGTGATAATGATGTTCTGTATATATTTTACGAAGAGACGTAAAGGTTACATGTACATGGAATGAGGTGATAATGAAGTGATGTATACATTTCAGGAGGAGGCATCAAGGTTATATGTACATGGAATGAGGTGATAATGAAGTAGTATATACATTTTAGGAGGAGACATAGATGGTGTATGCACATGCATAGAGGTGATAATGAAGTGATTTATACATTTTAGGAGGAGACATAAATGTTATATGTACATGGAATGAGGTGATAATGAAGTGATGTATACATTTTACTCGGAGACATAAAGAATACATATACATGGAGTGAGGTGATAATGAAGTGATGTATATATTTTAGGAGGAGACATAAATGTTATATAATACATGGAATGAGGTGATAATGAAGTGATGTATACATTTTACGAGGAAACATAAAGGTTACATATACATGGAACAGGGTGATAATGAAGTGATGTATACATTTTAGGAGGAGATATAAATGGTATATAATACATGGAATGAGGTGATAATGAAGTAGTGTATACATTTTAGGAGGAGACATAAAGGTTACATATACATGGAATGAGTTGATATTGAAGGGGTGTATACATTTTACGAGGAGACATAAAGGTTATATGTACATGAAATGAGGTGATACTGAAGTTGTGTATACATTTTATGCGGTAACATAAAGGTTACATATACATGGAATGTGATGATTTTGAAGTAATGTATCCATTTTATGCCGAGACATAAAGGTTATATGTACATGGAATGAGGTGATAATGAAGTGATGTATACATTTTAGGAGGAAACATAAAGGTTATATGTACATGGAATGGGGTGATAATGAAGTGATGTATACATTTTATGAGGAGACATAAAGGTTACATATACATGGAATGAGGTGATAATGAAGTGATGTATACATTTTAGGAGGAAACATCAATGTTATATAATACATGGAATGAGGTGATAATGAAGTAGTGTATACATTTTAGGAGCAGACATAAAGGTTATATGTACATGGAATGAGGTGATAATGAAGTGATGTATACATTTTAGGAGGAAACATAAAGGTTATATGTACATGGAATGGGGTGATAATGAAGTGATGTATACATTTTAGGAGGAGACATAAAGGTTACATATACATGGAATGAGGTGATAATGAAGTGATGTATACATTTTAGGAGGAAACATCAATGTTATATAATACATGGAATGAGGTGATAATGAAGTAGTGTATACATTTTAGGAGGAGACATAAAGGTTACATATACATGGAATGAGGTGATAATGAAGTGATGTATATATTTTAGGAGGAAACATCAATGTTATATAATACATGGAATGAGGTGATAATGAAATAGTGTATACATTTTAGGAGGAGGCATCAAGGTTATATGTACATGGAATGAGGTGATAATGAAGTAGTGTATACATTTAAGGAGGAGACATAGATGGTGTATGCACATGGAATGAGATGATAATGAAGTGATGTATACATTTTAGGAGGAGACATAAAGGTTACATATACATGGAATGTGGTTATAATGAAGTGACGTATACATTTTAGGAGGAGACATAAAGGTGATATTGAAGTAATGTATCCATTTAAGGCGGAGCCATAAAGGTTACATATACTTGGAATGAGGTGACATTGAAGTGGTGTATACATTGTAGTAGGAGGCATCAATGTTATATGTATATGGTGATAATGAAGTAATGTATCCATTTTATGCGGAGACATAAAGGTTACATATACATGGAATGAGGTGATAATAAATTGATGTATATATTTTAGGAGGAGACATAAAGGTTACATATACATGGAATGAGGTGATAATGAAGTGATGTATACATTTTACGAGGAGACATAAATGTTATATGTACATGGAAAGAGGTGATAATGAAGTAATGTATCCATTTGAGGTGGAGACATAAATGTTTTATGTACATGGAATGAGGTGATAATAAAGTGAATTATACATTTTATGCGGAGACACAAAGGTTATATGTACATGGAATGAGGTGATAATGAAGTGATTTATACATTTAACGAGGAGACATAAAGGTTACATATACATGGAATGAGGTGATAATGAAGTGATGTATACATTTTAGGAGGAGACATCAATGTTATATGTAAATGGTGATAATGAAGTAATGTATACATTTTAGGCTGAGACATAAAGGTTACATATACATGGAATGAGGTGATATTGAAGTGATGTAAACATTTTAGGAGGAGACTTAAAGAATACATATACATGGAGTGAGGTGATAATGAAGTGATGTATACATTTTAGGCTGAGACATAAAGAATACATATACATGGAGTGAGCTGATAATGAAGTGATGTATACATTTTTAGGAGGAGATATAAAGGTTATATGTACATGGAATGAGGTGATAATGAAGTGATGTATACATTTTAGGAGGAGACATAAAGGTGATATTGAAGTAATGTATCCATTTAAGGCGGAGACATAAAGGTTACATATACTTGGAATGAGGTGATATTCAAGTAATGTAACTATTTGATGAAGAGACATAAAGGTTATATCTACATGGAATAAGGTGATAATGAAGTGGTGTATACATTGTAGTAGGAGGCATCAATGATATATGTACATGGTGATAATGAAGTAATGTATCCATTTTATGCGGAGACATAAAGGTTACATATACATGGAATGAGGTGATAATGAAGTGATGTATACATTTTACGAGGAGACATAAATGTTATATGTACATGCAATGAGGTGATAATGAAGTGATGTATCCATTTGAGGTGGAGACATAAATGTTTTATGTACATGGAATGAGGTGATAATAAAGTGAATTATACATTTTATGCGGAGACATAAAGGTTATATGTACATGGAATGAGGTGATAATGAAGTGATGTATACGTTTTACGAGGAGACATAAAGGTTACATATACATGGAATGAGGTGATAATGAAGTGATGTATACGTTTTACGAGGAGACATAAAGGTTACATATACATGGAATGAGGTGATAATGAAGTGATGTATACATTTTACGAGGAGACATAAATGTTATATGTACATGGAATGAGGTGATAATGAAGTGATGTATACATTTTAGGAGGAGACATAAAGAATACATATACATGGAGTGAGGTGATAATGAAGTGATGTATACATTTTAGGAGGAGACATCAATGTTATATGTAAATGGTGATAATGAAGTAATGTATACATTTTAGGCTGAGACATAAAGGTTACATATACATGGAATGAGGTGATATTGAAGTGATGTATACATTTTAGGAGGAGACTTAAAGAATACATATACATGGAGTGAGGTGATAATGAAGTGATGTATACATTTTTAGGAGGAGACATAAAGGTTATATGTACATGGAATGAGGTGATAATGAAGTGATGTATACATTTTAGGAGGAGATATAAAGGTGATATTGAAGTAATGTATCCATTTAAGGCGGAGACATAAAGTTTACATTTAGTTGGAATGAGGTGATATTGAAGTAATGTAACTATTTGATGAAGAGACATAAAGGTTATATGTACATGGAATGAGGTGATAATGAAGTGGTGTATACATTGTAGTAGGAGGCATCAATGTTATATGTACATTGTGATAATGAAGTAATGTATCCATTTTATGCGGAGACATAAAGGTTACATATACATGGAATGAGGTGATAATGAAGTGATGTATATATTTTAGGAGGAGACATAAATGTTATATGTACATGGAATGAGGTGATAATGAAGTGATTTATACATTTTACGAGGAGACATAAATGTTATATGTACATGGAATGAGGTGATAATGAAGTGATGTATACATTTTAGGAGGAGACATAAAGAATACATATACATGGAGTGAGGTGATAATGAAGTGATGTATATATTTTAGGAGGAGACATAAATGTTATATGTACATGGAATGAGGTGATAATGAAGTGATGTATCCATTTTAGGAGGAGACATAAAGGTTACATATACATGGAATGAGGTGATAATGAAGTGATGTATATATTTTATGAGGAGACATAAATGTAATATGTACATGGAATGAGGTGATAATGAAGAGATGTATACATTTTAGGAGGAGACATTAATGTTAAATATACATGGAATAAGGTGATATTGAAGTAATGTATCCATTTTATGCCGAGACATAAATGTTATATGTACATGGAATGAGGTGATAATGAAGTGATGTATACATTTTAGGAGGAGACATAAAGGTTACATATACATGGAATGTGGTTATAATGAAGTGACGTATACATTTTAGGAGGAGACATAAAGGTGATATTGAAGTAATGTATCCATTTAAGGCGGAGACATAAAGGTTACATATACTTGGAATGAGGTGATATTGAAGTAATGTAAATATTTGATGAAGAGACATAAATGTTATATGTACATGGAATGAGGTGATAATGAAGTGGTGTATACATCGTAGTAGGAGGCATCAATGTTATATGTACATGGTGATAATGAAGTAATGTATCCATTTTATGCAGAGACATAAAGGTTACATATACATGGAATGAGGTGATAATGAAGTGATGTATACATTTTAGGAGGAGACATAAAGATTACATATACATGGAATGAGGTGATAATGAAGTGATGTATACATTTTACGAAGAGACATAAATGTTATATGTACATGGAATGAGGTGACAATGAAGTGATTTATACATTTTACGAGGAGACATAAATGTTATATGTACATGGAATGAGGTGATAATGAAGTGATGTATACATTTTACTCGGAGACATAAAGAATACATATACATGGAGTGAGGTGATAATGAAGTGCTGTATATATTTTAGGAGGAGACATAAATGTTGTATTTACATGGAATGAGGTGATAATGAAGTGATGTATACATTTTAGGAGGACACATAGATGGTGTATGCACATGGAATGAGGTGATAATGAAGTGATTTATACATTTTACGAGGAGACATAAATGTTATATGTACATGGAATGAGGTGATAATGAAGTGATGTATACATTTTACGAGGAAACATAAAGGTTACATATACATGGAACAGGGTGATAATGAACTGATGTATCCATTTTATGCGGAGACATAAATGTTATATAATACATGGAATGAGGTGATAATGAAGTAGTGTATAAATTTTAGGAGGAGACATAAAGGTTACATATACATGGAATGAGGTGATATTGAAGGGGTGTATACATTTTAAGAGGAGACATAAAGGTTATATGTACATGGAATGAGGTGATACTGAAGTGGTGTATACATTTTATGCGGTAACATAAAGGTTACATATACATGGAATGAGATGATATTGAAGTAATGTATCCATTTTATGCGGAGACATAAAGGTTATATGTACATGGAATGGGGTGATAATGAAGTGATGTATACATTTTAGGAGGAAACATAAAGGTTATATGTACATGGAATGGGGTGATAATGAAGTGATGTATACATTTTAGAAGGAGACATAAAGGTTACATATACATGGAATGAGGTGATAATGAAGTGATGTATACATTTTAGGAGGAAACATCAATGTTATATAAAACATGGAATGAGGTGATAATGAAGTAGTGTATACATTTTAGGAGGAGACATAAAGGTTACATAAACAAGGTATGAAGTGATAATGAAGTGATGTATACATTTTAGGAGGAGACATAAATGTTATATAATACATGGAATGAGGTGATAATGAAAGAGTGTATACATTTTAGGTGGAGACATAAAGGTTATATGTATATGGAATGAGGTTATAATGAAGTGGTGTATACATTTTAGGAGGAGACATAGACGTTATATGCACATGGAATTATGTGATAATGATGTTCTGTATATATTTTACGAAGAGACATAAAGGTTACATGTACATGGAATGAGGTGATAATGAAGTGATGTATACATTTTAGGAGGAGACATAAAGGTTACATATACATGGAATGAGGTGATAATGAAGTGATGTATACATTTTAGGAGGATACATAAATGTTATATGTACATGGAAAGAGGTGATAATGAAGTGATGTATACATTTTAGGAGGAGACATAGATGGTGTATGCACATGGAATGAGGTGATAATGAAGTGATTTATACATTTTAGGAGGAGACATAAATGTTATATGTACATGGAATGAGGTGATAATGAAGTGATGTATACATTTTAGGAGGAGACATAGATGGTGTATGCACATGGAATGAGGTGATAATGAAGTGATTTATACATTTTAGGAGGAGACATAAATGTTATATGTACATGGAATGAGGTGATAATGAAGTGATGTATACATTTTACTCGGAGACATAAAGAATACATATACATGGAGTGAGGTGATAATGAAGTGATGTATATATTTTAGGAGGAAACATAAAGGTTACATATACATGGAACAGGGTGATAATGAAGTGATGTATCCATTTTATGCGGAGACATAAATGGTATATAATACATGGAATGAGATGATAATGAAGTAGTGTATACATTTTAGGAGGAGACATAAAGGTTACATATACATGGAATGAGGTGATATTGAAGGGGTATATACATTTTACGAGGAGACATAAAGAATACATATACATGGAGTGAGGTGATAATGAAGTGATGTATATATTTTAGGAGGAAACATAAAGGTTACATATACATGGAACAGGGTGATAATGAAGTGATGTATCCATTTTATGCGGAGACATAAATGTTAAATAATACATGGAATGAGGTGATAATGAAGTGATGTATACATTTTACGAGGAAACAAAAAGGTTACATATACATGGAACAGGGTGATAAGGAAGTGATGTATCCATTTTATGCGGAGACATAAATGGTATATAATACATGGAATGAGGTGATAATGAAGTAGTGTATACATTTTAGGAGGAGACATAAAGGTTACATATACATGGAATGAGGTGATATTGAAGGGGTGTATACATTTTACGAGGAGACATAAAGCTTATATGTACATGAAATGAGGTGATACTGAAGTGGTGTATACATTTTATGCGGTAACATAAAGGTTACATATACATGGAATGTGATGATTTTGAAGTAATGTATCCATTTTATGCCGAGACATAAAGGTTATATGTACATGGAATGAGGTGATAATGAAGTGATTTATACATTTTATGAGGAAACATAAAGGTTATATGTACATGGAATGGGGTGATAATGAAGTGATGTATACATTTTATGAGGAGACACAAAGGTTACATATACATGGAATGAGGTGATAATGAAGTGATGTATACATTTTAGGAGGAAACATCAATGTTATATAATACATGGAATGAGGTGATAATGAAGCAGTGTATACATTTTAGGAGGAGACATAAAGGTTATATGTACATGGAATGAGGTGATAATGAAGTGATGTATACATTTTAGGAGGAAACATAAAGGTTATATGTACATGGAATGGGGTGATAATGAAGTGATGTATACATTTTAGGAGGAGACATAAAGGTTACATATACATGGAATGAGGTGATAATGAAGTGATGTATACATTTTAGGAGGAAACATCAATGTTATATAATACATGGAATGAGGTGATAATGAAGTAGTGTATACATTTTAGGAGGAGACATAAAGGTTACATAAACAAGGTATGAAGTGATAATGAAGTGATGTATACATTTTAGGAGGAGACATAAATGTTATATAATACATGGAATGAGGTGATAATGAAATAGTGTATACATTTTAGGTGGAGACATAAAGGTTATATGTATATGGAATGAGGTTATAATGAAGTCGTGTATACATTTTAGGAGGAGACATAGACGTTATATGCACATGGAATTATGTGATAATGATGTTCTGTATATATTTTACGAAGAGACATAAAGGTTACATGTACATGGAATGAGGTGATAATGAAGTGATGTATACATTTTAGGAGGAGGCATCAAGGTTATATGTACATGGAATGAGGTGATAATGAAGCAGTGTATACATTTTAGGAGGAGACATAGATGGTGCATGCACATGGAATGAGGTGATAATGAAGTGATTTATACATTTTACGAGGAAACATAAATGTTATATGTACATGGAATGAGGTGATAATGAAGTGATGTATACATTTTACTCGGCGACATAAAGAATACGTATACATGGAGTCAGGTGATAATGAAGTGATGTATCCATTTTATGCGGAGATATAAATGTTATATAATACATGGAATGAGGTGATAATGAAGTAGTGTATACATTTTAGGAGGAGACATAAAGGTTACATATACATGGAATGAGGTGGTATTGAAGGGGTGTATACATTTTACGAGGAGACATAAATGTTATATGTACATGGAATGAGGTGATACTGAAGTGGTGTATACATTTTAGGGGGAGACATAAAGGTTACATATACATGGCATGTGGTTATAATGAAGTGACGTATACATTTTAGCAGGAGACATAAAGGTTATATGTACATGGAATGAGGTGATAATGAAGTCATGTATACATTTTAGGAGGAAACATAAAGGTTATATGTACATGGAATGGGGTGATAATGAAGTGATGTATACATTTTAGGAGGAGACATAAAGGTTACAAATACATGAAATGAGGTGATAATGAAGTGATGTATACATTTTAGGAGGAAACATCAATGTTATATAATACATGGAATGAGGTGATAATGAAGTAGTGTATACATTTTAGGAGGAGACATAAAGGTTACATATACATTGTATGAGGTGATAATGAAGTGATGTATACATTTTAGGAGGAGACATAAATGTTATATAATACATGGTATGAGGTGATAATGAAGTAGTGTATACATTTTAGGTGGAGACATAAAGGTTATATGTACATGGAATGAGGTGATAATGAAGTGATGTATACATTTTAGGAGGAGAAATAGATGTTATATGCACATGGAATTATGTGATAATGAAGTTCTGTATATATTTTACGAGGAGACATAAAGGTTACATGTACATGGAATGAGGTGATAATGAAGTGATGTATACATTTTAGGAGGAGACATAAATGTTATATGTACATGGAATGAGGTGATAATGAAGTGATATATACATTTTACGAGGAGACATAAATGTTATAATTATATGAAATGATGTGATAATGAAGTAATTTATACATTTTAGGAGGAGACATAAAGGTTATATGTACATGGAATGAGGTGAGAATGAAGTTATGTATAGATTTTAGGAGGAGACATAAAGCTTACTTGTACATGAAATGAGTTAATAATGAAGTGATCTATACATTTTAGGTGGAGACATAAAGGTTACATATACATGGAATGAGGTGATAATGAAGTGATTTATACATTTTAGGAGGAGACATAAAGGTTACATATACATGGAATGAGGTGATAATGAAGTGATGTATACATTTTAGGAGGAGACATAAAGGTTATATGTACATTGAATGAGGTGATAATAAAGTGATGTATACATTTTAGGAGGAGACATAAAGGTTATATGTACATTGAATGAGGTGATAATGAAGTGATGTATACATTTTACGAGGAGGCATAAATGTTATATGTACATGGAATGAGGTGATAATGAAGTGATGTATACATTTTAGGAGGAGACATAAAGAATACATATACATGGAATGAGGTGATAATGAAGTGATGTATACATTTTAGGAGGAGACATAAAGGTTATATGTACATTGAATGAGGTGATAATGAAGTGATGTATACATTTTACGAGGAGACATAAATGTTATATGTACATGGAATGAGGTGATAATGAAGTGATGTATATATTTTAGGAGGAGACATAAAGAATACATATACATGGAACGAGGTGATAATGAAGTGATGTATACATTTTAGGAGGAGACATAAAGGTTATATGTACATGGAATGAGGTGATAATGAAGTGATGTATACATTTTAGGAAGAGACATAAAGGTTACATATACATGGAATGAGGTTATTTTGAAATAATGTATCCATTTTATGCTGAGACATAAAGGTTATATGGACATGGAATGAGGTGATATTGAAGTAATGTATCAATTTAAGGCGGAGACATAAAGGTTAGATATACTTGGAATGAGGTGATATTGAAGTAATGTAACTATTTGATGAAGAGACATAAAGGTTACATATACATGGAATGAGGTGATAATGAAGTGATGTATACATTTTAGGAGGAGACATAAAGGTTACATATACATGGAATGAGGTGATAATTAAGTGATGTATACATTTTAGGAGGAGACATAAAGGTTATATGTACATTGAATGAGGTGATAATGAAGTGATGTATACATTTTACGAGGAGACATAAATGTTATATGTACATGGAATGAGGTGATAATGAAGTGATGTATACATTTTAGGAGGAGACATAAAGAATACATATACATGGAATGAGGTGATAATGAAGTGATGTATACATTTTAGGAGGAGACATAAAGGTTATATGTACATGGAATGAGGTGATAATGAAGTGATGTATACATTGTACAAGGAAACATAAAGGTTACATATGCATGG
Source organism: Haliotis cracherodii (assembly GCF_022045235.1). NCBI lineage: Eukaryota > Metazoa > Mollusca > Gastropoda > Lepetellida > Haliotidae > Haliotis > Haliotis cracherodii. The sequence goes on from NW_027266277.1 coordinate 757,870, forward strand.
AACAGGGTGAGAATGAAGTGATATATACATTTTAGGAGGAGACATAAAGGTGATATTGAAGTAATGTATCCATTTTAGGCGGAGACGTAAATGTTACACATACTTGGAATGAGGTGATATTGAAGTAATGTAACTATTTGATGAAGAGACATAAAGGTTATATGTACATGGAATGAGGTGATAATGAAGTGGTGTATACATTGTAGTAGGAGACATGAATGCTATATGTACATGGTGATAATGAAGTAATGTATCCATTTTATGTGGAGACATAAAGGTTACATATACATGGAATGAGGTGATAATGAATTGATGTATACATTTTAGGAGGAGACATAAAGGTTACATATACATAAAATGAGGTGATAAAGAAGTGATTTATACATTTTACGAGGAGACATAAATGTTATATGTACATGGAAAGAGGTGATAATGATGTGATGTATACATTTTACGAGGAGACATAAATGTTAAATATACATGGAATGATGTGGTAATGAAGTGATGTATACATTTTAGGAGGAGACAAAAAGGTTAAATATACATGGAATGATGTGCTAATGAAGTGATGTATACATTTTAGGAGGAGACAGAAAGGTTAAATATACATGGAATCATGTGGTAATGAAGTGATGTATACATTTTAGGAGGAGACATAAAGGCTACAGGTACATGGAATGAGGTGATAATGAAGTGATGTATACATTTTACGAGGAGGCATCAAGGTTATATCACAGCAAAAAAAGTGTAGGTTTCCGTCTTCCGGAAACCTTCCGGAAACCTTCCGGATACCTTCCCATTTTGGATCCGGCCCGGATACCTTCCGGAAACCTTCCAAAAAAAATGTCAAAATTTGGGGGGTGCATTTTGTTCACTTAAGTGTGAAACACATAAAAAAATTAACTTGAAAATACCAAACAATTTGAAGGTTGTTGAAGGCATCTGGAAGGTTTCCGTAAGGTTTCCGGAAGGTTTCCGGAAGGTATCCGGATGCAAATTTTCTTCATGACTTGCTTCTGGTAAATAATGTTAGCCTGTGCATTACAGGTACCTGTTGTAATATTCTGTGTTATTGTAATGGTAAATATCCTCCTAAAACATTTTTGGAGAAGAAAATTGTTCAATTTCATATTTTGTCCTTTTCGGATGTTAATGGTATTTAATGAACAAACATCAGTTCTTGTATAATGATATCCTTAAATTTCATGTCCAGACTTCCAGTTTGTACTGAGAAAAAGAAAAAGTCATTGACAATGCGCTCACTTGGGCCTTTGGTCCTAGTGAGATGATAATAAGACTATTTGTAACGGTACATGTACTTGTTATATCCAAAATACTAACTTCATTGACATTTGCCTCACCCTAGTTTTATGGTACTACAGTAAGCTCTTCCTCAGTTACTGTGAATTATTATATTAAAAGGGATTGACAGTTAATTTGACACTGGAGTTGTAACCACTGCACATATATGTGTATTCAAATAAAATAACAACGATGTGCTTAATACTTCACAAATATCTCCAGAAATAGGCATTTTAGTTATAATTGCAAAAATACTTTATGAATGACCCCTTCACTGTTGCCTTGATCTTACACTTCAACCCCTCATGAGTTATCACTTTTGAGTGTGAATTTGACCTTCAATATCAGTGATAAATATTTCAAAAACATTTCAAAGAGCTATCCAGCACATAAACCAAATATGCAGTCCTTTGGTAGAATTCAACATATCATTGACCAAAATATGGAAGTAATGTAACCAGTATATGTATAGTGAGTGAGTGAGTATGGTTTTACGCCGTTTTTAGCAATATTCCAGCAATATCACGGCGGGGGACACCAGAAATGGGCTTCACACATTGTACCCATGTCGGGAATCGAACCCGGGTTTTCGGCGTGACGAGCGAACGCTTTAACCACTAGGCTACCCGACCGCCCCAGTATATGTATAAGAGTTACTAAGACTTCTGTAGAAAAGGCAATTTAAGGGAAAATGTAGTATATATAGATCACACACGACCTTTTTCCAACTTCGACCCCTGCCCAAAGGAAGAGTTAGACCACAAACAAACTTTTTGTCTGGTTGTGACTTTAACCTTTGACATAACAGATCAATGTGTCATCAGACGATTTCAGAGCAAAGGAAACATGTGTTATTTATCTTGAGATGCCCAAGCAATGGTTTCATAAGATAGGTGTGGCTATTAAACTGAGGCAAAATCATGAAACATCCCCATTTACACAGCTGGCAAATGAAACATAAGCAACAATCAAATTATCAATTTCTTTTATTCATATGCCTGTAGTATATCGCACATTGAACAGTGTTCACATGATGGTTCCTGCAGTATGCAATTTCATCCTATTCTTCAATACTCATAACAGAGTGTGATAACTGTTCGCTTGACAGTACCTACGGATTATGTTCACCTGTTCAGATAACTTACTTTCCCTCAATCCTCCTTTTCTTTCTATATTGCCATGGATGAACAGGAACCAGGATGAGGGGATACCAGTTACACTCTATCTCTGCTGCATTGTGTTAGTAGAATTGTGAACTTTCCATTTGGTGTTTGGGTCCACATTTAAAGACAATAAGTCCCATTTATCATTCCTTTCAAGTGTTTACAAGAATTTCCTGAATGTCCTGGAAGAATTCCACACCAGCTTGGCATTGGTTGGTCTTCTCACATTAGCCAGACCAGCCTTTGTGTGTCCCAGTACCATTTGGCATACAATTTCTCGGTCGGCCTGCATTGAAATAACAGGACCCTCATCGTCGCTGTCTGCAAATCACCTCTGATATCTGAAGGGGTGCAGCCTCTGTTTAGGACTCCCTTGTCTGGTCCTTCCAGACTGTCAACCTGGAGTACTCATCCAGGGATCTCAAGCAGGACTTCAGTTTCTGCAGCATTATGTAAAAAGATTTTAGCAATCAAAAAGAATTGTTGCCACATGTACTTACAGATAGAAGGCAGCAAAATCACTTAAGTTGTCATATGTGAGTCTTGTTATATGCTAAACATTTAAGATAATCACATCTCAAATCTCAACCAGACAAACCAGTGACTAATGTTATGAACTCGGTCCAGACAAATCGATGATAACTATTATGGACAATATCCCACATCACTGTGGTATGATTACATGTGATCAATGAGCCTACTCAGTCACAACCCTATCTATTAATTAGGCTTGGAAAGCTGGGAATCTTTTTAAGAGATGTCATTTAGTGATTGTTTCAACTCATCAACATGGAAAAATATATATTCACAATCCTTGTCATATAGCCAAACTATTGCTGGATGCAGTGTTAAATAAATGATTTGGCTTTAACACTGCTTTGAACAGTATTCCAGATATATCACCGCATGTTAGTTTGATGTGGGAAGAAAGTCCTAAGTGATGCAGGTCTTTGATGAATCCCACGAGTATGTGTATAATGCTGACAAACCTAGCAACATAATCGGGGAGAACCAGGATTTGAACCCATGACTATAGGTTTCTGCTAAGCCCAAGAGATGCAACTCTGCACAGAAAATTGTAGTGCCTTAGATAATAGGACATCCGTGCCTACAGCGATAAGGAACAAACTGAAGACATATTTGCAAAATAACCACATGAACCAAACAGAATTATTTCAAAATATTTACCACTCACTGTTGCTCTTCTATGGTCTTTCTTTGCATTGATGCTGCACGGATGACTGTCTCTTTTATTCATCCGGACATTCTACAAACATAAGTAGCATTCACATCACAGAAATGTCCAAACTGTACATGTTGTACAATTGATTCAAATGAAAAGACCCCAGTTGTGATTCCGACTTAGAACTACCCTAATCATAATAATTCATGTCAAACATTCAGAGATGACATTTATCCCCATATTTAACAAATGTTAAAACAATATTTTGACAACAAAGTCAGGGTCATTCAACACATACATTACATAGGAAATAACTTGTTCGACAATGCAGAGAGATCCTCACCGAGGTGAATATCATTCCATGAATTATTGCCACATTTTCTTGAAATGCAGATTAATGCAATGCAGTATTTACTTTTATTTCTAGGCTATTTGTTTGGCTTTTCCATGGCACTGTTTTGACAGAGATCTAACCTTGATATGACACGTTGTTCAGAAATGATATGAATAAGAGAAAACTTTATTATCATTATTATTATGATTATTCCTGAGAAAATTTGGGTAACATTGTAAAAGCACAGAGAAACAAGTATAAGATTCATGATTTAAGTTAAATACACTCGACCCGTGAAGATTCCGGGGTAGACTAGGTCTTCAGCAACCCATGCTTGCTGTAAAAGGCCATTATGCTTGTCGTAAAAGGTGACTAACGGGATAGGGTGGTCAGACTCTCTGACTTGGTTGATGCATGTCATTGATCTAAATTCCGTGGCTCGATGCTCATGATATGAATCACTGGGTTGTCTGGTCCAGACTCGATTATTTACAGACCGCCGTCATATAGCTGAGTGCGGCGTTAAACAACAAACCAACCTAAATACACTCATACATACAAACACAACATCCAAACACCAGGGTTAGAAATTGGCACTAGTCATTTTGACATTTTAAAGGTTTTGCTATATGCTATCATTTTAGGACTAGTGGACTGAAAGTGTTAGTTTCTACCGCTGCAAACACTAACCAACTAATGAATTGAGTGGTCAGACTAGGTTGTCATCATACTCTGAGGGCATGGATCTTTGCTGAAAATAACAATCACTAGATTGCCTGGTCCATGTTCAATTATTTACAGGCTGCCATCACAGAGCTGGACTATTGTGAGTGTGATGTTTCACATTACATTGAAATATACCATGATGAATACATGTAGTTTGTATTTATCACAAACAAAAATACTCACTCAATACTTGGTATCCTCCCTGAGGATGTCTGTGAACCTGCCCACAAACCCTGAACATGCTGAAACAGAAAACAACTAACTTGTCTTTATCCTTTCAATGTTTCAGTGTGAATTTGTTAAAGATTGATAAGCTGTCATTATTCATTGTAATCCATATCTCACTTTCAGGTGGCAACACATGATTGGAATTGAATGCCACGTTTTGTTTGACATGCACTTTGCCAGATATATACCCTTGGTAACTAACCCTCATCATCAAATCCCAGCGTTATGTTGAAAATAAGGACACGACCCTTAAAAGTCCTGCACCTGTAGCTCTTATGCAAGCCCAAATAGAAATGCCATGTCACAACAAACACTTGATCATAATAATAACAAAGGGTTTCCGAAAACAACAAAACTAAAAGGCCCTTGACGTTTACAGTAGTAACATGGAGATCAGGAAAATATCTAAATCAATCCATTCCATAAGATCTCTGTATAGAACTCATGGAACATTATGTCTCGAAGCCCTGCTACGTACCTGGCATCTGCAAGCTGCTCTTCCTTCCTTCGGCTGTTAATCGAGTTTTCGAAATACTTGACGTCCTCGTTGTGGATGGCTCAGGTGGATTTCGACCGGGATTTCCGAGTTAGAGGTGATTGAGAACAATGTATCGATACACGAGGTAAGCATATCGCAATCAAGCATCACGGTGTACATCGATTACACGAGGTTTGAGTGTTTGTTTACATTTGTGTTCCAAAATGGCGCCCTCGGCCATACAGGGAATTATGGGTAGACTTGCTTGTCCCGGAATAACACGAGTTGGTCACGAATGACGAGCGGTCATTTCTGCAGCAGTTACGGAAAGAGACGAGGTTGGCCGATTACAGTTCATACAGTCCATATTGGGAGCCGCGGGGATTTCGACAGTGTGTATTAGGAAGTATACCTATGTGGTGTATGGAATATGCGTTTGCCTACCATGCCAGGCAGTGTGACAAGGGATATCCCAGCGGATGTAATATTCCTACAGCAGAAATGTTTCACAACCTCGATTGCAGGGAGCTGAAGATGTGACATATTCAGACAGAGACCATAATACATAGACTGTTATATGGTCTCTGATTCAGGTAAGGAATATGTTAATAATATTGATCACGTATTAAAGTTATTTATCTTCTGTAAGCCACTTATTCTGTTTTATATATGTTAGTAAATGTGTGATTTAATTTTTGTAGGATAAGCAATCTACCTAACTTATGTTAATCCTTGCTAATGTATATGATGTAGAAATATGTTTGCTTACTTATATTCCTTTATCTAGATACTCTATAGTGACTCATTTTTTTAGTTCATACCGTACCGACTAAACTTACTTTTGCAGGTGTGAATAATCAAGAACAAATTAAATGACAGGAGTTTTGCAACAGTGAACATTGTGAAGTGGAAGATAAGACATTTGAAAGGTATGGATATTTTCACTTGAACTTGTTGAAGAATACCGTGATGACAACTTTATCATGTTGGGAATTTTGGCGGTGGGGTAGCCTAGTGGTTGAAGTGCTGAAGACCAAGGTTCGATTCTTGTCATGGGTACAATGTGTAAAGTCTATGTCAGGTTTCCCTTGCTGTGGTATTGCTAAAAACAGCGTAAAACCATACCCACTCATTTGGGGATTCCGGGTTGGAATTGGTCCCCATCAACCTATGCTAGTTGTAAGAGAGGGTTATACTATAAAGGGAAATAGTACCTCGCCTACTATTGCCTGGTGAAAACAGCACCTTGTTATTTTTTTTACCTTGGGTCTGAATATGCCCGAATACATGAAATTAAACTTGCATGGTCACTTGTAAACACAAATAACTGAGAAATGTTCAAAAAGGTTTACATTAAAAACTAGCATCTACTTGCCGACTCTGATATGGAGATGCAACTAAACTTATTGTGAAAATATAATATGCTTTGATTTCTTTGAAGTAAAATAAATGCAATTAAACTTGCAAACACAAATAATTGTTAAATGTTAGTCACCTAAAAATAGTTTACATTAGAAATTAGCCTCTGCTCAAATTTACTCATGATTCTGATTGGGAGGTGTAACTAAACTTATCATTGAAAGATCACATGCTTTGAAGTTTTCAGTAGCTTTACTCAGATTAGCTCAATGTCAAGCTGAACTTCAGTCTGGCTAAAATGTCAAGAAACTGGACAACAGGTATACTATATATGTCATATTTATTTTAGTAAGTAGGAAATAAATAGTAATTTTATAGAAATTTCATTTATATATATTTCGGCCAGGAATCATCATGTCTCTCCAGATAACAGACAACAATTAGTAGCCCTTTTTGCCAAATCAAGGTGCTGTTTTCGTTGGAGAAATCAGTGACATTTTGCTGAGGTGCCGTTTTAGCCTCACCCATAAGAGATAACCTAATAGATCAGGTGATCAGGCTCAGTGACCTGGTTCATGGCATCTGACAGTGACCATCTAACAGTGTGGATTGATGTTCACAATATCAATCACTGGATTGTCTAGAATTTTGGGCCTACCTTTAGAATACAGTACCTAACTTTTCAAACAGGTCACAGTACCCTGTGATGTAATTCGTAGTATTCTGTTGCCTGGCACACTGGCAAAACAATGCCTTGTGATGTCAGGGGTTATTGGATGTGCATATATATGTTCTTTTCAGTGGTCTATCGTCTCGACACGCTATGTTGTTGCATGAGTTTAAATTATTTGTTTACTAAATATTGTTTTAAACATTTATATGTGAACTGGATGGGTAAACAAGCAAAAACTTATTTGAATACCGCTCCAGAATTAGAATACAATATGATATGACAAAAGTACAGTCAAGGAATACAATTATATACATGTTCTTATTATAGAAACTACGTTGTCGGCGCTGTCAGGTCGCATTTTTAGTAGTAATAGTGTACTGCAATATACGGCAAGGAATAGTATTATAAATTTAAGATGCTATGTACAATCACAAAACCTATTGGATAGCTGAATGTAGTCTTCTACTGATTTAAGAATTTCTAAGTTTATTTTTGACGTCCTTTCAGGATTACCTAATAGAATTGAATTTAGATCATATCCCTTAACATAATAGTACATATTCTGTCTTAAATCATTGTAATTTGGACATATGAGAAAGAAGTGAAGTGCATCTTCAGTGTGATGGCCACAGCTACATGCAGGATTATCTTATAAATATTGCCTGCGGATGCACATTTTATAACAAGTGCTTGTTTATTTTCTATATACTTTTATTTCATTTTTTACTTATTACAGTGGTTAAAATGATTATAAATATAAATTGAAACTAATAATGTGCAATAAGCGGGTTATAGCTGAAACGACACCTTAGCAAAACAGCACTGACTGGCGAAATACTCGCCGAAAGCGAAAACGGTGATTATTACTTGTTGAAAATGACACCTTATTTTTTTTTTTACCTTGGGAAAAGAAATGAAATTAAACTAGGATTGATAACTTGCAAAGACCAATAATTGTGAAATGTTAAAACAAGTTTACAATAGAAATTAGCCTCTACTCCAACTTATCCTATACCCGACTCAATTTATTGTGATAACATGCTTTGAAGTAAAATATATGGAATTAAACACACATCGTCTCATACAAACACAAATGCATGTAGTTGTTAAACGTTGAAACAAGTTTACCTTCGAAATTAGTCCCCTACTCCAATTTACTCACCGACTCTGATTGGCAGACACAGCTCACTTGTTGTGAATGTATTTTTCACTTTAAAGTTTAAAGTACTCAATGTCAAGCTGAAACTGTATTTAAGAATCCTAACATGGTGCAATTTTTCACAATGGCCTTTCGATGTGTCATTTCAACATGTTGAAAGGTTTTACAAGGGATATTTGTAACCCAATACTTTCCGTAACGGGCGACAATGCTCGTCTAAAGAGTTGACTAACGCCATCAGGTGGCGATCAGGCTCGGTGACTTGGTTGATGCATGTCATTGATCCCAATTGTGTGGGTCGATGCTCATGATGTCAATCACTGGACTGTCTGGTCCAGACTCGATTATTTACATATAGCCGGAATATTGCTTGAGTGCGGCATAAAACAACATACCAAATCATAAGTGTGGGATGAATGATTTGAAATTAGCAAGTTTAATGTGACCTTCAATCACTACAACCTGATCTGAGTCTTGAAAAGATATGACTTTGATTCAGTGAAAATTTGCATCATGATAGTTTCAACTGTAGATACAGTTATCTGTTTTTTGTACAGTTTCTGTTTTCAATATATATGTTGTTCAAATAAGCTTTGCCTCTTCACCAAACCTATTCCTCTTTTGGAATAAATAGTGTCTAATAATTCAAACACCATCACTACTAATCATCCTAGTGAACACAACAAAGAAATGCACATCAAAAATGTCATTATTATTATCTCTGATAAATTAGAAAAAAATGTTATCCAGCAAGATACATTTCCTTGGTCCCAAGAAGCATGTTACATAGTAAACTGACTCGATAAGTTGAATAGCAGTCAGCGTGGTTAAAAAGGCACAACTGACTAAGCCGTCACTACTCCATTAAGTAATTAACAGACAATTGCAAGTACTAATACCCACCCGACACTAATTGCCCTGTTAATCCCTAGTCCACAAGTAGTTGACATTGAGTTCATTTTGCTAATTAGCTGTTTTTATAGTAGCAAGGTAATAAACATCAAAGGTGGGGCAGGCTTTGATCATGTGTTCTGTAGAAGAGATGATGTCACTTGTTTTATGTTTATTTAGGATTAGCTACATCCCTTGATGCTACCAAGGCAGCCCTTGAGATTGTCTCCCTTGTAGCACACTATGTGTCAGACACAGACTTTGAGCACTCTGTGCAGATGCATATCAATGCATAAAGAACATTGGGTAGATGATTCAACAATGCCACACAAGTCAAAGTTGGGTTTCACTGTATTTAGAAACAGACGATGGATCCAAAACTTTATAACAGTAATTATGATTAATTTAAACTTTGCCAGGCCAATATTTTGGCAGATTTGCATGTTATTGTTAATCTTCATTTAGTTAATTTTCAAAAAAGATGAATGATAAAATATGATAATGAGTCATGAATATTTGAATTCAGATCAGAACAAACAGGGAGGGTCACCCCAAAATGTGAGAGTCTCTAGGGGAGACTTTTGACAAAATGGACAATAAAATATAAAGTGCTTCGCATTTTCTTTCAGGGAGGGTTGTGTCAAAAATGAATGAGAACATACAGGTAATACATGACCGGCCCCTTTAATGTAATATACATAGTTTTTAGTTGATGGTTCAGGTTGTACTTTTCAGTTGAATTTCTTATCACTGTCTATGATGGACTACCAATTAACGGTAGATATTTAATATCCATAATAACTGTAGATAAATGCTTCTACAGTCTCATCCTAATTTGTCAAAATTTGAATTTCAATATAGCTTCCATTAATGAATTAATGAATTTGGTGAGAATATCTATTGTCTGAATTCCTAATATACTTTCTTTTGTATTTGGTGTGCAAGGGTAGCCTAGTGGGTGAAACAGTCTCTGAAACCCGGGTTCAATTCACCACATGGGTACAATGTGTGAAGCCCATAGCTGGAATATTGCTAACAAGCTGCATGAAACTATACCAACTCACTCGCTCATTATGTTGTATTTTGAGATCACTTACATGACATGTGTTTTGATAATTATGAATAGTTGCATTTATGTATAAGAACCTATGTAACTTAGTTTTGCATAGTCTTGTTTACCCTTCCTTACACTTTGATGTAACGCAAACATTCAAGCAAAATTCAGGTGTGGTATTGTTTTAGAAGACCGGATACATTTTTGTATTTTCTGAACACTTTTCTGTTTGCAATGGCTTATTTACATGTTCAAAGATTGGTTAAATATCAGTTGCAAGATAAATTGTCAATACCTCACTGTTTGAGAAAACAACTTTAAACATTTGTAAATATGTGTGTGTTTCATAACTTTTGACTAACAAGTTTCTAAAGATGTTATGAAATGTTTCAGGTACCTGGATTTCACAATCTGACACCAGCTACATTTAAGAAGATCTTGCTCACACAATTCAGACAAGGGACTCGCCGGAAGATGAACAGTACTCCTGATAACAACCAACAGATTCACCTCAGAAAGTGATGATTCTGAATAAATAATGCCACATCAGTGTGACTGTAGGTGGTTTTATTATGACGCTAATGAAGTCTGAATGAATTTATGCCAAAGCACTGTGACTATGTCCAGGTTGTGTACACCGATGCTGACCATACAAATCTGAATGACTTTTGTGGTTTACTGCAGAAACATAATTGACTTTAGATATTCTTCTTCAATAAAATTCTTCTGAGATTTGACTAATTTGTTTATTTAGAAAATGGCATTGAAGCGTCTGTTCTGTAAGGCCTTGCAAACACCACTGGTTACTTTATGCTAGTTCCTCTTCTTGCTTGATCAAATTTCAATTTGTGATATGTACCAATGAAATGACATATAATCAATAAATAAGATTTTTTTCCAAAAACATGATTTGTTTTGCTTCATTAGCATAAAGATATATAATACTGATCAGCCATAACATAGGTGCTGAACAAATATGAAATGTACTAATGCCCTTAATGTTTTCCTACTATAAATACTTAACAAAAGTTGTAGTTCCACCTTAGTAGACAAATGACATTGATATTTTTTCTGTACTTTATTTAGGTGTTTTCTATGAATGCCATTAGTCTTATGCACCAATTTGGGACAATTGTATTCTGTTTTATATTCCCATGAAACTACACTGTCCCGATATAACAAGTACTGATACCGTTCCAAACTAATCTGTTAATCTCACCAGGGCCAAATGCCAAAGGGCAAATATCAAAGCACATAGCCCATGAGTGAGAATGCTGTTTTGCCACTTTTAGCAATATTGCAACAATATCATGGTGGCGGACACCAGCAATAAGCTTCACACATTGGACCCATGTCGCAAAACAACTTGTGAACAATGCATGCCCACATATCTCAGTTTGAGGAGGATATTTACCATTAAAATAACACAGAATATTACAACAGGTACCTGTAACTTTTTCTTTTTCTCAGTACAAACTGGAAGTCTGGACATGAAATTTAAGGATATCATTATACAAGAACTGATGTTTGTTCATTAAATACCATTAACATCCGAAAAGGACAAAATATGAAATTGAACAATTTTCTTCTCCAAAAATGTTTTAGGAGGATATTTACCATTAAAAAAACACAGAATATTACAACAGGTACCTGTAATGCACAGGCTAACATTATTTACCAGAAGCAAGTCATGAAGAAAATTTGCATCCGGATACCTTCCGGAAACCTTCCGGAAACCTTCCAGATGCCTTCAACAACCTTCAAATTGCTTGGTATTTTCAAGTTAATTTTTTTATGTGTTTCACACTTAAGTGAACAAAATGCACCCCCCAAATTTTGACATTTTTTTTGGAAGGTTTCCGGAAGGTTTCCGGAAGGTATCCGGGCCGGATCAAAAATGGGAAGGTATACGGAAGGTTTCCGGAAGACGGAAACCTACACTTTTTTTGCTGTGTATGTACATGGAATGAGGTTATAATGAAGTGGTGTATCCATTTTACGAGGAGACATCAAGGTTATATGTGCATGGAATGAGGTGATATTGAAGTGATGTATCCATTTTAGGTGGAGACATAAACGTTTTATGAACATGGAATGAGGTGATAATAAAGTGAATTATACATTTTAGGAGGAGACATAAAGGTTATATGTACATGGAATGAGGTGATAATGAAGTGATGTATACATTTTACGCGGAGACATAAAGGTTACATATACATGGAATGAGGTGATAATGAAGTGATGTCTACATTTTAGGAGGAGACATAAATGTTATATGTACATGGAATGAGGTGATAATGAAGTGATGTATACATTTTTCGAGGAAACATAAATGTTACATATACATGGAACAGGGTGAAAATGAAGTGATATATACATTTTAGAAGGAGACATAAATGTTATATGTACATGGAATGAGGTGATAATGAAGAGATGTATACATTTTAGGAGGAGACATTAATGTTACATATACATGGAATAAGGTGATATTGAAGTAATGTATCCATTTTATGCCGAGACATAAATGTTATATGTACATGGAATGGGGTGATAATGAAGTGATGTATACATTTTAGGAGGAGACATAAAGGTTACATATACATGGAATGAGGTGATAATGAAGTGATGTATACATTTTAGGAGGAGACATAAAGGTTTCATGTACATGGAATGAGGTGATAATGAAGTAATGTATACATTTTAGGAGGAGACATAAAGGTTACATATACATGGAATGAGGTGATAATGAAGTGATGTATACATTTTAGGAGGAGACATAAAGGTAACATGTACTCGGAATGAGGTGATAATGAAGTGATGTATACATTTTAGGTGGAGATATAAAGGTTACATATACATGGAATGTGGTTATAATGAAGTGATGTATACATTTTACGAGGATACATAAATGTTATATGTACATGGAAAGAGGTCATAATGAAGTGATTTATACATTTTACGAGGAGACATAAATGTTATATGTACATGGAATGAGGTGATAATGAAGTGATGTATACATTCTAAGAGGAGACATAAAGAATACATATACATGGAGTGAGGTGATAATGAAGTGATGTATACATTTTAGGAGGAGACATAAAGAATACATATACATGGAATGAGGTGATATTGAAGTAATGTATCCATTTTATGAGGAGACATAAATGTTATATGTGCATGGAATGAGGTGATATTGAAGTGATGTATCCATTTGACGTGGAGACATAAATGTTTTATGTACATGGAATGAGGTGATAATAAAGTGAATTATACATTTTATGCGGAGACATAAAGGTTACATATACATGAAATGAGGTGATAATGAAGTGATGTATACATTTTAGGAGGACACATAAAGAATACATATACATGGAGTGAGGTGATAATGAAGTGATGTATCCATTTTAGAAAGAGACATAAAGGTTATATGTACATGGAATGAGGTGATAATGAAGTGATGTATACGTTTTACGAGGAGACATAAAGGTTACATATACATGAAATGAGGTGATAATGAAGTGATGTATACATTTTAGGAGGACACATAAAGAATACATATACATGGAGTGAGGTGATAATGAAGTGATGTATACATTTTAGGAGTAGACATCAATGTTATATGTAAATGGTGATAATGAACTGATGTATCCATTTTAGGCGGTGACATAAAGGTTACATATACATGGAATGAGGTGATATTCAAGTGATGTATACATTTTAGGAGGAAACATAAAGAATACATATACATGGAATGTGGTTATAATGAAGTGACGTATACATTTTAGGAGGAGACATAAAGGTGATATTGAAGTAATGTATCCATTCAAGGCGGAGACATAAAGGTTACATATACTTGGAATGAGGTGATATTGAAGTAATGTAACTATTTGATGAAGAGACATAAAGGTTATATGTACATGGAATGAGGTGATAATGAAGTGGTGTATACATTGTAGTAGGAGGCATCAATGTTATATGTACATGGTGATAATGAAGTAATGTATCCATTTTATGCGGAGACATAAAGGTTACATATACATGGAATGAGGTGATAATGAATTGATGTATACATTTTAGGAGGAGACATAAAGGTTACATATACGTGGAATGAGGTGATAATGAAGTGATGTATACATTTTACGAGGAGACATCAATGTTATATGTACATGGAATGAGGTGATAATGAAGTGATTCATACATTTTACGAGGAGACATAAAAGTTATATATACATGGAATGAGGTGATAATGAAGTGATGTATACATTTTACTCGGAGACATAAAGAATACATATACATGAAGTGAGGTGATAATGAAGTGATGTATATATTTTAGGAGGAGACATAAATGTTATATGTACATGGAATGAGGTGATAATGAAGTGATGTATACATTTTAGGCTGAGACATAAAGGTTACATATACATGGAATGAGGTGATATTGAAGTGATGTATACATTTTAGGGGGAGAGATAAAGAATACATATACATGGAGTGAGGTGATAATGAAGTGATGTATACATTTTACGAGGAGACATAAATGTTATATGTACATGGAATGAGGTGATAATGAAGTGATGTATACATTTTAGGAGGAGACATAAAAGTTACATATACATGGAATGTGGTTATAATGAAGTGACGTATACATTTTAGGAGGAGACATAAAGGTGATATTGAAGTAATGTATCCATTTAAGGCGGAGACATAAAGGTTACATATACTTGGAATGAGGTGATATTGAAGTAATGTAACTATTTGATGAAGAGACATAAAGGTTATATGTACATGGAATGAGGTGATAATGAAGTGGTGTATACATTGTAGTAGGAGGCATCAATGTTATATGTACTTGGTGATAATGAAGTAATGTATCCATTTTATGCGGAGACATAAAGGTTACATATACATGGAATGAGGTGATAATGAATTGATGTATACATTTTAGGAGGAGACATAAAGGTTACATATACATGGAATGAGGGGTTAATGAAGTGATGTATACATTTTAGGAGGAGACATAAATGTTATATGTACATGGAATGAGGTGATACTGAAGTGGTGTATACATTTTATGCTGTAACATAAAGGTTACATATACATGGAATGAGGTGATATTGAAGTAATGTATCCATTTTATGCCGAGACATAAAGGTTACATATACATGGAATGAGGTGATAATGAAGTGATGTATACATTTTAGGAGGAAACATCAATGTTATATAATACATGGAATGAGGTGATAATGAAGTAGTGTATACATTTTAGGAGGAGACATAAAGGTTACATATACATGGTATGAGGTGATAATGAAGTGATGTATACATTTTAGGAGGAGACATAAATGTTATATAATACATGGAATGAGGTGATAATGAAGTAGTGTATACATTTTAGGAGGAGACATAAAGGTTACATATACATGGAATGAGGTGATAATGAAGTGATGTATACATTTGAGGAGGAGACATAAATGTTATATGTACATGGAATGAGGTGATAATGAAGTGATGTGTACATTTTAGGAGCAGACATAAATGTTACATATACATGGAATGAGGTGATAATGAAGTGATGTATACATTTTACGCGGAGACATAACGGTTATATGTACATGGAAATAGGGGATATTGAAGTGGTGTATCCATTTTACGAGGAGACATAACGGTTATATGTACATGGAATGAGGTAATAACGAATTGGTGTATACAGGTTTGGCGCAGGCAAAAAGGTTACATATACATGGAATGAGGTGATATTGAAATAATGTATCCATTTTAGGAAGATAGAGATGAATGTTATATGTACATGGAATGAGGTGATAATGAAGTGGTGTATACATTTTAGGAGGAGACATAAAGGTTATATGTACTTGGAATGAGGTGATTAATAAGTGGTGTATACATTTTAGGAGGAGACATAAAGGTTATATGTAAATAAAATGAGGTGATAATGAAGTGATGTTAACATTTTAGGAAGAGACATAAAGGTTATATGTACATGGAATGAGGTAATAATGAATTGGTGTATACATGTTTGGCGCAGACAAAAAGGTTACATATACATGGAATGAGGTGATATTGAAGTAATCTATCCATTTTATGTGGAGACATAAAAGTTATATGTACATGGAATGAGGTGATATTGAAGAGGTGTATCCATTTTAGGGGGAGACATAAATGTTATGTGTACATGGAATGATGTGATAATGAAGTGATGTATACATTTTAAATGGAGACAAAGAGGTTATATGTACAGGGAATGAGGTGATAATGAAGTAGTGTATACATTTGAGTAGGAGACATAAAGGTTACATATACATGGAATGAGGTGATAATGAAGTGATGTATACATTTTAGGAGGAGATATAAAGAATACATATACATCGAATGAGGTTATAATGAAGTGATGTATATATTTTAGGTCGAGAGATAAAGGTTATATGTACATGGATTGAGGTGATAATGAAGTGATATATATATTTTACAAGGAGACATAAAGGTTACATATACATGGAATGAGGTGATAATGAAGTGATGTATACATTTTAGGAGGAAACATAAATGTTATATTTACATGGAATGAGGTGATAATGAAGTGATGTATACATTTCAGGCGGAGACATAATGGTTATATATACATGGAATGAGGTGGTATTAAAGTAATGCATCCATTTAAGTCGAAAACATAAAGGTTATATGTACATGGAATGAGGTGATAATGAAGTGATGTATACATTTTAGGAGGAGACATAAAGGTTATATGTACATGGAATAAGGTGATAATGAAGTGATTTATACATTTTAGGAGGAGACATAAATGTTATATGTACATGGAATGAGGTGATATTGAAGTGATGCATTCATTTTTTGGAGGAGACGTAAAGGTTACATATACATGGAATGAGGTGATAATGAAGTGATGTATACATTTTACTCCGAGACATAAAGGTTACATATACATGGAATGAGGTTATTTTGAAATAATGTATCCATTTTATGCTGAGACATAAAGGTTATATGGACATGGAATGAGGTGATATTAAAGTAATGTATACATTTTAGGAGGAGGCATCAAGGTTATATGAACATGGAATGAGGTGATAATGAAGAGGTGTATACATTTTAGGAGGAGACATAAATGTTATATGCAGATGGAATGAGGTGATAATGAAGTGATGTATACATTTTAGGAGGCGACATAAAGGTTACATATACATGGAATGAGATGATAATGAAGTGATATATACATTTTAGGAAGAGACATAAATGTTATATTTACATGGAATGAGGTGATAATGAAGTGATGTATCCATTTTAGAAAGAGACATAAAGGTTACATATACATGGAATGAGGTGATATTGAAGTGATGTATCCATTTTAGAAAGAGATATAAAGGTTACATATACATGAAATGAGGTGATATTGAAGTGATGTATCCATTTTAGGAGGAGATATAAAGGTTATATGCACATGGAATGAGGTGATAATGAAGTAATGTATACATTTAGGTGGAGACATAAAGGTTACATATACATGGAATGAGGTGATAATGAAGTGATGTATACATTTTAGGAAGAGGCATAAATGTCACATATACCTGGAATGTGGTGATAATGAAGTGGTGTATACATTTTAGGAGGAGACATAAAGGTGATATTGAAGTAATGTATCCATTTTAGGTGGAGACATAAAGGTTGCATATACATGGAATGGGGCGATATACAAGAGATGTTTTGATTTTAAGGTTTGACATAAAGGTTGTATGCGCACACTTAGTTAACACCAGAAATAAAACTTATTACGTCAATTGTACCAAACAGTGTCATTTAATAGCTGCTGTACATGTACTCTGAGAAAGGTTGTGAACCTTTCCGTTTGTACATTTGGAATAGAGGTTAACACCACATTTGAACCATATGAACGATACATTTCATAACATATTATAAACACATCAATTTAGCCCGCGCGTTGAAGGACTCCAACTTGAAACATCATTGACTCTCCCGAATCCACTCATAGCAACATCGTCAGCGCTATGCATTTCCTGGATGTTGCCATGACTACATATTGTCAGCTAGCCAGCACTCCTCCTCCTCCGAGTCACACTCAGTATCAGATGACGTAACCTAGTGGTCACTCAGTAACTCACTCACTCACGCTCGATTTTTGTGTGTCCATTTTATTGATAAAAAAAAGTGCCGATGTATTTTGTTCTGACAGTTTTATTCAGGGTACATGTTTAAGTCCATTGGACTGCGACATAAAGAACGCTAGCTACGCATTCCCAGTCTAGACTACAACCTCATTTCGGTAAGCAGATGGCCCGAACTTGTCAGAGTGCATAATGAGCAGGGTCGGTCAGGAGAAGACATCTGGGGAATCAGATGACACCAAGAACGTACGTCTTCAAGAACTAACAAGGGACATCTTGGGCTATCGGGGGTAGCAACGGCCATCTGGGGCTAGCAAGGGACATCTGGGTCAAGCAAGGGTCTTGTGGGGCTAGCAAGGGACATCTGGGTCAAACAAGGGTCTTGTTGGGCTGTCGGGGATAGCAAGGCGAGCAAGGGCCATAGGGGCATGCAAGGGCCACCAGGCGCTATCGTGGGCTATCGGGGCTAGCAAGGGACATCTGGGTCAAACAAGGGTCTTGTGGGGCTAGCAAGGGACATCTGGGTCAAGCAAGGGTCTTGTTGGGCTGTCGGGGCTAGCAAGGGACATCTGGGTCAAACAAGGTTCTTGTGGGGCTAGCAAGGGACATCAAGGTCACAAAAGGGTCTTGTTTGGCTGTCGGGGCTAGCAATGCGAGCAAGGGCCAAAGGGGCAAACAAGGCCCACCAGGCGCTATCGCGGGCTATTGGGGCTAACAAGGGAAATCGAGAGCTATCTGGGTCTAGCGAGGGACATCAGGAGCTATCGGGGGCTAGAAGGGAACATCGGGGGCTATCAGAGACTAAGCAAAGGCCATCAGGGACTATGTATCGAGGGACATAACATTAGGAGAGTCTAGGGGGCATGGGGATATCAGCACCATCCTGGGGACCACACGCCGCCGTGGAGAACTGGTTCAGCTGATGATGAACATTGTCTTGTTTGTGCAGGGACCATCATTTTACGGTACTGGTTAATCTTGAGTTTCAGCTTAGCGACCACCTCGGGCTCCTGCAGGGCTATGTTCTTCCGCTCTGTTGGGGTCCTCTGAACAACAGCACGATTCAAGAGAGAGTCAGTTTTCAAACCTGAACGAAATGTGGAACACAGTAGCTGGGTAGGCGCTCCCGGTGCTGGTGAAGGACGTGACAATGTATACGTCTGTTCAGGGATAAAGGACTTTATGTCAAAATCTGTCTGAAAAGTGTAAATATTTGACGGCTTTTTTAAGAAAAAACATGTGTTAGATGTATTTTAGGGGAATCTCCGAGTTGACACCATTGTCGCGGGTTGGTAAATGCTCGCCTTTAGTGAAGCGACTGTACACCCAGGATGTCAGTATACAACGTAGCTATACATCGTGACACATGCACACGCAGGATGTCAGTATACAACGTAGCTATATATAGTGACACATGTACACACAGGAAGTCAGTATACAACATAGCTATATATAATTACGCATGTATACCTACGATGTCAGTAGGAACGTAGCTGTATGTAGTGGTATATGTACACACAGGATGTCAGTATACATCGTAGATATATATATATATAGATATGTACACCTATGATGTAAGTATACAACGTAGCTATACATACTGATACATATACACACATGATGTCATTATTCAACGTAGCTATACATAGTGATACATGTACACACAGGATGTCAGTATACAACGTAGCTATGTATAGTGACACATGTACACCCAGGATGTCATTATACACTGTAGTTATAAATAGTGACACATGTGCACACAGGATGTGAATATGCAACGTAGCTGTGTATAGTGACACATGTATACCCAGGATGTCAGTATACAACGTAGCTATATATAATGACACATGTACACCCTGGATGTCAGTGTACAACGTAGCTATATATAGTGACACATGTATACCCAGGATGTCAGTATACAACGTAGCTATATATAGTGACACATGTATACCCAGGATGTCAGTTTACAACGTAGCTATATATAGTGACACATGTACACCCAGGATGTCAGTGTACAACGTAGCTATATATAGTGACACATGTACACCCAGGATGTCAATATACAAAGGAGCTATATATAGTGACACATGTAGACCGAGGATGTGAATATGCAACGTAGCTATATATAGTGAGACATGTACACCCCGGAATTCGATACACAATAAGGCTATATATAGTGACAAATGTACACACAGGATGTCAGTATACATCGTAGCTATATATAGTGACACATGTACACCCTGGATGTCAGTGTACAACGTAGCTATATATAGTGACACATGTATACCCATGATGTCAGTATACAACGTAGCTATATATAGTGACACATGTACACCCAGGATGTCAGTGTACAACGTAGCTATATATAGTGACACATGTACACCCTGGATGTCAGTATACAACATAGCTATATATAATTACGCATGTATACCTACGATGTCAGTAGGAACGTAGCTGTATGCAGTGGTATATGTACACGCAGGATGTCAGTATACAACGTAGCTATGTATAGTGACACATGTACACCCAGGATGTCAGTATACATCGTAGGTATATATAGTGATAAATGTACACCCATAACGTAATTATATAACATAGTTATGCATAGTGACACATCTACACCCAAGATGTCAGTATACAACGTAGCTATATATAGTGACACATGTACACCCAAGATGTCAGTATATAACGGAGCTATATATAGTGACACATGTACACCCAGGATGTCAGTATACAACGTAGCTATATAAACTGCTACACGTGCACAGCCCCGTTGTCAACACAGAACATTATGTTTCAGACAAAATGTGTAATCAGTCAGCGTGTTAATGGACAATGAACAGATTTGTCACTTAATTTGTAAAATGACTAAAATATTTAGACATTTTAGAAATTGCCTAAATGAATCAGATTTAACCCATTGAGTGCAACATGTATATTGGTACGTATTCACATTGGGTGTTAGTGTAGATCATAGCAGGATGCGCATGCGCCTGAATAGCATGTCGCTGAAAAGAATGCTCCGTCACAATCGCGTTAATTATGAAATGATGTTGTGCAAAAATAATGTAATGTGACCTTGAAACAACCCAGAGTGGGTATATGCGAGTGAATCATGAACATTATTGAGCGCTTTGCTTAAAATCAAGTGTCCAAAATGTAAACAAATGTGAAGGCGAATTTACACAAGTATTGTCACTGCTGACTGACCCAAGCGTCCAGGCAATCAACAAACAATGGGCAGCCCGAGCAGGGTCATTGAAGCACTGACCAGTTCTCACAGCAAGGAAGATGGCCTACGATATCCAAAGTGTGGAGGATACACGCATTGACATTTTCAAAGCAATACACAGACGGCTTGGACAACGTGATGGAATTTATTTTGAAAATGAACTGTTTGAAACATACACTGATGGTAAAGAAAACGGAACGAAGAGAGGAAGAGTAGAAAAGAATAGTCGACGTGATCCCCCAAAATGGACGTCCACCAAAACGTGTTCACAGAGAGCATTCCAGGAAGTCGGTGATTGAGAAATGTGCGTCTGGTGTATATTGCCTATATGACTTTTTTACAAACACAACCCCCTCCCGCACACTGGAAAAAAACAAGCACTCAGCAATTGCAAGCCCGAACCCCGCCCGACCAACATAGAGACAGTTCAATGGACAAACAAAGAGGTAAAGATTTTTCTACCCTTATCTATACCACGTCCAATTTTCATTCTTTAAAAATCTGTTGTCCAGAAACTCTAAGCATTGTGGCCGGTTTTACACAGTTGATCGTGTTGTTTCCACGGAGACATCCTAAGGTGTGAAAAGCGCAGCAATATGCTGTCGACAAACCACATGGTGACCATTTTTTCTTTGCACAAGGCTGATATTTTTTGCAGTCAAGACATATAACTCAACTGATGTCTAATATAATTCAACGTTTAGCGTCATGTAAACATTTGTCCAATGAACCAGCGCGTGTTCCTTCACTCAAAAATCATTTCTTTGTTTTGAAGAAACACAACCGTGTAAATATAAATATCACCAAACGTAAGTTATGCTTTTATTAAATATAATATAATAGACACTGTGATTTCACAAAAAAAATACATGTTGTAAAACAACCTTTAGATAAAACCTGCGCCCTTGTCAATACCTATCGTTGGATATTTTTTATCAGTCAGATGTAGTGATTGGTAAAAACAATGAGGGTAGGGATGGGATACTTGTGTTAGGAGGGTCACCTCACCTGTTAGTGACAGCTTGGTGTGTCACTTGTAACAGGAAAGGCTTTGGGCACATTTAGACGCCTAATATTTTCATGACTTTGCGTTGTGATTCTTTCATCAAGGAGATATTGATGCCGAAAATACTAAACGGTCTACGGTCCCTCCGTCCGTCCTTTACGACCTCAGTTCCTTGGATGTAAGGAGGCGGTTCACGAAAAAATATGATCAATATTTAACAGTTTATTACAGAAAAAAACAACAACACACAACAAAATATAAAAAAACAATTACAAATTAGTCAATACTATTCCGAACTAAAATTTACATCATTAAGCCAAAAATCCTACTTACTTGTACCTTAAGAATAAAACCCAGAAGCAGCCTAAAGCAGACGAACAACCCCCCCCCCCCCCCCCCACACACACACACACAACTAAGCCACTTTAATAAATAATCACTACAGCATCCTTAACACAGTCTACGAGAACAAACAAACCACCCTTCCAAACCTCCTGACACAATCACATAGCTTACATTATTTCCTAATTAAATGTAACCTCTGGGTCAACACGTCTAAACGGTCCAGCCACTGGCTTATCCAGTCTGTCACCAACTAATCGGGGCGCTCCTACCATACGACCCACGATTGAAAACACTAAATCGGCATGCAACCGACAAACGCACGTGCCCGCACGTGGGGCAAGATCTGAAACGTGTTGTCCCAAAGCGAACTACATATCGGTAAGGGGCTATTAACCACGTGAATGCTACCATATATCCTACATAATCAGAGGAAATTTCAATATTTCTAAACCAGAATAAGGGTAGGGAGTTCGGACATTACCGCAACACCAGATGCACTTTACAACATGCGCCGCAATGTAACATGTCTGCAGTTTCTAAATACGATGTCTCTACAAATATAGAATGTTTACTGATAAAAGAAGCTGTCATATTACGATTTCGCGACAGAAACCCTGTAAATTTATTTACAAGTCATTGCTGCAGTTTGTCAATATTCTTTGTTACTGACGAGTATATCACATAGATGTTTCTTTGACGATATTCATCTTTAATCACGTGCTTCCAAAAGCCTAACATTCTCAAGTTCGACTACTTCAAACGTGTAAACCTAATTAAATTGCATTAAACATTATTATGAAATGGCATAGTTTTCATATTTACAGCTGTTACTTCCGTGTGTTTACCGATAAGCATACAACGCTTACAAAAAAACATAGCGAAACAAATGGTCATGAGCGCCTTTTGAAAATCTTTATTAACAAAGTATGTACGTAATTAAAGTTTTAATGCCAGAGTAATTTATACGTAATTCAAAGTCTTAATGCTTGAGACAAAAAGGCCTTGCCGTGACCTCGTGAACAGAAAGTAATGAACTATTACTCTGTGAACTCTATGATATAATCTCTGGTGTTCTCACGAGTAGTGTCGCATATGGTCGACACATTTCACTCACTACCCCGAACATAACTCGGTGTCAGTTTGATGCATAATATTGGACTGAGATGAGTTGACTGTCAAGCCAGTATTCCTCTTTTAAACAGCAAGATACTACTTTGTTAGCCATTTAGAAGTTGTGGGAACATGGGGACATAAAACGGTTATGGATAGCAACTTTAATGTTTGTAGGGATGTTTCAGGGTTACTCTATCATGCATGGATCGATGTTCATGATGTCAATCACTGGATTGTCTGGTCCAGACTCGATTATTTACAGACCGCCGTCATATAACTGGAATATTGATGACTGCGGCGTAAAACAACAAACCAACCAACCAACCAATGTATGCCATGACATATTTCGCGTGACACAACACATGATACATCACACAAATCACATTTCACATGATACGACACACGACACATGAGACGTATATATCACCTAGGACATGACACATGACAAAACAGGAATGACACTTCACACATCATATGCCCATGACAAATACCGGACGCCACATATTACGAAAAACCTTTCGGGGCTCATACCACAGAATACATGACACATATCACAGGTAAAATGATACATATCATAAACATATCACATATCACATGAAACAAGACACATCACGCATAAAAAGTTAATCACATATCACATAACACATTACAGAACACATATCACAGGATACATGATATATATGGCACATTACTTAATACATGACGCATAATACAGGACACATATAAACGAACCCATGACAAACGTCACATGAAACATATCTCCTGATATATATCGCAAGACACAGGACATATAACATCGCATTACACATATCTCACCTCACATATAAAATGACAAATGATATATGAAATGAAATAGAGCACATATGATATGACGCATACATTGCATGCTACAGATCACATGATACAAGACACATATGGCACATGGCACATCACACATATCCAATTACTCACATAACACAAACTATACATGACACATATCACAGAATACATGACAGATATGGCACATGCCACATCACACATATACAATGACTCATATGACATATCACAAACAACATTGCATGACAGATCACATATATAACACATCACATATATACAGTTACACACATTACATGTCACAAAAAACAACATTACATGACATATATCACAGGATACATGACGCATATGGCATATCACACATATACAATTACTCCTACCATATATCACAAGCAACATTCCATGACACAGATCACTGGGCCCAACGTTAGATTACGCCTGTTTTATTCCTCAATACCTCCCTGGCAGCCAGAAATGTTTGTACCAATCTGGTTAAAATAAGGAAATAAGCCCTACTTTCTGCAAGCTGAATTCACTTTAAACTCTAGCCGTGAAATAATTGAAATAAAAAGGAATATTCAAAGTTAAAAACATGTAAAGAATCATATCTTTTTCCAGAAATATGGATATCAAAATCAAATTTTGCACCAACGTTGGACCAACTTAGGATCGCCGATCAAAATAAGGTTGGCCCAGTGTTGATAACCAACGTTGGCCCAACGTTAGATTACTCCTGTTTTATTCCTAAATACCTCCCAGGGACCCTGAAATGTTTGTACCAATCTAGTTAACACATCAGGTAACAAGCACTTCATTCTGCAAGATGAATTCACTTTGAACCCTGACCATGAAAGAGTTGAAATAAAAAGAAATATTCGAAGTTAAAAACATCCTATTTTTCTCCGAAAATAATCATAATCAAACATTGCACCAACGTTGGCCCAACGTAGGACCGCCGATCAAAATAACGTTGGCCCAAAGTTGATAGCCAACGTTGGTCCAACGTTAGATTACGCCTGTTTTATTTCTCAATACCACCCAGTCAGCTTGAAATGTTTGTACCAATCTATTTGAGACATGATATAACAAGCACTACATTCTGCAAGCTGAATTCACATTGAACTCTATCCGTGAAAGAGTTGAAATAAAAAGAAATATTCAAAGTGAAAACATGTAAAGAATCACATTTTTTCCGAAAATATACACATCATAATCAAATACTGCACCAACGTTGGCCCAACGTAGGATTGCCGATCAAAAATAACGTTGGCCCAACGTTGATAGCCAACGTTGGTCCACTGTAAGATTACGCCTGTTTTATTCCTAAATACCTCCCACGCAACCTGAAATGTTTGAACCAATCTAGTTAACACATCAGGTAACAAGCACTTCATTCTGCAAGATGAATTCACTTTGAACCCTGACCATGAAAGAGTTGAAATAACAAGAAATATTCGAAGTGAAAAATCATATTTATTTCCGAAAATATACATATCAAAATCAAACATTGCACCAACGTTGGCCCAACGTAGGACCGCCGATCAAAATAACGTTGGCCCAAAGTTGATAGCCAACGTTGGTCCAACGTTAGATTACGCCTGTTTTATTTCTCAATACCACCCAGTCAGCTTGAAATGTTTGTACCAATATATTTGAGACATGATATAACAAGCACTACATTCTGCAAGATGAATTCACTTTGAACTCTATCCACGAAAGAGTTGAAATAAAAAAAAGAAATATTCAAAGTGAAAACATGTAAAGAATCACATTTTTTCCGAAAATATACACATCATAATCAAACTTTGCACTGCACTCACAGAAAAAAAGACTTTGGAAGGAAGGACAGACGGATATTCTAGGTATGACTTTATAAACCCGCCTTTTAAGAAAAAACATCTACACACCTAACATTTTCTATTATTGAAGATGCAGGGCAAATCACACATTAATCACATCACATATCGCAAAAAAACACATTATATGACACAGATCACAGGATACATACCACATATGTCACATGGCACATCACGCATGTACAAATAATCACATCACATATCACCTAACAAAAACATTACATGATAGAGAACAATGGATGCATGACACACATGGTGCATGGCACATGACACATCAGACAATAAGCCCGGCAAAAATTGCAACATTTAATTTTCCTTGGCCTTACCCCATACATTCAGCATTGAGAGTAGCACTGAGACAGGCAAAATAGTCCATGCATCGGATGTCCTATGATCCGTTGCCTTGATCCATTAAAAACTATGATGACAGCAACAAAATGACAATAAAATTCTGGTTTAGGTGACCTTTATATATTAGTTAAATGACAAATCAGAACTTGGGCTGAGTGGTTAAGGAGCCTTTTCAGTCCTCAAATAAAGCGTCAGACGAAGTGATCACAGGGATGACCTTCAACCTTATCCATGGTCACTCCTTTTGCCTTGGTAACTCAGTAAAACAATGAGACAAATATAATAACATATTACAAGGTAAGGGACATATTTTTGACATAAAAATAGTTGCCTTCCCCCAAATAATAATTTGATGTCTGAAAAAAGTCTCAGCAGAGCTACCTCCACCCGTCCAAGTCATTAAACTGTTCAAAACTGCTAAAACTGTGAAGGTGGCATGGGCAGTTATACCATGATGCTCATACATTTGGAGAAAAGCTTTTAACACTAAAATGAACCAGGGTAACCTCGACCCATTCAGTTTTCAAAGTTCAAAACATGTACAAAATCATATTGTTTCATAAAATACACATACCAAAATCCACCTTTGCAGTGCACCTCTCCTATTTGTATAGAAACTGTTCCTTCATTTTGGAAAGAATCCATGAAGCAGCTCTTAAGTGAAAGGTGGCACAAACATAGAATAAAAAACCCAACAACCTTCTATGTTCAAAATATGCAAAAAATGCATATTGTTTCATAAAATAAACATATCAAAATCCACCTTTGCACTACACCACTGCAATTTTTATAAAAAGTGTTCCTTTAATTTGGAAAGAATCCATGAAGCAGCTCTTAAGTCAAAGGTGGCACAAACATAGAATTAAAAAAAAAAAATTCTATGTTCAAAATATGCAACAAATGCATATTGTTTCATAAAATAAACATATCAAAATCCACCTTTGCACTACTACACTGCTAGTTGTATAAAAAGTGTTCCTTCAATTTGGAAAGAATCCATGAAGCAGCTCTTAAGTGAAAGGTGGCACAAACATAGAATAAAAAAAAAACCTTCTATGTTCAAAATATGCAAAAAATGCATATTTTTTCATAAAATAAACATATCAAAATCCACCTTTGCACTACATCACTGCTATTTGTATAAAAAGTGTTCCTTCAATTTGGAAAGAATCCATGAAGCAGCTCTTAAGTCAAAGGTGGCACAAACATAGAATAAAAAACAAAACAACCTTCTATGTTCAAAATATGCCAAAAATGCATATGTTTTCATAAAATAAACATATCAAAATCCACCTTTGCACTACATCACTGCTATTTGTATAAAAAGTGTTCCTTCATTTTGGAAAGAATCCATGAAGCAGCTCTTAAGTGAAAGGTGGCACAAACATAGAATAAAAAACCCAACAACCTTCTATGTTCAAAATATGCATATGCATATTTTTTCATAAAATAAACATATCAAAATCCACCTTTGCACTACATCACTGCTATTTGTTTAAAAAGTGTTCCTTCAATTTGGAAAGAATCCATGAAGCAGCTCTTAAGTCAAAGGTGGCACAAACATAGAATAAAAAAAACAACAACCTTCTATGTTCAAAATATGCAAAAATGCATATTGTTTCATAAAATAAACATATCAAACTCAACCTTTGCACTACATCTCTCCAATTGATATCACAAGTTAGAGGTCGCACAATGTTGAATTAAAAGAAAAAAACCATTCAAAGTCCAAAACATGTAAAAAATCATATTGTTTAAAAAAATATAGATACCATCAGCCACCTTTACACTACACCTCTTCTATTTGTATAAAAAGTGTTCCTTCAATTTGGAAAGATTCCCTTGAGTAGTTCTTAAGTTAAAGGTCGCCCAATGTTGAATTAAAAAAATAACACTCTCGGTTCAAAACATGTATAAAATCATATTGGTTCATAAAATATACATATCAAAATCAACCTTTCTAGTGCACTCACACAAAAAATGTGTTTGAAGGACGGACAGAGGGAAATCCTTGGTATGGCTTTATCAACCCGCCCTTTTAGATTGGGGTTTTATTAAATAAGAAACATCTAATTTTATATTAATAAAGATGTTTGTACATATTATTGCACGACACATCTCACATTAACACTTAATCACATCACATATCGCAAAAAATCATTACATAACACAGATCAAAGCCTACATGCCACATATGGCACATGGCACATCACAAATATACAATAAATCATATATCGCAAAAAAAATTACATGACACAGATCACAAGATGCATGACACATATAGCACATGGCACATCATAAATGTATAATTAATCACATATCACGAAAAAAACATTTCATGACACATATGGCACATGGCACATCACACATCACACATCACACATATGCACTTAATCACTTCGCATATACAAAAAATAAAAATAACATGACACAGATCACAGGATACATGACACATATGACACATGGTACATCATGCACATATACAAATAATCACATCACATATCACAACAAAACATTACATGACACAGATCACTGGACACATGACACATTTGGTACATGGCACATCAAACATCAAACATTAAAATCACACACATAAAATTAATCGCATTGCATATATATAAAAAACATTCTATGACACATTTCACAGGATACATGACACATCCCAGAAAGAAGTCAGACGATGTGCCGTCGGTCAAAACAACGTTGGCCCAACGCTAGATTACGCCTTTTTATTCACCAATACCTCGCAGGCAGCTTGAAATGTTTGTACCAATCTTATTAAAATATCAGGTAACAAGCAGTAAATTCTGCATGCTGAATTCACTCTGAATTCTATCCGTGAAAGAGCATGTCAGTGTCTGGCAGGGTACCTCGGCATACATAGTTTCAAATACGGCCAAGACAAATTTCAAAATGTTTTTGATTGCGTGCACTATTTCGTGATATAATATTTACCTTCCCAAAAAAAATTCAAGACTATGTGCAAATTGTTCACAAGTGTTTCAACACTATCAAAAGATATATGATTTTATAAGCTCAGCACATATTGAAACATTTAATTTTTCTTGGCCTAACCCCACACAATCCCACAAATGGGAAGTTGGCATGGACAGAAATATCATGATGCTCTTGGATCATACATAGGCAGAAAAACTTAAAGCACCGAAATGAACAAGGGTAACATCGACTCCTATCTGTATAGACACTACTCCAATTTGGAAAATAATCCATGTATTTGTTTTCAAGTTATAGGTGACACAAATGTTGAAGAAAATAATTCCATGTTCAAAACGTGAAACAAATAATATTTGTTCCGAAAATATACATTTCAAAATCAACATTTGCACTGCACCTCTTCTATTAGTAGAGGAAGTGTTTCTCACATTTCAAAAGAATCCATGAAGCAGCTCTTAAGTGAAAGGTAGCACAAACATAGAATTTAAAAAAACACAACCTTCTATGTTCAAAATATGCAAAAAAAATCATATTGTTTCATAAAATAAACATATCAAACTCAACCTTTGCACTACATCTATCCTATTTGTATAAAAAGTGTTCCTTCAATTTGGAAAGATTCCCTGGAGTAGTTCTTAAGTTAAAGGTCCCCAATGTTGAATTAAAAAAATAACACTCTCAGTTCAAAACATGTAAAAAATCATATTGTTTCATAAAATATATATATCAAAATCCACCTTTGCACTACACCACTGCTATTTGTATAAAAAGTGTTCCTTCAATTTGGAAAGAATCCATGAAGCAGCTCTTAAGTCAAAGGTGGCACAAACATAGAATAAAAAAACTCAAAACCTTCCATGTTCAAAATATGCAAAAAATGCATATTTTTTCATAAAATAAACATATCAAACTCAACCTTTGCACTACATCTCTCCAATTGATATCTCAAGTTAGAGGTCGCACAATGTTGAATTAAAAGAAAAAAACATCAAAGTTCAAAACATGTAAAAAATCATATTGTTTCATAAAATATACAAATCAAAATCCACCTTTGCACTACACCACTGCTATTTGTATAAAAAGTGTCCCTTCAATTTGGAAAGAATCCATGGAGTAGTTCTTAAGTTAAAGGCCGCACAATGTTGAATTAGAAAAAAAAATTCTCTGTTCAAAGCATGTATAAAATCATATTGTTTCATAAAATATACATATCATACATACCCATCAGACAATAAGCCCGGCAAAAATTGAAACATTTAATTTTCCTTGGCCTTGGCCTTACTCCATACGTTCAGCATTGAGACCAACACTGAGACAGGCAAAATAGTCCATGAATCGGATGTCCTATGATCCGTTGCCTTGATCCATTAGAAACTATAATGACAGCAACAAAATGACAATAGAATTCTGGTTTAGGTGTCCTTTATTTATTTGTTAAATGACAAGTCAGAACTTGGGCTGAGTGGTTGAGGAGCCTTTTCAGTCTTCAAATGAAGCATCAGACAAACTGATCACAGGGATGATCTTCAACCTTATCCATGGTCACTCCTTTTGCCATGGTAACTCAGTAAAACAATGAGACAAATATAATAATATTATAAAGTAAGGGACATATTTTTGACATAAAAATAGTTGCATTCCCCCCCCATAAAAATTGATGTCTGAAAAAAGTCTCAGCAGTGCTACCTCCACACGTCCAAGTCATTAAACTGTACAAAACAGCTAAAACTGTGAAGGTGGCATGGACAGTAATACCATGAGGCTCATACATTAGGAGAAAAGCTTGTAACACTAAAATGAACAAGGGTAACCTCGACCCATTCAGTTTTCAAAGTTCAAAACATTCTATGTTCAAAACATGTACAAAATCATATTGTTTCATAAAATATACATATCAAAATCAACCTTTGCAGTGCACCTCTCCTATTTGTATAGAAACTTCCTCAAATTTGGAAAGAATCCTTGTAGCAGTTCTCCGGTTAAAGGTAGAACAATTTTGAATTAAAAACACATTCTAAGTTCAAAACATGTACAAATCATATTGTTTCATAAAATAAACATATCAAAATCAACCTTTGCACTGCATCTCTCCAATCAATATCTCAAGTTAAAGGTCGCATAATGTTGAATTAAAACAACAAAAATATTCTCACTTCAAAACATGTAAAAAATCATATTGTTTCATAAAATACACATATTAAAAGCAACATTTGCACTGCATCTCTCCAATTAATATAAAAAGGTGTTCCTTAAATTTGAAGAGAACCCATGTAGCAGTTCACACGTTAAAGGTCGCACAATGTTGAATTAAAAAAAAACATTCAAAACTTTTTTATTAGAATAGAATGTATTTCTTACACTTGGAAAGAATCCATGTTGCAGCTCTCAATTAAAAGGTAGCACAAACATGGAATAAAAAAAATAACATTCTTGTTTTAAAATGTGAAAAGGAAACCTACAGGCGATATATCTCCTTTTTACTATCCCATCACTCCACGAAATCCAGTTGAAATGTAGTGATTTTGTACCCATAATTTCTGTTGATTGTATACCCAGAATAAGTTTGCATTAGTTTCAATGATATACGTTAATATTAGTATTATACTTGTTAATTTACAATCATTTTCCTATCAAAACATTACAATCAACTAAGCTATAATCAATTTAACTGTCCTATCAGAACCAAACACCCAGTTTTAGTTTTGCCAATTTGATTGCCCTCACTCAAGGATCACAGTCAGTCATAATCATAGAGTCATATCATGAAATTGATGATATGTTTTTTTACATGTTCTTCTCTCATTTACTACTGTTTGCAATATACACGTAAAAAGAAATATAATTACATAGATCGATTGTTATATATTAATGGGTACAAAATCACGAAACATTTTGGGCAGAAAACATCACGTGTATCTTGTTTCATCCGTTCTGAGAGAGGCTGTGGGATAGCATAGTGGTTGAAGCGTTCGCTCGTCACGCCGAAGACCCGGGGTAGATTCCCGACATGGGTACAATGTGTGGAGCCAATGTCTGGTGTTCTCCACCGTGATATTTAATATTGAATAAAGCGGCGTAAAACCATACTCACTAACCCACCCATCCGTTCTGAGAACGGGAGATTCTCAGACAAAGTTTGTAAAGACATTCTAAGTTGTCCTTCTTGCAATGATAGACCAATAACACCATTGTTTGGCTACAATTATGTCACATCAATATGTTATATATATCTCCCCGCCGCCCTGTTTCAGAAAATAATTCGAAAATCATCGAGAGTAGAATCTATGACTATTTCCGATTTCGGCTTCAAAACTTAGATTCCATAAGTACGATGCTGTATGTGCATCCAATTTCAGCAAGGAGTCATAAAATTGCAAAGAGTTTGATAATTTTACATAATCTGCATTATGTTGCTATTAAACCGTTTTGTTACTATGTAAATAAGTTCAGAGTATAAATAAACTCATTAAAGTTTTGATACTTAGAAAGCTACAGGCACAAAAGTTTCAAGAGGATAACTCGAGGCATTGAATATATTTAGTGGCACTTCTCTGGCACGAAGACACCCTGGAGGCATAAGAATTCTAAGAGGACATTTAGAAGCATTGATTGCCAAGAGTATACCGAGTGACACTTCTCTGCCACGAAGACACCGTACAAGAGGCATTTCAAGGCAATGATTGCAAAGAATATGTTCAATGACACTTAACTGTCACGAAGACACACTGGAGGCAGAAGATTTCTGAGTGGACATTTCGTGGCAATGATTACTAAGAATATATTCAATGACACTTCACTATCACGAAGACACCCTGGAAGCAGAAACGTTTCAAGAGGACATGTCGAGGCGTTGATTGCTTAGAAGAAATTCAGTGGTAATTCACTTTCACGCAGACAAACTGAAGGCAGAAGTGTGCTAAGAGGACATTTCCAGGCACTGATTGCTGAAAAGATATTCAGTGACACTTCACTGTCACGAAGACACCCTGGAGGCAGAAGCGTTCCATTAATACTGTCACGAAGACACCCTGGATACAGAAGAATTCCATGAGGATATCTCGGGACATTGATTGCTAAGAATATATTCAGTGGTAATTCACTTTCACGAAGACAAACTGAAGGTAGAAGTGTGCTAAGAGGACATTACGAGCCATTGATTGCTGAAAAGATATTCAGTGGCACTTCACTGTCACGAAGATACCCTGGAGGCAGGGCAGGCCCAATAACTCAACTATGAGTTATGATTGCCAAGAAGATTTTCAGTGAAAATTCACTTTCACGACGATGTCCTGCAGCTCATGAAGCAATTATTTCTAGGAGATATTCGGTGACAATTCACTGTCAAGAAGACATCCTGAACTCTTCAACCAATGATTGCCAAGAGATATTCAGTGGCACTTCACTGTCACGACGACACGATTGAGTCTGAAAGGTGCCTTGATTTCTTCTGGAAACATTGATGTCCAAGAGGATAGTCTGTAACAAATCACAGAAGAGACACAGACGAGTTGCAAGGAGACGTCTGGGGGCAATGTTTGCCAAGAAGCTGTTCAGTGGCAATTGACTGTCACGAAGAAACACTGGAAGCATTAGATTGCCAACAAGACTTCTGGAGGCAGCAAATGACCAAGAAGACCTCTATAGGAATATGTCTGCCAATAAGACATCCTTGAGGCAAAAGGCATCACAAGGAGACTCTCCGTGACCAGGTGGTTTTTTCACCTCCCATGGTCACTGGTACCCAAATAAGACCTCTGGAGACCTCGATCTAAGGGTCGGGTATGCTTCTGAGGCACGTTAGGTTCAGAGACTTAACACTGCACTAACCTGCACTAACCCGCACTAACAACCTGC
The DNA here is from genome assembly GCF_022045235.1 of Haliotis cracherodii. Lineage (NCBI taxonomy): Eukaryota > Metazoa > Mollusca > Gastropoda > Lepetellida > Haliotidae > Haliotis > Haliotis cracherodii. The sequence goes on from NW_027266277.1 coordinate 793,098, forward strand.
ACGTAGGCGCATCACTTTATAGAAAGACACTTCCAAATTCTTTAGATTTAGGTTCAAAATCGGGGATTGTTTGGTTGTCAGAGGCAGTGTCAGCCTCTTTGTATCTGCCTGAAGCATGCCTGACCACTGGATAACGACGGTCACACACTGGAGGCAAAAGGGGGTCAAGAAGATTTATGAATGCAGTGATGCTGCTAAAGACATTCAAAGGAAATTGACTGTCACGAAGGCACTATTGAGGTAGAAGTGCACATTTCGAGGCATTGATTGCCAAGAATTATTATTAAGTGGCACTTCTCTGGCACGAAGACACCCTGGAGGGAAAACAGTGGCATGTAGCATCTTGAGGCAATAAATGCCAAAAAGATTTTCAGTGACACATCACAGTCACGAAGACTCCCTTGAGGCAGAAGAATTCCATGAGGACATTTCGAGGCAATGATTGCCAAAAATATATTCAGTGGCATTTCTCTGTCACGAAGACTCCCTTGAGGCAAAAGAGTTCCAAGAGGACATTTCGAGGCATTCATTGCTAAGAATATATTCAATGACATTTCCCTGTCACGAAGACACCCTTGGGTGAAAGATTTCAAGACGACATTTCGAGGTATTGATTGCCAAGAATATTTCTAGTGACATTTCACTGTCACGAAGACACCCTGGAGGCGGAAAAAATGAATTTGCACATTTCAAGTCATTCATTGAGAGGACTGTATTTAGTGGCACTTCACAGTCACGAAGACACCCTGGAGGCAGAAGATTTGTGCCGTCGGTCAAAACAACGTTGGCCCAACATTAGATTACGTCTGTTTATATTACTCAATACATCCCAGGCAGCTTGAAATGTTGAAAGGTAGCACAAACATAGAATTTAAAAAAACCAAAACATTCTATGTTCAAAATATGGAAAAAAATCATATTGTTTCATAAAATAAACATATCAAACTCAACCTTTGCACTACATCTCTCCAATTGATATCTCAAGTTACAGGTCGCACAATGTTGAATTAAAAGAAAAAAAACATTCAAAGTTCAAAACATGTAAAAAATCATATTGTTTAAAAAATATATATATACCATCAGCCACCTTTGCACTACACCTCTCCTATTTGTATAAAAGTGTTCCTTCAATTTGGAAAGATTCCCTGGAATAGTTCTTAAGTTAAAGGTCGCCAATGTTGAATTAAGAAAATAACACTCTCAGTTCAAAACATGTAAAACAATCATATTTTTTCATAAAATAAACATATCAAAATCCACCTTTGCACTACACCACTGCTATTTGTATAAAAAGTGTTCCTTCAATTTGGAAAGAATCCATGAAGCAGCTCTTAAGTCAAAGGTGGCACAAACATAGAATAAAAAAACAACCTATGTTCAAAATATGCAAAAAATGCATGTTTTTTCATAAAATAAACATATCAAAATCCACCTTTGCACTACACCACTGCTATTTGTAAAAGAGTGTTCCTTCATTTTGGAAAGAATCCATGAAGCAGCTCTTAAGTCAAAGGTGGCACAAACATAGAATAAAAAACCCAACAACCTTCTATGTTCAAAATATGCAAAAAATGCATATTTTTTCATAAAATAAACATATCAAAATCCACCTTTGCACTACACCACTGCTATTTGTATAAAAAGTGTTCCTTCAATTTGGAAAGAATCCATGAAGCAGCTCTTAAGTGAAAGGTGGCACAAACATAGAATAAAAAACCCAACAACCTTCTATGTTCAAAATATGCAAAAAATGCATATTTTTTCATAAAATAAACACATCAAAATCCACCTTTACACTACACCACTGCTATTTGCATAAAAAGTGTTCCTTCAATTTGGAAAGAATCCATGAAGCAGCTCTTAAGTCAAAGGTGGCACAAACATAGAGTAAAAAAAACAACAACCTTCTATGTTCAAAATATGCAACAAATGCATATTGTTTCATAAAATAAACATATCAAAATCCACCTTTGCACTACACCACTGCTATTTTTATAAAAAGTGTTCCTTCAATTTGGAAAGAATCCATGAAGCAGCTCTTCAGTGAAAGGTGGCACAAACATAGAATAAAAAAAAAACGTCTGTTCAAAATATGAAAAAAAATGCATATTCTTTCATAAAATAAACATATCAAAATCCACCTTTACACTACATCACTGCTATTTGTATAAAAAGTGTTCCTTCAATTTGGAAAGAATCCATGAAGCAGCTCTTAAGTCAAAGGTGGCACAAACATAGAATAAAAAAACAAAAACCTTCTATGTTCAAAATATGCAAAAAATGCATATTGTTTCATAAAATAAACATATCAAAATCCACCTTTGCACTACACCACTGCTATTTGTAAAAAAGTGTTCCTTCATTTTGGAAAGAATCCATGAAGCAGCTCTTAAGTGAAAGGTGGCACAAACATAGAATAAAAAAAAAAACAACCTTCTATGTTCAAAATATGCAAAAAATGCATATTGTTTCATAAAATAAACATATCAAAATCCACCTTTGCACTACACCACTGCTATTTGTAAAAAAGTGTTCCTTCATATTGGAAAGAATCCATGAAGCAGCTCTTAAGTGAAAGGTGGCACAAACATAGAATAAAAAACCCAACAACCTTCTATGTTCAAAATATGCTAAAAAATCATATTGTTTCATAAAATAAACATATCAAAATCCACCTTTGCACTACACCACTGCTATTTTTATAAAAAGTGTTCCTTCAATTTGGAAAGAATCCATGAAGCAGCTCTTAAGTGAAAGGTGGCACAAACATAGAATAAAAAAAAAAATTCTATGTTCAAAATATGCAAAAAATGCATATTGTTTCATAAAATAAACATATCAAAATCCACCTTTGCACTACACCACTGCTATTTGTATAAAAAGTGTTCCTTCAATTTGGAAAGAATCCATGAAGCAGCTCTTAAGTCAAAGAAGGCACCAACATAGAATAAAAAACCCAACAACCTTCTATGTTCAAAATATGCAAAAAATGCATATTGTTTCATAAAATAAACATATCAAAATCCACCTTTGCACTACATCACTGCTATTTGCATAAAAAGTGTTCCTTCAATTTGGAAAGAATCCATGAAGCAGCTCTTAAGTCAAAGGTGGCACAAACATAGAATAAAAAAAAAACCTTCTATGTTCAAAATATGCAAAAAATGCATATTGTTTCATAAAATAAACATATCAAAATCCACCTTTGCACTACACCACTGCTATTTGTATAAAAAGTGTTCCTTCAATTTGGAAAGAATCCATGAAGCAGCTCTTAAGTCAAAGGTGGCACAAACATAGAATAAAAAAACAACCCTTCTATGTTCAAAATATGAAAAAAAATGCATTTTTTTTCATAAAATAAACATATCAAAATCCACCTTTGCACTACATCACTGCTATTTGTATAAAAAGTGTTCCTTCAGTTTGGAAAGAATCCATGAAGCAGCTCTTAAGTGAAAGGTGGCACAAACATAGAATAAATAAAAAAACAACCTTCTATGTTCAAAATATGCAAAAAATGCATATTTTTTCATAAAATAAACATATCAAAATCCACCTTTGCACTACACCACTGCTATTTGTAAAAGAGTGTTCCTTCATTTTGGAAAGAATCCATGAAGCAGCTCTTAAGTGAAAGGTGGCACAAACATAGAATAAAAAACCCAACAACCTTCTATGTTCAAAATATGCAAAAAATGCATATTGTTTCATAAAATAAACATATCAAAATCCACCTTTGCACTACATCACTGCTATTTGTATAAAAAGTGTTCCTTCAATTTGGAAAGAATCCATGAAGGAGCTCTTAAGTCAAAGGTGGCACAAACATAGAATAAAAAACCCAACAACCTTCTATGTTCAAAATATGCAAAAAATGCATATTTTTTCATAAAATAAACATATCAAAATCCACCTTTGCACTACACCACTGCTATTTGTATAAAAAGTGTTCCTTCAATTTGGAAAGAATCCATGAAGCAGCTCTTAAGTGAAAGGTGGCACAAACATAGAATAAAAAACCCAACAACCTTCTATGTTCAAAATATGCAAAAAATGCATATTTTTTCATAAAATAAACACATCAAAATCCACCTTTACACTACACCACTGCTATTTGCATAAAAAGTGTTCCTTCAATTTGGAAAGAATCCATGAAGCAGCTCTTAAGTCAAAGGTGGCACAAACATAGAATAAAAAAAAAACATTCTATGTTCAAAATATGCAAAAAATGCATATTTTTTCATAAAATAAACATATCAAAATCCACCTTTGCACTACACCACTGCTATTTGTAAAAGAGTGTTCCTTCATTTTGGAAAGAATCCATGAAGCAGCTCTTAAGTCAAAGGTGGCACAAACATAGAATAAAAAAAAAACCTTCTATGTTCAAAATATGCAACAAATGCATATTGTTTCATAAAATAAACATATCAAAATCCACCTTTGCACTACACCACTGCTATTTGTATAAAAAGTGTTCCTTCAATTTGGAAAGAATCCATGAAGCAGCTCTTAAGTCAAAGGTGGCACAAACATAGAATAAAAAACCCAACAACCTTCTATGTTCAAAATATGCAAAAAATGCATATTTTTTCATAAAATAAACATATCAAAATCCACCTTTGCACTACATCACTGCTAGTTGTATAAAAAGTTTTCTTTCAATTTGGAAAGAATCCATGAACAGCTCTTAAGTGAAAGATGGCATAAACATAGAATAAAAAACCCAACAACCTTCTATGTTCAAAATATGCAAAAAATGCATATTGTTTCATAAAATAAACATATCAAAATCCACCTTTGCACTACACCACTGCTATTTGTATAAAAAGTGTTCCTTCAATTTGGAAAGAATCCATGAAGCAGCTCTTAAGTCAAAGGTGGCACAAACATAGAATAAAAAAACAACCCTTCTATGTTCAAAATATGAAAAAAAATGCATTTTTTTTCATAAAATAAACATATCAAAATCCACCTTTGCACTACATCACTGCTATTTGTATAAAAAGTGTTCCTTCAATTTGGAAAGAATCCATGAAGCAGCTCTTAAGTGAAAGGTGGCACAAACATAGAATAAATAAAAAAACAACCTTCTATGTTCAAAATATGCAAAAAATGCATATTTTTTCATAAAATAAACATATCAAAATCCACCTTTGCACTACACCACTGCTATTTGTAAAAGAGTGTTCCTTCATTTTGGAAAGAATCCATGAAGCAGCTCTTAAGTGAAAGGTGGCACAAACATAGAATAAAAAACCCAACAACCTTCTATGTTCAAAATATGCAAAAAATGCATATTGTTTCATAAAATAAACATATCAAAATCCACCTTTGCACTACATCACTGCTATTTGTATAAAAAGTGTTCCTTCAATTTGGAAAGAATCCATGAAGCAGCTCTTAAGTGAAAGGTGGCACAAACATAGAATAAAAAACCCAACAACCTTCTATGTTCAAAATATGCAAAAAATGCATATTTTTTCATAAAATAAACATATCAAAATCCACCTTTGCACTACACCACTGCTATTTGTATAAAAAGTGTTCCTTCAATTTGAAAAGAATCCATGAAGCAGCTCTTAAGTCAAAGGTGGCACAAACATAGAATAAAAAAAACAACAACCTTCTATGTTCAAAATATGCAAAAAATGCATATTTTTTCATAAAATAAACATATCAAAATCCACCTTTACACTACATCACTGCTATTTGCATAAAAAGTGTTCCTTCAATTTGGAAAGAATCCATGAAGCAGCTCTTAAGTCAAAGGTGGCACAAACATAGAATAAAAAACCCAACAACCTTCTATGTTCAAAATATGCAAAAAATGCATATTTTTTCATAAAATAAACATATCAAAATCCACCTTTGCACTACACCACTGCTATTTGTATAAAAAGTGTTCCTTCAATTTGGAAAGAATCCATGAAGCAGCTCTTAAGTGAAAGGTGGCACAAACATAGAATAAAAAACCCAACAACCTTCTATGTTCAAAATATGCAAAAAATGCATATTTTTTCATAAAATAAACACATCAAAATCCACCTTTACACTACACCACTGCTATTTGCATAAAAAGTGTTCCTTCAATTTGGAAAGAATCCATGAAGCAGCTCTTAAGTCAAAGGTGGCACAAACATAGAGTAAAAAAAACAACAACCTTCTATGTTCAAAATATGCAACAAATGCATATTGTTTCATAAAATAAACATATCAAAATCCACCTTTGCACTACACCACTGCTATTTTTATAAAAAGTGTTCCTTCAATTTGGAAAGAATCCATGAAGCAGCTCTTCAGGGAAAGGTGGCACAAACATAGAATAAAAAAAAAACGTCTGTTCAAAATATGAAAAAAAATGCATATTCTTTCATAAAATAAACATATCAAAATCCACCTTTACACTACATCACTGCTATTTGTATAAAAAGTGTTCCTTCAATTTGGAAAGAATCCATGAAGCAGCTCTTAAGTCAAAGGTGGCACAAACATAGAATAAAAAAACAAAAACCTTCTATGTTCAAAATATGCAAAAAATGCATATTGTTTCATAAAATAAACATATCAAAATCCACCTTTGCACTACACCACTGCTATTTGTAAAAAAGTGTTCCTTCATTTTGGAAAGAATCCATGAAGCAGCTCTTAAGTGAAAGGTGGCACAAACATAGAATAAAAAAAAAAACAACCTTCTATGTTCAAAATATGCCAAAAATGCATATTGTTTCATAAAATAAACATATCAAAATCCACCTTTGCACTACATCACTGCTATTTGTAAAAAAGTGTTCCTTCATATTGGAAAGAATCCATGAAGCAGCTCTTAAGTGAAAGGTGGCACAAACATAGAATAAAAAACCCAACAACCTTCTATGTTCAAAATATGCTAAAAAATCATATTGTTTCATAAAATAAACATATCAAAATCCACCTTTGCACTACACCACTGCTATTTTTATAAAAAGTGTTCCTTCAATTTGGAAAGAATCCATGAAGCAGCTCTTAAGTGAAAGGTGGCACAAACATAGAATAAAAAAAAAAATTCTATGTTCAAAATATGCAAAAAATGCATATTGTTTCATAAAATAAACATATCAAAATCCACCTTTGCACTACACCACTGCTATTTGTATAAAAAGTGTTCCTTCAATTTGGAAAGAATCCATGAAGCAGCTCTTAAGTCAAAGAAGGCACCAACATAGAATAAAAAACCCAACAACCTTCTATGTTCAAAATATGCAAAAAATGCATATTGTTTCATAAAATAAACATATCAAAATCCACCTTTGCACTACATAACTGCTATTTGCATAAAAAGTGTTCCTTCAATTTGGAAAGAATCCATGAAGCAGCTCTTAAGTCAAAGGTGGCACAAACATAGAATAAAAAAAAAACCTTCTATGTTCAAAATATGCAAAAAATGCATATTGTTTCATAAAATAAACATATCAAAATCCACCTTTGCACTACACCACTGCTATTTGTATAAAAAGTGTTCCTTCAATTTGGAAAGAATCCATGAAGCAGCTCTTAAGTCAAAGGTGGCACAAACATAGAATAAAAAAACAACCCTTCTATGTTCAAAATATGAAAAAAAATGCATTTTTTTTCATAAAATAAACATATCAAAATCCACCTTTGCACTACATCACTGCTATTTGTATAAAAAGTGTTCCTTCAGTTTGGAAAGAATCCATGAAGCAGCTCTTAAGTGAAAGGTGGCACAAACATAGAATAAATAAAAAAACAACCTTCTATGTTCAAAATATGCAAAAAATGCATATTTTTTCATAAAATAAACATATCAAAATCCACCTTTGCACTACACCACTGCTATTTGTAAAAGAGTGTTCCTTCATTTTGGAAAGAATCCATGAAGCAGCTCTTAAGTGAAAGGTGGCACAAACATAGAATAAAAAACCCAACAACCTTCTATGTTCAAAATATGCAAAAAATGCATATTGTTTCATAAAATAAACATATCAAAATCCACCTTTGCACTACATCACTGCTATTTGTATAAAAAGTGTTCCTTCAATTTGGAAAGAATCCATGAAGCAGCTCTTAAGTCAAAGGTGGCACAAACATAGAATAAAAAACCCAACAACCTTCTATGTTCAAAATATGCAAAAAATGCATATTTTTTCATAAAATAAACATATCAAAATCCACCTTTGCACTACACCACTGCTATTTGTATAAAAAGTGTTCCTTCAATTTGGAAAGAATCCATGAAGCAGCTCTTAAGTGAAAGGTGGCACAAACATAGAATAAAAAACCCAACAACCTTCTATGTTCAAAATATGCAAAAAATGCATATTTTTTCATAAAATAAACACATCAAAATCCACCTTTACACTACACCACTGCTATTTGCATAAAAAGTGTTCCTTCAATTTGGAAAGAATCCATGAAGCAGCTCTTAAGTCAAAGGTGGCACAAACATAGAATAAAAAAACAACATTCTATGTTCAAAATATGCAAAAAATGCATATTTTTTCATAAAATAAACATATCAAAATCCACCTTTGCACTACACCACTGCTATTTGTAAAAGAGTGTTCCTTCATTTTGGAAAGAATCCATGAAGCAGCTCTTAAGTCAAAGGTGGCACAAACATAGAATAAAAAAAAAACCTTCTATGTTCAAAATATGCAACAAATGCATATTGTTTCATAAAATAAACATATCAAAATCCACCTTTGCACTACACCACTGCTATTTGTATAAAAAGTGTTCCTTCAATTTGGAAAGAATCCATGAAGCAGCTCTTAAGTCAAAGGTGGCACAAACATAGAATAAAAAACCCAACAACCTTCTATGTTCAAAATATGCAAAAAATGCATATTTTTTCATAAAATAAACATATCAAAATCCACCTTTGCACTACATCACTGCTATTTGTATAAAAAGTTTTCTTTCAATTTGGAAAGAATCCATGAACAGCTCTTAAGTGAAAGATGGCACAAACATAGAATAAAAAACCCAACAACCTTCTATGTTCAAAATATGCAAAAAATGCATATTGTTTCATAAAATAAACATATCAAAATCCACCTTTGCACTACACCACTGCTATTTGTATAAAAAGTGTTCCTTCAATTTGGAAAGAATCCATGAAGCAGCTCTTAAGTCAAAGGTGGCACAAACATAGAATAAAAAAACAACCCTTCTATGTTCAAAATATGAAAAAAAATGCATTTTTTTTCATAAAATAAACATATCAAAATCCACCTTTGCACTACATCACTGCTATTTGTATAAAAAGTGTTCCTTCAATTTGGAAAGAATCCATGAAGCAGCTCTTAAGTGAAAGGTGGCACAAACATAGAATAAATAAAAAAACAACCTTCTATGTTCAAAATATGCAAAAAATGCATATTTTTTCATAAAATAAACATATCAAAATCCACCTTTGCACTACACCACTGCTATTTGTAAAAGAGTGTTCCTTCATTTTGGAAAGAATCCATGAAGCAGCTCTTAAGTGAAAGGTGGCACAAACATAGAATAAAAAACCCAACAACCTTCTATGTTCAAAATATGCAAAAAATGCATATTGTTTCATAAAATAAACATATCAAAATCCACCTTTGCACTACATCACTGCTATTTGTATAAAAAGTGTTCCTTCAATTTGGAAAGAATCCATGAAGCAGCTCTTAAGTCAAAGGTGGCACAAACATAGAATAAAAAACCCAACAACCTTCTATGTTCAAAATATGCAAAAAATGCATATTTTTTCATAAAATAAACATATCAAAATCCACCTTTGCACTACACCACTGCTATTTGTATAAAAAGTGTTCCTTCAATTTGAAAAGAATCCATGAAGCAGCTCTTAAGTCAAAGGTGGCACAAACATAGAATAAAAAAAACAACAACCTTCTATGTTCAAAATATGCAAAAAATGCATATTTTTTCATAAAATAAACATATCAAAATCCACCTTTACACTACATCACTGCTATTTGCATAAAAAGTGTTCCTTCAATTTGGAAAGAATCCATGAAGCAGCTCTTAAGTCAAAGGTGGCACAAACATAGAATAAAAAAAACAACAACCTTCTATGTTCAAAATATGCAAAAAATGCATATTTTTTCATAAAATAAACATATCAAAATCCACCTTTGCACTACATCACTGCTATTTGTATAAAAAGTGTTCTTTCAATTTGGAAAGAATCCATGAACAGCTCTTAAGTCAAAGGTGGCACAAACATAGAATAAAAAACCCAACAACCTTCTATGTTCAAAATATGCAAAAAATGCATATTGTTTCATAAAACAAACATATCAAAATCCACCTTTGCACTACACCACTGCTATTTGTAAAAGAGTGTTCCTTCATTTTGGAAAGAATCCATGAAGCAGCTCTTAAGTGAAAGGTGGCACAAACATAGAATAAAAAACCCAACAACCTTCTATGTTCAAAATATGCAAAAAATGCATATTGTTTCATAAAATAAACATATCAAAATCCACCTTTGCACTACATCACTGCTATTTGTATAAAAAGTGTTCCTTCAATTTGGAAAGAATCCATGAAGCAGCTCTTAAGTGAAAGGTGGCACAAACATAGAATAAAAAACCCAACAACCTTCTATGTTCAAAATATGCAAAAAATGCATATTTTTTCATAAAATAAACATATCAAAATCCACCTTTGCACTACACCACTGCTATTTGTATAAAAAGTGTTCCTTCAATTTGAAAAGAATCCATGAAGCAGCTCTTAAGTCAAAGGTGGCACAAACATAGAATAAAAAAAACAACAACCTTCTATGTTCAAAATATGCAAAAAATGCATATTTTTTCATAAAATAAACATATCAAAATCCACCTTTACACTACATCACTGCTATTTGCATAAAAAGTGTTCCTTCAATTTGGAAAGAATCCATGAAGCAGCTCTTAAGTCAAAGGTGGCACAAACATAGAATAAAAAAAACAACAACCTTCTATGTTCAAAATATGCAAAAAATGCATATTTTTTCATAAAATAAACATATCAAAATCCACCTTTGCACTACATCACTGCTATTTGTATAAAAAGTGTTCTTTCAATTTGGAAAGAATCCATGAACAGCTCTTAAGTCAAAGGTGGCACAAACATAGAATAAAAAACCCAACAACCTTCTATGTTCAAAATATGCAAAAAATGCATATTGTTTCATAAAATAAACATATCAAAATCCACCTTTGCACTACACCACTGCTATTTGTATAAAAAGTGTTCCTTCAATTTGGAAAGAATCCATGAAGCAGCTCTTAAGTCAAAGGTGGCACAAACATAGAATAAAAAAACAACCCTTCTATGTTCAAAATATGAAAAAAAATGCATTTTTTTTCATAAAATAAACATATCAAAATCCACCTTTGCACTACATCACTGCTATTTGTATAAAAAGTGTTCCTTCAGTTTGGAAAGAATCCATGAAGCAGCTCTTAAGTGAAAGGTGGCACAAACATAGAATAAATAAAAAAACAACCTTCTATGTTCAAAATATGCAAAAAATGCATATTTTTTCATAAAATAAACATATCAAAATCCACCTTTGCACTACACCACTGCTATTTGTAAAAGAGTGTTCCTTCATTTTGGAAAGAATCCATGAAGCAGCTCTTAAGTGAAAGGTGGCACAAACATAGAATAAAAAACCCAACAACCTTCTATGTTCAAAATATGCAAAAAATGCATATTGTTTCATAAAATAAACATATCAAAATCCACCTTTGCACTACATCACTGCTATTTGTATAAAAAGTGTTCCTTCAATTTGGAAAGAATCCATGAAGCAGCTCTTAAGTGAAAGGTGGCACAAACATAGAATAAAAAACCCAACAACCTTCTATGTTCAAAATATGCAAAAAATGCATATTGTTTCATAAAATAAACATATCAAAATCCACCTTTGCACTACACCACTGCTATTTGTATAAAAAGTGTTCCTTCAATTTGGAAAGAATCCATGAAGCAGCTCTTAAGTGAAAGGTGGCACAAACATAGAATAAAAAAAACAACAACCTTCTATGTTCAAAATATGCAAAAAATGCATATTTTTTCATAAAATAAACATATCAAAATCCACCTTTGCACTACATCACTGCTATTTGTATAAAAAGTGTTCCTTCAATTTGGAAAGAATCCATGAAGCAGCTCTTAAGTCAAAGGTGGCACAAACATAGAATAAAAAAAACAACAACCTTCTATGTTCAAAATATGCAAAAAATGCATATTGTTTCATAAAATAAACATATCAAAATCCACCTTTGCAATACACCACTGCTATTTGTAAAAAAGTGTTCCTTCATTTTGGAAAGAATCCTTGAAGCAGCTCTTCAGTGAAAGGTGGCACAAACATAGAATAAAAAACCCAACAACCTTCTATGTTCAAAATATGCAAAAAAAACACATTGTTTCATAAAATAAACATATCAAAATCCACCTTTGCAATACACCACTGCTATTTTTATAAAAAGTGTTCCTTCAATTTGGAAAGAATCCATGAAGCAGCTCTTAAGTCAAAGGTGGCACAAACATAGAATAAAAAACCCAACAACCTTCTATGTTCAAAATATGCAAAAAATGCATATTGTTTCATAAAATAAACATATCAAAATCCACCTTTGCACTACATCACTGCTATTTGTATAAAAAGTGTTCCTTCAATTTGAAAAGATTCCATGAAGCAGCTCTTAAGTCAAAGGTGGCACAAACATAGAATAAAAAACCCAACAACCTTCTATGTTCAAAATATGCAAAAAATGCATATTGTTTCATAAAATAAACATATCAAAATCCACCTTTGCACTACACCACTGCTATTTGTATAAAAAGTGTTGCTTCAATTTGGAAAGAATCCATGAAGCAGCTCTTAAGTGAAAGGTGGCACAAACATAGAATAAAAAACAAAAACCTTCTATGTTCAAAATATGCAAAAATTGCATATTTTTTCATAAAATAAACATATCAAAATCCACCTTTGCACTACACCACTGCTATTTGTAAAAGAGTGTTCCTTCATTTTGGAAAGAATCCATGAAGCAGCTCTTAAGTGAAAGGTGGCACAAACATAGAATAAAAAACTCAACAACCTTCTATGTTCAAAATATGCAAAAAATGCATATTGTTTCATAAAATAAACATATCAAAATCCACCTTTGCACTACATCACTGCTATTTGTATAAAAAGTGTTCCTTCAATTTGGAAAGAATCCATGAAGCAGCTCTTAAGTGAAAGGTGGTACAAACATAGAATAAAAAACCCAACAACCTTCTATGTTCAAAATATGCAAAAAATGCATATTGTTTCATAAAATAAACATATCAAAATCAACCTTTGCACTACACCACTGCTATTTGTATAAAAAGTGTTCCTTCAATTTGGAAAGAATCCATGGAGCAGCTCTTAAGTGAAAGGTGGCACAAACATAGAATTAAAAAAGAAACCTTCTATGTTCAAAATATGAAAAAAAATGCATATTTGTTCATAAAATAAACATATCAAAATCCACCTTTGCACTACTACACTGCTAGTTGTATAAAAAGTGTTCCTTCAATTTGGAAAGAATCCATGAAACAGCTCTTCAGTGAAAGGTGGCACAAACATAGAATAAAAAAACAAAACCTTCTATGTTCAAAATATGAAAAAAAATGCATATTTTTTCATAAAATAAACATATCAAAATCCACCTTTGCACTACATCACTGCTATTTGTATAAAAAGTGTTCCTTCAATTTGGAAAGAATCCATGAAGCAGCTCTTAAGTGAAAGGTGGCACAAACATAGAATAAAAAACCCAACAACCTTCTATGTTCAAAATATGCAAAAAATGCATATTTTTTCATAAAATAAACATATCAAAATCCACCTTTGCACTACACCACTGCTATTTGTAAAAAAGTGTTCCTTCATTTTGGAAAGAATCCATGAAGCAGCTCTTAAGTGAAAGGTGGCACAAACATAGAATAAAAAACCCAACAACCTTTTATGTTCAAAATATGCAAAAAATGCATATTGTTTCATAAAATAAACATATCAAAATCCACCTTTGCACTACACCACTGCAATTTTTATAAAAAGTGTTCCTTCAATTTGGAAAGAATCCATGAAGCAGCTCTTCAGTGAAAGGTGGCACAAACATAGAATAAAAAAAGAAACCTTTTATGTTCAAAATATGCAAAAATGCATATTGTTTCATAAAATAAACATATCAAAATCCACCTTTGCACTACATCACTGCTATTTGTATAAAAAGTGTTCCTTCAATTTGGAAAGAATCCATGAAGCAGCTCTTAAGTCAAAGGTGGCACAAACATAGAATAAAAAAAACAACAACCTTCTATGTTCAAAATATGCCAAAAATGCATATTTTTTCATAAAATAAACATATCAAAATCCACCTTGCACTACATCACTGCTATTTGTATAAAAAGTATTCCTTCAATTTGGAAAGAATCCATGAAGCAGCTCTTAAGTGAAAGGTGGCACAAACATAGAATAAAAAAAACAACAACCTTCTATGTTCAAAATATGAAAAAAAATGCATATTTTTTCATAAAATAAACATATCAAAATCCACCTTTGCACTACATCACTGCTATTTGTATAAAAAGTGTTCCTTCAATTTGGAAAGAATCCATGAAGCAGCTCTTAAGTGAAAGGTGGCACAAACATAGAATAAAAAACCCAACAACCTTCTATGTTCAAAATATGCAAAAAATGCATATTGTTTCATAAAATAAACATATCAAAATCCACCTTTGCACTACACCACTGCTATTTGTATAAAAAGTGTTCCTTCAATTTGGAAAGAATCCATGAAGCAGCTCTTAAATGAAAGGTTGCACAAACATAGAATAAAAAAAACAACAAACCTTTTATGTTCAAAATATGGAAAAAATGCATATGTTTTCATAAAATAAACATATCAAAATCCACCTTTGCACTACATCACTGCTATTTGTATAAAAAGTGTTCCTTCAATTTGGAAAGAATCCATGAAGCAGCTCTTAAGTGAAAGGTGGCACAAACATAGAATAAAAAACCCAACAACCTTCTATGTTCAAAATATGCAAAAAATGCATATTTTTTCATAAAATAAACATATCAAAATCCACCTTTGCACTACACCACTGCTATTTGTAAAAAAGTGTTCCTTCAATTTGGAAAGAATCCATGAAGCAGCTCTTAAGTGAAAGGTGGCACAAACATAGAATAAAAAACCCAACAACCTTTTATGTTCAAAATATGCAAAAAATGCATATTGTTTCATAAAATAAACATATCAAAATCCACCTTTGCACTACACCACTGCAATTTTTATAAAAAGTGTTCCTTCAATTTGGAAAGAATCCATGAAGCAGCTCTTCAGTGAAAGGTGGCACAAACATAGAATAAAAAAAGAAACATTTTATGTTCAAAATATGCAAAAATGCATATTGTTTCATAAAATAAACATATCAAAATCCACCTTTGCACTACTACACTGCTAGTTTTATAAAAAGTGTTCCTTCAATTTGGAAAGAATCCATGAAGCAGCTCTTACGTGAAAGGTGACACAAACATAGAATAAAAAAAAAAACCTTCTATGTTCAAAATATGCAAAAAAATGCATATTTTTTCATAAAATAAACATATCAAAATCCACCTTTGCACTACATCACTGCTATTTGTATAAAAAGTGTTCCTTCAATTTGGAAAGAATCTATGAAGCAGCTCTTAAGTCAAAGGTGGCACAAACATAGAATAAAAAAAACAACAACCTTCTATGTTCAAAATATGCCAAAAATGCATATTTTTTCATAAAATAAACATATCAAAATCCACCTTGCACTACATCACTGCCATTTGTATAAAAAGTGTTCCTTCAATTTGGAAAGAATCCATGAAGCAGCTCTTAAGTCAAAGGTGGCACAAACATAGAATAAAAAACCCAACAACCTTCTATGTTCAAAATATGCATATGCATATTTTTTCATAAAATAAACATATCAAAATCCACCTTTGCACTAAATCACTGCTATTTGTTTAAAAAGTGTTCCTTCAATTTTGAAACAATCCATGAAGCAGCTCTTAAGTCAAAGGTGGCACAAACATAGAATAAAAAAAACAACAACCTTCTATGTTCAAAATATGCAAAAATGCATATTGTTTCATAAAATAAAAATATCAAACTCAACCTTTGCACTACATCTCTCCAATTGATATCACAAGTTAGAGGTCGCACAATGTTGAATTAAAAGAAAAAAACCATTCAAAGTCCAAAACATGTAAAAAATCATATTGTTTAAAAAAATATAGATACCATCAGCTACCTTTACACTACACCTCTTCTATTTGTATAAAAAGTGTTCCTTCAATTTGGAAAGATTCCCTTGAGTAGTTCTTAAGTTAAAGGTCGCCCAATGTTGAATTAAAAAAATAACACTCTCAGTTCAAAACATGTATAAAATCATATTGGTTCATAAAATATACATATCAAAATCAACCTTTCTAGTGCACTCACACAAAAAATGTGTTTGAAGGACGGACAGAGGGAAATCCTTGGTATGGCATTATCAACCCGCCCTTTTAGATTGGGGTTTTATTAAATAAGAAACATCTAATTTTATATTAATAAAGATGTTTGTACATATTATTGCACGACACATCACACATTAACACTTAATCACATCACATATCGCAAAAAATCATTACATAACACAGATCAAAGCCTACATGCCACATATGGCACATGGCACATCACAAATATACAATAAATCATATATCGCAAAAAAAATTACATGACACAGATCACAAGATGCATGACACATATAGCACATGGCACATCATTAATGTATAATTAATCACATATCACATATCACGAAAAAAACATTTCATGACACATATGGCACATGGCACATCACACATCACACATCACACATATGCACTTAATCACTTCGCATATACAAAAAATAAAAATAACATGACACAGATCACAGGATACATGACACATATGACACATGGTACATCATGCACATATACAAATAATCACATCACATATCACAACAAAACATTACATGACACAGATCACTGGACACATGACACATTTGGTACATGGCACATCAAACATCAAACATTAAAATCACACACATAAAATTAATCGCATTGCATATATATAAAAAACATTCTATGACACATTTCACAGGATACATGACACATCCCAGAAAGAAGTCAGACGATGTGCCGTCGGTCAAAACAACGTTGGCCCAACGCTAGATTACGCCTTTTTATTCACCAATACCTCGCAGGCAGCTTGAAATGTTTGTACCAATCTTATTAAAATATCAGGTAACAAGCAGTAAATTCTGCATGCTGAATTCACTCTGAATTCTATCCGTGAAAGAGCATGTCAGTGTCTGGCAGGGTACCTCGGCATACATAGTTTCAAATACGGCCAAGACAAATTTCAAAATGTTTTTGATTGCGTGCACTATTTCGTGATATAATATTTACCTTCCCAAAAAAAATTCAAGAGTATGTGCAAATTGTTCACAAGTGTTTCAACACTATCAAAAGATATATGATTTTCCCACGAGTTTGCAAATTCAAAAAACATCAGACAATAAGCTCAGCACATATTGAAACATTTAATTTTTCTTGGCCTAACCCCACACAATCCCACAAATGGGAAGTTGGCATGGACAGAAATATCATGATGCTCTTGGATCATACATAGGCAGAAAAACTTAAAGCACCGAAATGAACAAGGGTAACATCGACTCCTATCTGTATAGACACTACTCCAATTTGGAAAATAATCCATGTATTTGTTTTCAAGTTATAGGTCACACAAATGTTGAAGAAAAAAATTCCATGTTCAAAACGTGAAACAAATAATATTTGTTCCGAAAATATACATTTCAAAATCAACATTTGCACTGCACCTTTTCTATTAGTAGAGGAAGTGTTTCTCACATTTCAAAAGAATCCATGAAGCAGCTCTTAAGTGAAAGGTAGCACAAACATAGAATTTAAAAAAACACAACCTTCTATGTTCAAAATATGCAAAAAAAATCATATTGTTTCATAAAATAAACATATCAAACTCAACCTTTGCGCTACATCTATCCTATTTGTATAAAAAGTGTTCCTTCAATTTGGAAAGATTCCCTGGAGTAGTTCTTAAGTTAAAGGTCCCCAATGTTGAATTAAAAAAATAACACTCTCAGTTCAAAACATGTAAAAAATCATATTGTTTCATAAAATATATATATCAAAATCCACCTTTGCACTACACCACTGCTATTTGTATAAAAAGTGTTCCTTCAATTTGGAAAGAATCCATGAAGCAGCTCTTAAGTCAAAGGTGGCACAAACATAGAATAAAAAAACTCAAAACCTTCCATGTTCAAAATATGCAAAAAATGCATATTGTTTCATAAAATAAACATATCAAACTCAACCTTTGCACTACATCTCTCCAATTGATATCTCAAGTTAGAGGTCGCACAATGTTGAATTAAAAGAAAAAAACATCAAAGTTCAAAACATGTAAAAAATCATGTTGTTTCATAAAATATACATATCAAAATCCACCTTTGCACTACACCACTGCTATTTGTATAAAAAGTGTCCCTTCAATTTGGAAAGAATCCATGGAGTAGTTCTTAAGTTAAAGGCCGCACAATGTTGAATTAGAAAAAAAAATTCTCTGTTCAAAGCATGTATAAAATCATATTGTTTCATAAAATATACATATCATACATACCCATCAGACAATAAGCCCGGCAAAAATTGAAACATTTAATTTTCCTTGGCCTTGGCCCTACTCCATACGTTCAGCATTGAGACCAACACTGAGACAGGCAAAATAGTCCATGAATCGGATGTCCTATGATCCGTTGCCTTGATCCATTAGAAACTATAATGACAGCAACAAAATGGCAATAGAATTCTGGTTTAGGTGTCCTTTATTTATTTGTTAAATGACAAGTCAGAACTTGGGCTGAGTGGTTGAGGAGCCTTTTCAGTCTTCAAATGAAGCATCAGACAAACTGATCACAGGGATGATCTTCAACCTTATCCATGGTCACTCCTTTTGCCATGGTAACTCAGTAAAACAATGAGACAAATATAATAATATTATAAAGTAAGGGACATATTTTTGACATAAAAATAGTTGCCTTCCCCCAAATAAAAATTAATGTCTGAAAAAAGTCTCAGCAGTGCTACCTCCACCCGTCCAAGTCATTAAACTGTTCAAAACAGCTAAAACTGGGAAGGTGGCATGGACAGTAATACCATGAGGCTCATACATTAGGAGAAAAGCTTGTAACACTAAAATGAACAAGGGTAACCTCGACCCATTCAGTTTTCAAAGTTCAAAACATTCTATGTTCAAAACATGTACAAAATCATATTGTTTCATAAAATATACATATCAAAATCAACCTTTGCAGTGCACCTCTCCTATTTGTATAGAAACTGTTCCTCAAATTTGGAAAGAATCCTTGTAGCAGTTCTCCGGTTAAAGGTAGAACAATTTTGAATTAAAAACACATTCTAAGTTCAAAACATGTACAAATCATATTGTTTCATAAAATAAACATATCAAAATCAACCTTTGCACTGCATCTCTCCAATCAATATCTCAAGTTAAAGGTCGCATAATGTTGAATTAAAACAACAAAAATATTCTCACTTCAAAACATGTAAAAAATCATATTGTTTCATAAAATACACATATTAAAAGCAACATTTGCACTGCATCTCTCCAATTAATATAAAAAAGTGTTCCTTAAATTTGAAGAGAACCCATGTAGCAGTTCACACGTTAAAGGTCGCACAATGTTGAATTAAAAAAAAACATTCAAAACTTTTTTATTAGAATAGAATGTATTTCTTACACTTGGAAAGAATCCATGTTGCAGCTCTCAATTAAAAGGTAGCACAAACATGGAATAAAAAAAATAACATTCTTGTTTTAAAATGTGAAAAGGAAACCTACAGGCGATATATCTCCTTTTTACTATCCCATCACTCCACGAAATCCAGTTGAAATGTAGTGATTTTGTACCCATAATTTCTGTTGATTGTATACCCAGAATAAGTTTGCATTAGTTTCAATGATATACGTTAATATTAGTATTATACTTGTTAATTTACAATCATTTTCCTATCAAAACATTACAATCAACTAAGCTATAATCAATTTAACTGTCCTATCAGAACCAAACACCCAGTTTTAGTTTTGCCAATAGATTGCCCTCACTCAAGGATCACAGTCAGTCATAATCATAGAGTCATATCATGAAATTGATGATATGTTTTTTTACATGTTCTTCTCTCATTTACTACTGTTTGCAATATACACGTAAAAAGAAATATAATTACATAGATCGATTGTTATATATTAATGGGTACAAAATCACGAAACATTTTGGGCAGAAAACATCACGTGTATCTTGTTTCATCCGTTCTGAGAGAGGCTGTGGGATAGCATAGTGGTTGAAGCGATCGCTCGTCACGCCGAAGACCCGAGGTAGATTCCCGACATGGGTACAATGTGTGGAGCCAATGTCTGGTGTTCTCCACCGTGATATTTAATATTGAATAAAGCGGCGTAAAACCATACTCACTAACCCACCCATCCGTTCTGAGAACGGGAGATTCTCAGACAAAGTTTGTAAAGACATTCTAAGTTGTCCTTCTTGCAATGATAGACCAATAACACCATTGTTTGGCTACAATTATGTCACATCAATATGTTATATATATCTCCCCGCCGCCCTGTTTCAGAAAATAATTCGAAAATCATCGAGAGTAGAATCTATGACTATTTCCGATTTCGGCTTCAAAACTTAGATTCCATAAGTACGATGCTGTATGTGCATCCGATTTCAGCAAGGAGTCATAAAATTGCAAAGAGTTTGATAATTTTACATAATCTGCATTATGTTGCTATTAAACCGTTTTGTTACTATGTAAATAAGTTCAGAGTATAAATAAACTCATTAAAGTTTTGATACTTAGAAAGCTACAGGCACAAAAGTTTCAAGAGGATAACTCGAGGCATTGAATATATTTAGTGGCACTTCTCTGGCACGAAGACACCCTGGAGGCATAAGAATTCTAAGAGGACATTTAGAAGCATTGATTGCCAAGAGTATACCGAGTGACACTTCTCTGCCACGAAGACACCGTACAAGAGGCATTTCAAGGCAATGATTGCAAAGAATATGTTCAATGACACTTAACTGTCACGAAGACACACTGGAGGCAGAAGATTTCTGAGTGGACATTTCGTGGCAATGATTACTAAGAATATATTCAATGACACTTCACTATCACGAAGACACCCTGGAAGCAGAAACGTTTCAAGAGGACATGTCGAGGCGTTGATTGCTTAGAAGAAATTCAGTGGTAATTCACTTTCACGAAGACAAACTGAAGGCAGAAGTGTGCTAAGAGGACATTTCCAGGCACTGATTGCTGAAAAGATATTCAGTGACACTTCACTGTCACGAAGACACCCTGGAGGCAGAAGCGTTCCATTAATACTGTCACGAAGACACCCTGGATACAGAAGAATTCCATGAGGATATCTCGGGACATTGATTGCTAAGAATATATTCAGTGGTAATTCACTTTCACGAAGACAACCTGAAGGTAGAAGTGTGCTAAGAGGACATTACGAGCCATTGATTGCTGAAAAGATATTCAGTGGCACTTCACTGTCACGAAGATACCCTGGAGGCAGGACAGGCCCAATAACTCAACTATGAGTTATGATTGCCAAGAAGATTTTCAGTGAAAATTCACTTTCACGACGATGTCCTGCAGCTCATGAAGCAATTATTTCTAGGAGATATTCGGTGACAATTCACTGTCAAGAAGACATCCTGAACTCTTCAACCAATGATTGCCAAGAGATATTCAGTGGCACTTCACTGTCACGACGACACGATTGAGGCTGAAAGGTGCCTTGATTTCTTCTGGAAACATTGATGTCCAAGAGGATAGTCTGTAACAAATCACAGAAGAGACACAGACGAGTTGCAAGGAGACGTCTGGGGGCAATGTTTGCCAAGAAGCTGTTCAGTGGCAATTGACTGTCACGAAGAAACACTGGAAGCATTAGATTGCCAACAAGACTTCTGGAGGCAGCAAATGACCAAGAAGACCTCTATAGGAATATGTCTGCCAATAAGACATCCTTGAGGCAAAAGGCATCACAAGGAGACTCTCCGTGACCAGGTGGTTTTTTCACCTCCCATGGTCACTGGTACCCAAATAAGACCTCTGGAGACCTCGATCTAAGGGTCGGGTATGCTTCTGAGGCACGTTAGGTTCAGAGACTTAACACTGCACTAACCTGCACTAACCCGCACTAACAACCTGCACGTAGGCGCATCACTTTATAGAAAGACACTTCCAAATTCTTTAGATTTAGGTTCAAAATCGGGGATTGTTTGGTTGTCAGAGGCAGTGTCAGCCTCTTTGTATCCGCCTGAAGCATGCCTGACCACTGGATAACGACGGTCACACACTGGAGGCAAAAGGGGGTCAAGAAGATTTATGAATGCAGTGATGCTGCTAAAGACATTCAAAGGAAATTGACTGTCACGAAGGCACTATTGAGGTAGAAGTGCACATTTCGAGGCATTGATTGCCAAGAATTATTATTAAGTGGCACTTCTCTGGCACGAAGACACCCTGGAGGGAAAACAGTGGCATGTAGCATCTTGAGGCAATAAATGCCAAAAAGATTTTCAGTGACACATCACAGTCACGAAGACTCCCTTGAGGCAGAAGAATTCCATGAGGACATTTCGAGGCAATGATTGCCAAAAATATATTCAGTGGCATTTCTCTGTCACGAAGACTCCCTTGAGGCAAAAGAGTTCCAAGAGGACATTTCGAGGCATTCATTGCTAAGAATATATTCAATGACATTTCCCTGTCACGAAGACACCCTTGGGTGAAAGATTTCAAGACGACATTTCGAGGTATTGATTGCCAAGAATATTTCTAGTGACATTTCACTGTCACGAAGACACCCTGGAGGCGGAAAAAATGAAAGTGCACATTTCAAGTCATTCATTGAGAGGACTGTATTTAGTGGCACTTCACAGTCACGAAGACACCCTGGAGGCAGAAGATTTGTGCCGTCGGTCAAAACAACGTTGGCCCAACATTAGATTACGCCTCTTTATATTACTCAATACATCCCAGGCAGCTTGAAATGTTGAAAGGTAGCACAAACATAGAATTTAAAAAAACCAAAACATTCTATGTTCAAAATATGGAAAAAATTCATATTGTTTCATAAAATAAACATATCAAACTCAACCTTTGCACTACATCTCTCCAATTGATATCTCAAGTTACAGGTCGCACAATGTTGAATTAAAAGAAAAAAAACATTCAAAGTTCAAAACATGTAAAAAATCATATTGTTTAAAAAAATATATATACCATCAGCCACCTTTGCACTACACCTCTCCTATTTGTATAAAAGTGTTCCTTCAATTTGGAAAGATTCCCTGGAATAGTTCTTAAGTTAAAGGTCGCCAATGTTGAATTAAGAAAATAACACTCTCAGTTCAAAACATGTAAAACAATCATATTTTTTCATAAAATAAACATATCAAAATCCACCTTTGCACTACACCACTGCTATTTGTATAAAAAGTGTTCCTTCAATTTGGAAAGAATCCATGAAGCAGCTCTTAAGTCAAAGGTGGCACAAACATAGAATAAAAAAACAACCCATGTTCAAAATATGCAAAAAATGCATATTTTTTCATAAAATATACATATCAAAATCCACCTTTACACTACATCACTGCAATTTGTATAAAAAGTGTTCCTTCAATTTGGAAAGAATCCATGAAGCAGCTCTTAAGTGAAAGGTGGCACAAACATAGAATAAAAAACCCAACAACCTTCTATGTTCAAAATATGCAAAAAAAGCATATTGTTTCATAAAATAAACATATCAAAATCCACCTTTGCACTACACCACTGCTATTTTTATAAAAAGTGTTCTTTCAATTTGGAAAGAATCCATGAAGCAGCTCTTCAGTGAAAGGTGGCACAAACATAGAATAAAAAAAAAACATTCTATGTTCAAAATATGCAAAAAATGCATATTGTTTCATAAAATAAACATATCAAAATCCACCTTTGCACTACATCACTGCTATTTGTATAAAAAGTGTTCCTTCAATTTGGAAAGAATCCATGAAGCAGCTCTTAAGTCAAAGGTGGCACAAACATAGAATAAAAAACCCAGCAACCTTCTATGTTCAAAATATGCAAAAAATGCATATTTTTTCATAAAATAAACATATCAAAATCCACCTTTGCACTACATCACTGCTATTTGTATAAAAAGTGTTCCTTCAGTTTGGAAAGAATCCATGAAGCAGCTCTTAAGTGAAAGGTGGCACAAACATAGAATAAATAAAACAACAACCTTCTATGTTCAAAATATGCAAAAAATGCATATTTTTTCATAAAATAAACATATCAAAATCCACCTTTGCACTACATCACTGCTATTTGTATAAAAAGTGTTCCTTCAGTTTGGAAAGAATCCATGAAGCAGCTCTTAAGTGAAAGGTGGCACAAACATAGAATAAATAAAACAACAACCTTCTATGTTCAAAATATGCAAAAATGCATATTTTTTCATAAAATAAACATATCAAAATCCACCTTTGCACTACATCTCTCCAATTGATATCACAAGTTAGAGGTCGCACAATGTTGAATTAAAAGAAAAAAACCATTCAAAGTCCAAAACATGTAAAAAATCATATTGTTTAAAAAAATATACATACCATCAGCCACCTTTACACTACACCTCTTCTATTTGTATAAAAAGTGTTCCTTCAATTTGGAAAGATTCCCTTGAGTAGTTCTTAAGTTAAAGGTCGCCCAATGTTGAATTAAAAAAATAACACTCTCAGTTCAAAACATGTATAAAATCATATTGGTTCATAAAATATACATATCAAAATCAACCTTTCTAGTGCACTCACACAAAAAATGTGTTTGAAGGACGGACAGAGGGAAATCCTTGGTATGGCTTTATCAACCCGCCCTTTTAGATTGGGGTTTTATTAAATAAGAAACATCTAATTTTATATTAATAAAGATGTTTGTACATATTATTGCACGACACATCACACATTAACACTTAATCACATCACATATCGCAAAAAATCATTACATAACACAGATCAAAGCCTACATGCCACATATGGCACTTGGCACATCACAAATATACAATAAATCATATATCGCAAAAAAAATTACATGACACAGATCACAAGACGCATGACACATATAGCACATGGCACATCATAAATGTATAATTAATCACATATCACGAAAAAAACATTTCATGACACATATGGCACATGGCACATCACACATCACACATCACACATATGCACTTAATCACTTCGCATATACAAAAAATAAAAATAACATGACACAGATCACAGGATACATGACACATATGACACATGGTACATCATGCACATATACAAATAATCACATCACATATCACAACAAAACATTACATGACACAGATCACTGGACACATGACACATTTGGTTCATGGCACATCAAACATCAAACATTAAACATCACACACATAAAATTAATCGCATTGCATATATATAAAAAACATTCTATGACACATTTCACAGGATACATGACACATCCCAGAAAGAAGTCAGACGATGTGCCGTCGGTCAAAACAACGTTGGCCCAACGCTAGATTACGCCTTTTTATTCACCAATACCTCGCAGGCAGCTTGAAATGTTTGTACCAATCTTATTAAAATATCAGGTAACAAGCAGTAAATTCTGCATGCTGAATTCACTCTGAATTCTATCCGTGAAAGAGCATGTCAGTGTCTGGCAGGGTACCTCGGCATACATAGTTTCAAATACGGCCAAGACAAAATTCAAAATGTTTTTGATTGCGTGCACTATTTCGTGATATAATATTTACCTTCCCAAAAAAAATTCAAGACTATGTGCAAATTGTTCACAAGTGTTTCAACACTATCAAAAGATATATGCTTTTCCCACGAGTTTGCAAATTCAAAAAACATCAGACAATAAGCTCAGCACATATTGAAACATTTAATTTTTCTTGGCCTAACCCCACACAATCCCACAAATGGGAAGTTGGCATGGACAGAAATATCATGATGCTCTTGGATCATACATAGGCAGAAAAACTTAAAGCACCGAAATGAACAAGGGTAACATCGACTCCTATCTGTATAGACACTACTCCAATTTGGAAAATAATCCATGTATTTGTTTTCAAGTTATAGGTCACACAAATGTTGAAGAAAAAAAATCCATGTTCAAAACGTGAAACAAATAATATTTGTTCCGAAAATATACATTTCAAAATCAACATTTGCACTGCACCTTTTCTATTAGTAGAGGAAGTGTTTCTCACATTTCAAAAGAATCCATGAAGCAGCTCTTAAGTGAAAGGTAGCACAAACATAGAATTTAAAAAAACACAACCTTCTATGTTCAAAATATGCAAAAAAAATCATATTGTTTCATAAAATAAACATATCAAACTCAACCTTTGCACTACATCTATCCTATTTGTATAAAAAGTGTTCCTTCAATTTGGAAAGATTCCCTGGAGTAGTTCTTAAGTTAAAGGTCCCCAATGTTGAATTAAAAAAATAACACTCTCAGTTCAAAACATGTAAAAAATCATATTGTTTCATAAAATATATATATCAAAATCCACCTTTGCACTACACCACTGCTATTTGTATAAAAAGTGTTCCTTCAATTTGGAAAGAATCCATGAAGCAGCTCTTAAGTCAAAGGTGGCACAAACATAGAATAAAAAAACTCAAAACCTTCCATGTTCAAAATATGCAAAAAATGCATATTGTTTCATAAAATAAACATATCAAACTCAACCTTTGCGCTACATCTCTCCAATTGATATCTCAAGTTAGAGGTCGCACAATGTTGAATTAAAAGAAAAAAACATCAAAGTTCAAAACGTGTAAAAAATCATGTTGTTTCATAAAATATACATATCAAAATCCACCTTTGCACTACACCACTGCTATTTGTATAAAAAGTGTCCCTTCAATTTGGAAAGAATCCATGGAGTAGTTCTTAAGTTAAAGGCCGCACAATGTTGAATTAGAAAAAAAAATTCTCTGTTCAAAGCATGTATAAAATCATATTGTTTCATAAAATATACATATCATACATACCCATCAGACAATAAGCCCGGCAAAAATTGAAACATTTAATTTTCCTTGGCCTTGGCCTTACTCCATACGTTCAGCATTGAGACCAACACTGAGACAGGCAAAATAGTCCATGAATCGGATGTCCTATGATCCGTTGCCTTGATCCATTAGAAACTATAATGACAGCAACAAAATGACAATAGAATTCTGGTTTAGGTGTCCTTTATTTATTTGTTAAATGACAAGTCAGAACTTGGGCTGAGTGGTTGAGGAGCCTTTTCAGTCTTCAAATGAAGCATCAGACAAACTGATCACAGGGATGATCTTCAACCTTATCCATGGTCACTCCTTTTGCCATGGTAACTCAGTAAAACAATGAGACAAATATAATAATATTATAAAGTAAGGGACATATTTTTGACATAAAAATAGTTGCCTTCCCCCAAATAAAAATTAATGTCTGAAAAAAGTCTCAGCAGTGCTACCTCCACCCGTCCAAGTCATTAAACTGTTCAAAACAGCTAAAACTGGGAAGGTGGCATGGACAGTAATACCATGAGGCTCATACATTAGGAGAAAAGCTTGTAACACTAAAATGAACAAGGGTAACCTCGACCCATTCAGTTTTCAAAGTTCAAAACATTCTATGTTCAAAACATGTACAAAATCATATTGTTTCATAAAATATACATATCAAAATCAACCTTTGCAGTGCACCTCTCCTATTTGTATAGAAACTGTTCCTCAAATTTGGAAAGAATCCTTGTAGCAGTTCTCCGGTTAAAGGTAGAACAATTTTGAATTAAAAACACATTCTAAGTTCAAAACATGTACAAATCATATTGTTTCATAAAATAAACATATCAAAATCAACCTTTGCACTGCATCTCTCCAATCAATATCTCAAGTTAAAGGTCGCATAATGTTGAATTAAAACAACAAAAATATTCTCACTTCAAAACATGTAAAAAATCATATTGTTTCATAAAATACACATATTAAAAGCAACATTTGCACTGCGTCTCTCCAATTAATATAAAAAAGTGTTCCTTAAATTTGAAGAGAACCCATGTAGCAGTTCACACGTTAAAGGTCGCACAATGTTGAATTAAAAAAAAACATTCAAAACTTTTTTATTAGAATAGAATGTATTTCTTACACTTGGAAAGAATCCATGTTGCAGCTCTCAATTAAAAGGTAGCACAAACATGGAATAAAAAAAATAACATTCTTGTTTTAAAATGTGAAAAGGAAACCTACAGGCGATATATCTCCTTTTTACTATCCCATCACTCCACGAAATCCAGTTGAAATGTAGTGACTTTGTACCCATAATTTCTGTTGATTGTATACCCAGAATAAGTTTGCATTAGTTTCAATGATATACGTTAATATTAGTATTATACTTGTTAATTTACAATCATTTTCCTATCAAAACATTACAATCAACTAAGCTATAATCAATTTAACTGTCCTATCAGAACCAAACACCCAGTTTTAGTTTTGCCAATTTGATTGCCCTCACTCAAGGATCACAGTCAGTCATAATCATAGAGTCATATCATGAAATTGATGATATGTTTTTTTACATGTTCTTCTCTCATTTACTACTGTTTGCAATATACACGTAAAAAGAAATATAATTACATAGATCGATTGTTATATATTAATGGGTACAAAATCACGAAACATTTTGGGCAGAAAACATCACGTGTATCTTGTTTCATCCGTTCTGAGAGAGGCTGTGGGATAGCATAGTGGTTGAAGCGTTCGCTCGTCACGCCGAAGACCCGGGGTAGATTCCCGACATGGGTACAATGTGTGGAGCCAATGTCTGGTGTTCTCCACCGTGATATTTAATATTGAATAAAGCGGCGTAAAACCATACTCACTAACCCACCCATCCGTTCTGAGAACGGGAGATTCTCAGACAAAGTTTGTAAAGACATTCTAAGTTGTCCTTCTTGCAATGATAGACCAATAACACCATTGTTTGGCTACAATTATGTCACATCAATATGTTATATATATCTCCCCGCCGCCCTGTTTCAGAAAATAATTCGAAAATCATCGAGAGTAGAATCTATGACTATTTCCGATTTCGGCTTCAAAACTTAGATTCCATAAGTACGATGCTGTATGTGCATCCGATTTCAGCAAGGAGTCATAAAATTGCAAAGAGTTTGATAATTTTACATAATCTGCATTATGTTGCTATTAAACCGTTTTGTTACTATGTAAATAAGTTCAGAGTATAAATGAACTCATTAAAGTTTTGATACTTAGAAAGCTACAGGCACAAAAGTTTCAAGAGGATAACTCGAGGCATTGAATATATTTAGTGGCACTTCTCTGGCACGAAGACACCCTGGAGGCATAAGAATTCTAAGAGGACATTTAGAAGCATTGATTGCCAAGAGTATACCGAGTGACACTTCTCTGCCACGAAGACACCGTACAAGAGGCATTTCAAGGCAATGATTGCAAAGAATATGTTCAATGACACTTAACTGTCACGAAGACACACTGGAGGCAGAAGATTTCTGAGTGGACATTTCGTGGCAATGATTACTAAGAATATATTCAATGACACTTCACTATCACGAAGACACCCTGGAAGCAGAAACGTTTCAAGAGGACATGTCGAGGCGTTGATTGCTTAGAAGAAATTCAGTGGTAATTCACTTTCACGAAGACAAACTGAAGGCAGAAGTGTGCTAAGAGGACATTTCCAGGCACTGATTGCTGAAAAGATATTCAGTGACACTTCACTGTCACGAAGACACCCTGGAGGCAGAAGCGTTCCATTAATACTGTCACGAAGACACCCTGGATACAGAAGAATTCCATGAGGATATCTCGGGACATTGATTGCTAAGAATATATTCAGTGGTAATTCACTTTCACGAAGACAACCTGAAGGTAGAAGTGTGCTAAGAGGACATTACGAGCCATTGATTGCTGAAAAGATATTCAGTGGCACTTCACTGTCACGAAGATACCCTGGAGGCAGGACAGGCCCAATAACTCAACTATGAGTTATGATTGCCAAGAAGATTTTCAGTGAAAATTCACTTTCACGACGATGTCCTGCAGCTCATGAAGCAATTATTTCTAGGAGATATTCGGTGACAATTCACTGTCAAGAAGACATCCTGAACTCTTCAACCCATGATTGCCAAGAGATATTCAGTGGCACTTCACTGTCACGACGACACGATTGAGGCTGAAAGGTGCCTTGATTTCTTCTGGAAACATTGATGTCCAAGAGGATAGTCTGTAACAAATCACAGAAGAGACACAGACGAGTTGCTAGGAGACGTTTGGGGGCAATGTTTGCCAAGAAGCTGTTCAGTGGCAATTGACTGTCACGAAGAAACACTGGAAGCATTAGATTGCCAACAAGACTTCTGGAGGCAGCAAATGACCAAGAAGACCTCTATAGGAATATGTCTGCCAATAAGACATCCTTGAGGCAAAAGGCATCACAAGGAGACTCTCCGTGACCAGGTGGTTTTTTCACCTCCCATGGTCACTGGTACCCAAATAAGACCTCTGGAGACCTCGATCTAAGGGTCGGGTATGCTTCTGAGGCACGTTAGGTTCAGAGACTTAACACTGCACTAACCTGCACTAACCCGCACTAACAACCTGCACGTAGGCGCATCACTTTATAGAAAGACACTTCCAAATTCTTTAGATTTAGGTTCAAAATCGGGGATTGTTTGGTTGTCAGAGGCAGTGTCAGCCTCTTTGTATCCGCCTGAAGCATGCCTGACCACTGGATAACGACGGTCACACACTGGAGGCAAAAGGGGGTCAAGAAGATTTATGAATGCAGTGATGCTGCTAAAGACATTCAAAGGAAATTGACTGTCACGAAGGCACTATTGAGGTAGAAGTGCACATTTCGAGGCATTGATTGCCAAGAATTATTATTAAGTGGCACTTCTCTGGCACGAAGACACCCTGGAGGGAAAACAGTGGCATGTAGCATCTTGAGGCAATAAATGCCAAAAAGATTTTCAGTGACACATCACAGTCACGAAGACTCCCTTGAGGCAAAAGAGTTCCAAGAGGACATTTCGAGGCATTCATTGCTAAGAATATATTCAATGACATTTCCCTGTCACGAAGACACCCTTGGGTGAAAGATTTCAAGACGACATTTCGAGGTATTGATTGCCAAGAATATTTCTAGTGACATTTCACAGTCACGAAGACACCCTGGAGGCAGAAGATTTGTGCCGTCGGTCAAAACAACGTTGGCCCAACATTAGATTACGCCTCTTTATATTACTCAATACATCCCAGGCAGCTTGAAATGTTGAAAGGTAGCACAAACATAGAATAAAAAACCCAACAACCTTCTATGTTCAAAATATGCAAAAAATGCATATTGTTTCATAAAATAAACATATCAAAATCCACCTTTGCACTACACCACTGCTATTTGTATAAAAAGTGTTCCTTCAATTTGGAAAGAATCCATGAAGCAGCTCTTAAGTCAAAGGTGGCACAAACATAGAATAAAAAAACCAACAACCTTCTATGTTCAAAATATGCAAAAAATGCATATTTTTTCATAAAATAAACATATCAAAATCCACCTTTGCACTACTACACTGCTAGTTGTATAAAAAGTGTTCCTTCAGTTTGGAAAGAATCCATGAAGCAGCTCTTAAGTGAAAGGTGGCACAAACATAGAATAAAAAACCCAACAACCTTCTATGTTCAAAATATGCAAAAAATGCATATTGTTTCATAAAATAAACATATCAAAATCCACCTTTGCACTACACCACTGCTATTTGTATAAAAAGTGTTCCTTCAATTTGGAAAGAATCCATGAAGCAGCTCTTAAGTGAAAGGTGGCACAAACATAGAATAAAAAAAACAACCTTCTATGTTCAAAATATGCAACAAATGCATATTGTTTCATAAAATAAACATATCAAAATCCACCTTTGCACTACACCACTGCTATTTGTATAAAAAGTGTTCCTTCAATTTGGAAAGAATCCATGAAGCAGCTCTTAAGTGAAAGGTGGCACAAACATAGAATAAAAAACCCAACAACCTTCTATGTTCAAAATATGCAAAAAATGCATATTGTTTCATAAAATAAACATATCAAAATCCACCTTTGCACTACACCACTGCTATTTGTATAAAAAGTGTTCCTTCAATTTGGAAAGAATCCATGAAGCAGCTCTTAAGTCAAAGGTGGCACAAACATAGAAAAAAACAAAAAACCTTCTATGTTCAAAATATGAAAAAAAATGCATATTTTTTCATAAAATAAACATATCAAAGTCCACCTTTGCACTACATCACTGCTATTTGTATAAAAAGTGTTCCTTCAATTTGGAAAGAATCCATGAAGCAGCTCTTAAGTCAAAGGTGGCACAAACATAGAATAAAAAAACCAACAACCTTCTATGTTCAAAATATGCAAAAAATGCATATTTTTTCATAAAATAAACATATCAAAATCCACCTTTGCACTACACCACTGCTATTTGTATAAAAAGTGTTCCTTCAATTTGGAAAGAATCCATGAAGCAGCTCTTAAGTGAAAGGTGGCACAAACATAGAATAAAAAAAAAACATTCTATGTTCAAAATATGCAACAAATGCATATTGTTTCATAAAATAAACATATCAAAATCCACCTTTGCACTACACCACTGCTATTTGTATAAAAAGTGTTCCTTCAATTTGGAAAGAATCCATGAAGCAGCTCTTAAGTCAAAGAAGGCACAAACATAGAATAAAAAACCCAACAACCTTCTATGTTCAAAATATGCAAAAAATGCATATTGTTTCATAAAATAAACATATCAAAATCCACCTTTGCACTACACCACTGCTATTTGTATAAAAAGTGTTCCTTCAATTTGGAAAGAATCCATGAAGCAGCTCTTAAGTCAAAGGTGGCACAAACATAGAAAAAAAAAAAAAACCTTCTATGTTCAAAATATGAAAAAAAATGCATATTTTTTCATAAAATAAACATATCAAAATCCACCTTTGCACTACTACACTGCTAGTTGTATAAAAAGTGTTCCTTCAATTTGGAAAGAATCCATGAAGCAGCTCTTAAGTGAAAGGTGGCACAAACATAGAATAAAAAACCCAACAACCTTCTATGTTCAAAATATGCAAAAAATGCATATTGTTTCATAAAATAAACATATCAAAATCCACCTTTGCACTACACCACTGCTATTTGTATAAAAAGTGTTCCTTCAATTTTAAAGAATCCATGAAGCAGCTCTTAAGTGAAAGGTGGCACAAACATAGAATAAAAAAAACAACCTTCTATGTTCAAAATATGCAACAAATGCATATTGTTTCATAAAATAAACATATCAAAATCCACCTTTGCACTACACCACTGCTATTTGTATAAAAAGTGTTCCTTCAATTTGGAAAGAATCCATGAAGCAGCTCTTAAGTGAAAGGTGGCACAAACATAGAATAAAAAACCCAACAACCTTCTATGTTCAAAATATGCAAAAAATGCATATTGTTTCATAAAATAAACATATCAAAATCCACCTTTGCACTACACCACTGCTATTTGTATAAAAAGTGTTCCTTCAATTTGGAAAGAATCCATGAAGCAGCTCTTAAGTCAAAGGTGGCACAAACATAGAAAAAAACAAAAAACCTTCTATGTTCAAAATATGAAAAAAAATGCATATTTTTTCATAAAATAAACATATCAAAGTCCACCTTTGCACTACATCACTGCTATT
Source organism: Haliotis cracherodii (assembly GCF_022045235.1). Classification (NCBI taxonomy): domain Eukaryota; kingdom Metazoa; phylum Mollusca; class Gastropoda; order Lepetellida; family Haliotidae; genus Haliotis; species Haliotis cracherodii. Next base: position 827,120 of record NW_027266277.1, read on the forward strand.
TGTATAAAAAGTGTTCCTTCAATTTGGAAAGAATCCATGAAGCAGCTCTTAAGTCAAAGGTGGCACAAACATAGAATAAAAAAACCAACAACCTTCTATGTTCAAAATATGCAAAAAATGCATATTTTTTCATAAAATAAACATATCAAAATCCACCTTTGCACTACACCACTGCTATTTGTATAAAAAGTGTTCCTTCAATTTGGAAAGAATCCATGAAGCAGCTCTTAAGTGAAAGGTGGCACAAACATAGAATAAAAAAAAAACATTCTATGTTCAAAATATGCAACAAATGCATATTGTTTCATAAAATAAACATATCAAAATCCACCTTTGCACTACACCACTGCTATTTGTATAAAAAGTGTTCCTTCAATTTGGAAAGAATCCATGAAGCAGCTCTTAAGTCAAAGAAGGCACAAACATAGAATAAAAAACCCAACAACCTTCTATGTTCAAAATATGCAAAAAATGCATATTGTTTCATAAAATAAACATATCAAAATCCACCTTTGCACTACACCACTGCTATTTGTATAAAAAGTGTTCCTTCAATTTGGAAAGAATCCATGAAGCAGCTCTTCAGTGAAAGGTGGCACAAACATAGAAAAAAAAAAAAAACCTTCTATGTTCAAAATATGAAAAAAAATGCATATTTTTTCATAAAATAAACATATCAAAATCCACCTTTGCACTACATCACTGCTATTTGTATAAAAAGTGTTCCTTCAATTTGGAAAGAATCCATGAAGCAGCTCTTAAGTCAAAGGTGGCACAAACATAGAATAAAAAACCCAACAACCTTCTATGTTCAAAATATGCAAAAAATGCATATTTTTTCATAAAATAAACATATCAAAATCCACCTTTGCACTACACCACTGCTATTTGTATAAAAAGTGTTCCTTCAATTTGGAAAGAATCCATGAAGCAGCTCTTAAATGAAAGGTTGCACAAACATAGAATAAAAAAAAAAAAAAACCTTTTATGTTCAAAATATGGAAAAAATGCATATGTTTTCATAAAATAAACATATCAAAATCCACCTTTGCACTACATCACTGCTATTTGTATAAAAAGTGTTCCTTCAATTTGGAAAGAATCCATGAAGCAGCTCTTAAGTGAAAGGTGGCACAAACATAGAATAAAAAACCCCACAACTTTTATGTTCAAAATATGCAAAAAATGCATATTGTTTCATAAAATAAACATATCAAAATCCACCTTTGCACTACACCACTGCAATTTTTATAAAAAGTGTTCCTTCAATTTGGAAAGAATCCATGAAGCAGCTCTTCAGTGAAAGGTGGCACAAACATAGAATAAAAAAAGAAACATTTTATGTTCAAAATATGCAAAAATGCATATTGTTTCATAAAATAAACATATCAAAATCCACCTTTGCACTACTACACTGCTAGTTGTATAAAAAGTGTTCCTTCAATTTGGAAAGAATCCATGAAGCAGCTCTTAAGTGAAAGGTGGCACAAACATAGAATAAAAAAAAAAACCTTCTATGTTCAAAATATGCAAAAAAATGCATATTTTTTCATAAAATAAACATATCAAAATCCACCTTGCACTACATCACTGCTATTTGTATAAAAAGTGTTCCTTCAATTTGGAAAGAATCCATGAAGCAGCTCTTAAGTGAAAGGTGGCACAAACATAGAATAAAAAACCCAACAACCTTCTATGTTCAAAATATGAAAAAAAATGCATATTTTTTCATAAAATAAACATATCAAAATCCACCTTTGCACTACATCACTGCTATTTGTATAAAAAGTGTTCCTTCAATTTGGAAAGAATCCATGAAGCAGCTCTTAAGTGAAAGGTGGCACAAACATAGAATAAAAAACCCAACAACCTTCTATGTTCAAAATATGCAAAAAATGCATATTTTTTCATAAAATAAACATATCAAAATCCACCTTTGCACTACACCACTGCTATTTGTATAAAAAGTGTTCCTTCAATTTGGAAAGAATCCATGAAGCAGCTCTTAAATGAAAGGTTGCACAAACATAGAATAAAAAAAACAACAAACCTTTTATGTTCAAAATATGGAAAAAATGCATATGTTTTCATAAAATAAACATATCAAAATCCACCTTTGCACTACATCACTGCTATTTGTATAAAAAGTGTTCCTTCAATTTGGAAAGAATCCATGAAGCAGCTCTTAAGTCAAAGGTGGCACAAACATAGAATAAAAAACCCAACAACCTTCTATGTTCAAAATATGCAAAAAATGCATATTTTTTCATAAAATAAACATATCAAAATCCACCTTTGCACTACATCACTGCTATTTGTAAAAAAGTGTTCCTTCATTTTGGAAAGAATCCATGAAGCAGCTCTTAAGTGAAAGGTGGCACAAACATAGAATAAAAAACCCAACAACCTTTTATGTTCAAAATATGCAAAAAATGCATATTGTTTCATAAAATAAACATATCAAAATCCACCTTTGCACTACACCACTGCTATTTGTATAAAAAGTGTTCCTTCAATTTGGAAAGAATCCATGAAGCAGCTCTTAAATGAAAGGTTGCACAAACATAGAATAAAAAAAACAAAAAACCTTTTATGTTCAAAATATGGAAAAAATGCATATGTTTTCATAAAATAAACATATCAAAATCCACCTTTGCACTACATCACTGCTATTTGTATAAAAAGTGTTCCTTCAATTTGGAAAGAATCCATGAAGCAGCTCTTAAGTGAAAGGTGGCAGAAACATAGAATAAAAAACCCTACAACTTTTATGTTCAAAATATGCAAAAAATGCATATTGTTTCATAAAATAAACATATCAAAATCCACCTTTGCACTACACCACTGCAATTTTTATAAAAAGTGTTCCTTCAATTTGGAAAGAATCCATGAAGCAGCTCTTCAGTGAAAGGTGGCACAAACATAGAATAAAAAAAGAAACATTTTATGTTCAAAATATGCAAAAATGCATATTGTTTCATAAAATAAACATATCAAAATCCACCTTTGCACTACTACACTGCTAGTTGTATAAAAAGTGTTCCTTCAATTTGGAAAGAATCCATGAAGCAGCTCTTAAGTGAAAGGTGGCACAAACATAGAATAAAAAAAAAACCCTTCTATGTTCAAAATATGCAAAAAAATGCATATTTTTTCATAAAATAAACATATCAAAATCCACCTTGCACTACATCACTGCTATTTGTATAAAAAGTGTTCCTTCAATTTGGAAAGAATCCATGAAGCAGCTCTTAAGTGAAAGGTGGCACAAACATAGAATAAAAAACCCAACAACCTTCTATGTTCAAAATATGAAAAAAAATGCATATTTTTTCATAAAATAAACATATCAAAATCCACCTTTGCACTACATCACTGCTATTTGTATAAAAAGTGTTCCTTCAATTTGGAAAGAATCCATGAAGCAGCTCTTAAGTCAAAGGTGGCACAAACATAGAATAAAAAACCCAACAACCTTCTATGTTCAAAATATGCAAAAAATGCATATTTTTTCATAAAATAAACATATCAAAATCCACCTTTGCACTACACCACTGCTATTTGTATAAAAAGTGTTCCTTCAATTTGGAAAGAATCCATGAAGCAGCTCTTAAATGAAAGGTTGCACAAACATAGAATAAAAAAAACAACAAACCTTTTATGTTCAAAATATGGAAAAAATGCATATGTTTTCATAAAATAAACATATCAAAATCCACCTTTGCACTACATCACTGCTATTTGTATAAAAAGTGTTCCTTCAATTTGGAAAGAATCCATGAAGCAGCTCTTAAGTGAAAGGTGGCACAAACATAGAATAAAAAACCCAACAACCTTCTATGTTCAAAATATGCAAAAAATGCATATTTTTTCATAAAATAAACATATCAAAATCCACCTTTGCACTACATCACTGCTATTTGTAAAAAAGTGTTCCTTCATTTTGGAAAGAATCCATGAAGCAGCTCTTAAGTGAAAGGTGGCACAAACATAGAATAAAAAACCCAACAACCTTTTATGTTCAAAATATGCAAAAAATGCATATTGTTTCATAAAATAAACATATCAAAATCCACCTTTGCACTACACCACTGCAATTTTTATAAAAGTGTTCCTTCAATTTGGAAAGAATCCATGAAGCAGCTCTTCAGTGAAAGGTGGCACAAACATAGAATAAAAAAAGAAACATTTTATGTTCAAAATATGCAAAAATGCATATTGTTTCATAAAATAAACATATCAAAATCCACCTTTGCACTACTACACTGCTATTTGTATAAGAAGTGTTCCTTCAATTTGGAAAGAATCCATGAAGCAGCTCTTAAGTCAAAGGTGGCACAAACATAGAATAAAAAAAAAAACCTTCTCTGTTCAAAATATGCAAAAAAATGCATATTTTTTCATAAAATAAACATATCAAAATCCACCTTTGCACTACATCACTGCTATTTGTATAAAAAGTGTTCCTTCAATTTGGAAAGAATCCATGAAGCAGCTCTTAAGTGAAAGGTGGCACAAACATAGAATAAAAAACCCAACAACCTTCTATGTTCAAAATATGCATATGCATATTTTTTCATAAAATAAACATATCAAAATCCACCTTTGCACTACATCACTGCTATTTGTTTAAAAAGTGTTCCTTCAATTTGGAAAGAATCCATGAAGCAGCTCTTAAGTGAAAGGTGGCACAAACATAGAATAAAAAAAACAACAACCTTCTATGTTCAAAATATGCAAAAATGCATATTGTTTCATAAAATAAAAATATCAAACTCAACCTTTGCACTACATCTCTCCAATTGATATCACAAGTTACAGGTCGCACAATGTTGAATTAAAAGAAAAAAACCATTCAAAGTCCAAAACATGTAAAAAATCATATTGTTTAAAAAAATATAGATACCATCAGCTACCTTTACACTACACCTCTTCTATTTGTATAAAAAGTGTTCCTTCAATTTGGAAAGATTCCCTTGAGTAGTTCTTAAGTGAAAGGTCGCCCAATGTTGAATTAAAAAAATAACACTCTCAGTTCAAAACATGTATAAAATCATATTGGTTCATAAAATATACATATCAAAATCAACCTTTCTAGTGCACTCACACAAAAAATGTGTTTGAAGGACGGACAGAGGGAAATCCTTGGTATGGCTTTATCAACCCGCCCTTTTAGATTGGGGTTTTATTAAATAAGAAACATCTAATTTTATATTAATAAAGATGTTTGTACATATTATTGCACGACACATCACACATTAACACTTAATCACATCACATATCGCAAAAAATCATTACATAACACAGATCAAAGCCTACATGCCACATATGGCACATGGCACATCACAAATATACAATAAATCATATATCGCAAAAAAAATTACATGACACAGATCACAAGATGCATGACACATATAGCACATGGCACATCATAAATGTATAATTAATCACATATCACATATCACGAAAAAAACATTTCATGACACATATGGCACATGGCACATCACACATCACACATATGCACTTAATCACTTCGCATATACAAAAAATAAAAATAACATGACACAGATCACAGGATATATGACACATGGTACATCATGCACATATACAAATAATCACATCACATATCACAACAAAACATTACATGACACAGATCACTGGACACATGACACATTTGGTACATGGCACATCAAACATCAAACATTAAAATCACACACATAAAATTAATCGCATTGCATATATATAAAAAACATTCTATGACACATTTCACAGGATACATGACACATCCCAGAAAGAAGTCAGACGATGTGCCGTCGGTCAAAACAACGTTGGCCCAACGCTAGATTACGCCTTTTTATTCACCAATACCTCGCAGGCAGCTTGAAATGTTTGTACCAATCTTATTAAAATATCAGGTAACAAGCAGTAAATTCTGCATGCTGAATTCACTCTGAATTCTATCCGTGAAAGAGCATGTCAGTGTCTGGCAGGGTACCTCGGCATACATAGTTTCAAATACGGCCAAGACAAATTTCAAAATGTTTTTGATTGCGTGCACTATTTCGTGATATAATATTTACCTTCCCAAAAAAAATTCAAGACTATGTGCAAATTGTTCACAAGTGTTTCAACACTATCAAAAGATATATGATTTTCCCACGAGTTTGCAAATTCAAAAAACATCAGACAATAAGCTCAGCACATATTGAAACATTTAATTTTTCTTGGCCTAACCCCACACAATCCCACAAATGGGAAGTTGGCATGGACAGAAATATCATGATGCTCTTGGATCATACATAGGCAGAAAAACTTAAAGCACCGAAATGAACAAGGGTAACATCGACTCCTATCTGTATAGACACTACTCCAATTTGGAAAATAATCCATGTATTTGTTTTCAAGTTATAGGTGACACAAATGTTGAAGAAAATAATTCCATGTTCAAAACGTGAAACAAATAATATTTGTTCCGAAAATATACATTTCAAAATCAACATTTGCACTGCACCTCTTCTATTAGTAGAGGAAGTGTTTCTCACATTTCAAAAGAATCCATGAAGCAGCTCTTAAGTGAAAGGTAGCACAAACATAGAATTTAAAAAAACACAACCTTCTATGTTCAAAATATGCAAAAAAAATCATATTGTTTCATAAAATAAACATATCAAACTCAACCTTTGCACTACATCTATCCTATTTGTATAAAAAGTGTTCCTTCAATTTGGAAAGATTCCCTGGAGTAGTTCTTAAGTTAAAGGTCCCCAATGTTGAATTAAAAAAATAACACTCTCAGTTCAAAACATGTAAAAAATCATATTGTTTCATAAAATATATATATCAAAATCCACCTTTGCACTACACCACTGCTATTTGTATAAAAAGTGTTCCTTCAATTTGGAAAGAATCCATGAAGCAGCTCTTAAGTCAAAGGTGGCACAAACATAGAATAAAAAAACTCAAAACCTTCCATGTTCAAAATATGCAAAAAATGCATATTTTTTCATAAAATAAACATATCAAAATCCACCTTTGCACTACACCACTGCTATTTGTATAAAAAGTGTTCCTTCAATTTGGAAAGAATCCATGAAGCAGCTCTTAAGTCAAAGGTGGCACAAACATAGAATAAAAAAACTCAAAACCTTCCATGTTCAAAATATGCAAAAAATGCATATTTTTTCATAAAATAAACATATCAAACTCAACCTTTGCACTACATCTCTCCAATTGATATCTCAAGTTAGAGGTCGCACAATGTTGAATTAAAAGAAAAAAACATCAAAGTTCAAAACATGTAAAAAACCATATTGTTTCATAAAATATACATATCAAAATCCACCTTTGCACTACACCACTGCTATTTGTATAAGAAGTGTCCCTTCAATTTGGAAAGAATCCATGGAGTAGTTCCTAAGTTAAAGGCCGCACAATGTTGAATTAGAAAAAAAAATTCTCTCTTCAAAGCATGTATAAAATCATATTGTTTCATAAAATATACATATCATACATACCCATCAGACAATAAGCCCGGCAAAAATTGAAACATTTAATTTTCATTGGCTTTGGCCTTACTCCATACGTTCAGCATTGAGACCAACACTGAGACAGGCAAAATAGTCCATGAATCGGATGTCCTATGATCCGTTGCCTTGATCCATTAGAAACTATAATGACAGCACACAAAATGACAATAGAATTCTGGTTTAGGTGTTCTTTATTTATTTGTTAAATGACAAGTCAGAACTTGGGCTGAGTGGTTGAGGAGCCTTTTCAGTCTTCAAATGAAGCATCAGACAAACTGATCACAGGGATGATCTTCAACCTTATCCATGGTCACTCCTTTTGCCATGGTAACTCAGTAAAACAATGAGACAAATATAATAATATTATAAAGTAAGGGACATATTTTTGACATAAAAATAGTTGCCTTCCCCCAAATAAAAATTAATGTCTGAAAAAAGTCTCAGCAGTGCTACCTCCACCCGTCCAAGTCATTAAACTGTTCAAAACAGCTAAAACTGGGAAGGTGGCATGGACAGTAATACCATGAGGCTCATACATTAGGAGAAAAGCTTGTAACACTAAAATGAACAAGGGTAACCTCGACCCATTCAGTTTTCAAAGTTCAAAACATTCTATGTTCAAAACATGTACAAAATCATATTGTTTCATAAAATATACATATCAAAATCAACCTTTGCAGTGCACCTCTCCTATTTGTATAGAAACTGTTCCTCAAATTTGGAAAGAATCCTTGTAGCAGTTCTCCGGTTAAAGGTAGAACAATTTTGAATTAAAAACACATTCTAAGTTCAAAACATGTACAAATCATATTGTTTCATAAAATAAACATATCAAAATCAACCTTTGCACTGCATCTCTCCAATCAATATCTCAAGTTAAAGGTCGCATAATGTTGAATTAAAACAACAAAAATATTCTCACTTCAAAACATGTAAAAAATCATATTGTTTCATAAAATACACATATTAAAAGCAACATTTGCACTGCATCTCTCCAATTAATATAAAAAAGTGTTCCTTAAATTTGAAGAGAACCCATGTAGCAGTTCACACGTTAAAGGTCGCACAATGTTGAATTAAAAAAAAACATTCAAAACTTTTTTATTAGAATAGAATGTATTTCTTACACTTGGAAAGAATCCATGTTGCAGCTCTCAATTAAAAGGTAGCACAAACATGGAATAAAAAAAATAACATTCTTGTTTTAAAATGTGAAAAGGAAACCTACAGGCGATATATCTCCTTTTTACTATCCCATCACTCCACGAAATCCAGTTGAAATGTAGTGACTTTGTACCCATAATTTCTGTTGATTGTATACCCAGAATAAGTTTGCATTAGTTTCAATGATATACGTTAATATTAGTATTATACTTGTTAATTTACAATCATTTTCCTATCAAAACATTACAATCAACTAAGCTATAATCAATTTAACTGTCCTATCAGAACCAAACACCCAGTTTTAGTTTTGCCAATAGATTGCCCTCACTCAAGGATCACAGTCAGTCATAATCATAGAGTCATATCATGAAATTGATGATATGTTTTTTTACATGTTCTTCTCTCATTTACTACTGTTTGCAATATACACGTAAAAAGAAATATAATTACATAGATCGATTGTTATATATTAATGGGTACAAAATCACGAAACATTTTGGGCAGAAAACATCACGTGTATCTTGTTTCATCCGTTCTGAGAGAGGCTGTGGGATAGCATAGTGGTTGAAGCGTTCGCTCGTCACGCCGAAGACCCGGGGTAGATTCCCGACATGGGTACAATGTGTGGAGCCAATGTCTGGTGTTCTCCACCGTGATATTTAATATTGAATAAAGCGGCGTAAAACCATACTCACTAACCCACCCATCCGTTCTGAGAACGGGAGATTCTCAGACAAAGTTTGTAAAGACATTCTAAGTTGTCCTTCTTGCAATGATAGACCAATAACACCATTGTTTGGCTACAATTATGTCACATCAATATGTTATATATATCTCCCCGCCGCCCTGCTTCAGAAAATAATTCGAAAATCATCGAGAGTAGAATCTATGACTATTTCCGATTTCGGCTTCAAAACTTAGATTCCATAAGTACGATGCTGTATGTGCATCCGATTTCAGCAAGGAGTCATAAAATTGCAAAGAGTTTGATAATTTTACATAATCTGCATTATGTTGCTATTAAACCGTTTTGTTACTATGTAAATAAGTTCAGAGTATAAATAAACTCATTAAAGTTTTGATACTTAGAAAGCTACAGGCACAAAAGTTTCAAGAGGATAACTCGAGGCATTGAATATATTTAGTGGCACTTCTCTGGCACGAAGACACCCTGGAGGCATAAGAATTCTAAAAGGACATTTAGAAGCATTGATTGCCAAGAGTATACCGAGTGACACTTCTCTGCCACGAAGACACCGTACAAGAGGCATTTCAAGGCAATGATTGCAAAGAATATGTTCAATGACACTTAACTGTCACGAAGACACACTGGAGGCAGAAGATTTCTGAGTGGACATTTCGTGGCAATGATTACTAAGAATATATTCAATGACACTTCACTATCACGAAGACACCCTGGAAGCAGAAACGTTTCAAGAGGACATGTCGAGGCGTTGATTGCTTAGAAGAAATTCAGTGGTAATTCACTTTCACGAAGACAAACTGAAGGCAGAAGTGTGCTAAGAGGACATTTCCAGGCACTGATTGCTGAAAAGATATTCAGTGACACTTCACTGTCACGAAGACACCCTGGAGGCAGAAGCGTTCCATTAATACTGTCACGAAGACACCCTGGATACAGAAGAATTCCATGAGGATATCTCGGGACATTGATTGCTAAGAATATATTCAGTGGTAATTCACTTTCACGAAGACAAACTGAAGGTAGAAGTGTGCTAAGAGGACATTACGAGCCATTGATTGCTGAAAAGATATTCAGTGGCACTTCACTGTCACGAAGATACCCTGGAGGCAGGACAGGCCCAATAACTCAACTATGAGTTATGATTGCCAAGAAGATTTTCAGTGAAAATTCACTTTCACGACGATGTCCTGCAGCTCATGAAGCAATTATTTCTAGGAGATATTCGGTGACAATTCACTGTCAAGAAGAAGCCTGAACTCTTCAACCAATGATTGCCAAGAGATATTCAGTGGCACTTCACTGTCACGACGACACGATTGAGGCTGAAAGGTGCCTTGATTTCTTCTGGAAACATTGATGTCCAAGAGGATAGTCTGTAACAAATCACAGAAGAGACACAGACGAGTTGCAAGGAGACGTCTGGGGGCAATGTTTGCCAAGAAGCTGTTCAGTGGCAATTGACTGTCACGAAGAAACACTGGAAGCATTAGATTGCCAACAAGACTTCTGGAGGCAGCAAATGACCAAGAAGACCTCTATAGGAATATGTCTGCCAATAAGACATCCTTGAGGCAAAAGGCATCACAAGGAGACTCTCCGTGACCAGGTGGTTTTTTCACCTCCCATGGTCACTGGTACCCAAATAAGACCTCTGGAGACCTCGATCTAAGGGTCGGGTATGCTTCTGAGGCACGTTAGGTTCAGAGACTTAACACTGCACTAACCTGCACTAACCCGCACTAACAACCTGCACGTAGGCGCATCACTTTATAGAAAGACACTTCCAAATTCTTTAGATTTAGGTTCAAAATCGGGGATTGTTTGGTTGTCAGAGGCAGTGTCAGCCTCTTTGTATCCGCCTGAAGCATGCCTGACCACTGGATAACGACGGTCACACACTGGAGGCAAAAGGGGGTCAAGAAGATTTATGAATGCAGTGATGCTGCTAAAGACATTCAAAGGAAATTGACTGTCACGAAGGCACTATTGAGGTAGAAGTGCACATTTCGAGGCATTGATTGCCAAGAATTATTATTAAGTGGCACTTCTCTGGCACGAAGACACCCTGGAGGGAAAACAGTGGCATGTAGCATCTTGAGGCAATAAATGCCAAAAAGATTTTCAGTGACACATCACAGTCACGAAGACTCCCTTGAGGCAGAAGAATTCCATGAGGACATTTCGAGGCAATGATTGCCAAAAATATATTCAGTGGCATTTCACTGTCACGAACACTCCCTTGAGGCAAAAGAGTTCCAAGAGGACATTTCGAGGCATTCATTGCTAAGAATATATTCAATGACATTTCCCTGTCACGAAGACACCCTTGGGTGAAAGATTTCAAGACGACATTTCGAGGTATTGATTGCCAAGAATATTTCTAGTGACATTTCACTGTCACGAAGACACCCTGGAGGCGGAAAAAATGAAAGTGCACATTTCAAGTCATTCATTGAGAGGACTGTATTTAGTGGCACTTCACAGTCACGAAGACACCCTGGAGGCAGAAGATTTGTGCCGTCGGTCAAAACAACGTTGGCCCAACATTAGATTACGCCTGTTTTATTACTTAATACATCCCAGGCAGCTTGAAATGTTGAAAGGTAGCACAAACATAGAATTTAAAAAAAACAAACCCTTCTATGTTCAAAATATGGAAAAAATTCATATTGTTTCATAAAATAAACATATCAAACTCAACCTTTGCACTACATCTCTCCAATTGATATCTCAAGTTACAGGTCGCACAATGTTGAATTAAAAGAAAAAAAACATTCAAAGTTCAAAACATGTAAAAAATCATATTGTTTAAAAAAATATAAATACCATCAGCCACCTTTGCACTACACCTCTCCTATTTGTATAAAAGTGTTCCTTCAATTTGGAAAGAATCCATGAAGCAGCTCTTAAGTGAAAGGTGGCACAAACATAAAATAAAAAACCCAACAACCTTCTATGTTCAAAATATGCAAAAAATGCATATTGTTTCATAAAATAAACATATCAAAATCCACCTTTGCACTACACCACTGCTATTTGTATAAAAAGTGTTCCTACAATTTGGAAAGAATCCATGAAGCAGCTCTTAAGTGAAAGGTGGCACAAACATAGAAAAAAAAAAACAACCTATGTTCAAAATATGAAAAAAAATGCATATTTTTTCATAAAATAAACATATCAAAGTCCACCTTTGCACTACATCACTGCTATTTGTATAAAAAGTGTTCCTTCAATTTGGAAAGAATCCATGAAGCAGCTCTTAAGTCAAAGGTGGCACAAACATAGAATAAAAAACCCAACAACCTTCTATGTTCAAAATATGCAAAAAATGCATATTTTTTCATAAAATAAACATATCAAAATCCACCTTTGCACTACACCACTGCTATTTGTATAAAAAGTGTTCCTTCAATTTGGAAAGAATCCATGAAGCAGCTCTTAAGTGAAAGGTGGCACAAACATAGAATAAAACAAAAACATTCTATGTTCAAAATATGCAAAAAAGCATATTGTTTCATAAAATAAACATATCAAAATCCACCTTTGCACTACACCACTGCTATTTGTATAAAAAGTGTTCCTTCAATTTGGAAAGAATCCATGAAGCAGCTCTTCAGTGAAAGGTGGCACAAACATAGAAAAAAAAAAAAAACCTTCTATGTTCAAAATATGAAAAAAAATGCATATTTTTTCATAAAATAAACATATCAAAATCCACCTTTGCACTACATCACTGCTATTTGTATAAAAAGTGTTCCTTCAATTTGGAAAGAATCCATGAAGCAGCTCTTAAGTGAAAGGTGGCACAAACATAGAATAAAAAACCCAACAACCTTCTATGTTCAAAATATGCAAAAAATGCATATTTTTTCATAAAATAAACATATCAAAATCCACCTTTGCACTACACCACTGCTATTTGTATAAAAAGTGTTCCTTCAATTTGGAAAGAATCCATGAAGCAGCTCTTAAATGAAAGGTGGCACAACATAGAATAAAAAACCCAACAACCTTCTATGTTCAAAATATGCAAAAAATGCATATTTTTTCATAAAATAAACATATCAAAATCCACCTTTGCACTACACCACTGCTATTTGTAAAAAAGTGTTCCTTCATTTTGGAAAGAATCCATGAAGCAGCTCTTAAGTGAAAGGTGGCACAAACATAGAATAAAAAACCCAACAACCTTTTATGTTCAAAATATGCAAAAAATGCATATTGTTTCATAAAATAAACATATCAAAATCCACCTTTGCACTACACCACTGCAATTTTTATAAAAAGTGTTCCTTCAATTTGGAAAGAATCCATGAAGCAGCTCTTCAGTGAAAGGTGGCACAAACATAGAATAAAAAAAGAAACCTTTTATGTTCAAAATATGCAAAAATGCATATTGTTTCATAAAATAAACATATCAAAATCCACCTTTGCACTACATCACTGCTATTTGTATAAAAAGTGTTCCTTCAATTTGGAAAGAATCCATGAAGCAGCTCTTAAGTCAAAGGTGGCACAAACATAGAATAAAAAAAACAACAACCTTCTATGTTCAAAATATGCCAAAAATGCATATTTTTTCATAAAATAAACATATCAAAATCCACCTTGCACTACATCACTGCTATTTGTATAAAAAGTATTCCTTCAATTTGGAAAGAATCCATGAAGCAGCTCTTAAGTGAAAGGTGGCACAAACATAGAATAAAAAAAACAACAACCTTCTATGTTCAAAATATGAAAAAAAATGCATATTTTTTCATAAAATAAACATATCAAAATCCACCTTTGCACTACATCACTGCTATTTGTATAAAAAGTGTTCCTTCAATTTGGAAAGAATCCATGAAGCAGCTCTTAAGTGAAAGGTGGCACAAACATAGAATAAAAAACCCAACAACCTTCTATGTTCAAAATATGCAAAAAATGCATATTGTTTCATAAAATAAACATATCAAAATCCACCTTTGCACTACACCACTGCTATTTGTATAAAAAGTGTTCCTTCAATTTGGAAAGAATCCATGAAGCAGCTCTTAAATGAAAGGTTGCACAAACATAGAATAAAAAAAACAACAAACCTTTTATGTTCAAAATATGGAAAAAATGCATATGTTTTCATAAAATAAACATATCAAAATCCACCTTTGCACTACATCACTGCTATTTGTATAAAAAGTGTTCCTTCAATTTGGAAAGAATCCATGAAGCAGCTCTTAAGTGAAAGGTGGCACAAACATAGAATAAAAAACCCAACAACCTTCTATGTTCAAAATATGCAAAAAATGCATATTTTTTCATAAAATAAACATATCAAAATCCACCTTTGCACTACACCACTGCTATTTGTAAAAAAGTGTTCCTTCAATTTGGAAAGAATCCATGAAGCAGCTCTTAAGTGAAAGGTGGCACAAACATAGAATAAAAAACCCAACAACCTTTTATGTTCAAAATATGCAAAAAATGCATATTGTTTCATAAAATAAACATATCAAAATCCACCTTTGCACTACACCACTGCAATTTTTATAAAAAGTGTTCCTTCAATTTGGAAAGAATCCATGAAGCAGCTCTTCAGTGAAAGGTGGCACAAACATAGAATAAAAAAAGAAACATTTTATGTTCAAAATATGCAAAAATGCATATTGTTTCATAAAATAAACATATCAAAATCCACCTTTGCACTACTACACTGCTAGTTTTATAAAAAGTGTTCCTTCAATTTGGAAAGAATCCATGAAGCAGCTCTTACGTGAAAGGTGGCACAAACATAGAATAAAAAAAAAAACCTTCTATGTTCAAAATATGCAAAAAAATGCATATTTTTTCATAAAATAAACATATCAAAGTCCACCTTTGCACTACATCACTGCTATTTGTATAAAAAGTGTTCCTTCAATTTGGAAAGAATCCATGAAGCAGCTCTTAAGTGAAAGGTGGCACAAACATAGAATAAAAAACCCAACAACCTTCTATGTTCAAAATATGCAAAAAATGCATATTTTTTCATAAAATAAACATATCAAAATCCACCTTTGCACTACACCACTGCTATTTGTATAAAAAGTGTTCCTTCAATTTGGAAAGAATCCATGAAGCAGCTCTTAAGTGAAAGGTGGCACAAACATAGAATAAAACAAAAACATTCTATGTTCAAAATATGCAAAAAAGCATATTGTTTCATAAAATAAACATATCAAAATCCACCTTTGCACTACACCACTGCTATTTGTATAAAAAGTGTTCCTTCAATTTGGAAAGAATCCATGAAGCAGCTCTTCAGTGAAAGGTGGCACAAACATAGAAAAAAAAAAAAAACCTTCTATGTTCAAAATATGAAAAAAAATGCATATTTTTTCATAAAATAAACATATCAAAATCCACCTTTGCACTACATCACTGCTATTTGTATAAAAAGTGTTCCTTCAATTTGGAAAGAATCCATGAAGCAGCTCTTAAGTGAAAGGTGGCACAAACATAGAATAAAAAACCCAACAACCTTCTATGTTCAAAATATGCAAAAAATGCATATTTTTTCATAAAATAAACATATCAAAATCCACCTTTGCACTACACCACTGCTATTTGTATAAAAAGTGTTCCTTCAATTTGGAAAGAATCCATGAAGCAGCTCTTAAATGAAAGGTGGCACAACATAGAATAAAAAACCCAACAACCTTCTATGTTCAAAATATGCAAAAAATGCATATTTTTTCATAAAATAAACATATCAAAATCCACCTTTGCACTACACCACTGCTATTTGTAAAAAAGTGTTCCTTCATTTTGGAAAGAATCCATGAAGCAGCTCTTAAGTGAAAGGTGGCACAAACATAGAATAAAAAACCCAACAACCTTTTATGTTCAAAATATGCAAAAAATGCATATTGTTTCATAAAATAAACATATCAAAATCCACCTTTGAACTACACCACTGCAATTTTTATAAAAAGTGTTCCTTCAATTTGGAAAGAATCCATGAAGCAGCTCTTCAGTGAAAGGTGGCACAAACATAGAATAAAAAAAGAAACCTTTTATGTTCAAAATATGCAAAAATGCATATTGTTTCATAAAATAAACATATCAAAATCCACCTTTGCACTACATCACTGCTATTTGTATAAAAAGTGTTCCTTCAATTTGGAAAGAATCCATGAAGCAGCTCTTAAGTCAAAGGTGGCACAAACATAGAATAAAAAAAACAACAACCTTCTATGTTCAAAATATGCCAAAAATGCATATTTTTTCATAAAATAAACATATCAAAATCCACCTTGCACTACATCACTGCTATTTGTATAAAAAGTATTCCTTCAATTTGGAAAGAATCCATGAAGCAGCTCTTAAGTGAAAGGTGGCACAAACATAGAATAAAAAAAACAACAACCTTCTATGTTCAAAATATGAAAAAAAATGCATATTTTTTCATAAAATAAACATATCAAAATCCACCTTTGCACTACATCACTGCTATTTGTATAAAAAGTGTTCCTTCAATTTGGAAAGAATCCATGAAGCAGCTCTTAAGTGAAAGGTGGCACAAACATAGAATAAAAAACCCAACAACCTTCTATGTTCAAAATATGCAAAAAAATCATATTGTTTCATAAAATATATATATCAAAATCCACCTTTGCACTACACCACTGCTATTTGTATAAAAAGTGTTCCTTCAATTTGGAAAGAATCCATGAAGCAGCTCTTAAGTCAAAGGTGGCACAAACATAGAATAAAAAAACTCAAAACCTTCCATGTTCAAAATATGCAAAAAATGCATATTGTTTCATAAAATAAACATATCAAACTCAACCTTTGCACTACATCTCTCCAATTGATATCTCAAGTTAGAGGTCGCACAATGTTGAATTAAAAGAAAAAAACATCAAAGTTCAAAACATGTAAAAAATCATGTTGTTTCATAAAATATACATATCAAAATCCACCTTTGCACTACACCACTGCTATTTGTATAAAAAGTGTCCCTTCAATTTGGAAAGAATCCATGGAGTAGTTCTTAAGTTAAAGGCCGCACAATGTTGAATTAGAAAAAAAAATTCTCTGTTCAAAGCATGTATAAAATCATATTGTTTCATAAAATATACATATCATACATACCCATCAGACAATAAGCCCGGCAAAAATTGAAACATTTAATTTTCCTTGGCCTTGGCCCTACTCCATACGTTCAGCATTGAGACCAACACTGAGACAGGCAAAATAGTCCATGAATCGGATGTCCTATGATCCGTTGCCTTGATCCATTAGAAACTATAATGACAGCAACAAAATGGCAATAGAATTCTGGTTTAGGTGTCCTTTATTTATTTGTTAAATGACAAGTCAGAACTTGGGCTGAGTGGTTGAGGAGCCTTTTCAGTCTTCAAATGAAGCATCAGACAAACTGATCACAGGGATGATCTTCAACCTTATCCATGGTCACTCCTTTTGCCATGGTAACTCAGTAAAACAATGAGACAAATATAATAATATTATAAAGTAAGGGACATATTTTTGACATAAAAATAGTTGCCTTCCCCCAAATAAAAATTAATGTCTGAAAAAAGTCTCAGCAGTGCTACCTCCACCCGTCCAAGTCATTAAACTGTTCAAAACAGCTAAAACTGGGAAGGTGGCATGGACAGTAATACCATGAGGCTCATACATTAGGAGAAAAGCTTGTAACACTAAAATGAACAAGGGTAACCTCGACCCATTCAGTTTTCAAAGTTCAAAACATTCTATGTTCAAAACATGTACAAAATCATATTGTTTCATAAAATATACATATCAAAATCAACCTTTGCAGTGCACCTCTCCTATTTGTATAGAAACTGTTCCTCAAATTTGGAAAGAATCCTTGTAGCAGTTCTCCGGTTAAAGGTAGAACAATTTTGAATTAAAAACACATTCTAAGTTCAAAACATGTACAAATCATATTGTTTCATAAAATAAACATATCAAAATCAACCTTTGCACTGCATCTCTCCAATCAATATCTCAAGTTAAAGGTCGCATAATGTTGAATTAAAACAACAAAAATATTCTCACTTCAAAACATGTAAAAAATCATATTGTTTCATAAAATACACATATTAAAAGCAACATTTGCACTGCATCTCTCCAATTAATATAAAAAAGTGTTCCTTAAATTTGAAGAGAACCCATGTAGCAGTTCACACGTTAAAGGTCGCACAATGTTGAATTAAAAAAAAACATTCAAAACTTTTTTATTAGAATAGAATGTATTTCTTACACTTGGAAAGAATCCATGTTGCAGCTCTCAATTAAAAGGTAGCACAAACATGGAATAAAAAAAATAACATTCTTGTTTTAAAATGTGAAAAGGAAACCTACAGGCGATATATCTCCTTTTTACTATCCCATCACTCCACGAAATCCAGTTGAAATGTAGTGATTTTGTACCCATAATTTCTGTTGATTGTATACCCAGAATAAGTTTGCATTAGTTTCAATGATATACGTTAATATTAGTATTATACTTGTTAATTTACAATCATTTTCCTATCAAAACATTACAATCAACTAAGCTATAATCAATTTAACTGTCCTATCAGAACCAAACACCCAGTTTTAGTTTTGCCAATTTGATTGCCCTCACTCAAGGATCACAGTCAGTCATAATCATAGAGTCATATCATGAAATTGATGATATGTTTTTTTACATGTTCTTCTCTCATTTACTACTGTTTGCAATATACACGTAAAAAGAAATATAATTACATAGATCGATTGTTATATATTAATGGGTACAAAATCACGAAACATTTTGGGTAGAAAACATCACGTGTATCTTGTTTCATCCGTTCTGAGAGAGGCTGTGGGATAGCATAGTGGTTGAAGCGTTCGCTCGTCACGCCGAAGACCCGGGGTAGATTCCCGACATGGGTACAATGTGTGGAGCCAATGTCTGGTGTTCTCCACCGTGATATTTAATATTGAATAAAGCGGCGTAAAACCATACTCACTAACCCACCCATCCGTTCTGAGAACGGGAGATTCTCAGACAAAGTTTGTAAAGACATTCTAAGTTGTCCTTCTTGCAATGATAGACCAATAACACCATTGTTTGGCTACAATTATGTCACATCAATATGTTATATATATCTCCCCGCCGCCCTGTTTCAGAAAATAATTCGAAAATCATCGAGAGTAGAATCTATGACTATTTCCGATTTCGGCTTCAAAACTTAGATTCCATAAGTGCGATGCTGTATGTGCATCCGATTTCAGCAAGGAGTCATAAAATTGCAAAGAGTTTGATAATTTTACATAATCTGCATTATGTTGCTATTAAACCGTTTTGTTACTATGTAAATAAGTTCAGAGTATAAATAAACTCATTAAAGTTTTGATACTTAGAAAGCTACAGGCACAAAAGTTTCAAGAGGATAACTCGAGGCATTGAATATATTTAGTGGCACTTCTCTGGCACGAAGACACCCTGGAGGCATAAGAATTCTAAGAGGACATTTAGAAGCATTGATTGCCAAGAGTATACCGAGTGACACTTCTCTGCCACGAAGACACCGTACAAGAGGCATTTCAAGGCAATGATTGCAAAGAATATGTTCAATGACACTTAACTGTCACGAAGACACACTGGAGGCAGAAGATTTCTGAGTGGACATTTCGTGGCAATGATTACTAAGAATATATTCAATGACACTTCACTATCACGAAGACACCCTGGAAGCAGAAACGTTTCAAGAGGACATGTCGAGGCGTTGATTGCTTAGAAGAAATTCAGTGGTAATTCACTTTCACGAAGACAAACTGAAGGCAGAAGTGTGCTAAGAGGACATTTCCAGGCACTGATTGCTGAAAAGATATTCAGTGACACTTCACTGTCACGAAGACACCCTGGAGGCAGAAGCGTTCCATTAATACTGTCACGAAGACACCCTGGATACAGAAGAATTCCATGAGTGAGTGAGTATGGTTTTACGCCGCTTTTAGCAATATTCCAGCAATATCACGGCGGGGGACACCAGAAATGGGCTTCACACATTGTACCCATGTCGGGAATCGAACCCGGGTCTTCGGCGTGACGAGCGAACGCTTTAACCTCTAGGCTACCCGACCGCCCAAAAGAATTCCATGAGGATATCTCGGGACATTGATTGCTAAGAATATATTCAGTGGTAATTCACTTTCACGAAGACAAACTGAAGGTAGAAGTGTGCTAAGAGGACATTACGAGCCATTGATTGCTGAAAAGATATTCAGTGGCACTTCACTGTCACGAAGATACCCTGGAGGCAGAACAGGCCCAATAACTCAACTATGAGTTATGATTGCCAAGAAGATTTTCAGTGAAAATTCACTTTCACGACAATGTCCTGCAGCTCATGAAGCAATTATTTCTAGGAGATATTCAGTGGCACTTCACTGTCACGACGACACGATTGAGGCTGAAAGGTGCCTTGATTTCTTCTGGAAACATTGATGTCCAAGAGGATAGTCTGTAACAAATCACAGAAGAGACACAGACGAGTTGCAAGGAGACGTTTGGGGGCAATGTTTGCCAAGAAGCTGTTCAGTGGCAATTGACTGTCACGAAGAAACACTGGAAGCATTAGATTGCCAACAAGACTTCTGGAGGCAGCAAATGACCAAGAAGACCTCTATAGGAATATGTCTGCCAATAAGACATCCTTGAGGCAAAAGGCATCACAAGGAGACTCTCCGTGACCAGGTGGTTTTTTCACCTCCCATGGTCACTGGTACCCAAATAAGACCTCTGGAGACCTCGATCTAAGGGTCGGGTATGCTTCTGAGGCACGTTAGGTTCAGAGACTTAACACTGCACTAACCTGCACTAACCCGCACTAACAACCTGCACGTAGGCGCATCACTTTATAGAAAGACACTTCCAAATTCTTTAGATTTAGGTTCAAAATCGGGGATTGTTTGGTTGTCAGAGGCAGTGTCAGCCTCTTTGTATCCGCCTGAAGCATGCCTGACCACTGGATAACGACGGTCACACACTGGAGGCAAAAGGGGGTCAAGAAGATTTATGAATGCAGTGATGCTGCTAAAGACATTCAAAGGAAATTGACTGTCACGAAGGCACTATTGAGGTAGAAGTGCACATTTCGAGGCATTGATTGCCAAGAATTATTATTAAGTGGCACTTCTCTGGCACGAAGACACCCTGGAGGGAAAACAGTGGCATGTAGCATCTTGAGGCAATAAATGCCAAAAAGATTTTCAGTGACACATCACAGTCACGAAGACTCCCTTGAGGCAGAAGAATTCCATGAGGACATTTCGAGGCAATGATTGCCAAAAATATATTCAGTGGCATTTCTCTGTCACGAAGACTCCCTTGAGGCAAAAGAGTTCCAAGAGGACATTTCGAGGCATTCATTGCTAAGAATATATTCAATGACATTTCCCTGCCACGAAGACACCCTTGGGTGAAAGATTTCAAGACGACATTTCGAGGTATTGATTGCCAAGAATATTTCTAGTGACATTTCACTGTCACGAAGACACCCTGGAGGCGGAAAAAATGAAAGTGCACATTTCAAGTCATTCATTGAGAGGACTGTATTTAGTGGCACTTCACAGTCACGAAGACACCCTGGAGGCAGAAGATTTGTGCCGTCGGTCAAAACAACGTTGGCCCAACATTAGATTACGCCTGTTTTATTACTCAATACATCCCAGGCAGCTAGAATTGTTGAAAGGTAGCACAAACATAGAATTTAAAAAAAAATAATACCCTTCTATGTTCAAAATATGGAAAAAATTCATATTGTTTCATAAAATAAACATATCTAACTCAACCTTTGCACTACATCTCTCCAATTGATATCTCAAGTTACAGGTCGCACAATGTTGAATTAAAAGAAAAAAAACATTCAAAGTTCCAAAACATGTAAAAAATCATATTGTTTAAAAAAATATATATACCATCAGCCACCTTTGCACTACACCTCTCCTATTTGTATAAAAGTGTTCCTTCAATTTGGAAAGATTCCCTGGAATAGTTCTTAAGTTAAAGGTCGCCAATGTTGAATTAAGAAAATAACACTCTCAGTTCAAAACATGTAAAACAATCATATTTTTTCATAAAATAAACATATCAAAATCCACCTTTGCACTACACCACTGCTATTTGTATAAAAAGTGTTCCTTCAATTTGGAAAGAATCCATGAAGCAGCTCTTAAGTCAAAGGTGGCACAAACATAGAATAAAAAACCCAACAACCTTCTATGTTCAAAATATGCAAAAAATGCATATTTTTTCATAAAATAAACATATCAAAATCCACCTTTGCACTACACCACTGCTATTTGTATAAAAAGTGTTCCTTCAATTTGGAAAGAATCCATGAAGCAGCTCTTAAGTCAAAGGTGGCACAAACATAGAATAAAAAAAACAACAACCTTCTATGTTCAAAATATGCAAAAAATGCATATTTTTTCATAAAAAAAAAATATCAAAATCCACCTTTGCACTACACCACTGCTATTTGTATAAAAAGTGTTCCTTCAATTTGGAAAGAATCCATGAAGCAGCTCTTAAGTGAAAGGTGGCACAAACATAGAATAAAAAACCCAACAACCTTCTATGTTCAAAATATGCAAAAAATGCATATTTTTTCATAAAATAAACATATCAAAATCCACCTTTGCACTACACCACTGCTATTTGTAAAAAAGTGTTCCTTCATTTTGGAAAGAATCCATGAAGCAGCTCTTAAGTGAAAGGTGGCACAAACATAGAATAAAAAACCCAACAACCTTCTATGTTCAAAATATGCAAAAAATGCATATTGTTTCATAAAATAAACATATCAAAATCATCCTTTGCACTACACCACTGCTATTTTTATAAAAAGTGTTCCTTCAATTTGGAAAGAATCCATGAAGCAGCTCTTCAGTGAAAGGTGGCACAAACATAGATTAAAAAAAAAACCTCTGTTCAAAATATGCAAAAAATGCATATTGTTTCATAAAATAAACATATCAAAATCCACCTTTGCACTACACCACTGCTATTTGTAAAAAAGTGTTCCTTCATTTTGGAAAGAATCCATGAAGCAGCTCTTAAGTGAAAGGTGGCACAAACATAGAATAAAAAACCCAACAACCTTCTATGTTCAAAATATGCAAAAAATGCATATTTTTTCATAAAATAAACATATCAAAATCCACCTTTGCACTACACCACTGCTATT
Organism: Haliotis cracherodii; assembly: GCF_022045235.1. Classification (NCBI taxonomy): domain Eukaryota; kingdom Metazoa; phylum Mollusca; class Gastropoda; order Lepetellida; family Haliotidae; genus Haliotis; species Haliotis cracherodii. Next base: position 850,726 of record NW_027266277.1, read on the forward strand.
TGTATAAAAAGTGTTCCTTCAATTTGGAAAGAATCCATGAAGCAGCTCTTAAGTGAAAGGTGGCACAAACATAGAATAAAAAACCCAACAACCTTCTATGTTCAAAATATGCAAAAAATGCATATTTTTTCATAAAATAAACATATCAAAATCCACCTTTGCACTACACCACTGCTATTTGTATAAAAAGTGTTCCTTCAATTTGGAAAGAATCCATGAAGCAGCTCTTAAGTCAAAGGTGGCACAAACATAGAATAAAAAAAACAACAACCTTCTATGTTCAAAATATGCAAAAAATGCATATTTTTTCATAAAAAAAAAATATCAAAATCCACCTTTGCACTACACCACTGCTATTTGTATAAAAAGTGTTCCTTCAATTTGGAAAGAATCCATGAAGCAGCTCTTAAGTGAAAGGTGGCACAAACATAGAATAAAAAACCCAACAACCTTCTATGTTCAAAATATGCAAAAAATGCATATTTTTTCATAAAATAAACATATCAAAATCCACCTTTGCACTACACCACTGCTATTTGTAAAAAAGTGTTCCTTCATTTTGGAAAGAATCCATGAAGCAGCTCTTAAGTGAAAGGTGGCACAAACATAGAATAAAAAACCCAACAACCTTCTATGTTCAAAATATGCAAAAAATGCATATTGTTTCATAAAATAAACATATCAAAATCATCCTTTGCACTACACCACTGCTATTTTTATAAAAAGTGTTCCTTCAATTTGGAAAGAATCCATGAAGCAGCTCTTCAGTGAAAGGTGGCACAAACATAGATTAAAAAAAAAACCTCTGTTCAAAATATGCAAAAAATGCATATTGTTTCATAAAATAAACATATCAAAATCCACCTTTGCACTACACCACTGCTATTTGTAAAAAAGTGTTCCTTCATTTTGGAAAGAATCCATGAAGCAGCTCTTAAGTGAAAGGTGGCACAAACATAGAATAAAAAACCCAACAACCTTCTATGTTCAAAATATGCAAAAAATGCATATTTTTTCATAAAATAAACATATCAAAATCCACCTTTGCACTACACCACTGCTATTTGTATAAAAAGTGTTCCTTCAATTTGGAAAGAATCCATGAAGCAGCTCTTAAGTGAAAGGTGGCACAAACATAGAATAAAAAACCCAACAACCTTCTATGTTCAAAATATGCAAAAAATGCATATTTTTTCATAAAATAAACATATCAAAATCCACCTTTGCACTACACCACTGCTATTTGTAAAAAAGTGTTCCTTCATTTTGGAAAGAATCCATGAAGCAGCTCTTAAGTCAAAGGTGGCACAAACATAGAATAAAAAACCCAACAACCTTCTATGTTCAAAATATGCCAAAAATGCATATTGTTTCATAAAATAAACATATCAAAATCCACCTTTGCACTACACCACTGCTATTTGTATAAAAAGTGTTCCTTCAATTTGGAAAGAATCCATGAAGCAGCTCTTAAGTGAAAGGTGGCACAAACATAGAATAAAAAAAACAAACAACCTTCTATGTTCAAAATATGCAAAAAATGCATATTTTTTCAAAAAATAAACATATCAAAATCCACCTTTACACTACATCACTGCTATTTGTATAAAAAGTGTTCCTTCAATTTGGAAAGAATCCATGAAGCAGCTCCTAAGTGAAAGGTGGCACAAACATAGAATAAAAAAACAAACATTCTATGTTCAAAATATGCAACAAATGCATATTGTTTCATAAAATAAACATATCAAAATCCACCTTTGCACTACACCACTGCTATTTGTATAAAAAGTGTTCCTTCAATTTGGAAAGAATCCATGAAGCAGCTCTTAAGTCAAAGAAGGCACAAACATAGAATAAAAAACCCAACAACCTTCTATGTTCAAAATATGCAACAAATGCATATTTTTTCATAAAATAAACATATCAAAATCCACCTCTGCACTACATCACTGCTATTTGTATAAAAAGTGTTCCTTCAATTTGGAAAGAATCCATGAAGCAGCTCTTAAGTCAAAGGTGGCACAAACATAGAATAAAAAAACAACAACCTTCTATGTTCAAAATATGCAAAAAATGCATATTTTTTCATAAAATAAACATATCAAAATCCACCTTTGCACTACACCACTGCTATTTGTAAAAGAGTGTTCCTTCATTTTGGAAAGAATCCATGAAGCAGCTCTTAAGTGAAAGGTGGCACAAACATAGAATAAAAAACCCAACAACCTTTTATGTTCAAAATATGCAAAAAATGCATATTGTTTCATAAAATAAACATATCAAAATCCACCTTTGCGCTACATCACTGCTATTTGTATAAAAAGTGTTCCTTCAATTTGGAAAGAATCCATGAAGCAGCTCTTAAGTGAAAGGTGGCACAAACATAGAATAAAAAACCCAACAACCTTCTATGTTCAAAATATGCAAAAAATGCATATTTTTTCATAAAATAAACATATCAAAATCCACCTCTGCACTACATCACTGCTATTTGTATAAAAAGTGTTCCTTCATTTTGGAAAGAATCCATGAAGCAGCTCTTAAGTGAAAGGTGGCACAAACATAGAATAAAAAAACCCAATACCTTCTATGTTCAAAATATGCAAAAAATGCATATTGTTTCATAAAATAAACATATCAAAATCAACCTTTGCACTACATCTCTCCAATTAATATTTCAAGTTAGAGGTCGCACAATGTTGAATTAAAAGGAAAAAAAAACATTCAAAGTTCCAAAACATGTAAAAAATCATATTGTTTAAAAAAATATACATACCATCAGCCACCTTTGCACTACACCTCTCCTATTTGTATAAAAAGTCTTCTTTCCATTTGGAAAGATTCCATGGAGTAGTTCTTAAGTCAAAGGTCGCCAATGTTGAATCAAAACAATAACACTCTCAGTTCCAAATATGTAAAAAAAATCTTATTGTTTCATAAAATATACATATCAAACTCAACCTTTGCACTACATCTCTCCAATTGATATCTCAAGTTAGAGGTCGCACAATGTTGAATTAAATGAAAAAAACATTCAAAGGTCAAAACATTTAAAAAATCATATTGTTTAAAAAGATATACATACCATTGGCCACCTTTGCACTACACCTCTCCCATTTGTATAAAAGTGTTCCTTCAGTTTTGGAAAGAATCCATGGAGTAGTTCTGCAGTTAAAGGTCGCCGATGTTGAATAAAAAAATAACACTCTCAGTTCAAAGCATGTATAAAATCATATTGTTTCATAAAATATACATATCAAAATCAACCTTTCTAGTGCACTCACACAAAAAATGTGTTTGGAAGGACGGACAGAGGGATATCCTTGGTATGGCTTTATCAACCCGCCCTTTTAGATTGGGGTTTTATTAAATAAGAAACATCTAATTTTATATTAATAAAGATGTTTGTACATATCATTGCAGGACACATCACAAATTAACACTTAATCACATCACATATCACAAAAAATCATAACACAGATCAAAGGCTACATGCCATATATGGCACATGGCACATGGCACATCACAAATATACAATAAATCATATATCGCAAAATAAATTTACATGACACATCACAAGATGCATGACACATATAGCACATGGCACATCATAAATGTTATGTTTGGCCTTTACTACAATTAAGTCAGTTTGTCTGTTTTCCCATTACAGAGGTGAAGTTATCAAACCAAGAGTGCTTACATTGACAGCTTGAGGCACAGCACTAATTTCTACTGCATTTGGAAACATGAGGTATCCGTGATGAATAAAACATGTATTGATGAGGTCATCTGTCACTTGAGTAAATGGAAGTTAAAATGGGTCATGATACACGTTTGTTGTGGTAAAATTTTGGCTATTCAAGAAAAATTATGATGGGACTAGTTCTGTGTTGCATGTAATTTAATATATTTATTCATATATGTTTGACATGTTTATCCTTGCATCTGTAGGTAGTTGTAGAATAGCATTACTGTTGTAAATATGTAAGCTTAGTGCCATAAGGCAGAAATGGATCCCATACACCTGGGAATATTGTAACAATTTAAACCTTTAAAATTATGGTCGCGGTTGTTTGATCAACATCCATGGCTTCGATGCTGTCAGTTCCATTCAAATTGATTAGCAGAGACAGATAGCATTAATTATGAGAAACAAAACGCGCTGATGGCTGAAAATCAATGTTACGACAATACTGATTCTACATGTCACCAATTTGTAAGTGCTTACTTGTAACGTTGTCTTTCTTTTTCATTTAGTGTGAATCACTTGATCCACCAAGACTTGAACGAGCTGTGGAGGACGAGTAGTTGGTACCTGACAAAGGCCACTGTGATGGACATTACTTGGACCGGGTACCACCTGGAAAACTCGCAGTTGTGCCCCGAATGATTGTGCACCATCCTCTAATCACTCGAACGTGATGCAACACTTACAACTACTGTGGGACTAGGTGGTTTCAATATCATACTTGGGAGGCTGACTTTCATGAACTATAGTGTTACGCGATTTTTCTGTATCAAACCATGTATAATAAAAGTATGAAAAATCCACTAATTGGTTTTCATTGTAGCTAATCGTGCATTTGAAGCCATGAGAGTATGAAATGATTTGTTGAAAATCTTGATATGATTCCCTAGTCTATCAGGCCAAATGATTTTCTCTCACTGCAAAATATATTGATTGACCACAGAGCCTAATGTTTCAACACCAACGTGTTGTTTACTACAAAAATGACTGCTGAGCGATATTTTGAAGTACATAATACAAAGGGGTAAATAATAAATGTCTGGCAGAAATTTCTGGAGGTATAAAAATGATTCTTCCAGAAATTTCTGCAGTACAAAACAAATCAGTCAGAATTTTCTTCAGAAATGCATTTGAGCTCCTTCATGTAAGTTATATCCCAGCGTGTTATATGTAGGTTCATGGGGAGGAAACGTTTGAAGCGGTACAGAACGTAGGAGAACCCAAATATCAGTTACATGATAAAATATAAAACCTAGCAAATTCGAAAATTAGGCTATAAAAAATACAGTGCTCTCGCTGTCAGTTGACAATGTTTAAAAACAACTCTCGCAATGCAATTTAATTTTGATTTTCTAACAAAAATGATCACACATATCTTCACACCACGATTAAGTTGTAATCAAGATGAAATATTCACGTGAAACGTGTGACGCACCACCTGAGAAGGGGTGTATCAGGGTGTTTCTGTTCAAATAATGTTTTCCCATCAGCTGACCTGACATAGAGGATCAAACGTGCTCCATTCATTCAATATTTGGAAAGAAATGACATAAGTTCTCTTCTGTGGAAACTCTTGAAACACGAAGAAAGTAGTTCGTGCAGCTTCGTTTTATTGAAAATGTTCCACTGACGCGTTCAGCAAAACTCAGCGTTCTAAATGAGCGAACACCACAACATGGACAGATCAGAATATTTTAGCGAAGTGACTTATGCTTTGAGGATGCATCAACAGCCACTGTTTTATTCGACTATTTAACGTTACAACATCTCTTCCTGATGCAGTAGACTATCTTGATGTTGATAGTTCAGACAGTGACTAAAATGAACGTTTAGTCTGCCTACAGATGTTTGAAATTTTGTTAATTGTTTTATTGTCACGAATTTACATCAATGCTTGTTTCTTATTTGTCCTGATGCAATCATGTAAAGATAAATATATATTTTCCAGATATGACTAAAAATCTGAAATCAGAGATACATGTTGACATGAACACTAGACTAGTAAATTTGTCCGTTGTCATTTTAATGGAAAACTATACGTATGATATGTAAAACATGCACTGTAATACCTAATTTGATATCTACTTATGTGGCCAAGAGTCTTTTTGAAATTTCATTTGTTTGACCCAAATGTAATTCCAGATATTCTATATTGCCAAACAAAAGCTATTCTAAGTGAAAGGTAATCTATAATGTAAATGGTAATTCTATGGATTGTACCATGTATTGTTTGAATTCTCATTTGTCCAATTATCATGTTTATTCAAATGATAATTTTTTTCAAGATAAAGTTATATATCACTAGATTATTGCCTGTATTTGTTTTTGTGATTACCTTGTATTTATTTTTCAAAATGATATAAAATTATGGAAAGTTTGAGCGATCTGCGTGGAGTGAATTTCCATATGTGTGTTCTACTAAGTAAAAGTTTCATAGCCACTATACTTGTCGTTATATTTATATGACAATAACATAATCGTAACCATAATAACTTCAGCTTTATTTTGATATAATTGGTTCGTTAGCAAATCTAACGCGAGAGCGACATACATGTTGAGTCAAATTGAGCTATTTTCACCCCAATGTCGCTCTGGCGAGGGGTGAACCGTTACACAGTAACTCGGGGTAACGGTTTTCTGTGCTGTAGAATCATGTGTATGGAGTACATATATCTCGCGATGATGTGTCATTCCTTAACCAGTACGATGTATGGCATAAGTATATACACTTAAAAGTAGACACATGTTAACGATAATAATGACAGAGAGATAAATAAACGCAGGTCGGGTAAGTATTATTACCTTGGTTAATTATAAGTTGCCATTTTTTAAACAGTTTTTCATAAGATGAAAGAAATGATGGTGCAGAAAAAAGACTAGCAATTAACATTATAACCGTGATGCAAATGCGTTACTTAATACAGTCCACAAAGAACAATATATAGGGCGCCTTTTTACTATTTATTCGTTATATGATATCAATAATTCATTTATGGATACCAAAGAATGAATTTATATCACACATTTGATTGTGTTTGATCATGAAATGTTTATTAATATGGAAAATCGGTTTTTAGATATCAATAACTGAATTCATTATCAAATGATGTACTTTATCATCTAAACAATAAAATATGGTATTGTATCTATTGCCTTCGTCTCCGTGAACTTTATGCCCATTTTTTAATAATTCGTGAAGATAGGTACAGTTACGTAACATTTGCATATAAAGTCATATTCAGATGATGTCTCTACATATATGTAAGGGCAAGCTTCTTCCCTTTGTTTAGTCAGTATGTAGCTGTCCTCCTGGCTATGAATGTGGAACACAGACTTTAGGGTTACATATGAATCTTGATATCATTGTATTTTAATGCGATTTGAATTTACTATCGTACTTACTTATTGTTTTAAATGAGACGTTTAAATTTAGATGTCACCACAAATTACAATTATTGCTTGTGCGTTCAAAACAGTTGACAAATAGTCTAAAATATATGACTAGTAAACCATTAATGTACGTTGAAAAATATTATAATGTAAATGCCAAAATGATGTATCCAGGATCAAGTAGAAGATATATGGACAGCAGCGCTGGGAATTTATTCAACAGCCCCATGAAAACAACACTGCTTTAGCTCAATGTTTACCGCTCCTGGCGGCCATTATGCGACGGCCATCTTACACACAACCCCGTGCTCACGTCTACAGGTCTCTTCCTGTGGTACGGTAATTAGTATAGCCCTCTCCCTCAAGTGTATCCTCCAGGATATATATATATATTCTACTCTCATTAATTAAATGCTGCCCTTTCCCAGCGTCACGGCTATGGAGCTGAGACGAAGAGGCCCAACCATCATAAAGTAATTAGGGTCCAATAAAAATAATGCTCAACCAAACCTCATAAACATGATCACTGAAAGTCGTACTGCAGACGTTCAATGTCAAATCACAAAAGAGCATTTGAAAAGGAATAACATGTAACAGGATCGTGTTTTCTCTTAACACCATCGCAAGACACATGTAATCACATCTAAAAATGAAACACAAGCAAGTACATATAATCAGATGTGTATTCACATTTTTCGTCAGCAAATCAAAAGGTTATCTCCTTGTTACCACCTCCAGGTTCAGCTGGACATGCCCATGGGTCCTCCTTTGGTCAAAAGTTTGTTCCCCCTCTAATGAGTGTGACACGCGTTGCACACGGGTATCACACACGTGGCGTACGGGTTCCACACGAGTGACAAAGGGGGTGCACACGGGTTGCGTAACGCGTTGCCCATGCGTGTAAGGGGAATGAACTTCTAGGCAGTAGTGTAGGACCGACCGAGATATGTGCCGATCGTAAACACTGTACAATGACTGAACTAGATATACAATACAAAGGTATCTGTCACAAAAATATCTGGAATTGTTTGCGAAAGACAAACGTCCAGGGTCTAATGACCCTCATTTACATGTATAGCACGTTCGTTACCCATAGGTCTTAAGCTCTCTCAGTTTCCCCCTTCAAGAGTGGTGTATAAGGGTGCTTAAGCATACCTACCCTCTAGCTTCTACAGCTGTTCTGTGTTAAGGCCTTCTTATTTCTCAGGCTATACAGCTGCTCTGTTTTAAGCCTTCTCACCTGTCAGGCTATACAATTGTTGTGTGCCAAGCCTTCTTACCTCTTACAGCTGTTCTGTGTTCGGCCTTCTTACCTTTCCCTCTCAGGTTATACAGCTACTCTGTGCAAAGCCTTCTTACCTCTAAGGTTATACAACTGCTCTGTGCCAAGCCTTCTTACCTTTCTGGTTATACAGCTGTTGTGTTAGGCCTTCTCACCTCTCAGGTTATACAGCTGCTCCGTGTCAAGCCTTCTTACCTCTCAGGTTATACAGCTGTTGTGTCAAGCCTTCTTACCCCTCAGGTTATACATCTGTTCTGTGTTAGGCCACAACAACCACCCCACTCGACCCCATCAACAGACCCGTCAAAGTCTTCCTCCACAACAACCACCCCGCTACACCCAATCAACAGACCCGTCATAGTCTACCTCCCCAACAATCACCCCGCTACACCCCATCAACAGACCTGTCATAGTCTACCTCCCCAACAATCACCCCACTCGACCCCATCAACAGAACCGTCATAGTCTACCTCCCAACAATCACCCCACTCGACCCCATCAACAGACCCGTCATAGTCTTCCTCCCCAACAACCACCCCGCTACACCCCATTAACAGACCCGTCATAGTCTACCTCCCCAACAACCACCCCGCTACACCCCATCAACAGACCCGTCATAGCCTACCTCCCCAACAATCACCCCACTCGACCCCATCAACAGACCCGTCATAGTCTACCAAGACAGACTGAACCAAACTTAAGAACTCTGTGTAATCTCTTTAGCTTCATTCCCAATGATAGATATACAACTGGAGATTTCTATAGTGGACTATATATTTTGTCTTATCAATCAAATTTGGTTCGAGTCTTTCTACATTAGCTAACCTTGTCTTTCCCTTCAAGTTGTGTTGATATTCTGACATCCATCTCTGGTAACCATTATTCTTTCAGGAACTAGCGGATAGTGTTTATGTAACTTTTGGGGGTATGCTAAGTCAACTTCTGGTATGTACCCTCATCAGAATCTTTTGGAATATATTTCACATCGTCATTTTCTACCTACTCAAAACCACCTGTGGGTAGAGGCTGACTCAGAGCAAATCCATACAAATTGTTAATATGATATGTGTGTATCAGGTTTACTCGGACCATATCCTTCCACTTAGTCATTATAGGCCTTTGGATACCTTTATTGATATACCACAACTTAATCCTTTCTCAACCAGCCAGTGCATATCATAATGAGTGAGTAGTTTAAGTTCTACATTAGTCTTTTTTCCACAATGCATCCCACGAGAGTCCAGGACTGGAATAGTACCATGCTGGATCCAAGCCATATTGATTTAAACAGGTCTTTCTAAATATCTCAAATATGTCGGTGAGTAATTGAACATCAGTTTTTAAGTGTAGATCATGATAAATTCTTATAGCGTTTTTTTACCCAAACATAAAGAACATGTTTATAATCAGCATCAGTAGATTCTGTTAAGTCACTATGTATCAGATATAACACGCCTCCTCAGCTTTAGCTTCTTTTTTCATATGTTCAACACAAACTGAGGAACCGATCAGATCAGATCAGATCGTCTTGACTGTGCGTCGCCATTTTGTCGGAATCTGATTGGTCAATAGGACGGACATAGAAGGGACATAACTCGTAATAGCCACTGGTGGTGCTAAGATTGAGCATGGAAATTCCAGCCTGGTGCGGCACGGGTGGGAACTAGACTTTTATAGCCAGTTATGTCCCGTGCCTCGGGATCATGGTGAGTGCGTGAGTGATTTAAATGCCTATTTGCACAATTTGGAAGGGAAATCGAACAAAGGACTTTCTCGTGGCGAGACTGGGTTACCGTGTTGACCATAATTACTTCGGGGAACACAAGTATTTGTAATACTCATGAAACAAATACTGTTATTTAAGACGTGGTGGGGTAGCCTAGTGTTAAAGTGTTCGATCGTAACGCCGAAGACCCGGGTTAGTTTCTCCACATGGGTACAATGTGTGAAGCCCACTTCTGGTGTCCCTTGCTGGAATATTGCTAAAAGCGGCGTAAAACTATACTCACTCACTCACTCACTCACTCACTCACTCAATATTCAAGGAATAAGTAAAACCAACAAAAAATGTTTCGTCATTATATAAATGTATTAAAAAGAATTCCCTTCCAATCATAATGACAAAACTGTTGTCGATTCATGTCTAAGACATAGAGAATCTCACCCGAGTGTCTTTTGATATCACAGATATGAACGAGTATTGATATATTTGATACAACATCATTTGTCCAATTTTATCAGTGTGTAGACTGTAATAAGTAATTAGTGTAAAAAATACTGCTTACAGCTTCAGTAGCAGAGCCATGAGTGTTGTCATTTGAATCTGACGTCATGGTAACCAAATGACGTCACAATGGTCTGCAAAGCATCGCGATGCAATTTCATTGCAGCGATATCTACAATGTGGATATCGCTTGTGGGAGCCAGTTTTGGATGATAAATTCACAAATACCCACAACCTTGCAACGTATTAATCACATAAAGTCTTGGCTAAAAGGCAACACGAGACTATAGTACAGAAGGTGCGGTAGGTTATCTGCATCTCGTGATCAGTTGATGAAGACAAGGGTTGTAATGACGCTTTAGTACATAAAACATAATTCATTAACCATACTGTTTAAATGACAACTAATCTTTACGCATATTCTTGTGTAATATCATCAAATGCACTTTAAAAAAACATGAGAAACTGGTACCATTACTCAGACGAACATGAACAGACAAGAATACGCACACTCACACACACCCACATGAAAGTTTTAATTTGAAAGCAACATATATTGAGTACATGAAATAATATTTTGACACGCAGCAGACATATTACAAATAGAAGTATTCCACTTATTAACAGGGATGCTATCAATTTTGAATTAACAGTTTATATATCGAAACTGTAATCCAGTTATTACTCTAGATACAGTCCTACCGGTTTGTTAGGTCCCTGCTTACAATGCCATGTATTTTTCCAAGAACGGATTTCCGCAGTGCAAAATTCCCTGATTGTAATGGCACCAAGGTTATAATGCCAGTGCAAATGGTTTGTTTTTTTAACAAACGTTCCATGTACCTGGTTATATTGCCATTTTATTTTTCTGTGACCAAACATTTTCAATTTACTCAATCTTTTGGAGATAATTCTCTCTTCTAAATCAACAAATTAATTGCATTGATCTCAGGCGTTTTCATAACTTTGAATTAATTCAATGTTTGAATTAAGTCTGACTGTACTTGCAGTCGAACAAAATATTTCACTTTATGCTGATCATTAGAGCCAAAGGCAAACTTCGACAAACTTTTAAACTACCAATCAGACTGTATCACTCCCATACGAAATGCATTTTATGCAGCAGAAGAATGTTCATTCTAAAAACAAGAAAAGGTTCGCTTACATTGTATGCAAATTGGTATTAATGATTCTTTAGCAATGAAACAAGCCAAACGTCGTCGGTTTGGCGATACTGGATCTTATTACGACAATAGGGAGAGATGTAGCGTTCGATTTTGAATAAGATTCTTGAGTCGAAGCCTCAATCAGGTGTCACGTGCCATCTTCATTTGAGAAACAGTGTTAAGACCAGGGGCAGGTAGATAGACAGTAGAATGCTGTCGCGACCGCAACAACCAGACGCCTTGTCGTAGTCGTTACCGTTGTCCCAGCTGTACTTCCGTCCAAACAGAGTCGCAGACAACAACGGGAGATCCAGGGGATTCTTTGTGACGAGACTTCCATTCTTGAAACTCAACTGCGTCTGCGCTAAGGCGAGACTTCCGGTGTCTGACATCAGCACTTCCGGGAAGATGTAGGGTGTGCTGAATGTGCCCCGGATGTCAATGTTGGAGAAGATGGAGCTGGCATCAAGTGTTGGTGTACCACAGCTGGAATGGGATGAATTGGCACATTTAAGCATTGTACATATTTGAAGGTAATATTGCCCCTCGTATGTGTGAAGACCATCAAATGCGCCGAGAGCATACATGTCACCTTCATTAAGGTCGGCCGTGTACGTAGCGTGACAACAGAGAGCGTTGTGGCAGACCTTGATTTCGTCAGCGTGTGGATCTCGGAGGGATACAAAGTTAAACAGATCATTGAAAAGGAATGACTTAAACTCAAACTGATGCACGCTGAGCATCTTCGAGTCTGGTTTGGGTTGGTCCTCGACAGGACGGCGTGCAGCTTTATCCATAATCTCGATGTCTGCAATAAGGAGTTTACCGCCTCCAGTCCCGATAGTGTCATTGTAGTAGTATACCGCAGCGCCATCTGGCGTGTAAATACCACTGCCGTGAAACCTGTACCCGGGCCGATGGATGTTCGCGGCTAGGACGTTCACGCCCATCCCCATGGCGAATGCTGAGTGGAATTGCACTGCGGCCAGGAGGGGAAGGGCGTCTATCCACGCTGTAGGGAACACGATGTTGCCCACACTGAGGTCTTCAATGAGAGATATTGCTGGCTTCTCAAACATAATGTCAAAGCAGGTGAAGACGCCAAATCTGCCAAACGGCGTCTCAAACACGACGTTCTCTGCTTCAGTTGGTTCGTCAAACTGGTATTCAAAGAAGAGATGCTTTTTGTGGTACCTAGCGATGAGTGTACCGTTCGGGTCGAACACAATGTCCGTGTTGTATTGGTAGTGGCCATCGGAAGGGCAGTTGGGGTCGTTTCGGACAGAGCAGGGTTGTATATCACCGTAGTTGGCTACCAGGTACAGAGAGTTGTCACGGGCCATGCAGCTCAGACGTCGTTGGACTTCGACGTTGGGTATGTCTGCGGAGGTGGTACACGGGTTCCATGTCACGTGCCTCGGGTCTGGGATTGTTTCCATATACGGTCTTATTATTGCCCTTTTATACCCCATACCGTATATTCCATCTTCGGGTGTGACCAGAATATCAACACTCTGAAAGGAATAGAATATGGTACAATTTCATATTAATAGCGATCACAATCAAATGTCATTATTAATTGAATATTAACAGGTATGGTATTTTTTCAATTTATTTGATTGACACTGTCGTGCTTTGTTAGAATAACAACAGGATTGATCGCCACGAAAAGATAACGCTGCATATTACAGATGTGTATATTATTATCAGTGTATAGCTTCACAGTGACATTATCACATGTTGGGACCGCCTCCGTGGTCTAGTGGTAGAGCGTCCGACCGGAAGGTCCGGGGTTCGATCCCCGACCGCGTCATACCAAAAGACGTTTAAAGATGGTACTTGTTGTTACCCTGTCTGTTCAACTGCGGCATGGTATCTCAGTGAGTTTACACTATAAATCGACATCAGTCCGGACTAGTACAAGCAGCCACACAAACACACACACGTACATGCACGTCGCTATATAAGTGCAATAATCGTGGACGCGACGTTAAACCTCATTTCACTTCACCTATCACATGTTGGTCGGTGTGTCCTGTAGTTAGGTCAGCGCATACCCCTATCACTGTGGATTCAATTTCCCAACATGGAACGCAATACCACTGGTAAACATACTCATAGTTTTTGAAGAGGATTAACCTCAACTGACTGTTAACCTATCGCTGCTCATATTAAGCAAATATTGATGATACAAGAATGTAAATATGTCATACACTCAACACGTTTTTCATTAGCGTACACGTACTGACCAAAGTCCGATCGTGACGTCCCGGTACAGCTATTATAGTGAATATATGATGTGCCAAATAAAGGTCGTGTTTCTTTGCTTGGTTATCTTCACTGTAATTATATAAAGTTCCCCTTATCGATGAGTTTCCCATCATTTTTTAAACAGAAATAGTCACAAGCTGCACCTTAATAGACTCGATGCAGCCTTAAGTTGAAAGGTCATAACAGGTTAACCCTTGAAGATCCAGGTCAGAAGCAACTAATGGGATCGGTGTTCAGGCTCGCGGACTTGGCTGATGTATGTCATTGTATCCTCATTGCGTTGATCGATGCTCATGATGGCAATTTCTGGATTGTGTGGTTCAGACTCGATTATTTACAGACCGCCGCCATTTAACTGGAATATTGTTGAGTGCGACGTGCAACAACAAACAAACAAACATAACAGGTCTATGGACAATACAAGTTTTGATGTGACAAAATGTAATGAATATACAACAGCTGCCAAAACAATGTAACGCAATTCGGTGTTAGATGTATGGGTTTGTTTTCTTTGGGAGAGAAAATAATTACAATTCGGAGTATTTCTGCTACAAAATACCACTGGTCAATGGCACATGTTACATTTGTTTATCAGCAGTTTAATCGCTACGAAATGAATTTTGTCTGTTCAACAATGCTAATAGATAATGAATGTCTACAAAGGTAATGCATCTTTATTATTTAACGAAGGCTTACATTTAAAGTTATTTGTAGGTACAAATCATATTCTTGTAAGTTTGTCTTTATTGTAAGACCGCCTTCGTGGTCTAATGGTAGAGCGTCCGGGGAGTGGTAGGTCCGGGGTTCGATCCCCGGTCGCGTCATACCAAAAGACGTTGAAAGATAGTTCTAACCTTCTGGCGCTCGGCTTTAAGCGGCTAAAACAAGGACTGGTCAGGCCGGAGTCAGTCTACTGTGTCTGAGTGGGGTGCTCATGTTTAACTGCGTCACGGTATCTGCGGCACTGGCACTGGTACAAGCAGCCACACACACACACACACACGTGCATGCACGTCGCTGTGTAAGCGTTATTATCTTGGACGCGACGTTAAACCCCATTTCACCTCACCTTTATCGTAAGTCTCTATTAAATCTTTCGGAAATGATTAAGCATACCATCTTATAGACACACTAAGAAATGCTATAATATGATCCTTTATGCAACAACAGAGAAAAAACCTTTTTGGGTAATATATGTAAAGCAATTGTTGTGTTGGTGAGGGTTATGTTTGGAGTGGACAATATATTTCATCTCACTCTTTATTTAGTAGATATTTTACCCAAAGACTCAAACATGTATATATTCAAAGGTCTCAATCTTTATCTCAAAAATGTATCTACAGTAAACTACGGTTATACCGAACGATTGGCCACGAATTTGAGTTCGTAATAACCGTTGTTCGTTATATGCATTTTTACAGCATATATACAACAAAAGGCCGGGTCTAAAAATAGGTTTGTAATATCGATCAGTTCGTTATAAGCGTGTTCGTTATAAACGTAGTTTACTGTGGTACAAATGATGAAAATCTCTGCCTGTAAACAAAACTGTTTATTTTGTATTAATGTAATTTAATTTCAAACTGAATTATCGAGCGTACGTGGCATGAGCGATTTATTGCATACGCAGGCATCCGCAGAGGAGAACGAATCTGTGAGAATTAAATCAGATTAAAGATGAGTACCATTTTTCTTCTCGAGTTTTTATTACCGCTTAATACCACACGGTGTTTTATTCTGCTTGTCTGGGAATTGGTGTTTAAAAAAATGATCTTGTTACTCGGTACCCAGCTTAATGGAGGTCTTACAGTCAAGATTTTGTAGAACCACTCTGGTTCTTTCAGAGGAGTACAGCTTTCTGAATGTCAATTACTAAATGATCGTTGATGATATGCTCTACCCACAAAAAAACAGGGGAACATATGATTTTAATGCAACTATCGTTGAGGTGAACATTTTAAATACCGTGACGTTACAATCATTATAGCAGTTAGGTTAATATATTATCAGTTTGGCAAGGTATAGGTTCTAACAGGGAGTTTATATATATGTATTTCCCTGAGTTAAATAAGTGAAAGATATATAGATAAATATTCACAGCGTTGCCCAATACAGATTTTTACAGAAGCTGGGCTATTATTACTATGGTCAACAGCACGGAGGCATGTGCAAGTCAATGGCTTCTTATCAGCGCTAGAGAATGGCCGGTTGGCCACTGAAGCTTGACATTGTGAATGAGGTGCGGGATACTGCAGGCTGACCAGAGATGTATCGTATTCGATACGTGGCAGCTGGTCAGTGATTTGACTGGTTAAAATTAGAAGACTTTGGGTTAGTCGGGACTTGACCTTCGGACAGCGGCTAGGCAGGTTGGCTCTCTGACGCGGTCATGATTATTTCGGCTCTCGTGGCAGGCGCCCTATCCATTTTACTACGGAGACACAATTATCACAACCCATGCTGTACATGTACGTCTACATTATAAAGGAAATATTTCATAACATGTCATAAATACATCAATTTAGCCACGAAGTGTCTTACCTGTGAACGAGCGATTGCAGCTTGACGTTCGAATTCGGCCAGATTAGGCTCAACATAAGCCAGTGCTTGTTGCCTGGATACGACTGAAGTTGTGTTGGGAAGGTGCAGGGCATGTTCAAGAACTGCAGCTCGAAACGTCCTTGACTCTCCCAACTCCACACACAGCAACATCGTCAGCGTGATGTATATCCAGGTCGAAGCCATGCCTACAGGTTGTCAAATGGACGTTCTAATAACCGATTCCGAAATTAATTCTAGAAAATGATTTTCGTTGATGTCTTACTGTTGCTGAAGAGGCAGTTGAACGACAACGTCTTATCTTCATGGGAGCGTGCTAAATGCTGAAGAAGGTCACGTGTCATCACCTGACATGCGCGTGACGACACGTATTTTCGAGAACGCAAAAGCGGCGTCTCGTGAAGGAAGGCGTTATTCCTGGGTCAACAAGGAGAGAGCGCTTTGACCTGTCCTAGATAAGGTTGTGGTGGGGGCTGTGTCAGCCGAGAAACAACAGATCATGGGAACAGTAATTAGATATGTTTCTTTGAATCCCGGTATCATCTGTTGATTCTGCAGACGCTTTACATTGGTAACCAATCGCAAATGTTTATGTTACTGTTAAGACGATCCCTTGGTCGTTATATATATATATATATATATATATATATATATATATATATATATATATATATATATATATTTATAAATCATTTTGTTTCATGTAGCAGCTTGACGACATCAATCACCAGAACCAAAGCATTTAGTTATTTATAAGTCAAATGAAATGTTACAAGACCAGGCAAAAATACTAAATTAATTATATTGCTGATAAATGCAGGTATTAAAAGAAAATAGAAAAACGAATTAATTGTAAACACCGATCGAGAATTTTCACACGATCAATTTCACAAAAAATTGTTCACATCGTTAACTCCAAGACAAAACAGTGAAACAACAGTGACCAAATCAACACTTTGTAAAATGTTTTGGAGGTAATAATTATAATAAGGTGTCTATTCACTGCAAACTTACATCCCTTGACCAATATTTAAATCATGTTCAATGTGGTAAGCATTTATATATATCGGGTTTAAACCAATTTAGGCAATTCATTAGCCATTACTAATGATGGTAGTTTTGGGTTAGGCTCATACTCATAGTTATGTTAGTAGACTAACCCTTAGTCTATATAATTTTGATAGAAACCAAAAACGCCAATAAATTGAAAAAGAGCTACACTGAGATGAGAGATTCAGCTTTTAGAAAATTTTACACTTGCTTCATGTTTTAGGGCTATACCATTTCAGTAAGGGGAAGGCAGAAAGGAAACTAAAAAGCTTGAGATTCTGTGAGGCAGACTAGTGTTTTAATAGTATTCTGTTAAACTTGCTCTTTCAGTGAAAAATTGAAAAATGGATTTATACTGGAGAAAATTTACAATATGTTCGCCACTACAAATAATGTTCAAAACTGTTTGACTGCCATATACATACAATGCCAGAAAGTGGTCACATGTAACAAATGTTATATTTGGAATAACACTGGTAGTCAACTGGTAGTCTGGATCACATACTTTGTGTACCCCTCTGACAAGTTTAAATTGGCAGGGCTCCCATGGCCAGTTGTCGGACTTTCATTTTTGTTTAAGCCTCGGTGGCTGAATGTGTTAAGCGCGACTCACACGGGTCGGCCCGTCGTAACGACATGCCGATTTCCATACAATGTACAACATGTTCGCTGATTGTAACAAATATCGACTAATCGATTTGCTGCCACTCACACGATTCGATCTGCCGATTCAGTGTCGATCTCATGATATCTCACGATAATTTGTTTCCATGGTATCAAAATGTCTGAAGCAGACGTGGCAGCAGGCATCTGCTGCGCGATATTGTGTGAGGAAGACGGCAATGCCAAATCGAAGAAAGAGAGAAGTTGTTGGACGAAAGATTGGATTCTCCGTCGCAACATGCAGGGAGTGTACAACAATCTGGTTAAAGAACTAGAAATTGAGGATGAACAGTCGTATTACAATTTTTTTCGCATGGGAAAAGAAAGTTTTGACCATCTGTTATTAAAAGTCCAGCCAAAGATAAAAAAGAAGGACACTAACATGCGGGAATTCCTTCCAGCCGGATTGAAGTTGGCAGTTACACTTCGTTTTCTGTCTAGCGGTTAGTATATTTTGGTATACAAATATCTGAAATGATTTAATTATTTTTTTGATTATTGCAAAACACGTATTTAACAATCACGGACGCTGGAAATGTCACGGAAAAATACCTCCAAACGTGTAAATCGAATCCTGAAGGTGTGTACTGATCAACCAAGAAGATCACTGCATTGAACACGCGACCTTGCCCTCCAACCGTAAACACTTCCTACTTCCGTGGTTCGTGAAATGTTTGAATAGAAACCGGGAAAATATACAAACTTCAGGCCTAAAACCTGAATTAATTTTAAAAAGGGGAATTTGTTTTATGGCACATATGAATTATGAATAATCATATTACCTTTCCCTCCTCCCTCATAGTTCTGTTATAGTCCCAAATATTTCATTTTGAATTGGATTTTCAGCGTACATCGACAATAGCAATACATGTATAAGTTTTTTATCAATGTGTTTATTATTTGATGAGTCTTACTGAATACTACTAATGATACTGGTGAATTTTTGTACAGTTATTGTATTTTTTCTTTGCATTTTCGGCGGAGGTGACAACTTCCAGTCTCCGTCTTACCTGTACAGAGTGCCATCCAACACCATATGCACATTCGTCCCAGAGGAGTCGTCGCTAACAACTGGAGGGATGATGTAAATCCGGCTGGGGTCCATGCAGGTAGCACAAGAACTGTAAGTCCCCATGGTCCCCAGCGCGGTGATCAACCTTCAGTTGGTGGCGATCTATAGCCTGTTTTTATAATGTTGTCAAATGCTTCTGTTAGTTATCTCTTTTAACATATTCAAACTAGTTTTACGACAATCTGTGATATGCTAGTTTTTATACTGCCCTTCGTCGGCAGAATTTTGTACTACTTAATATATATTGTTAATGTCAATTTTGTTTCGTCACGATATGGCTGAAATATTGCCGATGTGACGTTAAGCTTTAACTCACTCACTCACTCGTCCCAGAGGTCTGTCAAGGCATTTATGAAGCTCTCCATGTACCCATGTAAATAAACCATACTCACAACACACTCATGTTAACAACAGTTCTCCCCAATTGACTACCCCTACCTCAGCAAAAGAAAATGGTTTGACAGCGATACAATGAATAGCTTTATCCCCAGCATTTTTGCTCTGGTTATAAAAATAAAAATATTCACATTGGTTTGAACAAGCTTTATTAATGTATTTAATTAATATAGATTTGTTACAACAAATTAAATAGAATAAATTATATGAGTAACAATTTGTAATAGGAATACATTTATATTTACAATGAGCTTGAAAATATCACAGACTTCTGAATAATTTCTAGAGGCATTTAGAGTGAGTGAGTTGGTATAACGCCGCTTTTAACAGTATTCCAGTTATGTCAGGGCATATCAGCTTAATGTGGGAGGAACACCCGAAGTGATGCAGGTCTCAGACGTTTACCACTCGGTGAAACTCAAGAGCACGGGTATGGTGCTGACAAACCTAGAAACCTAATCGGAGTGAACCAGGATTCGAACCTACAAGCACAGGTATGGTGCTGACAAACCTAGAAACATAAGCAGAGGGAACCGGGATTCAAACCCACAATCATAGGTTTCTGGCGTGCATATTTATTTAGTTTACAATTTTTTCTAATGAATTGAAAACTCGATTGGTACAGAAAAAGTACAACAGGCCACATTTACCTATTTTGTGCCAAGCCATACAAATGTAAACTGTCTGATATTTTCAATTTTGCCCCGAGGACAGCTCGAGTGAATGATACCAAATCATTGTGAATAAATCAATGGTTATAAACATTGATGTACTTTGATAGTAATTATCAGTAGCTAGGTGTCAACTAATCTAATTATTCACTTAATGAATACATAGATTGATGTTTATTTAGAGCAGCGATTAAAGCAATTTGTTTCACATAACACAAGACTTTATAGTTACCATACAATAAATAAAGAACTCATTACTATCAGACATGCGCATTATAAGCATTAGACTGCTCATAGTGCTACAGGCACTACCATCCAGGTCCAAAGGATCAGAGACTTACTGAGCTGCTGTGGGGAACGAAAGGAAACTGAATTTTCCACTTCTTTCAATATGCAGAGTCTATAAGTAAAGATTGTGACAAATATAACATAGCATTGGCCTAGCCTGGCAAAGCAATGACAGTAAGTACTTTGAAAATCAATGCTTTATGCTTCAGAAGTGATTTTTGTAAAACACGGGTGTAAGACGTGATTAAATATAGAAATATACCTATACACCTCTTTCCCATTCATCCCAATTTCAAATCAACAGGCAACAATATAGCATTATTTGAACCAGTTAAAAGTATGTGTCACAATCACATTTACGTGAGTCTAAAATTCTAGGTACACCAAATGTTTGTGATCAGATATTTCAATAAAACAACTATTCAATAGTATAAATGAAAATATGAATACAATAATTCAGTTTTCTAGCATATCTCTCATGATTTTAGAATTAGAATTTATGGTTCATTAAGTTCTTCCTGTTGACGCTGAAAATTATACACAAGTTGCTGCATTTCCAATTTGAGCTGTCTTAGCAGCCTCTTGTCGGTAATTTCATCCATTTCTTCTCCTACGAGTAAGTGTAAGAGAAATTGTTTGTTTCTTCCAGGATTGTCCTCTGTGGGATTATTGACGAGAGCGCTCAGAGAAGACACAACAGCCTCTCTGAATCTATCTTGGGGGTTCAGTTTTGATGTTGTCTTTCACAAGGGTTGATTAGACGGAGCAAGGGCAGCAGTTGTTTCCTTTTCAGATGGTGTATTGTTGTCTTCTATGGCCAGTTGAACTTCATCCTGGCTTTCTTCAACTAGCCTATTTGAGGATTCCAGAAATAGCATAAAAAATATTTCTTAAACATAAATATATCTCATCATTTTAACAACCATTTTCTTTTTCACTAATTTTGCAGGTGCCAAGCACTCAAGATGAATGGAAAAGCATCGTGACTGACTTTGAAGACAAGTGGCAATTTCCAAACATTTTAGGTGCAATGGATGGAAAACATTTTGCAGTGACTGCTTCAGCTCATAGTGGTTCCCATTTTACAACTACATTATAATGCTTGCTCTAGTTGAGGTCAACAATAAATGAACATTTGTAGATGTTGGTGCCAATGGGAGAGCTGGAGATGTAGGGATCTTTGCAAATTCAGATCTGTTGAGGTGTATTGAGGCTAATACAGTTAATATACCATCACCAAAGCCTCTTCCAGGAAGACAAGAGGACACACCACATGTTATTGTGGGTGATGAAGCTTTTCCACTGAAAACATATCTTATGAAGCCATTTCCCCAACGTGACCTACCAGAACACAAAAGAATCTTCAATTGCAGGTTGTCCAGAGCAAGGAAATTGTCTGAAAATGCCTTTGGCATTCTCATCACAGGATTCCAGGTATTTCAGAAGCCAATGAGACAAAAACCTGACAATGCTGTCAAAACTATTATGGCTGCAGTGGTCTTACACAATTTCCTGCGTACCAAGAGAGATCAAGTTTACAGTACACATTCTGATGTTTAACCTGACACCACACAAGTTAGTCAGGCAATGCGTTTATCAAGACAAGGGGGGAACTTTTCCTCATCATCAGCCAGAGACGTCAGGGATGAATTTACTGACTATTTCATGACAAATGGACAAGTTGACTGGCAATGGGACAAAATTTAACCTTGAATGGTACATTGAGCTGTGCCAGTATGGGACATACATTGAGCCTATGTCAGTATGGTCAATTGACCTGTGTCTGTATGGTAAATTGACCTGTGTAAGTATGGTGCATTGAGCTTTGTCAGTGAGTACACGTACAATCAAGAATGTGGTATGTAGCTGAGTCTACATAATGATAATTGTAAATAACCACCTTTGTGTAAATTGTGGAACCTAATTAACAATACTGTAATCATTTTGAAATATATGCATGTTTTCATTCCATAAAACAAGTTGTTTAAGTATTAAATCTTAAATATTGACTATTACGAAGTTAATTGGTTCCTTCAAATAATTCTAGAATGTGTTGGAACTCAAAATTAGGTATTAATAACTTAAACATCATAAACCACATGTTCCTGTGTTGTGAAGTTGTTGACAGCTACACGTTGTCTCATATGAGGACGCGAGAAAGGATCCAAGGTCTCAAAGTGATCCCATACAGGCATGTACACAGCGTAGTTGCGGAGCCACTTGTCTTGCTTGCCAGATGTTTCTTGAGTTCCCTTGAGTAGGATGTGCGAATATTCGCAATCGTTGATGTCACTTGATCATCTAAAAGAGATCAAACCTACCTTACTTTAATCATAGACCAGAATATGATTACCAGGTAATGAAACTTCCATGTAGTGCCTATGTAGTATGTGTAAAGCGGATAGTTTCCACATATTAGTTCTTAGTCTTAGTGAATATTACATAATAATCTCAACAGAAATTATTATATATTAATCATTTGATTAATAAAATGGTATGTTTTGAAAACATCCCTTATGGTATGTGAAATGTACATGTCTATGTACCTATCATCCCTCATGGAATACTTATGGAAAAGTTCACATAATTTATTTCAGTAGATTCTTAATAATATTATCATAAAAGCAACTGTTACATAAAAACCATTATTTAAGGAAACATGACATGCAGAACCGTATCAGTATTATTATTGTTGTTGTTTCGACAATTTTTAACAATTCCGGGAGTAGAATGATAGTGTCTAGATAGTATATGCATATCTTGCCATGATGGGGTAGGATACCATTTAAGCCGATGCAGACCCTGGGCTATGTAGAAATCTGTACGGGAAATTGGACAAATCGGAAAGTTGAATAAACAAGGGGGGCGGGGTTCTGCCCACACACACCCGATTTACAGAGACAGCTAGACATATTGCTTTGCGTACATATTTCCTCCGCCTATCATAGTATAGGTAGATAGGAAGCTCATATTTGGAATAGTGCATTTAGGGAAATTATTATCGAACATGTTATTCTTTCATGCTACCAGGTGTAAGTGCTCTCATTCGCAGCATCACAAATGTCAACAAATTTGATAATAGTGACACTCACTCGTTAGTGACTTTTCCGGGAATGCCAAGCAGATCGCCGTTAATGCAGCGTTCCTCTAATCTCTTTTGGAATAATCATTGCTTGAAACATTCCATAAGCTTTCGTGACTGAGATAGTGAGCCACAAAACGTTCGGTTTCCTCTCTTGAGAAGTCGAGGCATGGTTTCTTCGCAGCCGACGAAGCCATGTTTCCCGCTTGTGTGTAAACAAATATCACGTGACATCAAAACGCAACTTGATTGGCCGCACCACATCCAACTTGCCGATTAGCTAGAACAGACTCTACGCACTCGCGACACAATCGATGCGGGTTCGAGCGACCGATTCGTCCCTTTTGTCAAATGCGACCAATCACTCAGACGATACGACTCGATCGAATTCGGCATGTCGATTCGACAGGCCGACCCGTGTGAGTCCGCCTTTAGATCGCTAACTTTGTGTGCTGGCAATCAGGTGCCTCACTCTGGCAGTATGGGAACCATGCCAATTTACACTTGTCAGGGGGTTACACAAAGTATATGATCTAGACTACCAGTTGTCGGACTTTCATTTTTGTGGAAGCCCCGGTGGCTGAGTGGGTTAGATCGCTGACTTTGTTTGCTGGCGATTGGTGCCTCACTCTGGCAGTGTGGGTTTGAATCCCGGAGAAACTGTACTTTGCAAAGAAAGTGTTATCCGAAATATAACATTTGTTATGTTTGACTGCCACTTCAGATTATTAAAAGGAGATATAATATGCGTCAATAACCTCCTCAAAATCTAACGTAGCAAGGTAAAATGGTTCCTCATACCTTTTTGCGAACAATATGATGGGTAAAATTTTAAACTTTATAATTAGTTTGTTTTAATAAGTAGTGAACATATTGCAAAGTTGTACCCGTGCCAATATATACTTGTCAGAGTGGTACACGAAGCTTGTGAGTACCATTTGTCAAACTTCCATTTTTGTCCCAGATGGGACTCAACTCCAAAAATTACAGGGGTTTGCACTTTACAGAGAGAGTTTTATCCCAAA
The DNA here is from genome assembly GCF_022045235.1 of Haliotis cracherodii. Lineage (NCBI taxonomy): Eukaryota > Metazoa > Mollusca > Gastropoda > Lepetellida > Haliotidae > Haliotis > Haliotis cracherodii. The sequence goes on from NW_027266277.1 coordinate 875,613, forward strand.
TGTGACATTTGTTACTTTGTACTTATTTATGTTTTAAATAATCCATGCCATCAAAGTTAAAAGAAATAGGGGTATTTACATGAAAGGAAAACCAAGATGAAACTATTTCTATATACACCCCCTACACTATATCATTCTAACCCACTCTTGTCTAAGGTCCTTTTTAGGACTTGTGGTAATGTGACCACTTCAACTCCCGGAATCTGGGCTATTCCCAAAAAAAACATATATGAACCCGAGGGCAATTTCCTCTACGTCTCCTCTTTTTATCTATTTTGTCTCTGGCCACTTGCATATTCCCTTGTTATGTTACTTTAATTGTTTTGTTCTAGTACTCCGACCCTCGACCTACTACCGTCACCCCTGGTTATCAGTGGCCCATGTTTCCTGTGCTCTTCAACTTCTACATCGCCTGCCCTCAATATATCTTCCCATGTGTTATACCTATATCTTACTGTTTTAGCCCCTCATATTGCCTACTTATATAATGACTGTAGATGAGTTGCTAATTACCATTATTTTATGCCTCTCATACGACCCCCGTTCTGACGAAGAGTGTGTCCCCACAAGCCTATCATGTGTCCCCACAAGCCTATCATGTGCCCCCACACTCTAAGATGGTGCCAATCTTGTTATAATACCTGGTATACATTCCCTCTTATTTCTATGACTTATTGATTTATCTTCCCTTTAATTATCTAAATATGTATTACACTTTCATGCCTATAATACGACCCCTGATCTGGCGAAGAGTGTGTCCCCACACTCTAAGATGGTGTGACGCAGGGATCCGGGCCTTGTTTTGAACGTTTAGTAAATATACAAGATAATTTTGATTATTATTCCTATAATTAGTCTTGCAACAAGTGGATTTGGTTGACCGCAATCTAACATACACAAAGGGATACATTCCAATACATACATTGATATAATCCCGGAAGTCCGGTTTCATAGTACAATACTCTTGGACTAACAATTACCTATAATTCGATAATACAACACGCAAGTTTGCTAACTAAATACTTTCAGGAGTAACCTACCTGCAATGTTTTCAGACCTGTCGGGGATCATAACTTTATCGAACCCACCAATGACAGTTTGTCAAATGTTACCTTCCACGTATTCTTGATACCGTGAATAACCTGCCAGGGACAATTTAACAAGTGTAAAATGATTCGTAGAAGCACAAGTAGCATGGACAAGTTCAAAAGGGTCACACCCCTTACGTAAACATTGATAATTCTCAGGCAACAATCTTCACTCAAAGGTATCCCAGTGGATATTTGTATAATCGCGAAAATATATTATGTCTATATTCATGTATGCGACATGTTGAGACCCTGAGCCAAGGATCGTTCTCATAGGAATAGCCAGTCAACATATGACTGTCACAATCGTTGTTGTTTCTGTCTGTTAATATGTATTTTGTTGTTGTTGTTTTGTTTTTAGGAATATCAACACCAAGGGCTTAACTTGGATTTACTCTTGTATGGGTGACTTGTGGAAGTGAGCTTTCACTACTGGTGATATGGCGTTTTGGATTGGCCGAGTTATTTTTCCGTGTATCGGGTTCTGTCTTATAAGGGACCATGACATGTCATGCTGTTATTTAAGGTGTACGTACCCAATAAGCAACACAACCTGGTCGGCAATTATTTCAGATCTCTCTCGTTGGGACTAAGGTGGTATAGTTGGCTATTGTACCTGTCGGTTCGTTAGTCAGCTTGTCTGTAGTTTATGTGTGTTATCTACCGGTGTAGTAGTCAGTTTGTCTGGTGTCCTCATGTTGTGTCGTAATGGTAACGTCAATAACGCCCATGATATGTACAACAGAACTGACTGTTACCCCTGCAGAAGATGGCTATTTGATTCGGGCAATAAAATTCACTTCCGTTATCAAGTAACGTGGCGGCAGGCACCTCTCGATATCCTGATGGTATGTTAATAAGTGTCAATTTTCCTTGACAAGATTCCATCTCGTCAGTCTATGTTCACCTACTCAAGTGAATCATTATATTCATTTCTTTCTTCGATAAGAAACCATCTCGTCGTCAATATTTCCTCGGCAAGAAACCATCTTGTCGGCATTACTTCCTCGACAAGAAACCATCTCGTCGGCATTATTTCCTCGACAAGAACCATCTCGTCAGCATTATCTCCTCGACAAGAACCATCTCGTCAGCATTATCTCCTCGACAAGAACCGTCTCGTCAGCATTATCTCCTCGACAAGAACCATCTCGTCAGCATTATCTCCTCGACAAGAACCATCTCGTCAGCATTATCTCCTCGACAAGAACCATCTCGTCAGCATTATCTCCTCGACAAGAAACCATCTCGTCGGCATTATCTCCTCGACAAGAAACCATCTCGTCGGCATTATCACCTCGACAAGAAACCATCTCGTCAGCATTACTTCCTCGACAAGAAACCATCTCGTCGTCAATATTTCCTCGACAAGAAACCATCTTGTCGGCATTACTTCCTCGACAAGAAACCATCTCGTCAGCATTACTTCGTCGACAAAAAACCATCTCGTCGGCATTATCTCATCGACAAGAAACCATCTCGTCGGCGTTATGTCCTCGACAAGAAACCATCTCGTCGGCAATATCTCATCGACAAGAAACCATCTCGTCGGCGTTATCTCATCGACAAGAAACCATCTCGTCGGCATTATCTCCTCGACAAGAAACCATCTCGTCGGCAATATCTTCTTCATTAAAATCGATCAATGTATGTACGTCTTTACATGAACACCCCTTTGGTGCCTTCTCCCGGTTTTGATGTGTGCCTGCCACCATTCTAGGTATGTGTCGTGTGTGTCAGATACTAAAGATATGATTGCTTAAATGGAATCTCGGTAGTTTTTGTTGTTGTACTATTCTCTCCTGAAATCCTAGACCACCATGAGATCCTTTCAAAACTACCGTAATTGACACATAGGTTGGTGACATATCACCAGTGGGGACAGGGTGTTTGGGGCTATAAAAACAAATTATTTCACTACATCCGGTCAAATAACGAAGCCATCGATATCAATTGCATTTGTTTCCATGCCAATCATTTTAAACAATAAATACCCCTGCATCCTTATCAACCGTTGAGTGAGTGAGTGAGTATGGTTTAAAAACAATATTCCAGCAATATCACGGCGGGGGACACCAAAAATCGGCTTCACACATTGTACCCATGTCAGGAATCGAACCCGGGTCTTCAGCTTTACGAAAGGCCCAACCGTTGACATTTTATGTATAGTAATATCATCAAATATGTTATATCGATTGGTTTTTTTTGTCTACAGGAATGTAAATTATGTATGTCTGTATATATGTATATATGAATCATAATGTTTTATCTTTACAAAATTGCGTCAGTCCCATAATGGTATGTTTCTGCAATAAATAATATCTTATCTATCTATGTTCTGCAGATTAAAAAAGATATTGGTTCGCTTGTAGCTCAACCATTTGGAATTTCGTTCATTGGGCGTAACACAATTGCCTTTTTAATGCTTTTCAAAGCAGGAATCACATATTACAAAGTATAACTCTTTTATCATGAAACGTTTATCAAGTCAGTTTTGTACGAAAATATCAAAGGTACCACAGTAAACATTTATGAATAATATAAACAAAAATTAAATGTTTTTCATTCACGATTCAAGTAGGTTTTTTTGTGTGTTTTGAGGGTTGTTTTTTTTGTTTGTTTGTTGTTTTTGTTTTTACATGAAGAAGAACTAATAAACTGGATTCAACATTTGACATAATAAGAAATATCTTAATAGTCCTGCAACGGTGTTCATACCCCTGCAGGTGCTATGGGCATCATGTTTCTGCCCAGTGCTACTATTGATGCTCGTGGTCTTGTTTATATAAAGGCGAGAATTTCAGTTAAAACGAACTATAAAGGAATATTTGTATTTTGGTTTTCCTTACATGTAAATACCACAATGCTACTAAATTACTAGTCTGCCTCACAGAACCTGAACCTTATTTTTCTTCCGCCTAGCCCTTACTGTAACGATATAGCCCCCAAAAAGAAGCAAGTCTACAATTTTCTTTTTCAATTTAATGGAGTTATTTGTTTCTATCTGGCCGGGAGAGGTTAGACTTGTGTCACAACGTGTGCTGTGAGCAACTTTCTGCTCTATTTGTAAAAATCCCTGTTGTGGTTTTCATTGGATTATGACTCATTCTGAGGACAGTAAAATGTTGACTGTGTATGTGTCTCTAGGGCTATAGGTAGGTGAGTGTGTCTTGTGATGTTTGGGCACGAAGGTACTGGCTCAAATTAACAACATTTACCGGTGGGAGTGAAGATTGTCGCGAATTAGTGGCTAGTCCACCTGTTCACTCAGTAAGTGAATTGCATGGTTACTTTTGACTCAAACTGAGGGGACCCGGCCGCGTAAGCCGTGTTCTAAATAACTTTAGCAAGTGTAGAATATCGTCTAGTAATCACAAATATTTTAACATTCTGAGATGCATTTCCAAGAACAAGATTCCTGATAAAATCATCCTTGTTTCGACCAATTATAGCCGCTGGATGTCTGGCCACTTGTAAGAAGTAAGCAAATGGCTCAAACATTTGTTGTTTTCGGTCAATAAGGTCATTGGCACTATTTAGCGCAATGATTGAGTTCGGGGAATTTCACTGGGAAATGTTTTCTTCAAGATTGCTGGGAGCAATTATCCATCAATTACCTCGCCAAGCCGTGCGAGGCCGGTGATGATCCCATTCACTGAGGGCCTGAAATGTAATGTGTACTGGCACCATGAGACTGGTATGCTACCGTAGGGGATTGCCTAAAAGTCAGGCCTAGAAAAGTCGGGCCGGGCCAACGGGTAATGCTAAAAATGTATTGCAGAATAATAAAACGAAACGTGCATATCTAGGCAGATCTCAATTGTCCAGAAACGTATAGTTTTGCTCATTTAATTGAGTTTGAATCAAAATGCATCTTCACTTACTTACTTACTTTGGAGATTTAATGTGTTTCCGAAAGGGGCGAAAGTGGTCTGTGAAACCCAAGAGGGGGGTTTAGGGGTTGCTTATATAGTATGTTTTTTATTTTTTTTAGGTGGTTATTTAGGTTGGTGTGTCCTGTTTGGAGTTTAGTGATTACTCTGTCGATTTTTTTTTTATGGATGGAGAAGTTTTGGTTTGGTCAGGGGTTTGCTGAGCACTTTTTTGATTTGGCTATTTGAGTTTAGATATAGGTTATGCCATTTTTTTGCATCTTCAGCAATGTAATGATAATTATAGCTACATACCGAGAGTCCATACCGAAAAGTCAGTGTCTTGACTGTGTCTTTTCTTTGATAAGAAGGTTTCTCACCGACCTTAGCGTGCAGGGGTGTGATGTCCTGGGCAGGAAATGACAGTGTTTTGACTACTCTTCTTTCATTAATTAACGTGTTTAGCATCCCTAATTAACCTTTACTAATTCATGTTAAACCAACACAGGATGTTTTCTGCAAGTGGATATTCGCGAATGTCATAGGGCTGACCGGAGTGCTTATTATTGGTGCTGGGCTCACTAGGTCAGTTGGAACGACCTGACAACTTGTGAGTGGCATAGAAAATACAGCCGACCCACGTCGACACTGTTGATCGACAGTTGTACCGTTAAAGGTTATCTATACATGGGATGAGATTATAATGTAGTAATGTATACATTTTAGGAGGAGATATAAAGGTAATATATACATGGAATGAGGTGATATTGAAGTGATGTATACATTTTATGAGGAGATATAAAGGTTATATGTCCATCGAATGAGGAGATATTGAAGTGATTAATGCATTTCAGGAGGAGACATACAGGTTATATATGCATGGAATGAGGTGATAATGAAGTGGTGTATACATTTCAGGAGGATACATAAAGGTTATATATATGTGGGATGAGCTGATATTGAAGTGATGTATACATTTTAAGGTGTGACATAAAGGTTTTATATACATGGAATGAGGTGATATTGAAGTGATGTATACATGTAGGAGGAGACATAAAGGTTACATATACATGGAATGGGGCGATATAGAAGTGATGGTTTCATTTTAAGGTGTGACATAAAGGTTATATGCGCATCCTTAGTTAACACCAGAAATAAAACTTATTACGTCAATTGTACCAAACAGTGTCATTTAATAGCTGCTGTACATGTACTCTGAAAAAGGTTATGAACTTTCCCGTATGTACATTTGGAATAGAGGTTTACACCACATATGTTTTGAATCATGGAACGATACATTTCATAACATATTATAAACACATCAATTTGGCCCGCGCGTTGAAGGACTGCACTCATAGCAACATCGTCAGCGCTATGCATTTTCTGGATGTTGCCATGACTACATATTGTCAGCTAGCCCCCGCTCCTCCTCCTCCGAGTCACACTCAGTATCAGATGACGTAACCAAGTGGTCACTCAGTAACTCACTCACTCACGCTCGATGTTTGTGTATCCATTTTATTGATAAAAAGTGCCGATGTATTTTGTTCTGACAGTTTTATTCAGGGTACCTGTTTAAGTCCATTGGACTGGTTTAAGTCCATTGGACTGCGACATATAGAACGCTAGCTGCGCATTCCCAGTCTAGAAATACAACTTCGTCTCGGTAAACAGATGGCCCACACTTGTCAGAGTGCATAATGAGCAGGGTCTTCGGGGCCGTCAGGAGAAGACATCTGGGAAATCAGATGACGCCAAGAACGTACGTCTTCAAAAACAAGCAAGGGCCATCTTGGGCTAACGGGGGTAGCAACGGCCATCTGGGGCTAGCAAGGGACATCTGGGTCAAACAAGGGTCTTGTGGGGCTAGCAAGGGTCATCTGGGGCAAGCATGAACCATCTGGGGCTATCGGGGCTGGCAAGACGAGCAAGGACCATCAGGGGCAAGCAAGGGCCATCAGGCGCTATCGTGGGCAATCGGGGCTAGCAAGGGACATCGAGAGCTATCGGGGCTAGCAAAGGACATCAGGGACTATATGTATCGAGGGGTAGGACATAAGAAGAGTCTAGGGGGCATGGGGATATTAGCACCACCCTGGGGACCACACACCGCCGTGGAGAACTGGTTCAGCTGATGGTGAACATTGTCTTGTTTGTGCAGGGACCATCATTTTTCGGTACTGATTAATCTTGAGTTTCAGCTTAGCGACCACCTCGGGTTCCTGCAGGGCTATGTTCTTCCGCTCTGTGGGGTCCTCTGAAACAACAGCACGATTCAAGAGAGAGTCAGGTTTCAAACTTGAAAGAAATGTGGAACACAGTAGCTGGGTACTAATCAGATAGGCGCTCCTGGCGCTGGTGAAGGGTGTGACAATGTAAAAGTCTGTTCAGGGATCAAGGACTTTATGTTAAAATCTGTGTGAAAAGTGTAAATATTAGACTTTTTTTAAGAAAATACATGTCCTAAATCTTCTTTTAAGACGTCTTCACTTTAGTTTATTTCTTATTCGCTATCAACACTATTTAGGCACATCACACATATAGGACCTGCAGGGATATATGTCGAGCGTAAACACTGTACAAAAACTGAACTGGATATGCAATACAAAGGTATCTGTCACAAAAAAACATCTGGAATTGTTTGCGATAGACAAAACGTCCAGAGTCTAATGACCCCAATTTACATGTAAAGTACGTTCGTTACCCATAGGTCTTAAGCTCTCTCAGTTTACCCCTTCAAGAGTGGTGTGTAAGGGTGCTTAAGCCTACCTACCCTCTAGCTTCTACAGCTGTTCTGTGTTAAGCCTTCTTACTTCTCAGGCTATACAGCTGCTCTGTTTTAAGCCTTCTCACCTGTCAGGCTACACAGCTGTTGTGTGCCAAGCCTTCTTACCTCTCAGGTTATACAGCTGCTCTGTGTTAGGCCTTCTTACCTCTCCCTCTCAGGTTATACAGCTGCTCTGTGCCAAGCCTTCTTACCTCTAAGGTTATTCAACTGCTCTGTGCCAAGCCTTCTTACCTCTCCCTCTCAGGTTATACAGCTCTCAGGCCTTCTTACCTCTAAGGTAAAGCCACTGTGTCAAGTCTTCTTACCTGTCAGGTTAAACAGCTGTTGTGTCAAGCATTATCACCTGTCAGTTTAAACAGCTTTTGTGTCAAGCATTCTCACCTGTCAGGTTATACAGCTGTTGTGTTAAGCCTTCTTACCTCTCAGGTTATACAGCTCCTGTATTAAGACTTCTTACCTCTCAGGTAATACAACTGCTCTGTGTCAAGCCCTCTTGCCTCCCAGGTTATGTAGCTGCTGTGTCAAGCCATTTTACCTGTCAGGTTATACAGCTGTTGTGTTAAGCCTTCTTATCTCTCAGGTTATACAATTCATGTGTCAAGCCTTCTCACCTGTCAGATTATACAGCTGCTCTGTTTCAAGCCTTCTTACCTATCAGGCTATACAGTTGCTCTGTGTCAAGCCTTCTTACCTCACAGGTAATACAACTGCTCTGTGTCAAGCCTTCTTGCATCTCAGGCTATACAACTGCTCTGTGTCAAGCCTTCTTGCCTCTCAGTTTATACAGCTGCTGTGTCAAACCTTCTCACCTGTCAGGTTATACAGCTGCTCTGTGTGAAGCCTTCTTACCTCTCAGATTATACAGCTGTTCTGGGTGGTCCCCCGCAATATAACTCCCCACATGCAGTGGTTCGTCTTCTGTGTGATTTTGAGGCCTGTACCAATCGTTATAAGACCCCGTATAACCGAGGATGAGTTTGTAGTCACCATCTCTAAAACAACAGAGATTTGTACGTGGTAGAAACAAAGGCGGGTTATTGTATTTCATAATGAAAATAGATAATGGTGAAGAAATATACAGTTAGATGGATTGTCGCTTGGGCTGGTTCATTGGTTCAGACCACAGATTATCACCAAGGTATTTATGGTTCGCCAGCATTCTGTCTGAGCTCATGGTTCGCAACTCTGTATTTGTATTGACTCAGTGACTCTCAAATAAACTCCCCTCACCTTAACGCCGCGTTACCAACATTAAAGAAGCCGTCCTGAACATCGTCGAGATTGTAGACAAACTCTGTTCTCGGGGAAAGTGATCCAGTCCGAATGTTTTCCCAGAGGTTCATCCCATCGATATCAGCTTCTGTAATAATATTGTTGTCATGGTGACCAATCATAATAGAACAAACAATCAGAAATACAAACGTTGTTTCCCATTCTTGGAACAATACTAAACTCTCAAAAGGGAATGTCAAGTGAAAGTGTTCTTGCAGTTTCGTATCACATTGCTGGTACGAGCCTTGCACATCAAAGAAACACTGTGATGGGTCTCCGTTCCTTTACGAAGAACAAATAAGCGATACATTGTATGTCACCTGCCGTTTGTAAAGTGTGTGAGATTGTCATGCCCTACCAAATATCTCCCATGGAACATTATACAGTCGTGCAAGACATCGTGTATCTGAATATCGTGTTGAGTCTCTGTGTATACACTCAGTCTGCCTCACCTGGCCCCCCTTGACCTCCTCCCGCCGCCGCCATCAGAGTCGGCCGCCAGTCCACGACGTGCACCAACCTGCAACAGAGACGTCTCCAGTAACGACATCAACCTCCTTCAAAAGATCTTACTCTACGACTATCGTAAGTAGATCTAAAAGTACGTGCACCAAGCTGCAATACTGACGTCTTCAGAAACGACCCCGCACTCCTTCCAACCAACCCAATCCACCCCATCAACAGACCCGTCATGGGCTTCCTCCACAACAACCACCCCATTCCACCCCATCAACAGACCCGTCATAGTCTACTTCCACAACAACCACCCCATTCCACCCCATCAACAGACCCGTCATAGTCTTCCTCCACAACAACCACCCCACTCCACCCCATCAACAGACCCGTCATAGTCTACTTCCACAACAACCACCCCACTCCACCCCATCAACAGACCTGTCATAGGCTTCCTCCACAACAACCACCCCACTCCACCCCATCAACAGACCAGTCATAGTCTTCCTCCACAACAACCACCCCACTCCACCCCATCAACAGACCAGTCATAGTCTTCTTCCACAACAACCATCCTACTCCACCCCATCAACTGACCCGTCGTATGTGACTCCCGTCTTCTGCAGCCCCGCGCCGTGCAGAAAACCGACCGATCGGTGACCACCCTCCCAGATTGAGAGCTTCGCTCCCCTCAGAGGAAAACTATTGCCATGGAAACGCACGTCAGGTCCATTCTGTAAAAGCAAACGTAAAAATGAAAAGTAATTAACGAGTGATATTTTTATATCTTTAAATTCCTGGAAAAAACAGACAATTCCTCCAGACGTTCGTCCACATACACATATATCTTGTTACCCATCTCCAACTTACCCTCACAACCACCCTCCCCCAAAACTGTTACTATTTTCTCTGCATACTAATTCTATTCCGATTGTGCATTTTTGAGGCATTTCAATTTTTAAGTTGTTCGGTTTGTTAATTGCTGTTAGTACCATACCCGTGCTCGTGGGTTTCACCCAAGTGGTAAACGTCTGAGACCGGCATCATTTCGGGCTTTCCTCCCATATTGGGCTGACACGCCGAGATATAACTGGAATACTGTTAAAAGCGTTAAACCCACTCACACACTCGTTGTGTTGTAATCTGTCCTGGCTGTAAGCAACGCCGTTCGTGAATTTGCAAAACCAAAAAAGACCGCGAGGTTTTGAAGACTTGGGCCGCTGTTTTGTTTTCATTAAGGATAACTGTCAATTTAAGTCGGAGTGGTTAGAAAATCGAGAAATAAAAATACAGTTATAATTTGAGTTTTTTTATCATGTTTTTAAACAGTGATGAAAAAAAAAATATTTTTTTTTTTATTTTGCTGGGAGATAATTAGACTAGCATACACAAATATGTTCAAATCATGCGACCCATGAAGGTCTCCAACATCTAACCATCGATTCTTTATACAATGCTACATCTTCAATCCAGCATCTTCAACTTACATCAGATAAGAACAGTATGAGAGTGTTGTCCATCATGCCTCGCTCCTCCAATGCCGCCGTGACGTTCCCAATGCCTTCATCCAGCGCCGACACCATTCCTACACAAGGGAAATGTATCACTGTTGAGGAAATAGCCTTACTGTATGTACCTATGTTGTGTATGTACATGTCCTACCACAATAAGTCCGTCTTCTCACGTTCACAACAGTATATCTGTGTGTTGTGTGTATATACGTCCTACCACAATTTATCCGTCTTCTCTCGTTCACTACAGAATATCTGTGTGTGTGGTGTGTATATAAGTCCTACCACAATACGTCCGTCTTCTTTCGTTCACAACAGTATATATATATGTGTGTGGTGTGTATATACGTCCTACCACAATATGATCGTCTTCTAATGTTGACAACAGTATATCTGTGTGTGTGGTATGCATACACGTCCTACCAAAATAGGTCCGTCTTCTCTCGTTCACTCCAGTAGATCTGTGTGTGTGTGTGTGTGTGTGTGTGTGTTGTGTGTGTTGTGTATATACGTCCTACCACAATATGTCCGTTTTCTCTCGTTCACTCGAGTAGATCTCTGTGTGTGTGTGTGTGTGTGTGTGTGTGTGTGTGTGTGTGTGTGTGTGTGTGTGTGTGTGTGTGTGTGTGTGTGTGTGTGTGTGTGTGTGTGTGTGTGTGTGTGTGTGTGCGTCCTACCACAATAGGTCCGTCTTCTCTCGTTCACTACATCCGGGTACAAATTCGTGTACTTCTTCGGCACCTTGACGGAAAAGACAGAATCAAGTGAGTTAGTGATGTTGGTAAAACGCTGCTTTGAACAGCTTTTCAGTTATATGACGGCGTGTCAGCTTGGTGAAGGGAGAAAGCCCGATGGTTACCACTTTGGTGAAGCCACAAGCAACTTAGGGATGCAACTCTACCCATCTAAACCTCAGACGCCTAGACCATCCAACACATACACACACTTGCACACACACAGACACACACATGTACACACACACAAACACACGCACAGACACATACATACACCACACACGCACTTGCACACAGACACACAAACACACACACACACTCACGCATACACACACACTCACTCACATACACATACACACACTTGCACACACACAGACACAGCCATGCATACACACACGCACATACACGCACTCACACAAACACACACTCACTCACACAGCAATCAGAATCAAGTTGCAAATGCACAGGACAAAGAGCACATGTGTTGATATCAAGCTGACAGTGAAGATTACAAGATTACTTCTGAACATACAATGGTGCACCTCCTAGGTGTATTCGCTGTTCGTATGATCTCTTGGCTTTCGTATACATGAACAGAAAACACATGAAGGGAACGATCTGAATGTATTTTCCGTATTTAGGGCTTCGTGTCCCATTACCATTAGCCATTTTACATTGACAGTTGAACTACATATTTCTAGGTGTGACACACTCCTACCTGCAGGGGGAAATGCGGGTTTTGAAGAGACAGATACAGGAATAGAGGTGTTGAAGTATTGTGTTGATTAATCACATCAGTAGCCCGATCTGTGAACATGTGCTGAAAGAGAAGTTCAAATATATGTCACCCTTTTAAATCTGAGTCAAGTCATTTTTAATATTTCAATGCATTTGAACTAGTTTCCATCAAACATTAAATTAAACATTACATTCATTCGATTAATCACCAAATATTTTCGATTTATTCAAATATTAAAATTAATTTAAACAACAGTGAAATATGATATAATCGGTCTTGTCGGAATAAAGTATCTAAAAAGTGCAGCTACTGTGGAGTAGGAGGTGTTGTGGGAATACGTCCAGGCAGGGTGGATGTCGTCACGCAGATCCAGGTAGGGGTGCCTGGTGTAGTCGGATGCATCTGCAGCAAACACGTTTTGCATTATTTAAGAAACAATCCCCTTTTAAATTGGCACGTCAAAATGATTCTTTAATAAAATATTTCCTTCTGAGTGGGCCAATCTGTTGTGTCGTCACAATCAGGCAGTAACTACACTTACGAATGTTAAATCTGTTGTGTCGTCACAATCAGGCAGTAACTACACTTACGAATGTTAAATCTGTTATGTCGTCACAATCAGGCATTCACTACACTTACGAATGTTAAATCTGTTATGTCGTCACAATCAGGCATTCACTACACTTACGAATGTTAAATCTGTTATGTCGTCACAATCAGACAGGACACTGCAACCACGAATGATAAAGCTGCTGTGTCGTCACAATCAGGCAGTACACTGTACCAATAAATGATAAATCTTTTGTGTCGTCACACTCAGGCAGTTAACTACACTTACGAATGATAAATCTGTTGTGTCGTCACAATCAGGCATTCACTACACTTACGAATGATAAATCTGTTGTGTCGTCACAATCAGGCAGTTAACTACACTTACGAATGATGAATCTGTTGTGTCGTCACAATCAGGCAGTTAACTACACTTACGAATGATAAATCTGTTGTGTCGTCACAATCAGGCAGTTAACTACACTTATGAGTGATAAATCTGTTGTGTCGTCACAATCAGGCAGTTAACTTCACTTATGAGTGATAAATCTGTTGTGTCGTCACAATCAGGCAGTTAACTACACTTACGAATGATAAATCTGTTGTGTCGTCACAATCAGGCAGTTAACTACACTTACGAGTGATAAATCTGTTGTGTCGAAGTCACATACAAGTATAATAACTCACATGGTACAACTCACATATAAGTCACATTGTCGAAGTCACATACATGTATAATAACTCACATGATGCAACTCACATGTTTTGGTGTAGTAGTCGAGGGCTCCTGAGTAGTACCCAAAGAAGGTGTCAAACCCACGGTAGGTGGGAGTACACGCCCACTTGCAGAACCCCAGGTGCCATCTGAGGAAAGAGCGAGTTTCGTGATAGAGGACGAGCGTGCAGTAATCAGACATGTTGCGCCGAAACATTGCAAGACGAAACGAAAATTATTTTGAACATTTGCGAAACTGACGAAACCTAGATTGTAGACCAGAAGGCTCTTTACTGCTCAGAGGTTCTTTGTGGAACTGATAAATAATGGCTTAGGATGGATTTTGATCAGATTACCAGTAAGGGGCACTTGTTAGTCACGTGTCTTACTTGCCGACCAGGTGAGTGGAGTAGCCATGATGTCGGAGATCCTCGCTCAGCAGCTGGTGTTGTGTGGGGAGACAGGCGTTGTCAGTCGCCAGCAGCACGCCGTGCTGCAAGACAGCGTAATTTTACAGTAGTGAAACATACGGAGCTGTCTTTTTTTTACAGTGGGTGAGCTGTCATTATTTTACAGTGGGGGATCTGTCATTATTTTACAGTGGTGACATACAAGGGTCTGTCATCATTTTACAGTGGTGAAACACAAGGAGCTGTCATTACAGTACAGTGGAGAAACACTGGGAGCTGTCATTATTTTACAGTGGTGAAACACAGGGAGCTGTCATCATTTACAGTGCGAAAGACAAGGAGTGGCGAAACACATGGAGCTGTCACTATTTTACAGTGGCGAAACACATGGAGCTGTCACTTTTTTTCAGTGACGAAACACAGGTACATGTAGATATCCATGGTGAAACTACAGAGGTATAAACATCTTCAGTCTGCGATACAGAACCTGAAAGAAACATATCCAATACTAGCTCATGCAAATCTCTTGGCTTCCTTTAATTACATTTTTTAAGATAATTTAACAACTGGTTCTTTTCTGTAAAAATATGGTTATTTCAGAGACTAGATGTTGGTTTACAATATCATATACGTTAAGATTTTCCTATTCTTCGAAATAATATTTTTTGGATATAATAATCGTGTATGTGAATAAAACTGACTATAAAATGTATCGTACTTGCATTCCCGTCTTAAATGGGTATCTGCCTGTCATCAGAGCTGATCTTGTGCTGGAAACAGAGTATGTCTTGTTATCAGTGTCAGATCACCAGTTAATCAAAATGATGAGACAACTGGGTGATTCACAAAACATGCTCATGACAAAGCCAGCATCGTACAATCGACTCTTCTATTTACAGAGATTTCTCAGAATATAAAACGGGTTTTGTCGCTTTTACTTATTCTACTGTGCCCTTTTTTAACTCGGGGTTTGCTCATCCGCAAATGAGAGGCATAATGTATTCATTAAAAATCATACACAAGGTTCCATATTAAAATGAACAAACAATACACAGTTTTCACGTTGCTCGACACGTCGAGGACAATGGGTCAATTCCACAAACCCACTGTGAATTTTGGTGACTTCTGGTTTCCCACCGCCATGGTATGGCCTGAATAATGTTAAAAGTGGCGTTAAACCCAGATCACTATGTCACTGTACTCACGGTGTGCATATAGACTGTGTGTAGGACTGGTTCAACTTGATACCTTGCGCTGCCAAGCGGTCGATGTTGGGGGTCTTCATGTCGGGATTGTGGTAGCCAACGTCGTTCCAGCCTACAGGAGATAATATAGTGGTAATATATTGAGTTGTGTGTTAGCCTGCAGGAGATAATTAAGTGGTAATATATTCAATTGTGTGTCAGCCTACAGGAGATAATATAGTGGTAATATATTCATTTATGTGTCGACCTACAGGAGATAATATAGTGGTAATATATTGAGTTGGATGTTAGCCTAGAGGAGATAATAAAGTGGTAATATATTCAGTTGTGTGTCAGCCTACATGAGATAATAAAGTGGTAATATATTCAGTTGTGTGTCAGCCTACAGGAGATAATATCGTGGTAATCTATTTAGTTGTGTGTCAGCCTACATGAGATAATATAGTGGTAATATATTCAGTTGTGTGTCAGCCTACAGGAGATAAAATAGTGGTAATATATTCAGTTGTGCGTCAGCCTTCAGGAGATAATATAGTGGTAATATATTTAGTTGTGTGTTTGCCTACATGAGATAATAAAGGGGTAATATATTCAGTTGTGTGTCAGCCTACAGGAGATATTTTAGTGGTAATATATTTGGTTGTGTGTCAGCCAACATGAGATAATATGGTGGTAATATATTCAGTTGTGTATCGGCCTACATGAGATAATATAGTGGTGATATATTCAGTTGTGTGTCAGCCTACAGGATATAATATCGTGGTAATATATTTAGTTGTGTGTCAGCCTACATGAGATAATATAGTGGTGATACATCCAGTTGTGTGTCAGCCTACAGGAGATAAAGTAGTGGTGATATATTCAGTTGTGAGTCAGCCTACATGAAATAAAATAGTGGTAATATATTCAGTTGTGTGTTTGCCTAGAGGAGATAATAAAGGGGTAATATATTCAGTTGTGTGTCAGCCTACAGGAGATATTGTAGTCGTAATATATTTGGTTGTGTGTCAGCCAACATGAGATAATATAGTGGTAATATATTCAGTTGTGCGTCAGCCTACATGAGATAATATAGTGGTAATATATTCAGTTGTGTGTCGGCCTACATGAGATAATATAGTGGTAATATATTCAGTTGTGTGTCGGCCTACATGAGATAATATAGTGGTGATATATTCAGTTGTGTGTCAGCCTACAGGAGATAATATCGTGGTAATATATTTAGTTGTGTGTCAGCCTACAAAAGATAATATAGTGGTTATATATTCAGTTGTGTGTCAGCCTACAAAAGATAATGTATTTTTGCCATATCTGTAACCGTTCTTGTGTTGGCCGATTGCGATATACGAGCCCAAATAATCACAAACAGCTGTCGGGGGTGAGGATGATGACGTTTATTATGAATTGTATTGACGCATGTACGTACGTCAGCCTGAAACAATGAAATAACACCATAAGCAAATATAACATAGAATTTAATTAATATTAACAATCTGTTACAGGTACTCTTTGAATTTATTAAATATACATATCACTTTTATTAAATGAATAGCTCTTACTTTACATCATCTAGTACTTCGCGTATCTGTACTATCTATGTAACTTTGTAACATAGTACGTATCAATGTAACTTTAGGAAGTATTACAAATCATGGAAGATAAAATATTTCTAAAATATCTAATATGACATTACATTACATACCAGATAGGTGAAATCTGTACTGGTAATAACTGTGAACAATGCACACATTGGCACTGACAAATATGCATAATAAGGAAATATATATACAGAATGATATATATACAGAGATATCCTTTGCGAAAAAAATGTAAATAAAAATATATGGTACAACAACCACACATATCAGACATACAACACTCATACACCTACACTTACCAAGATCTATCAATCAGTCATACATACATACAGACATACATTTACTTTCCATTACTGTACAGAGGGGTTAAATATATAATACTTAGCTTATATATATTTAGGTTTTGAATTTAATATTTTCTTATACAGATAATAATGACTCACTGAACTGTGAGTTCATTAAGAACTATAAATATTTTCAAGATGCATTATGTTTCTAATCAAATCAAGAAAGCATCCACAATATATAATATTTCTCATCGCAATAATTAGAAATCATCCATATATACAACGTCATAAAATAAAAGATCAAACAACCTTAGTGTGAATAAATGTCTTCTCGTCCAAATCCAAAACCATGGTGGAAATAGTTTTCTGTTTTTTCATTTTAGTTTTTGACATTTTCGTTTTTGTTTTTGACATTTTCATTTTAGTTTTTGACAATTTCGCTTCACTTGTCAGCGATTCTATAGCTACTTGAAAGTACATTTTCCATGTTTTCGGTTGTTTTTATACATGATTTATCACATATTTGTATGACAAATTGTGTTAATTTGCAAAATGTTACCATAAAAGTGAGTGAAATATCAAAATATTGAAAAACAGACCCCATGTCCCTTATGGGCCACGGTGTAGAATAAATTTTGGTTTTCCTTGTGAGGTGAAAGTAGCAACTGATGTGTAAAATGTAATATATAAACGTTGAGGTTGTATCTTTGGTCAGCTTGGCCTTTAAACGGGACAATAGACTGGGTCCGGGCGCGCTGGAACAAGGAGTGCTGTCAGTCAAAAGCATGCAGTGTGACAATAGGCAGAGGTTAAACTGAGAGAAAGCAAACTTAATGTAACAGACCTATGGTGAGTGAGTGGGTATGTTTTTACGCCGCTTTTAGCAATATTCCAGCAATGTCACGGCCGGGGACACCAGAAATGGGCTTCACACATTGTACCCATGTCGGGAATCGAACCCGGGTCTTCGGTGTGACGAGCGAACGCTTTAACCACTAAGCTACCCGACCGCCCCTACAGACCTATGGAATGAATGTTTACGGTGTAAAACACTTAAGTACAAAGCATGACTAATATTCTTACTAATAATATATTCTTTAATGTCAATATCGTAATAAGCGAATTAGTTAAAATCGCAACAAGGTCATATAACCTTTCTACTAACTAATAAATCTTAACTAATAAATCTTAACTAAAGACCCGTGAAGATTACGGGGTAGAATAGGTCTTCAGCAACTCATACTTGACGTAAAAGGCGGCTATTCTTGTCAAAAGGCGACTAACGGGATCGGGTGGTCAGGTTGTCGCTGACTTGGTTGATACATGTCATCGATCCCAATTGCGTGGATCGATGCTCATGATGTCAATCACTGGAGTGTCTGGTCCAGACTCGATTATTTTACAGACCGCCGTCATATAGCTGGAATATTGCTGAGTGCGACGTTAAACAACAAACAAAACAAATTTAACTAAAAGTTACGGACATATGTATAAAGACTTGAGCCTGCCACATATTCAATTGTATCTACAGGAGACAATGTATTGATGATATCGTCAAATGTGTTTGTTTGTTGTTTGAATAATGCCAACACAAAGGGTCTCGTGGGCTACTTACCAATACACATGCAGTCACGTGAGCATGTTTCTTAAACACGAGGTAACGTGGGCATGTTACCTGCACACAGGTCACGTGAGCGTGCTACCAACACACGGGGTCACGTGGCCATGTTACCTAATCACGCGGTCACGTTTGCATTTTACGTACACACGGGTCACGAGGGCGTGTTACCAACACACGGGGTCATGTGGCCATGTTACCTGATCACGCGGTGTCACGTGAGCACATTGTCCTCAGACACGGCGTTAACGTCGGTAGAGACAAACTCACCTAAATCATCAGCAAGAATGAGGACAATGTTGGGTCTGTCGTTATTCTCTCTCCCAGCTGCAGCTGATAGTGCCACCTGGCTGAACACCCACATACAGCTGTAGATCTCACTCAGCCACAACGCCATGTCCGCCAGACAACCCCTCCCCACACACGGGGTCTTCCTGGCACTGTTGAGGCGGTGAATGTATACGCACTGATGATACGATGCCACAGGCACACTGTTAACAAGTTGAAGCTATCTCAGTTACACCGTTGAGAAGATGAAACTATCACAGACACACTGTTAACAAGGTGAAGCTCTCTCAGATACACTGTTGAGAAGATGAAACTATCACAGACACTGTCAACAAGACGAAACTGTCGCAGACACTGTTGAGACCATGAAACTAACACAGACGCACTGTTCAGGCAGTGAATATCACTATTGACAATAACTATCAGTGTCAAACACAACAGTCTACACGATAATGTACAGTTCGTATATACCTCTATGTACGCAAGCTTTGTTGATCATATCCAACAAATGATAGTTGCACCACCTGTGACTTTCATTATTAGTCCGTGTAAAATGAAATGTCATGCGCTGTAGATCTACACAGAGCGTAATGTTATTTATGCATCTTCCCTTTGTGAATATCGGTGATATTTTTTATGAATTACCATAAAAATTCTATTTGTCATTTCTCTTGAAAATCACAATGGTGAAACATGCAGAGTGAACGCATAGAGATCTCTGGACTTTCACCAGTTTGGTTTGTTTGTCTGTTGTTTGACGCCGCATTCAGCAACATTCCAGCTGTATGTGGTTTATTCATTGTCACTCAAAGAACTGGCGGGTCGCTGTTGCTGCTACGTGTCACTTTCATGAGTACCTTCAGTACCCAACAATGCATGTTTCACATTAAAAACGTGCATGTTGATCTAAGCACGTCCTCAGAAAGACCCATTCTGTCCATTTTGTCTCATGGATATGAACAGTCTCTGTGTTCCAACCTAAAAACGATGTATGGCACGTTTCTAGACATGTTATTCCAGCACTGGGTGTCTGTTTTCGTGCAAATAGACCAACGTTTTGGGATATCAATTGCAATGAGCTTGGAAGTAACAAAATGAGAAGTGCCTTTCTTTTGGGACGCATGAAACCAAAAGTACCCCTATTGATACTGTTACAACTTATTCATACATACATTTCAAAACGCAGTACCCGTACACCGCAGTTGTAGGTATTTGTTGTTACTGTCTTGCATTATTGAAGCATTATCTGTGAAAGTGGTTCTACATCCATCCACTCGCCACCCGAACTGGGTACATGTGTAACAATCGTTCCCAAAAAGTAACAGCTGTTCTCCGGAACGACGCTTGGGCGAGACTGCAGTGGCCAGCCATGACTCCTGACCTGAACCCACTGGAACATTTATTTATTTATTTATTTTTATTATTATTTTTTTTTTTATTATTCTTATTATTTTTTTTTTTATTTTTTTTTAATTTTTTTTATTATTATTAGGGCTCCAAGCCGAAAGGCTGTAGAGCCCTATTGAAATCGTTCGATTTATTATTATTATTATTATTTATTATTATTATTATTATTATTTATTATTCCGCCGATTTTTGTACCACACCTAGCAAAATAACCACTGGCTCGATTATGTTCTAATTTTGTGTGTGTATGTGGACCGTTGGGTACTAGTGCCCGCCAAAAACCCAAGGCCGTATGCTCAAAGGCCAAGGGCAGATAACTAAAAGAACAGAATTTTTTGAAGATGTATTTCGCCCTATTGCTCCGCAATGGCTTATCCGATTACTTTGAAACCTAGCATGTATCTGCTGCTTGAGCTGCTTGACATCTTTTGTTCTTTGACTTTGGTCATTGGTCACGTGGTTTGGCAGCCATATTGGATTCAAGGTTTTTACAGTGTCTTTTGGGTACCTGTTTTCAAATGCAAACAACTTTGAGTCCACTGCATGAAATGCTTTCAAACTTTCTGAGAATGGTCTCCATACAGAACACATCAAACGTTAATAGCCGATTTTGGATATCTTTTTTAGTTGCGGCCATATTGGAATTTGACTTTGATCATTTTTTTCACCCAAATTTTACTTTAAAGATCATATCTTATAAGGTTCTTAACAGAAACTATGGAAAGTTTGCATAAAGTTTTGATATTATATGTACCTAAACTTTTTCTGGGTTGCATACTGAAAGCACCACCGCTTGGTGGTATTATTTGATTTTAGTAAAATGTGAGAATTGAGTACAAATACTGAAGGAAGCGCCTCATAAATCTACCATAAACCCCCATTCACTGGCTTTGCAGATACCCAAACATTCTCCACAGTCTTCTTCAGTATTATGTGTACTACCCTTGACGATCAGGGTTAGAATTGGCCTTTTTCAACCGATGCTTGTCTCAAGAGGCAACCATGCTTGTCACAGGAGGCGACTAATCAGGTCGGGTGGTCAGACTCGCTGACTTGGTTCTTCATTTTTCAATTGCCAATTGCTATGGTACCTTATTTTTGACAGCGTTGTTAAAAGCAAACCATTTGCGGATTAGAATATGGAGGTCGGAAATGGGTTAAGTACACTCTGGGAAACTGTGGCACACGCCAATTTGGTAGCGGTAATGTCCTGAAAACGGTGACTATCTTTTGACGGAGTTGGTACAAGCAAACCATATGCGGATTTGAACATGGTAGTAGTCAAACATGGGTTAAGAACACACTGGGACACATGGGGTGATGTCCCGCAAGGGGTTCCTTACATTTGATGGCGTTGGTACAAACAAACCATTTGAGGATTCGAACAGGGTCGAATTTGGAAATTGGCTTAAACATCCCGGGACACCCAGGCACATGTCAATTTAGTAGTGGTGATGTCTCACAAGAGGTTCTTTACATTTGACGGCTTTGGTACAGGTAAACCCTTTGAAGATTCGAATATATGAACGAGGTAGGAAACAGGTTTTAGCACTTTATCTCAACAATGCGACAGGAACCCGGGGCCCGGAGGAACGCAGAACGATAATCCATTTGACTTGAGCCCAACTGACAAAGAAGTTACAGCCTGTTGAAGAGTCACCAACCCGAAAGGCTGAAGAGTCCCAATGTTAGCGTTTGATTTAATATTATTATTATTCCGCCGATTTTTGTACCAAAGCTAGAAAAATAACCACTGGCTCGATTATGTTCACATTTTGTGTGTGTATGTGGACCGGTGGGTACTAGTGCCCGCCAAAATCCCAAGGCCGTAGGCCCAAAGGCCAAGGGCAGATAACTAAAAGAACAGAATATTTTGAAGATGTATTTCGCCCTATTGCTCCGCAACCGCTTATCCGATTACGTTGAAACCTAGCATGTATCTGCTGCTTGAGCTGCTTGACATTTTTTGTTCTTTGACTTTGGTCATTGGTAACATGGTTTGGCAGCCATATTGGATTCAAGGTTTTCACAGTGTTTTTAGGGTACCTGTCTTCAAATGCAAACAACTTTGAGTCCACTGCATGAAATGCTTTCAAACTTTCTGATAATTGTCTCCATACATAACGCATCAAACGTTAATAGCCGATTTTGGATATCTTTTTTAGTTACGGTCTATTTGAATTTTTATTTTGATCATATTTTTCAACGAAATTTTGCTTTGAAGATCATATCTTGTAAGGTTCTCCACAGAAACTATTGCAAGTTTACATGAAGTTAGTGTGCCATATGCATCTCATTTATTGTTATTGGTTGTATGCTAAAAGTAACACCGCTTGGTGGTAAAATTTGATCAATACTTTGGACACCCCTGGAACACGGCAATTTCGTAGCGGCGATTTCCGGTGACATCTTTAGACAGAGTTGGTACAAGCAAACCCTTTATGGATTCGAACATGTTCGAGGTGGGGAATGGTTTTAGAACAGACCTGGACACTCTGGTACACGCCAATTTCCTTGCGACGATACCCTGCAAGTGGTGCCTACATTTGACGGAGTTGGTTCAAGGAAACCCTTTGAGGATTCGAACAGGGACGTTTGGGCACAGTGTTACTTGGAGCCCGCCATTGCTGCTTGCAGCTTTAATTATTATTATTATTATTTATTTTTTTATTATTATTTTTTTATTATAATTTTTCTTTTTATTATTATTTTATTTTTATTTTGGGTGGGTGGGTGGGGGGTGGTGGTCAAGTACAGGCACTGGTCCCACCGGTACAGATTCTTCCCCAATTGAAGGTAGCTCTGGGAATGGAGGGATGAGACGAAGGCTTGAAGCTGTCATCCAGGTACGTGGCAGGGAAAAATTGTTGATGACATGTGTCATGAATGTCATATTTGGACTGTAAATGACATTCCTCACTCATAATGTGGCATTGTATGCATTGTAACAAATGCCGTGCCTGTAAGTAATTGTTAGAATCGTGAATAACATTTTTATACATGATAATTTTTTTGTTTTTTTCGTAGGACGAGTCATTGTGAAAGACACAGGGGATGTTTGACCCTATGTGTGTGTGTGTGTGTGTGTGTGTGTGTGTGTGTGTGTGTGTGTGTGTGTGTGTGTGTGTGTGTGTGTGTGTGTGTGTGTGTGTGTGTGTGTTGTGCCCCCTTTCTTTATGCATATGAATCGGAATTTGTGCTCGAATTGGCAAAATCAAAACAAGGAAATTTGGCCAAGAAGTTTAAGTGAGTGAGTGAGTGAGTATGGTTTCACGCCGCTTTTAGCAATATTCCAGCAATATCACGGCGGAGGACACCAGAAATGGGCTTGACACATTGTACCCTTCAATAACCATCAGATCTTCTGCAACCCATGCTTGGGGTAAAAAGCGACCATGCTTGTCGTAAGAGGCGACGAACCGGATCCGGTGGTCAGGCTGGCTGATTTGGTTGATGCATGTCATCGTATCCCAATTGCGTGGATCAATGCTCATGATGTCAATCACTGGATTGTCATGTCCAGACTCGATTATTTACATACCACCGTCATACAGCTGGAATATTGCTGAGTGCGGCGTTAAACAACAAACACACAAACAATGACCATCAAAGAGTCAACTTCCTGATATACCCACCAGAATAGGAAATAGAGGAGACCAGTGAGATCCATTTGTCCGTTTCATCTATATATGTATGCATAACCATTCACAGTGATAAAGGGGCGGTCGGGTAGCCTAGTGGTTAAAGCGTTCGCTCGTCACACCGAAGACCCGGGTTCGATTCCCGACATGGGTACAAAGTGTGAAGCCCATTTCTGGTGTCCCCCGCCGTGATATTGCTGGAATATTGCTAAAAGCGGCGTAAAACCATACTCACTCACTCACTCACTCACAGTGATAAAACACTTTCCACAAAACTGTATGAGTCAACTTTCTTTTTATGTCGAGTAATATTTCAACAACGTCAGCCTTTGGTGTTACATTTCACAAATTTTGAGGTTCAATCGACCTAAGAAGATCCCAGAGAGCGCCATGCGACTCTTGCTCAAAGGTTGTTCGATCAAGGCTACACAACGCATGTGAAGCTTTCAAAATGTTTTATTGTAGACATAAAATATTTTCTGAGATTACAAATTTCAAGCAAATCCTTGCATTTTTTTAGAATCCATGTGGTATTAATTCTGCTTGTCTCAAATACTTTCTGTGAATATTAGCTTAAGAAAGTCCTTCCTTGATTGCATTAGGGATTAAGGTTAGTCTTTATGTTAGGGATTTGGTGGTACATTTGCTGGAATCAATAAAATATCCCCCTTTGTATGGAATGAATGGAGCTTTGGAATCGAGTACAAAAGAGGAATGAACATGTTTTCATGAGTCAAGTTGATAGCACTGACACATCGTTCTTCCCCAGTTACCATTCAGACCTTGTACGTAGCATCATTTGAAATGTCACATATACCAAGTTCATTGAGCAAACAATTAATGACGTGATACTTACAGATAATGGTTATGTTTTTTGGCACCTTATCAGTGGGAACAACTACACATCTTTCATGTAGGACAATTGCTGGAATATTGCTTAAAAGCGGCGTAAAATCAAACTCACTCACTCACTTCATGTAGGACAGCCAGACTAAGGATGACAGACAACCTGGACGGAATGGGTTTACAACAATTCTGTTGCTCTTGTTCAGCTTGTGCATTCTACCAGTGACATAACGCACGGACTTAAACCCTTTAAAAAACATTCAACAGGTTCATCTTCTCTTTCTGGCCCATCATTATTTATAGCTTGCGATCGCATTTGGTAGGCGACTGCTCACGATATTTTGGTTACATTTGAATAACTGACGACAATTGTCAATAATACAGAAGACACCTGTGATTGTGGGGACTACAGGTCGGTAGCAGAATTATGAGTCTTGGCATCCACAAGTAGTGGAATGTACATCATGAGCTGCCAAGTCCACGTTCTCTAACACGTTCCCATAATTGAACAATCAAGATGAAATAGAGTTCGTATAGGAAAATAACATTGCTGGTGGTGCCTGAAAATTGAAACATTGTGGGACATTATGGGAGACTGATTTTTGTTTGAGAAAGGTGCTTACATTTAAGGCTTCAATTTTCTTGTTTGCAAATTTCAAATTCAAGAACGTGCGGTCTATGTCTGATTTAATGGAGTCTGTTTCCGGCACCTCATTTCTAGCCATACTGTGGTCAGCTCACGGTCGCCATATAGTGGATAGTGGTGTAAAGACCACAAATCGCTGTAAAACATGTTGTGGTTCTTTTTGTGATTCCGAAAAAGAACTGCTGTTAGAAAGATGGCTATCAAATTTCTGGATCTTGGTATCATCAATGCGTCTGAAATGGCTCTTGGCTTTTATTGGTGTGTATCATTAATAGTCTACCATTTAATTTAATTTGTTTGAACTTAGGCGATTCCTTCCTCGGTTACTGACACAGCAATATATCCCTCTTTGTACGACTTTTCATAAGGCTATGCAAGTACATATAACCATAATATATAGACTAAAAACAGTTTAAGTAGGTCTTATTCTTCATCTTAAAGTGATTTAAGTGTGGTTAATAATCTATGTGAAATGGATATATTTCAGTCTAAGTTGAATGTCGGGAAAAAGTGGGTGTATGTCAAGATGATTCATCCTTTCATACAGTAGGCGACTTGTCTGTCTATATATTCCCTCGTTAAGCCCGACATACAACTTTTACCCATGAATTACTTGGGGAAACAAATATGGTAACTCTCACTATTCAGTATATATTTTAATAAAAGTATAATTGACCGTACAGTAATGTAGTGATATGATGTCTAGTGGTTGGAACACTGCAGAGGTAAGGTGAGCAGGCATGCGATTGAAACCCCATAGGAATCCATATTGGTTGCGTTTTGGCGACAATCAAAATGACAGAAGACGTGTCCATTGTCACATGATGGTGTCTGCCACCCAAATCGAACCATCCACGTGCGCTACATGATTCTCGTGCAGTCACTGCACACACAAGTTTAAAAGCTGAGGAAGCAGAAATTTGTCAATGTTAAGTTATGGAGACATCATGTTACGAAGTCGCCTCAGTGCTGTTGAATTTGGGCGGACGGTTGCATGGTTTCAGGATGGTGCAGCCACGAGAGAGGTCGAAAGACGCCGTCAGAGGTCACCATCAGTGATTCAACGTGTATGGGAACGTTTTCGGGCGACAGAACGAGTACAGGACCGACCACGTTGAGGCAGACCCACATGGAAATCAAGGGTTGATGATCGTGACACCGTTGTGACTGCCTGACATCAGAGAAACATCACCGCCAATGATGCGACGGTCCGTAAACGTGATAGGTTTAGCGGAAGTTAGGTTGTGTGTGTGTGTGTGTTGGGGGGGGGGGGGGGGGGGGGTGTGATGGTATTTGACTTTTCAATGAGCCATCCGATCAACAAACGGCTATTATTCGATTTATTTACTGGTGGCAATTCCGTGATCCCCAACTTTGTTACAAGAAATAATGCCCTGTGTTCATGATATTCCTTGGTGAGGTGAGGTGAAATTGGGTTTAACGTCGCGTCCAAGATTAATGCACTTATGCATGCACGTGTGTGTGTGGCTGCTTGTACGAGTCCGGACTGATGCCGATTTATAGTGATTTATATCACTGAGATACCATGCCGCTGTTTAACACGAATACCCCACTTAGACACAGTATACTGACTCAGAGCCGACCAGTCCTTGTTTAGCCCCTCAATACCGAGCGCCAGATCTTTTAACGTCTTTTGGTATGACGCGGCCGGGGATCGAACCCCGGACCTTCCGCTCTCAGGGCGGACGCTCTACCACTAGACCACGGAGGCGGTCTATTCCTTGGAGAAGAAACCTCATACTTTATACCTCGTATTAATAGCATTTATAGCTGTTGTACCATGCACATAGTCATAGGTATAAATGTAATAAGTTCATGTATGTGTCTATTATTGGGAAATCCAGCTTATAATAAAATATAGGAACATTACCTTCTCAGTTATTCTTCCCCGCCCTTAAGGCGGGGAAGTGTTTGGTCAGTTTGTTTTTCACTGATGGGTAGCGCCATTTTGGTTTGTCTAAAACGTGGAGTGTGTAAAATGGAAGTGGGAGTGATTTCATCTGGATGCCTTTAAACAAAGTGTCTGTCACGTTATGGAAGTTACACATGTTCCATTATAAGATTTAGACATGTTTCGCAATGCCATTTCATTTTTAAATAATTTCATACTTTGAAGTTTACACTGTTTCTTTCATGCTGATTGGCGGAAGGGGTAGTCACGTGATCTGATGTTTTTGAACGGACAAAAAACAGTTCACACGATGTGAACAATGTTTTGTGAAATTGATCGTGTGAACTTTGCCGGAACTACTTTCCGGGGTTTCCCCAAACTCTCGATCGGTGTTTACGATCAACTCGTTTTTCTATTTCCTTTTTAATACCTGCATTTATCAGCAATATATTATTTTTGCCTGGTCTTGTAACATTTCATCTGACTTATAAAGAAATAGATGCTTTGGTTCTGGTGATTGATGTCGTCTAGCTGCTACATGAAACAAAATGGATTGTCCTTGCGGTGATTTGGATATGGAATGGCTATCTTTCAATACTAATAACGCGAGTGAAGAAAATTAATTCTGTAAAATAACTGAGGTGAACGAAATTGATTTATTGAGCGATATTGACCTTGATGCTTTGTTTATGGAAATGAGAGGAATCTAGCACCAATGAAAACAACGTGGTACCCTGCTCAGATGTGGCCGCTGACACAGAGCACTGATCAATCCCAAACTATAACCCGATTTACTATCGTATCGGGAAAAGAATCTAAGATTTTGAGAAACCATAAAACATAAAAAGATAAGGAAAGAAACTTAAATTTAAAAAACAACAACCAAAAACTTGCTTACCTGTTTTATCGATTGGTCATCGGAGACGAGAAAATATCCGCGTAGACGGAATTAGAAATCTACTATTCCGGTTTCTGAGTTGGCCGACCTTCTCCATGCATTCTAGGCCGAGAAGCGGCAAGCTCGGAGGTTCACCAGCGCTTATAAATCGTTCACACTTCAATGAACCCATCCAAACTGACGCTCAATTCTTAAACATTCAAATGTTGTGGGGAAATATATCTGCTTTCGTTAAATTTACTGGGTCATATTTTGTATGAATTAAGTATTGGGCATCGACAGATTATCTCCATTAGCTATAGCTCTATACCTTTATCACGTTGGGCCTTGCAAGGCTGTACGTCGTGTCTTATTCAAGCTGTAAAGTACCACGAGTAAGTGATTATTTCCCTTCCTCAAATAGCTCTTAATTGTGCACTAACTTTGTAATGCATCGTATGTTATTCAGGCAGTCAGCGGTATATTTAGGTCAAGCCTGCGACTCGCACAAAGACCCCGTGTGCGACATTCGCTTGCAGTCGGAAAGCGCACGTACAATACCCAACCTCAGTCAGTCTGGAGTGAGGTGAGGTGAAATCGGGTTTAACGTCGCGTGCAAGATTATTAGCGACGTGCATGTACGTGTGTGTGTTTGTGTGGCTGCTTGTACTTGTCCGGACTTATGCCGATTTATAGTGCTAGCTCACTGAGATACCATGCCGCAGTTTAACATGAATACCCCGCTCAGACACAGTATGCTGACTCAGAGCCGCCCAGTCCTTGTTTTAGCATCTCAATACCGAGCGCCAGACAGGGTAACAACAATCTTTTAACGTCTTTTGGTATGACGCGGCCGGGGATCGAACCCGGACTTTCCGCTCACCTGGCGGACTCCCTACCACTAGACCACGGAGGCGGTCCCTGAAGGCAGGAAGTGTGAGGGTTTGTTTGTTTTTGACTGAAGAAGAACGCCATTTTGGTTTCACTATACTCGTTATGTAGATAATGCATGCAATTTGTTCATTTTCTTTAAGGGGAAATATATCAACTTTCGCTGATGTTAACCGGTCTATGTTTTATATAAGAATATGAGCGATTATCTCCTTAGCTAGAGGCGTAGTAACAAATGTTATATTTGGGATAACACTTTCTTAGTAACGTACAGTTTTTTTTGTACTTTTTTTGGTTGAGTCCCACCCGGGATTCGAACCCACACTGCCAGAGTGAGCGACCTGGCCAGCACACAAAGTCAACGATCTAAGTTCATCTGACCCACCCAGCCACCGAGTGGAGGCTTCAATAAAAAATGGAAGTCCGACAACTGGTAGTCAAGACAACGTACTTCCTATACTCCTCCGACGAATGTTAATGGCCAGCTACAGGGTCACAGCGAATATGCAGAACTACAAAATAGATAAGTTGATGTAATTAATCAAACTAAGTTTTGATGGTTTGTAAATTTTAAAAGCATTATTAAATAAAATATATATTTTAAAATTATAGAAGGACATACGTATACAAAGCTGGTACAATGTTGGCCGAGGATCAGTGTGTTGGCTGGGTTGCATGTGCTAATGTGTGCAAACAAACTGAGCCATAGCATTGGTGTTTTCATAAGTGCAATGTATTAATACCAAGAACATTGGTTCCTTGTCGGGCTGGGACGGGTAACTCGGGTACCCGGGTCGGGTGAGTGCCGAGAAAGACCCGGGTACCCACAGAACTACCCGGACCCGTGGTTGGTCATGTGATATATTGTCTAATGACAAAAATGATCTTGAACCATATGGTTGCACTACACTTCACTAAGTTCGCATTTCTTTCTGACTGTGCACCCAGACTTTTATATGTTTGAATAAAGATAAAACATCAGTCAACGTCAGTGTATGCATGACCAGATCGATTTATACGTGTATCTAAATACATTTTGTCCAGGGCTACAGTCAAACTATTCCCAATCGGACATTTTGTACCTCTTTCTTGAGACCAACAGTGTGTACCAGGGTAGGGTCGGGTGATAGGTGGGTGGGTACCCGGGTAGTAAATTTGGACTCGCCCCACCCCTAGTTCATTGCTTTTGTTTTCTGATCAGCCTAAGATGAAACTATGCCAATGAATATCCATGTTTGTCAACCTTGATAATGCTATATGAAGGCGTGTCCTCCGAGCCCAACATGGGGTCTTCCTTAAACACTGGAATCGGGCGGTCAGGCTCGCTGGCTTGGTTGATGCATGTCATCAATCCCAATTGTGTGGATTGATGCTCATGATATTAATCACTGGATTGTCTGGTCCATAATCGATTATTTACAGACCGCCGTCATGTAGCTGGAATATTGCTGAGTGCGGCGTTAAACAACAAACCAACCAACCAATGTTCAACACTCTGTCACAACATGCAATGGTCAACGTGTGTCTTTATATTCTGTTTTATTCCTGTTTAAGCTTCAAAATTTCTCTAGCAATGTCCATGCGCCCACACCCCTGGCACGCTTCAACAAGTTTGTCTAGGATGGGTTGGTCGGCCTTGTTTCTATAAGCCCGCAACATCTGATGTGCCTTCTCCTTCTGTCCCTTGTAATCACTGTCTATGTTATCCAGTTCATCGTCTGTCATTCCAAGGCGTCTTCCCAATTGCTTCCATCTACTTGAAATTTTGCTCTCGATAATTTCAACTGCAGAATCTGGATGAGAAAACAGACATTGCAGGTTGTGAATAACTCATAAAGATTGACTGAAAACAATATCTCATGACCCCTGGGCAACTTAAACTTGTATTTGGAATAGTTGACGTGAAGATTTCAGCTTCCGTCTTACAGCCTGGTTTGATAGTATGTCAGGTCTGCATCGTTTACTACCTGTTCCGCGTTACAGCTAAGGGCTACAGTTAAGTAACTATAATTCTAACTATAGTGAACCTATGTCTTCCATAACCAAACACGAACTTGTTTGTTACCTGAAGTGAATTTTGTTGGGTTTGCGTTTTCGATTAAGAATCCTTATTCAAAATTCACTATCGTGGAAATAAGGTCAGATGTTGAATAAACGTCCAAACATTTGATGAGACACGAACATGCACTTCTA
The DNA here is from genome assembly GCF_022045235.1 of Haliotis cracherodii. Lineage (NCBI taxonomy): Eukaryota > Metazoa > Mollusca > Gastropoda > Lepetellida > Haliotidae > Haliotis > Haliotis cracherodii. The sequence continues at coordinate 907,153 of NW_027266277.1, forward strand.
ATATACTATACTAAATAGGTAATAGATTGTATGGATGCATATTGATGTTAATCTATCAGACAACTGACAGTATTACCATCGGAGAGAGGCGGTCCAACTGACTCGTCTGGTGGCACACTGTCTGTGTCCAGTGGCCCACTGTCTGTGTCCAGTGGCCTACTGTCTGTGTTTAGGGAGGTTTGTTGTCTCCATCGCTGCCAGAAACCCTTGACTGTATTCCCTGAAAGCAAAAGTATAGATTCACTACCTCTACGTTAGTTGGTGAGTGAATTTGGTTTAACACTGGTTAGGAAGTACTGTCATGCATAGAGATGTGTAACACAGGAAGTACTGTCATGCATAGAGATGTGTATCACAGGAAATACTGTCTTGCATAGAGATGTGTAACACAGGAAATAATGTCATGCATAGAGATGTGTATCACAGGAAATACTGTCTTGCATAGAGATGTGTATCACAGGAAGTACTGTCATGCATAGAGATGTGTAACACAGGAAGTACTGTCATGCATAGAGATGTGTAACACAGGAAGTACTGTCATGCATAGAGATGTGTATCACAGGAAATACTGTCATGCATAGAGATGTGTAACACAGGAAGTACTGTCATGCATAGAGATGTGTAACACAGGAAGTACTGTCATGCATAGAGATGTGTATCACAGGAAATACTGTCGTGCATAGAGATGTGTATCACAGGAAGTACTGTCATGCATAGAGATGTGGATCATAGGAAATACTGTCATGCATAGAAATGTGTATCACAGGAAATAATGTCATGCATAAAGATGTGTATCACAGGAAATACTGTCATGCATAGAGATGTGTATCACAGGAAGTACTGTCATGCATAGAGATGTGGATCACAGGAAATACTGTCTTGCATAGAAATGTGTATCACAGGAAATAATGTCATGCATAAAGATGTGTATCACAGGAAGTACTGTCATGCATAGAGATGTGTATCACAGGAAATACTGTCATGCATAGAAATGTGGATCACAGGAAATAATGTCATGCATAGAGATGTGTATCACAGTAAATACTGTCATGCATAGAGATGTGTATCACAGGAAATAATGTCATGCATAGACATGTGTATCACAGGGTGTACTCCCAAGTATGGATATGTCTCTTTACTGGAAATGCATCTATGTACAGATATGTCTCGTCAAAGGATAGACTCCCATGCATACGGGTGTATCGAAGCAAGGTATACTCACATATATCCCCGACAGCTTTGGATACTGTGTTATAAACTGAAAGAGAGCAAAACGTGAGGGAAAAAGAAGACAGCATCAGGAACATCAGACAGATAGCAAGATATGTAGACACAGCATCAGTCAAGACTACAGCGTGTGCAAAACACTGCTGCCAGATCCATCACACGGAGGTCAATGCGTGAACACATTACATTCGTCCTGAAAGAGCTGCACTGGCTACCTGTGAGACTCAGGATCGTGTTCAAGCTAATCATGTTTGTCTACAAATCGATCCATGGGTTATCCCCAGTATACCTCCAGAAACTCACTGCCCTTTACCAACCCGGATGAACACTGAGATCTGAAAACCAACTACAGCTAGCTGTTCCACCAACCAGCAGAACAACATATGGCGACAGAACCTTCCGAAAAGTAGGTGCAACTCTATGGAATGCACTGCCCATTGATGTCAGGGGATCTGAAGATGTCAACACCTTTAGATCAAAACCCAAGACCATCCTCTTCAAAAGAGCATACGACTGAGCGCTCTTGAGCAGGCAGTATATCTGGATAAGTAGCGTTATATACGTAGCTTGTAAGTAAACGTTTACACATTAGAACCTACCTTTCAAGAAATTCGCAAGAGACGGATAAATGTATCCTGGAAAAGAACAGAACAAAAGGAAATGAGAAGACAGTTTGTTTGATTGTTGTCTCGTGGCTATCGTTTCATTGGTTTCAAACGTAGCCTTCATCAATGGTCAGTCATCAGTTAAAATTTAATACTCGTTTCACAAAACACACGAAGGCAGTGTTATTTGTAATTTTATATACTTCCATTTAGTTTTTAACAAGCGTTTACAATATTACTGTGGAAACCTACCTGCCACGGTTATGCAGATTACCACTACAAGGTTAGTCCAGCTCAGTATATAGGAGAACAAGAAAGCAATCCAATCCATTGGAGTAAAAGGGAAATGGCAAACTTCATAGACAGCTTCCTGCAAGACAGGTCGCTATCAGTTAAAATAGGGAACAATCGATCTGATCCTATGGCACGCCACAATGGCACGCCACAATGCAGCATTATAATCCCAACCCTGTTTAATATCATGATCAATGATCAATGATCTTTTTGACCATGTCAACTCTCCTACCCAAACTTCTAAATTCGCTGATGACGGAGCAATATGGGTAAAGCACAGAGATATTTCACAAATCAGAAAAAAGCTCCAGTCGGAGCCCTGGACGGAGTACATCAATGGTGCAATAATTGGGGATTCACCCTTTCTAGTTCTATTCAAGCGCGGGGGAAAGATGCTATGATACCCCGTGTCTCCATAAAAGGCAAACCAATCAACTTATAAAAATCTGCAATATTTCTTGGGGTGATCCTTGATCAACACCTCACTTGGCGCAAACATATAGAGTATGTGGAAAACAGATATCAAAAAGACCTGAGCGTATTACGGACAATTTCAGGCACATCTTTGGCAACATCGAGAGACACTCAGCTGGACCTCTACAAATCTCTTATCAGATCGCAAATTGACTATGGTTGTGAGGCCTTTCATTCAGCATCAAATACTGTCTTGAGGCGCCTAATACAAAGCCCTAATGCTGGCCACAGGCGCAGCAACAGGCACCTCACTAGAGGCACTACAAGTAGAAACGGGAAACTCCCATTGAAACTAAGAAGAGAGCAGGCAATATTATCGTTCTGGGGACGAACATCAAACCTTTTGGTTAAAAAGATATGGCAAGACAAAAACACTCGAGATGAAACCCTAGCTCGAAAACATCCCTCACAAAAGCCATCTGGGATGTTAGAACGTGAACTCTTTCGAAGTCACAATTGTGATGACATTCAGCCTCCAGACCCTACTACGATCAGTAGCTATCACTAAAATTCAAACTACCTGGGACAGTTGGGCCCATATATACACTGATGGATCCAAGAATCCTATCAACAATAGTGCTGGTTACGGGGTCCATATCCACAGCTCCAAACCCCAAGCACATTCAAATCGCTTGCCTGATGGTCAGTCAGTATTCAAGGCTGAAATGGAGGCAATTCATCTTGCACTCAAACTCATACCGGAACTTCCGGAAGCAAAGGCAGTCGTCCTATCAGACTCGCTAAGTGCACATCAAGCCATCAGTGGCAGAAACTCAAACTCCAGGCCAAACACAGTCAACAATATTTAATACGAATATTAAAAAAACTTTTCGGACTAAGGGCAACATGTGGAGCTGTGTTGGATCCCCTCTCACATAGATATTCATGGAAATGAAAAAGCAGACTCACTGGCGAAGCTAGCTCTAGACAAAGCGGATATACAGCCTATTCCCTTTAGTGACCTAGAGATATAAAGCAAAATCAAAGCCTCCATAGCAGAAAGATGGCAAGCCCAGTGGGAGAGGCAAGGGAGATGGCTATACAAAATTCAACCCAAGGTCCAATAAAAGCCAAACTCATACTCAAATGAAAGGAAAATTGAAATTGCTATCTCCCGCCTCAGAATCGGTCACAAAAAGCTCTATGACAAGGTTTGTTCATCTTGCAATCAGGCTGAAACCATTGAGCACGTGTTACTAGAATGTCAAGACCATGCCCCTGTCCGGGCTAGGTTAAAACAAGAATTGCAGTTAGATCTGCTATCTGTCATAGATCTCCTAAAGCCAAGAGATGCAATAGCGAAGGCCAAACTAACCATATTTCTGAGAGATGGACAGCTACTCGAACGTCTATAAACAGAGCAGCCAAGGATAATAATGAAATCATTTCAATATAAGAAAGTAGAAATTATATCAATACAAAAACAGAAATTATGTGAACTCACAATAGATATGTGTACCCTACTCACACACAGGAGTTTCAAAGAGGAACAGGTCAACAGAAATTGCTTAGGCAGAAGGCGACTTCTTAAACACTTAAAGCAACAACAACAACAACAACAACAACAACAATCCATTCATACAAGTTCATAGCACCAAGGGGACAAATACGGCACGAGCGCTGAAACAGAGTGGGGTTGCCTGTCATCGGATCCAGTCATGTGAATCATCGGATTCAGTTATTTTATTCATCGGATTCGGTCATTTGATTCATTGTATTCACTCATTGGAATCTTCGGATTCAGTCCTTTGCTTCATCGGATTCAATCTTTTGATTCATCCGGTTGATTCATTCTGAATGAGTAAGTAGCTTTTTTCGCCGCTTTCAGGTATATTCTAGTTACATCACGCGTTGGTGGGTGTTTGGTGGAAGAAAAAGAACTGGATTTCCATATTTTACACATTTGGTGAATCGAACCCGGATTTTCTCAGTGACGAGCGAACTCCCCAGATACTAGGCTATGTAACCATCCACGCCACGTGTAGAGATCTATTAAACATCAGATGCTACCCTTTCCTTCAAGGACTGCACCATGTGATTTTCCTGTTGGTAAACACATTGTACAAAGTTCACCGTGGATACTCACTCACCCACTCACCCACTCACCCACTCACTACAAAAATACCAATATCTTTCCAGAAAGATTTATACAACTATTGAGAAGACGTCTTATGATGGACTTTTCCTATTTTTCATATGTTTTAATGCCTGCGAAGATTCGACAAAAGAAATTTGACCTTCACATATTTGCATTTTATCGGCTGACATTTTTATGTCATATTTACTACAAACGGATCTAGTTCTTTTTCCCAATTTTCATTGTGGTTATTTTAATATGATTTTGTATTAAAAATTACTTTTTCGTTTATTATTTCTTTCCTATCTTTTAATTTTGTATTTGTTTCAACAAATTATCTCACACATATCTTTATTAACGAGATGTCTCTTTTTTCCAGATTGAAAAAAATAATCTGTATTCTTTTCTCCTCCCTCTTACAACTTTGCCTTGCTTCTAAATATAACACTTTTTATTTAATTTGTTCTGAAATTTTCTTCTAATTTGTTGTATAAGTTTATTATTTCAGCATCGTGTGCGATATATTTTGTTTCAAGATCTTCAGTTCTTTTTCTTTCTTTCTTTTTTCGTTCTTTTCATTTAAAAAAGCTAAATGGTCATAAATTGAGGATTCCATCCTGGCTAACTCGTTCCTATCGCCGGATTGACTAAATCTTTTCATGTTTTTAATCAAGGTGCTCACGTGATTTGATGAACTTTGCGAAGTAAGACTCGTTTTTTCACAATATAGATCTTGATTATCGATCAGATCGTCTTGACTGGGCGCCGCCATATTGTTTGAAGCAAATGCAAGTGATACGAGAATTGGAATCTGATTGGTCCATAGGAGAGGGACATGACTCGTAATAGCCACAGGTGGCGCTACGATCGAGCCCATGAATTCCAGTCTAGTTTGGCCAGGGACTGAAACTGGACTTTATAGACAGTTAACTCCCTTGCCTCGGGAAGATGCTCAATAGGTTGCAGTGACAATTCAAGTGATATATATGAATGATCAGATATATAAGTAATACCTATTGATGAGGATTGAACCAATGACGTTACATCTTCTGTTGTCAGAAAGTAGTCTAATCTACTCTGTTTCAATGGGTTTAACTTTCTCCATGTATATTGATATTTATAGGGGTGTAATATCCTCCATATCTCTAAGTTTTCTTTGATATCAAGTATTGCCTTATTTGCTGAGTGGTTATATCTATGTTTATAGTTGTATGTATCTTTGTTGTAATCTTGAACTACGTTCCAATCACCAGCTGATAATGAAATACCTGGTAATTGCATTAAAAGTGTTTCTAAAGTCTTGAAGAAGTCAGGTGTATCAGTATTTGGTCCATAAATGTTTGTAATTGAGAAACGTTTTTGCAATAGTAATATCTAATATAAAATATCGTCCTTGTCATCACAAATTACTCGTATGTCCCATAGCCTTCTCAGAAGAAAAGGTCTGCCTCTCAGTAATGCGGTTAACTTTCATGCATTTCAGGGTTTAAATAAATCTAAAAATAAACCACACAAAATGTGGTGAATTTTAATTCTTCTGGGCCAAATGTGACGTTATACGCAATTGGAATTGACAATATATCCCTTTGTGAGAAGTTTGTGTGGAGCTTTGGAATCCAGGGCGAAAGCGGAATTTACGTATCCTCAGATTTTAGAATCAAGTCGAGATATTATTACTGGCAGATTTCTTTCACTGCTAACAGATTACTGAATGATCTTTCATTTGTCATCCATACAACAGCGAAATCTCCTGTGCTTATAATAATCTATACATGAAGTATATTTTCCTGTCTTAGAAAATTATTTGAAGGACATTTTTATAAGAATGTATCATTACTTTCTGGAGAATAAACTATTTTCCAAACATCAAGCACTCGATCAGGCTGAATAATTGTACTACATATCAACCAACTGAAATTTATAATCACATTTCTAATTCGCTTGATGATCATAAATATTTTTTGTATGATATTCTGTGATAAGGTATTCGACAGGGTATGGCACAAAGGTATTTTGCATAAACTTCAATTAGGTACAAATGGTAAATTAATAGCTTGGTGTCGTAGTTATCTGTCAGCTCGTTGCCAAAGAGTATTTGTTAATGGTAGTTTATCAAGTAAACAATTCACAAAAGCAGGGGTCCCACAGGGATCTGTACTGGGGCCGTTCCTATTTCCAGTTTAAATACGTGATATTACTGAGAGCTTCAAAATATTACTAGGTCATTCGCCGATGATACATGTATTGGAACTTCATCTACTGATATGGTTTTTAATTGCAGAAAGACTAAATCAAGACCCTCTCTCTATAAAGATGACTTTCCGTTTATACGGCCATGTTAGTCGTGTGTGGAGGGAGTTGAGTTTAACGCCGATTTGAACAGTTTGATGTTTTCACAAGCATGATAGCTTAATGTGGAAGAACGTCCAATGGAAGTTAGTTCCTTAAATTCTCTTTTCTACCAAGGATCCATTCTTCTCCTGTCCGGTGGAATCATTCTATTTCTTGGGTTAACCATTGTAAAAATCAGTTATCAAGAGAGCAAATTAGCATGCTGCTAGCTGTATCCACCACAATGGTATCAACCAGTTTTACTGCGATAATGCTTACGGTGAACATCAACATGTGCCAGGAAATCCTTTTGGAGTTTACTCATTAATACTTACTAACAAAATATGTGCAACTTTAACAACTTTATGTGCAATATGCGCAACTGTAAAATGAAAATGCTAACAGGATAACATTTAAAAGATTTTTTTTTCTACAAATCTGATGTGAGCTCGACTTCCTGATCGGTCGCTAACACAGAAGTGGCCTCGCCTTCAGACACATGTATTTGTGATAAGATTATTTCTCATAAAGTGTGACTGCTGATTAAAAAATGAATATCTGCTTGTTACGGTGGCCCATAATGGACATAGAGTCTGTTTATTCATATTTTGATATTTCACGTACTGTTATCGTAACCTTTTGCAAATTAACACGATTTGTCATACAAATATGTGATAAATCATGTATAAATACAACTGAAAACATGGAAAATGTACTTTCAAGTAGCTATTGAGTCGCTGAAATGTGAAGCGAAAATGTCAAAAACTAAAATGGAAATGTCAAAAACCAAAATGAAAATGTCAAAAACAAAAGCGAAAATGTCAAAAACTAAAATGAAAATACAGAAAACTGCACAACATTTCCATAAAATAATTCTGAAGGACAACAAAAAGGCAACAAGCTACGGTGGCAAGGGACATGGTGTCTGTTTTTCCATATTTTAATATTTCACTTACTTTTATCGTTACCTTTTGCAAATTAACACGTTTTGTCTTACAAATATGTGATAAATCATGTGTAAAGAAGATATTGAATCGCTGAAAAGTGAAACGAAAATGTCAAAAACTAAAATGAAAATGTCAAAAAACAAAAACGAAAATGTCAAAAACTAAAATGAAAATACAGAAAACTATTTCCACCGCGGTGATAATATTACCACCGCGGTGATAATATTTACACCGCGGTGAAAACTATTTACACCGCGGTGATAATATTTCTACCGCGGTGATAATATTTACACCGCGGTGAAAACTATTTCTACCGCGGTGATAATATTTACACCGCGGTGATAATATTTCTACCGCGGTGAAAACTATTTCTACCACGGTGATACTATTTCTACCGTGGTGTTAATATTTCTACCGCGGTGATAATATTTCTACCGCGGTGAAAACTATTTCCACCGCGGTGTAAATAGTTTTCACCGCGGTAGAAATAATATCACCGCGGTAGAAATAGTTTTCACCGCGGTAGAAATATTATCACCGCGGTAGAAATATTAACACCACGGTAGAAATATTATCACCGCGGTAGAAATAGTTTTCACCGCGGTAGAAATATTATCACCGCGGTAGAAATATTAACACCACGGTAGAAATATTATCACCGCGGTAGAAATAGTTTTCACCGCGGTAGAAATATTATCACCGCGGTGTAAATATTATCACCGCGGTAGAAATATTATCACCGCGGTGTAAATAGTTTTCACCGCGGTGTAAATATTATCACCGCGGTGGTAATATTATCACCGCGGTGGAAATAGTTTTCACCGCGGTAGAAATAGTTTTCACCACGGTGTAAATATTATCACCGCGGTAGAAATATTATCACCGCGGTGTAAATATTATCACCGCGGTGGTAATATTATCACCGCGGTGGAAACAGTTTTCTGTATTTTCATTTTAGTTTTTGACATTTTCGTTTTTGTTTTTTGACATTTTCGTTTCACTTTTCAGCGATTCAATATCTTCTTTACACATGATTTATCACATATTTGTAAGACAAAACGTGTTAATTTGCAAAAGGTAACGATAAAAGTAAGTGAAATATTAAAATATGGAAAAACAGACGCCATGTCCCTTATGGGCCACCGTAGCTTGTTGCCTTTTTGTTGTCCTTCAGAATTATTTTATGGAAATGTTGTGCACATTATTCGATATCTGATTCAATAACACCATATCATATTGTTGTTGATAATCTGACAAGTAAACAACGATTAAACACAATGTTCGTGCATTCAAGAAACCCCATACTGAATTCGACCTTTGTAATGAAGAAACAGACGTAAATGTTTGGGTGGCTCTATCATTCTCGTCAGATTCGCCTTCAGGAACGGTTTTCTAGTCTGACAAATACATACGTTTGTTGCGACTGAAAGACACTTTTGTCGTGGGGAGAGTTGACCTGGTGCATTTCACTGCTACACCTTGGGCGTCTTGAACATGTGTAATGTGAGCTCCATTTGTTGCGCGATCAATGACAAGGCAGATACTAGCCTACTCCGTGTTCACTGTTGCAGAACAAATGGCAGGTAGACACGAAATAAGTCATAGTTCTGTAGATAACATTTTGTCTCTTAAAGTGTGACTGCTGTGAGGAAGTATTTTCAACACTAATTGAATCACTGACACATTATTATTAACATTAGAGTGCGATAATCCACGTGACTTGCTACTTACCCCTCACTTTCACAGTAGCGACCGCAGTTATCGCTAGGGGGCGCTTCTGTAGCAATGTTAAGAACACTTTCAGTTTTGCTTCACAATTAGTACATTCGTCACCACTCGCCCCTTTACGTAACCTGCAAGAACGCTATTCGGCTTGTCCCGTAATAACACGAGTTGGTCACGAATGCAATTAGTAATGACGTTCGAGGGCAATTTATGCTTATTGTGATGACGATTTTGCGCGTCTTCTTGGTTGTTATGACAACAACACACTTCCTGGTCACTGTATCCCGCGCTTCGGGAGTTCAGAGAGAAGGGAAAAGCATTTTTTCAGGCAAGTAAAAGTTAAATGTATTCTATTTTACCTAAAAACTGGTAATTTAATCGTTATATGGATGTATGTATATAGCTGCATGATAAAACTATTTAAAAACTATTTTTCTGTATTTTTCAAACATCGCCAAAGTATTTTGATTTGACCTACAAATAATTTCAGGGGAGGTAAGTGCGATTATCCGCCTGCCCTTGAAGGGAAGATAATTAGTTTCATAATATGTTTTACATTTTGTGCGCTGTCAAGAAAAGGCTTCTTAACAGTTTTGATGAGGATATGGTTGGTGACAATTGTCCTGTTCAGCCAGCTGATACGTGGCCATTACGATGGCTAGTTCTGTATACATGTCTTCCAGTCATTAATAGACTGGATATTTGAAGCATACTCCCCATTGGCTCATTCGCTCATGATGCTTGACTGTCAATACTAGGAGCATGAAAACGCACATGACTGTATTAAGATTATTCATGACAGACATTTTGCTGTGATTGTTAAATATAAAGGTTACAATGACTTTTCCCATTTTCATGGATATTTATGTTGCTATTATTTATTTTCGACTTATGCATGTTTCTTGTTTGGTGAGTGCAACATATTTTCAAAAGTGTAAATATGTTTTGCTGGGACAGTTTGAGCATAACAAACTTCTGAACTATTGTCTTGAGCTATGAAATTTTTTTCCAGTTCATGTTCCTTCAAGTGATGTCTATGAATATATTTTAGAACTGTGTTTAATATTCAAAAGACCAAAGATGTAGTTGGGTATTTTAGTTATAAATGGTGTAAAACTCACTTAGAGGTAATAAAATACAATATGTATTACCACAGAATTTCCAAAAAATATCATTGTGCATTATATTTGTATATTTAGTTTGGCCTTCTACATCATTTTGCAAAGACATGTTTTAAGTCATTAAATAAACATAAAGGATGTTGATACTGATAAACAGACATATCATCATAATGATGATAAGAGCATTTTAAAGTATTAAAAATGTTGTTTCACTAACTTTAACCACATGTCACTTAAAAGTGGTTTTCTTTACATAATTTTGGACAAAAATTTTGAGATAGAAACTAGTTTAAAAATCTTTCTGAACTTCATGCTATGGATTTTAGCCCACATGTATCTTATATTGTGAAATACTTAAGATAATTGAGATTTTACACATTCACTTATCGTGTTGGGATATAAAAGTTAATGGTTTTCATTTTTTTGTAATTAGCCTAGATATGCATTATTGCATATTTTGAAAATATTAATCTGCCTTAAGATACTGTGCATAAATAATATCCCTGAATTAAAAAATACCTAGTTCTGTGTGTGTTTTTTGTCGTTTTTGAGCTGGGTCGGACCCACCCAAGGCATGTATGAGTTGCAAGTAGTTGTAGTAAACCTTCATATTTTTCTTTCAAACTTTTAGAAGTGCAACATGAATAATGTATCTAAATATCTGTAAAGAATAAATGTAAAAAAACAAAACAATTCTGGACTTTTTGGCACAAGTGAACGAAAACGGCACTTTGAATATTCATTGTTGACAAATGGGGGTGCTGAAGCATGGTGCTGGTGTGACCTTATTTTGCTTCAGATGGATAACACATTCATGTTCCATCAATCAGAACAACCATCTGAATAAATCTAAAGGCAAAAAGAAAATTTTAAATTTATAATAACATAATAAGACTTGACAGTTTACACTTTGCATAATGAAACAGGACAGTTTACACCTGACATAATGAGACTTTAAGTTTACACCTGACATAATGAGACTGGAGAGTTTACACCTGACATAATGAAACTGGAAGTTTACACCTGACATAATGAAACAGGACAGTTTACACCTGACATAATGAGACTGGAAGTTTACACCTGGCATAATTAGACTGGAAGTTTACACCTGACATAATTAGACAGGAAGTTTACAAGTGACATAATGAGACTGGAAAGATTACACCTGACATAATTAGACTAGAATTTACATCTGGCATAATTAGACTGGAAGTTTACACCTGGCATAATTAGACTGGAAGTTTACACCTGGCATAATTAGACTGGAAGTTTACAAGTGACATAATTAGACTGGAAGTTTACACCTGACATAATTAGACTGGAAGTTTACACCTGGCATAATTAGACTGGACGTTTACACCTGGCATAATTAGACTAGAGAGTTTACACCTGACATAATGAAACAGGACAGTTTACACCTGACATAATGAAACAGGACAGTTTACACCTGACATAATAAGACTTTAAGTTTACACCTGGCATGATTAGACTGGAAGTTTACACCTGACATAATGAGACTGGAGAGTTTACACCTGGCATAATTAGACTGGAAGTTTACACCTGACATAATTAAACAGGACAGTTTACACCTGACATAATGAGACTGGAAGTTTACACCTGACATAATCAAACAGGACAGTTTACACCTGACATAATGAGACTGGAAGTTTACGCCTTACATAATGAGACTGGACAGTTTACACCTGACATAATGAGACTGGAGAGTTTACACTTGACATAATTAGACTGGAGAGTTTACACCTGACATAATGAGACTGGAGGGTTTACACCTGACATAATGAGACTGGAAGTTTACACATGACATAATAAGACAGGACAGTTTACACCTGACATAATAAGACAGGACAGTTTACACCTGACATTAATGAGACTGGACAGTTTACACCTGACATAATGCGACTGGACAGTGTACACTTGACATAATAAAAGACTGAACAGTGTACACCTGACATAATAAGACTGGACAGTTTACAACTGATATTATGAGACTGGTCAGTTTACATCTGACATCATCAGACTGGATAGTTTACACCTGACATAATGACATTGGACGTTTACATCTGACATAAAAAGACTGGAAGTTTACACCTGACATAATTAGACTGGAAGTTTACACCTGGCATAATTAGACTGGAAGTTTACACCTGGCATAATTAGACTGGAGAGTTTACACCTGACATAATGAGACAGGACAGTTTACACCTGACATAATGAAACAGGACAGTTTACACCTGACATAATGATAGTGTACGTTTACACCTGGTATAATGAACTGGAGAGTTTACACCTGACATAATGAAACAGGGCAGTTTACACCTGACATAATGAGACTGTAAGTTTACACCTGACATAATGAGACTTGAAAGTTTACACCTGACATAATGAGACTGCACGTTTACACCTGACATATTGTGACTGGACGTTTACACCTGACATAATCTGACTGGACAGTTTACACCTGACATAATGAGACTGGATAGTTTACACCTGACATAATCAGACTGGACAGTTTACACCTGACATAATGACACTGGACATTTACATCTGACATAATGAGACTGGAAGTTTACACCTGACATAATCTGACTGGACAGTTTACACCTGACATAATGAGACTGGATAGTTTACACCTGACATAATGACACTGGACAGTTTACACCTGACATAATGAGACTGGATAGTTTACACCTGACATAATGACACTGGACGTTTACATCTGACATAATAAGACTGGAAGTTTACACCTGATATAATAAGACTGGAAGTTTACACCTGATATAATTAGACTGGAAGTTTACACCTGGCATAATTAGACTGGAAGTTTACACCTGGCATAATCAGACTGGAAGTTTACACCTGACATAATGAAACAGGATAGTTTACACCTGACATAATGACACTGGACAGTTTACACCTGACATAATGAAACAGGACAGTTTACAACTGACATAATAAGACTCGAAGTTTACACCTGGCATAATGAGACTGGACGTTTACACCTGACATAATGAAACAGGATAGTTTACACCTGGCATAATGAAACTGGAAGTTTACACTTGACATAATTAAACAGGACAGTTTACACCTGACATAATGAGACTGGAGAGTTTACACCTGACATCATCAGACTGGAAAGTTTACACCTGACATAATGACACTGGATGTTTACACCTGACATAATGAGACTGGAAGTTTACACCTGACATGATTAGACTGGAAGTTTACACCTGACATAATTAGACTGGAAGTTTACACCTGGCATGATTAGACTGGAAGTTTACACCTGGCATAATTAGACTGGAGAGTTTACACCTGACATAATAAAACAGGACAGTTTACACCTGACATAATGAAACAGGACAGTTTACACCTGACATAATGATACTGTAAGTTTACACCTGGCATAATGAGACTGGAGAGTTTACACCTGACATAATGAAACAGGGCAGTTTACACCTGACATAATGAGACTGTAAGTTTACACCTGACACAATGAGACTGGAGAGTTTACACCTGACATAATGAAACAGGACAGTTTACACCTGACATAATGGGACTGTAAGTTTAAAACTGGCATAATTAGACTGGAAGTTTACACCTGACATAATGAAACAGGACAGTTTACACCTCACATATTGAAACAGGACAGTTTACACATGACATATTGTGACTGGAAGTTTACACCTGACATAATGAGACAGGACAGTTTACACCTGACATAATAAGACTCGAAGTTTACACCTGGCATAATGAGACTGGAAGTTTACACCTGGCATAATGACACTGGACGTTTACATCTGACATAATAAGACTGGAAGTTTACACCTGACATAATAAGACTGGACGTTTACACCTGATATAATAAGACTGGAGAGTTTATATCTGACATAATCAGAGTGGAAGTTTACACCTGACATAATGAAACAGGACAGTTTACACCTGGCATAATGAAACAGGACAGTTTACACCTGACATAATGGGACTGTAAGTTTAAAACTGGCATAATTAGACTGGAAGTTTACACCTGACATAATGAAACAGGACAGTTTACACCTGACATATTGAAACAGGACAGATTACACATGACATATTGTGACTGGAAGTTTACACCTGACATAATGAGACAGGACAGTTTACACCTGACATAATAAGACTCGAAGTTTACACCTGGCATAATGAGACTGGAAGTTTACACCTGACATAATGAAACAGGACAGTTTACACCTGACATAATGAGACTGGACAGTTTACACCTGACATAATGAGACTGGAGAGTTAAACCTGACATAATGAGACAGGACAGTTTACATCTGACATAATCAGACTGGACAGTTTACAACTGACATAATCAGACTGGACAGTTTACACCTGGCATAATAAGACTGGATAGTTTACACCTGACATAATGACACTGGACGTTTACATCTGACATAATGACACTGGAAGTTTACATCTGACATAATCCGACTGGACAGTTTACATCTGGCATAATAAGACTGGATAGTTTACACCTGGCATGATTAGACTGGAAGTTTACACCTGGCATAATGACACTGGACGTTTACATCTGACATAATGACACTGGACGTTTACATCTGACATAATGAAACAGGATAGTTTACACCTGGCATAATGAAACTGGAAGTTTACACTTGACATAATTAAACAGGACAGTTTACACCTGACATAATGAGACTGGAGAGTTTACACCTGACATCATCAGACTGGAAAGTTTACACCTGACATAATGACACTGGATGTTTACACCTGACATAATGAGACTGGAAGTTTACACCTGACATGATTAGACTGGAAGTTTACACCTGACATAATTAGACTGGAAGTTTACACCTGGCATGATTAGACTGGAAGTTTACACCTGGCATAATTAGACTGGAGAGTTTACACCTGACATAATAAAACAGGACAGTTTACACCTGACATAATGAAACAGGACAGTTTACACCTGACATAATGATACTGTAAGTTTACACCTGGCATAATGAGACTGGAGAGTTTACACCTGACATAATGAAACAGGGCAGTTTACACCTGACATAATGAGACTGTAAGTTTACACCTGACACAATGAGACTGGAGAGTTTACACCTGACATAATGAACCAGGACAGTTTACACCTGACATAATGGGACTGTAAGTTTAAAACTGGCATAATTAGACTGGAAGTTTACACCTGACATAATGAAACAGGACAGTTTACACCTCACATATTGAAACAGGACAGTTTACACATGACATATTGTGACTGGAAGTTTACACCTGACATAATGAGACAGGACAGTTTACACCTGACATAATAAGACTCGAAGTTTACACCTGGCATAATGAGACTGGAAGTTTACACCTGGCATAATGAGACTGGAAGTTTACACCTGACATAATGAGACAGGACAGTTTACATCTGACATAATCAGACTGGACAGTTTACACCTGACAAAATAAGCCTGGACAGTTTACACCTGGCATAACGAGACTGGGAAGTTTACAACTGACATAATCAGACTGGACAGTTTACACCTGGCATAATAAGACTGGATAGTTTACACCTGACATAATGACACTGGACGTTTACATCTGACATAATGACACTGGAAGTTTACATCTGACATAATCCGACTTGACAGTTTACACCTGACATAATGAGACTGGATAGTTTACACCTGACATAATGACACTGGACGTTTACATCTGACATAATAAGACTGGAAGTTTACACCTGACATAATAAGACTGGACGTTTACACCTGATATAATAAGACTGGAGAGTTTATATCTGACATAATCAGAGTGGAAGTTTACACCTGACATAATGAAACAGGACAGTTTACACCTGGCATAATGAAACAGGACAGTTTACACCTGACATAATGGGACTGTAAGTTTAAAACTGGCATAATTAGACTGGAAGTTTACACCTGACATAATGAAACAGGACAGTTTACACCTGACATATTGAAACAGGACAGATTACACATGACATATTGTGACTGGAAGTTTACACCTGACATAATGAGACTGGACGTTTACACCTGATATAATAAGACTGGAGAGTTTATATCTGACATAATCAGAGTGGAAGTTTACACCTGACATAATGAAACAGGACAGTTTACACCTGGCATAATGAAACAGGACAGTTTACACCTGACATAATGGGACTGTAAGTTTAAAACTGGCATAATTAGACTGGAAGTTTACACCTGACATAATGAAACAGGACAGTTTACACCTGACATATTGAAACAGGACAGATTACACATGACATATTGTGACTGGAAGTTTACACCTGACATAATGAGACAGGACAGTTTACACCTGACATAATAAGACTCGAAGTTTACACCTGGCATAATGAGACTGGAAGTTTACACCTGACATAATGAGACAGGACAGTTTACACCTGACATAATGAGACTGGACAGTTTACACCTGACATAATGAGACTGGAGAGTTTACACCTGACATAATGAGACAGGACAGTTTACATCTGACATAATCAGACTGGACAGTTTACAACTGACATAATCAGACTGGACAGTTTACACCTGGCATAATAAGACTGGATAGTTTACACCTGACATAATGACACTGGACGTTTACATCTGACATAATGACACTGGAAGTTTACATCTGACATAATCCGACTGGACAGTTTACATCTGGCATAATAAGACTGGATAGTTTACACCTGACATAATGACACTGGACGTTTACATCTGATATAATAAGACTGGAAGTTTACACCTGACATAATAAGACTGGACGTTTACACCTGATATAATAAGACTGGAGAGTTTTTATCTGACATAATCAGACTGGACAGTTTACACCTGACAAAATATGTCTGGGCAGTTTACACCTGGCATAACGAGGCTTGAAAGTTAACGCCTGACATAATCAGACTGGACAGTTTACACCTGACAAAATAAGCCTGGACAGTTTACACCTGGCATAACGAGACTGGGAAGTTTACACCTGACATACTAAGCCTGGACAGTTTACACCTGACATAATGACACTGGACGTTTACATCTGACATAATAAGACTGGAAGTTTACACCTGACATAATCCGACGGGACAGTTTACAACTGACATAATGAAACAGGACAGTTTACACCTGACATAATGAAACAAAATAGTTTACACCTGACATAATGATACTGGAGAGTTTACACCTGACATAATGAGACCGGAGAGTTTACACCTGACATAATGAGACATGACAGTTTACACCTGACATAATGAGACTTGATGTTTACACCTGACATAATGAGACTGGAGAGTTTACACCTGACATAATGAAACAGGACAGTTTACACCTGACATACATGTATTGTGACTGGAAGTTTACACCTGACATAATGAAACAGGGCAGTTTACACCTGACATAATAAGACTGAAAAGTTTACACCTGGCATAACGAGGCTGGAAAGTTAACACCTGACATAATTCGACTGGACGGTTTACACCTGACAAAATAAGCCTAGACAGTTTACACCTGGCATAATAAAACAGGACAGTTTACACCTGACATAATGAGACTGGAGAGTTTACATCTGACATAATAAAACAGTACAGTTTACGCCTGACATAATGAGACTGGAGAGTGTACACCTGACATAATGAAACAGGACAGTTTACACCTGACATAACGAGACTGGAAAGTTTACACCTGACATAATGAGACTGGAAGATTACATCTGACATAATCAGACTGGACAGTTTACACCTGACATAATGAAACAGGACAGTTTACACCTGACATCATCAGACTTGACAGTGTACACCTGACATCATCAGACTGTACAGTTTACACCTGACATAATGAAACAGGACAGTTTACACCTGACTGAGTGTCGATCTTCTCCTGGAGCAGTGGGCAAATATTCTTTGTGAAGATAAAATCATTTCTGTAATAAAACAAACCGTACCACAATTGTCCATGGCTATATCCGCCACTTGCTTTGCATGTGTATGTTACATGTGAAAATCTTGTTTAATATGTGACTCATAACATATATTTCATGTGGGATTGGTCTGTTATGTATGTTCTGGTGATGTGTGATACTGTTAGCACCCACTTGTGTTCTGGTAATGTGTGATACTGTTAGCACCCACTTGTGTTCTGGTGATGTGTGATACTGTTAGCACCCACTTGTGTTCTGGTGATGGTTGATACTGTCAGCACCCACTTGTGTTCTGATGATGGTTGATACCGTCAGCACCCACTTGTGTTCTGATGATGGTTGATCCTGTCAGCACCCACTTGTGTTCTGGTGATGTGTGATACTGTTAGCACCCACTTGTGTTCTGGTGAAGAGTGATACTGTGAGCACCCACTTGTGTTCTGGTGATGTGTGATACTGTTAGCACCCACTTGTGTTCTGGTGATGTGTGATACTGTTAGCGTCCACTTGTGTTCTGGTGATGTGTGATACTGTTAGTACCCACTTGTGTTCTGGTAATGTGTGATACTGTTAGCACCCACTTGTGTTCTGGTGATGTGTGATACTGTTAGCACCCACTTGTGTTCTGGTGATGTGTGATACTGTTAGCACCCACTTGTGTTCTGGTAATGTGTGATGCTGTTAGCACCCACTTGTGTTCTGGTGATGTGTGATACTGTTAGCACCCACTTGTGTTCTGGTGATGTGTGATACTGTTAGCACCCACTTGTGTTCTGGTGATGTGTGATACTGTTAGCACCCACTTGTGTTCTGGTAATGTGTGATACTGTTAGCACCCACTTGTGTTCTGGTGATGTGTGATACTGTTAGCACCCACTTGTGTTCTGGTGATGGTTGATACTGTCAGCACCCACTTGTGTTCTGATGATGGTTGATACCGTCAGCACCCACTTGTGTTCTGATGATGGTTGATCCTGTCAGCACCCACTTGTGTTCTGCTGATGTGTGATACTGTTAGCACCCACTTGTGTTCTGGTGAAGAGTGATACTGTGAGCACCCACTTGTGTTCTGGTGATGTGTGATACTGTTAGCACCCACTTGTGTTCTGGTGATGTGTGATACTGTTAGCGTCCACTTGTGTTCTGGTGATGTGTGATACTGTTAGTACCCACTTGTGTTCTGGTAATGTGTGATACTGTTAGCACCCACTTGTGTTCTGGTGATGTGTGATACTGTTAGCACCCACTTGTGTTCTGGTGATGTGTGATACTGTTAGCACCCACTTGTGTTCTGGTAATGTGTGATGCTGTTAGCACCCACTTGTGTTCTGGTGATGTGTGATACTGTTAGCACCCACTTGTGTTCTGGTGATGTGTGATACTGTTAGCACCCACTTGTGTTCTGGTAATGTGTGATACTGTTAGCACCCACTTGTGTTCTGGTAATGTGTGATACTGTTAGCACCCACTTGTGTTCTGCTGATGTGTGAAACTGTTAGCACCCACTTGTGTTCTGGTGATGTGTGATACTGTTAGCACCCACTTGTGTTCTGCTGATGTGTGAAACTGTTAGCACCCACTTGTGTTCTGGTGATGTGTGAAACTGTTAGCACCCACTTGTGTTCTGGTGATGTGTGATACTGTTAGCACCCACTTGTGTTCTGGTGATGTGTGATACTGTTAGCACCCACTTGTAGGGCTCACCTGTCTATGTTATTGGCCGTGGCATTTATCCACCACCACTGAGGCAACCAGATACATGTAGGTGTATTTCTCCTAAGGAAAACGATATTTGACTTTATTTTATATATATATGAGGGTGAAACAAATAAACTCACAAGGTTTAACATGGGTGACAGCATCAGTTAGGAAATGATGCTAGTGATATTTTATGGCGCTTCAAACACTTGTCATCACGCGCATCTGTGAATTGGTAAGATTTGTTTTGAATGGTTATGGGTCCAATGTGGGCTTCCAACACATTTTCAGCTTCCATGTTAGTGGGTGAGTTTAAATTGACGCCCCTCTGAATTGTAATTCAGTTTTATCACAGTGTGTCAACTTGCAAGTCTCAGACGTTTACCACTTTGGTAAATATGGGATTCAAACCCACGATAAAAGTTTCCTGGCGTGCCTAAGGGACACAACTCTGCAAGCTATTTAAACGACTGGGCCTCCCGTTACCCCGAAATAGGCATGAAAAGTTGGACATATTCCAATGCCCCAAAATATAGAAAATCGAAAACAACCAAAGGCGTCAATACACAATACATGAGAAAAAGTGGGAGAGAATAATCCTCAGTTGGGGCCTGTTGCAAGGAATATGTAGATAACATATTGTTGGTAAAATAGGAAATGACAAAAAAATTGTCTGAAGTTTTAAAAAATAAATTACGAAAAATAGGACAGAAAACAGAAAAACTAATCAAAATGTATAACATTTGAACAGTGAACAAGCGATCCGGTGTTGCCGGTCACGGTGACATTGTTGACATAATACCGTCGCAGCCACACGAGAAGCACGTGCTGGCCTGTGGCCTTGACAACGTGACAAAAAGACTGGGATACTGAAACATCAAACCAAGAGACTTTGGTAAGAATTTTTGTTTTTTAGCACGACTAAAAGATGTTTCAGTGTATCAACTATCTTAATAATGAATTGAGCTCGCAAATAGAAGATGTATAAACTGAACCATGCATTGTCGTGATAGCTGAGGGGTGGGGAGCGATCGTCTCAGGCGCCGCAATTTTCTGTGCAGAGTTGCGTCCCTTGGGCAAGCAGACCCCGATAATTTTTAGGTTGGAATCCCAGTTCGTCTCAATCAGGTTCCTGGGTTTGTCAGCACCATACTCGTGGGTTTCACCAAAGTGGTAAACGTCTGAGACCTGCATCACTTGGGGTCTTTATTCTCACATTAAGCTCACACGCCGTGATATGACTGGAATAAAATCCTTGGACGAGGGTTTGTAATCTAATGTACCGGGGGTACATGTTTTATTTGACTTATAAACCGGCATTTTCATGTTCATGATTTAAACAGGGGGCATGGGTGGCCCACTCGTCTAAGGCGCCGCGATTCGCTGTGCAGAGTTGCGTCCCTTGGGCAGAAAACCTATGATTGTGGGTTCAAATCCCCGTTCGCCCCGATTATGTTTCTAGGTTTGTCAGCACCATACCAGTGCTCGTGGGTTTCACCTAAGTGGTAAACGTCTGAGACATGCACCACTTCGGGCTTTCCTCCCACATTAAGCTGACACGCCGCGATATAACTGTAATACTGTTAAAAGCGGCGTTAAACCCAACTCACTCACCCAATTCATGTTCATGATTTAAACAAACTTTCCATGAACCTTACGAAGCGGGCGTAAAATATCTGTTGCTGGTGTGCGGGTACTGTGAATAGCATTGTTGTTTATCAGCGGCACTACAGCCTTTTGGTACACTTGCTTGGCTACACCTGCGAAGGTTGCATATTCGATCCACGGAAATACAATAAAAACATTTGTCATTAGAGTTTACATAATTCCGTACATTTCATTACATTGCTTTCAGACCCGTGAAGATACGGGTAAGAATAGGTCTTCAGCAACCCATGCTTGCCTTAAAAGGCGACTATGCTTGTCGTAAGAGGCGAGTTACGGGATCGGGTAGTCAGGCTCGCTGACTTGGTTAATGCATGTCCTCGTATCCCAATTGCTTAGATCGATGTTCATATCAATCACTGGATTGTCTGGTCCAGACTCGATTATTTACAGACCGCCGTCATATAGCTGGAATATTGCTGAGTGCGGCGTTAAACAACAAACAAACCAACAACCAACCAACTTACTTAAACCACTCCGTAACACAGCAACAGGTCCACCTTCTCGCTTGGCCATTTTGGGGCGAATCCAACACTCTTCTCTGAACATACTGCTACTAGATGGATGGTATTGTCGTCTAAAATCCCAAATATCATGCCAAGAATGGAGTCAGTTTCAGAATTGAAATGTTGGTGGACAGAATTACTCTCCTACCCAGAGTTCCATGCGACCAGCATCGTACCTCTGCCACAGGCAAGCGTCAAGTGACGATTCGTCACATCTTACATCCATTCGTCCATTTAAGATATCGCATTATGTTTGTCATCTATTTCATCTATTACAAGTCTACATATCTAGATAAACATATGTCATAGATTGGTTAAATTTCATTGAGAAAACATCCTAAATCTTGAAAAGCTATTTCCATTACGTAGTTATCCTATGTTTACATTGGTTGTACGGCTCCACGTGCTGTCATCGAAGCCCTCCGCAGAGTTAGCATTATGGTCACTTTGATGTGTAAATATGTATTGTCAAGCAACTCACTGTCGCAGTTGTAGTAGCATATCTATATAATTATGCAAAAAAGGTACAAAGCGCCTCCAAATATTTGCATTAGTCCGTTCTATTCTGATTTCCGAAAAAAAACGCGTTCTTTAAAAAACAAGAGAAAAGTACGGTCACATGATATGCAAATTGGCCTGTGGCAGGGGTGTTATGGGAAATCACAACAGCGCCGGAGTGTGTATTTCATCATGTAAACATTTGGAAACGGTTCTGATGATGCCCCTTATGGTGGCTGACTCTTTGCGATAACTTCAGTTGTATCTTTACAACATATAAAGAGGACATACATACAATGTCTTATATGACGTCGTTAGTTTGACCCGACACGCCTTCAAGAGGATTTGTGATGTTCCTTTTCCTAAAGATTAAATTTTAATTCAGGATAAATTATCAAAATAGGACAAGATAACCTATTCTGTTATAATAATCTAATGCAATGATAACACAATAGGAAAAAAATCACTATCTTTTTCAGCTGATAATATATTTTATTCAAAAGACAGATGACTATATCAGGTTACATGAAAATATTGACATATATATATTTGAGAATGAATTTATATTTTGTTGTTAAAAATCAAATAGTTCAAACTGGTCGAAAAGGTACAGGTTGAAAAGGCTTTGATAGAAGGACTGTTGTTGCTGCTGCTGTTGTTGCTGCTGCTGCTGTTGAATGGGAATGGCTGTAAAAAAGTCAAATGGGCAAATCAAAAACCACGTTGTGCCTAGGCTATAAGTATGTTTGTGTCGACGTTTTGATAGAGTTTCCGTAACACATTTGTTGGTATTCCAAGCAGTATTTGACTTTGTGTTTGTCACACACGCCAACTGACGGACATACGCCCCGACCTAGCCCCCAAGTATGTAGGGGTCAATGTTGTTTACAATGACATTAACGATAAAGCTGTGCAGGTGTTGAACTTGACGAACACAAAGTCTTTGAAAATATATAATTTTGATGGAAACAAACAACTCCATTTAAATTGAAAAGGAGATTCAGAACCTTTAGAAAATCTAGACTGTCTCCATTTAAGGCCTTAGAAGACTGGGCCACCCCTGCCCCCGTCATCTAAGGCGCCGCGATTCGTTGTGCAGAGTTGCGTCCCTTGGGCACGCCAGAAACCTATGATCGTGGGTTCGAATCCCGGTTCGCCCCGATTATGTTTCAAGGTTTGTCAGCACCAAACCCGTGCTCGTGGGTTTCACCGAAGTGGTAGAGGTCTGAGACCTACATCACTTCGGGCTTTCCTCCCACATTAAGCTGACACGCCGTGATTTAACCGGAATACTGTTAAAAGTGGCATAAAACCCAACTCACTCACTCATTTAAGGCTACAGCGTTACGGTAAGGGCTGGGCGGAAGGAAACATAATATGGTTCAGGACTGAGATAGTCTGTCTTACAGACCTTGATACAAATATATATAAAATACAGCCCATGCAAGTCTTTAATGTTTGGCAAGATTAATGCAGTATCTGAGAATGAAGAGAGTCACTGGGCTCCCTTTTATTATATTTTTATGAAGATAATTGAACAACTGTGTTTTTCTGTACGATATGTTCATTTCAGAGACTAGATGTTAGTAAGGGCTGGTTGGAAGGAAGCATAATATGGTCCAGGGACTGAGAGACAGTCTAGCGTTGGACGTATGACACTTACATATACAGGTCTTGCTGTCGAAGGATGACAGGGCCACGTTGGGATTGCACATACAGTAATAGGAGCCCGGGGTGTTGACACACCTCCCGCTGGGGACAGAGATGCGGAGGTAGGGGTCAAAACTCACCCCGCAGATGTACGTGTTGCCGAAACACTCGTCAATATCTGCAACAACAAAATATGCAAGTTCTACTTGAAACAAAGATACAACAGTACAAAAATGATCATTTTTTTTGTCAACAGTATTCTTCCTACATTTGATTGGCGCTTCGATGTTGGTAGACCCAAGGATCATTATTTCTGTATTGTTTCTAGACGTCTCGTGATACTACTTGCACGAAGGATCAAGATATATTAATCAAATGTCATCAGGATAAATATAAACTGTTATCCAGAAATGTTTGAAGACTTCAGATTTCCCTCGATATTATATCCATATTCTGCATCGTGATATTCATTCTGAGTTGACAGAATTAAGTAATGTTGTTCGACACCATATCTCTTGTTTAAGTCAACGATCCAGGCCGTTATTGTAGATGACACACAATCAACCAGGTCCAAGCTTGTACCCACCCGATCCTAAGTCCAGTCGGCAAATACAATATGTAAACATATAGGTACCACGGGTTGTATGAAGCACTGTGTGGAACTTTCTAACAATACAAAATTCATAACTGAAAACCACTTGTAATGCCTTTGTATTATTTGTTGGTCAGTTGTTCAATGGAAAGGTGATGTCTGTGACTTACTGAAGCAGACGTTTGGGTTTGTTGGTCAGTTGTTAAATGGAAGGTGAGGTCTGTGACTTACCGAAGCAGATGTTTGGCTCGGCGGCGGTCAGCTGGAAGCCGGGGTTGCAGCTGCACGTGGGGGCAGCAACAGCTGGAGGCAGGATGCAGACGCCATTCAGGCAGCCAGCAGTGTCGCACAGGGCTGTAAACAACAGGAGGGGCAATCTCAACTCTGTTTGCATCTATGGTTCTTGACGACAAAGCTTTCACAAAGACGTCTGTCTTACGATCATTCCATCAAGTGAGGCTACCAGTGTTTAAATGAAAATCAAAACAGACAAGTAAATATGCAATGTTTTGGGGTTTCTTTTGCCCTGAAACAGAATGTGATTATTCTCCTCAAAGATCATAACTTAAATACTGAGGAGTGAGGTGGGAACAGACAAGTAACAAAGTAATGTTCATATCAATATAAGTTACCAGTTAATACGATTCTTAGAATTGTGATGGAATTAAATAGATAACGTGATACTACTTCTCAAATTCTGAAAAAGACTTTCTCGCGACGTTTCCAATTCAACGTGGCTATCCCTCATTCCCTTCTCAACATAGGGTCACAGAATCCACCATGGCCAACAGACTATTACTATCAATACAAATTGATTAAGACAATATCAAAATACTAATTTACCTTGTTTCTACGGAAACAACACTTGAATCCTGATTTATGTCGAAAGATCATGTAAAACATCCACATTCATGAGCAGGATATGAAAACGTGCTTCGAACATTATCAGGGGCGGTCGGGTAGCCTAGTGGTTAAAGCGTTCCCTCGTCACGCCGATGACCCGGGTTCGATTCCCAACATAGGTACAATGTGTGAAGCCCATTTATGGTGTCCCCCTGCCGTGATATTGCTTGAATATTGCTAAAACCGGCATAAAACCATAATCACTCACTCGAACATTATCAAAAGTTGATTTCTTGAATAATGTTACAATGCTCCTATAACCATCATTAACTGGCCAGCGAGCCTATGACAGAACCATCCCCATGTAAACAAACACCCCTATGATTGATAAGGGGTGCAAGACTTACTCTGAGCTTCTGTCGACGGCAGGTAGACCGCGAAGACAATGGCAAGGACGGGTAGTGAAGCGAACATGGTGTGCAAGAGCGAGAGTCAGTCAAGTGAATGTGCAGCTATGGTAGAAAGTCAGGGGCTTATATAGCTGCCCTGTCCCAGTCCACAAACAAACAAAATGTTTTGTTTTCATTCTTCTGGTTATGGAATGACAGCAAACATAGCCATAACTTTCAAATAATAATACGGAACAATAGCAATATATCGACCACAGGTATGTGTGTCCATCCATCATTTGTTTGTACGGCCGAGATTAGTCTCTCGTCACTGCAGGGCACAAAAAACGCCCGATGAGCGTCACGTGACACAGTGACTGACCTCCCGTTCACATTTCTTCGAGAATGTAATGTTATGACGGCCTGTGGACAACAAAATAAACTATGCATGTTCGAAGGCAGCATGTCCGTCTACAATTTTGTTATCATTGATCTTGAGTTCTGTAAGTCCACGTTGAAAGAAAAGTTACAACTGTAATAAAAGTATATATTTTGCTTTACATGTAAAATGCTTGAACTGTATGTGTGAAGACGTTTTTATAAAATTCCATGTACATCACTACGTCCCTAGCAAGTTAAACCTCGAGTGAGTGAGTGAGTGAGTGAGTGAGTGAGTGAGTGAGTGAGATGCCGCGTTAAACGATATTTCACTTAGAACATGCAGATTATCACAAACAACAAACTGTCAGTTGTATACCATGCAGGTTATCACCGTCAACAAACTGTCAGTTGTATACCATGCAGGTAATCACAGACAACAAACTATCAGTCGTATACCATGAAGGTTATCATCAACAACAAACTGTCAGTTGTATACCATGCAGGTTATCACTGACAACAATCTATCAGTTGTATACCATGCAGGTTATCACTGACAACAAACTGTCAGTTGTTTTCTTTGCAGATTATCACAAACAACAAACTGTCAGTTGTATACCATGCAGGTTATCACAGACAACAAACTGTCAGATGTATACCATGCAGGTTATCATCAACAACAAACTATCAGTTGTATACCATGCAGATTATCACCAACAACAAACTATCAGTTGTATACCATGCAGGTAATCACTGACAACAAACTGTCAGTTTTATACCATGCAGGTTATCACCAACAACAAACTGTCAGTTGTATACCATGCAGGTTATCACTGACAACAAACTGTCAGTTGTATACCATGCAGGTTATCACTAACAACAAACTGTCAGTTGTATACCATGTATGTTATCATCAACAACAAACTGTCAGTTGTATACCATGCAGGTTATCACCAACAACAAACTGTCAGTTGTACACCATGCAGGTTATCACTGACAACAAACTGTCAGTTGTATACCATGCAGGTTATCACTAACAACAAACTGTCAGTTGTATACCATGTATGTTATCATCAACAACAAACTGTCAGTTGTATACCATACAGGTTATCACTGACAACAAACTGTCAGTTGTATACCATGCAGGTTATCACTGACAACAGACTGTCAGTTGTATACCATACAGGTTATCACTGACAACAAACTGTCAGTTGTATACCATGCAGGTTATCACTAACAACAAACTGTCAGTTGTATACCATGCAGGTTATCACTGACAACAAACTGTCAGTTGTATACCTTGCACGTTGTGCACACTGTGATTGATCAATGGCATCATATGTATTCATTCCGATGTGTTATATGTTACAGTTACAATTTTTAGTGCATTATTTATGTGTTTGTATTTCCCGATTTTGTATTCTGTTGTGGTTTATGTTTGTCCAACATTCATACAATGTACATATGAAGTCGGCCCGTGAAGATCTGGGATAGAATAGGTCTTCAGCAACCCATGCTTGCCGTAAAAGGCGACTATGCTTGTCGTTAGAGGCGACTAACGGGATCCGGTGGTCAGGATCCCTGACTTGGTTGATGCATGTCATCGATCCCTATTGCGTAGATCGATGCTCATGTTATCAATCACTGGATTGTCTGGTCCGGACTCGATTATTTACAGACCACCCTCATATAGCTTGAATATTGCTCTGAGTGTGGCGTTAAACACCAAACAAACAAACAACAAACAAAACATATGAAGTCAAGTAACTCAGAACGTCTCAGTTTGTCTTTGATCTCACTGAAATAGCCGGCAGAAATCATCCCCTAATCTCTGAAATAACGAAAACGACGCATCGTTGCTAATTGAAGATGTTACGCCGGTCTGTCTGCTGTCAAGGAAGTGTAGAATTACTATCAAAGGTAATATCGTGACACACGCCCTTCATTTCGGGAATGATTAGATATTTGTTTGATGACCAAAGTGGAAATCAAATCACGATCACAAAAATAGAATCCAAATTATCTTTCGACTCCGATGATGTATCAAAGCTTTGGTAATCTTGAACATCTTTTTTTTAGATTCACTGTGTATGTTTAATGTTTTAATCACCATTAAACTGCATACAGAACAATTGTAAACTCGACAAAGTTTTGTATCCAATCAAGAATAAATGATTTTAACAAAATTACAAATGTACTGGATCTTTTGATTGTGGTATTTGCCGTGCTTGTTTGAATCATTACAAATAAACTACAACAACAACATATTTGCATAATCCTCAAATAGTTGTTTTAATCATCCGCATCTTTTTAAGCAATAATTAATTGGGTGGAGTGGGGGTCGGGATATATTTTACTGTTTGTTTGTTGTTAAACACCGCACTCAGCAATATGACAGCTATATGGCGGTCTGTAAATAATCGAGTCTGGACCAGACAATCCAGTGATTGACATCATGAGCATCGAACCACGCAATTGGGACCGATGACAAGCATCAAGCAAGTCAGCGAGCCTGATCACACGATCCCGTCTTTCGACATGCAGAGCTTTTCACAGCAAGCGTGGGTAGCTGAAGATTCTACCCCAGATCTTCACGGGTCTATATTTAACTGATAACATATAGTTTTCAGTTCCATACGAAATGAAGTCTACTCGAACTCAACTTAATTTAGGGCATTTTTCGTTCAAAAACTTTTCATATTTATAATACTTGGCCACTGTGAACTATCTATTCGTTTTTGTAATTATATCAATATATTTATTACAATATAGTAATTTCATAAAGATGGAAAATGGTTTCATTTCTTTGGATTCACGCGCACATGTGATTTCCTATTTGTATATTTATATTGAAAGCCCTGCTGTCACTCTGTCGTTTCCACCAATCAAGTTGGACATTACACTTCCCACGTTTTTTATTGTATACTGACCAAATATGTTAGTTATGAAATTGTTAGTCTGTCATCCATACCCTGAAAGAAACATATACAATACAGCGTATGCAAGTCGATACCATTTGGCAAGTCTAAATGCAGTATCAAAAGAGTCTATGGGCTCCTTTTTATTATATTTTATAACCATAATTTTAACAACTGTTTTTACCTGTAAAATATATTCATTTCAGAGACTATAACTCGATAATTAAGATCTATACTGTAATATAAGGGGTCTTACCTCGCGAAAATATCGCCCATTTGACGCTACACGTGCTTTGTTGAAAATCTGCAGTTGAACCGGATGTCTAGTTCGTTACGCGATTTGGATTGGACAATGTAACTCCGGAATTCCAGCCAAGTTCGACAAGGCGGGAAACTGGACTTTTGTAGGCAGTTATCTCCCTTGCCTCGCGAAGAGGTTGAACTGATTGATTTAAACCAAGCTCAGACACTCAGTCACTCAGACACGCATTCCTGTCTTCAATTTGAATATCAATTTAATGACTTATTGTAACCTCTTCAGTATTGAAGATCAAATACACAATCATCATTTTCCCACAAATTTGTGAGTTCACAGACCCTCCCTAGGATAATCTAACAGACCCTCCCTAGGATAACATTACAGACCCTCCCTAGGATAACATTACAGACCCTCCCTAGGATAACATTACAGACCCTCCCTAGGATAATCTCACAGACCCTCCCTTGGATAACATTACAGACCCTCCCTTGGATAACATTACAGACCCTCCCTAGGATAACATTACAGACCCTCCCTAGGATAATCTCACAGACCCTCCCTTGGATAACATTACAGACCCCCCCCCTAGGATAACATTACAGACCCTCCCTTGGATAACCTAACATACCCTCCCTGGCTAATCTTACAAACCGTCCCTTGGGTGATATGACATATCCTCCATACCTTAATTATCCGTCCATTAGTCCGAATTACATTTTTAACATGAAGAGTTGTAAATGTAGTCTTATTGCTTCTTTATACCCAATCTCGATGTGCGCTGTCAATCTCAATCTGAGGTTCACGTAAAATCTCTTACTTCTACCACACACTTCGCCAGTAAAACCGACGCACAGACTGTGTCTCTCACCATCGTCTTTCACCGAACATGGAAGAAGAGTCTGGCTCGATATACACTTGTATTTAAGTGGTGGGCACATTACAATGTAAAAGTGGGGGCTTTATCATGAAGGAATACGGTACACCAACGTAAAACCCCATGGGATAAACCTATAACGATAACCTGTAAATCCTTTGTTTGTTGCTTCGACAATTTTTTTTTCTTTTGGCTCTGTGAAAGACGTACATCTAAAGTCACCGTTATCGCTTGATCCGGTATGACTGTATGAATGTCGAGTGACTGTCAATCTGTAGCAAATATCAAGTCATGATATTATCTTAGATCATGTTTGGTGACAGTTCGGTGAGTATTTGTCACTGTGGGATGATTGTTCTGTAAGGCGCCGTATAATGCGAGTAATTATTGGGTGAGTACTGGATGTCTGCAGGGTGACTGTACTGTAAGGCGCCTTATAATGCGAGTAATTTTTGGGTGAGTATTGGGTGTCTGCAGGCTGACTGTAATGTAGGGCGCCTTCAAGGCGACTGATTATTGGGTGAGTAGTGGATGTCTGCAGGGTGACTGTACTGTTGGGCGCCAACAAGGCGACTGATTATTGGGTGAGTACTGGATGTCTGCAGGGTGACTGTACTGTAGGGCGCCTACAAGGTGACTGATTATTGGGTGAGTACCGGATGACTGCAGGGTGACTGTACTGTAAGGCGCCTTCAAGGCGACTGATTATTGGGTGAGTATTGGTCACTGTCGGATGACTGTACTGTTTCAGTACTGTCCTGTTGAGTCAGATACACGTAGATCTACAGGACCCAACATGTTTCAGTGGCTACCCTCTTTAGTGAGTGAGTGAGTGAGTTGGTTTAACGCCGCTTTTAACAGTATTCCAGTTATATCACGGCGTGTCAGCTTAATGTGGGAGGAAAGCCCCAAGTGATGCAGGTCTAAGACGTTTACCACTTCGGTGAAACCCACGAGCACGGGTATGGTGCTGACAAACCTAGAAACATAATCGGGGCGAACCGGGATTCGAACCCACAATCATAGGTTTCTGGCGTGTTCAAGGGACGCAACTCTGCACAGCGAATCGCGACGCCTTAGACGACTGGGCCACCCATGCCCCCCTACCCTCTTTAGACAGATACACGTAGATCTACAGGACCCAGCATGTTTCAGTGGCTATCCTCTTTAGACAGATACAGGTAGGTCTACAGGACCCAACATGTTTCAGTGGCTATCCTCTTGAGACAGATACACGTAGATCTACAAGACCCAACACGTTCAGTTACTGTCCTCTTGAGACAGATTCACGTAGCTCTACAGGATCCAACATGTTTCAGTGACTGTCCTCTTGAGACAGATACACGTAGGTCTACAAGACCCAACATATTTCAGTGGCTATCCTCTTTAGACAGATACACGTAGATCTACAGGACCCAACATGTTTCAGTGGCTATCCTCTTTAGACAGATACACGTAGGTCGTCAGGATCCAACATGTTTCAGTGGCTATCCTCTTTAGACAGATACACGTAGGTCTACAGGACCCAACATGTTTCAGTGGCTATCCTCTTTAGACAGATACACGTAGATCTACAGGACCAAACATGTTTCAGTGGCTATCCTCTTTAGACAGATACACGTAGGTCTACAGGTCCCAACATGTTTCAGTGGCTATCCTCTTTAGATAGATACACGTAGGTCAACAGGTCCCAACATGTTTCAGTGGCTATCCTCTTTAGACAGATACACGTAGATCTACAGGACCCAACATGTTTCAGTGGCTATCCTCTTGAGACAGATACACGTAGATCTACAGGACCCAACATGTTTCAGTGGCTATCCTCTTGAGACAGATACACGTAGATCTACAGGACCCAACATGTTTCAGTGGCTATCCTCTTGAGACAGATACACGTAGATCTACAGGACCCAACATGTTTCAGTGGCTATCCTCTTTAGACAGATACAGGTAGGTCTACAGGTCCCAACATGTTTCAGTGGCTATCCTCTTTAGACAGATACACGTAGGTCTACAGGTCCCAACATGTTTCAGTGGCTATCCTCTTTAGACAGATACACGTAGGTCTACAGGACCCAACATGTTTCAGTGGCTATCCTCTTTAGACAGATACATGTAGATCTACAGGATCCAACATGTTTCAGTGACTGTCCTCTTGAGACAGATACACGTAGGTCTACAGGATCCAACATGTTTCAGTGACTGTCCTCTTGAGACAGATTCACGTAGGTCTACAGGACCCAACATGTTTCAGTGGCTATCCTATTTAGACAGATACACGTAGGTCTTCAGGATCCAACATGTTTCAGTGGCTATCCTCTTTAGACAGATACACGTAGGTCTACAGGACCCAACATGTTTCAGTGGCTATCCTCTTTAGACAGATACACGTAGATCTACAGGATCCAACATGTTTCAGTGGCTATCCTCTTTAGACAGATACACGTAGGTCTACAGGTCCCAACATGTTTCAGTGGCTATCCTCTTGAGACAGATACACGTAGGTCAACAGGTCCCAACATGTTTCAGTGGCTATCCTCTTTAGACAGATACACGTAGATATACAGGACCCAACATGTTTCAGTGGCTATCCTCTTGAGACAGATACACGTAGATCTACAGGACCCAACATGTTTCAGTGGCTATCCTTCACGTAGCTCTACAGGATCCAACATGTTTCAGTGACTGTCCTCTTGAGACAGATACACGTAGGTCTACAGGATCCAACATGTTTCAGTGACTGTCCTCTTGAGACAGATACACGTAGGTCTACAGGACCCAACATATTTCAGTGGCTATCCTCTTTAGACAGATACACGTAGATCTACAGGACCCAACATGTTTCAGTGGCTATCCTCTTTAGACAGATACACGTAGGTCTACAAGTCCCAACATGTTTCAGTGGCTATCCTCTTTAGACAGATACACGTAGGTCTACAGGTCCCAACATGTTTCAGTGGCTATCCTCTTTAGACAGATTCACGTAGGTCTACAGGACCCAACATGTTTCAGTGGCTATCCTCTTTAGACGGATACACGTAGGTCTACAAGTCCCAACATGTTTCAGTTACTATCCTCTTTAGACAGATACACGTAGGTCTACAGGACCCAACATGTTTCAGTGGCTATCCTCTTGAGACAGATACACGTAGGTCTACAAGACCCAACACGTTCAGTTACTGTCCTCTTGAGACAGATTCACGTAGCTCTACAGGATCCAACATGTTTCAGTGACTGTCCTCTTGAGACAGATACACGTAGGTCTACAGGACCCAACATATTTCAGTGGCTATCCTCTTTAGACAGATACACGTAGATCTACAGGACCCAACATGTTTCAGTGGCTATCCTATTTAGACAGATACACGTAGGTCTTCAGGATCCAACATGTTTCAGTGGCTATCCTCTTTAGACAGATACACGTAGGTCTACAGGACCCAACATGTTTCAGTGGCTATCCTCTTTAGACAGATACACGTAGATCTACAGGACCCAACATGTTTCAGTGGCTATCCTCTTTAGACAGATACACGTAGGTCTACAGGTCCCAACATGTTTCAGTGGCTATCCTCTTTAGACAGATACACGTAGGTCAACAGGTCCCAACATGTTTCAGTGGCTATCCTCTTTAGACAGATACACGTAGATCTACAGGACCCAACATGTTTCAGTGGCTATCCTCTTGAGACAGATACACGTAGATCTACAGGACCCAACATGTTTCAGTGGCTATCCTTTTGAGACAGATACACGTAGATCTACAGGACCCAACATGTTTCAGTGGCTATCCTCTTTACACAGATACACGTAGATCTACAGGACCCAACATGTTTCAGTGGCTATCCTCTTTAGACAGATACACGTAGGTCTACAGGTCCCAACATGTTTCAGTGGCTATCCTCTTTAGACAGATACACGTAGGACTACAGGTCCCAACATGTTTCAGTGGCTATCCTCTTTAGACAGATACACGTAGGTCTACAGGACCCAACATGTTTCAGTGGCTATCCTCTTTAGACAGATACACGTAGATCTACAGGACCCAACATGTTTCAGTGGCTATCCTCTTTAGACAGATACACGTAGATCTACAGGACCCAACATGTTTCAGTGGCTATCCTCTTTAGACAGATACACGTAGGTCTACAAGTCCCAACATGTTTCAGTGGCTATCCTCTTTAGACAGATACACGTAGGTCTACAGGTCCCAACATGTTTCAGTGGCTATCCTCTTTAGACAGATTCACGTAGGTCTACAGGACCCAACATGTTTCAGTGGGTATCCTCTTTAGACAGATACACGTAGGTCTACAAGACCCAACACGTTCAGTTACTGTCCTCTTGAGACAGATACACGTAGGTCTACAAGACCCAACACGTTCAGTTACTGTCCTCGTGAGACAGATTCACGTATGTCTACAGGATCCAACATGTTTCAGTGACTGTCCTCTTGAGACAGATTCACGTAGGTCTACAGGACCCAACACGTTTCAGTGACTGTCCTCTTTAGATAGATAGACGTAAGTCTACAGGACCCAAGATGTTCAGTACTGTCCTCTTGAGACAGATTCACGTACAAGACCCAACATGTTCAGTACTGTCCTCTTGAGACAGATACACGTAAGTCTACAGGACCCAACATGTCTCAGTGACTGTCCTCTTGAGACAGATACACGTAGGTCTACAAGACCCAACATGTTCAGTGACTGTCCTCTTGAGACAGATACACGTCGGTCTACAAGACCCAACATGTCTCAGTGACAGTCCTCTTGAGACAGAAACACATAGATTCTTGCAAAGGGTCTTTTATTTGAACTGCGTTAGTCAATAGTCAATACCAATGAGCTTACAAATTGTCTGAGAAGAAATTACACCCTTTTAAAAAAGCAGATAATCATTGCGCCATTGGAAGACCTTTTAGTTGATGTACTTAGTCTGGGAGATTATATACATATGCCACAACGCATCAATATATAAATATTGATGCGTTGTGGCATATGTATATCCATATGTTGTGGTGCACTCATTTCGTGAATCCTCATGTTCGGGTCTCAACCTTGTTATTTTACTGCAGATGCATACAGTACAGGGAGACTGTCCTTCTAGCCGGTGAAGGAGAAGCTCGCTATCTTGCAACTTGGCTTTTCGATCGACTTCTATTCAAGTTGCAATTGTTATCACATGACTAGACAAACATCGTTCCCACGTCTTTAATGGACATAAACCTGTACAATGTTCGAAAGGGTTTAATAAGGAATGCTGCACAACGCTTTTTGTTAATTTCTTTAAGCAAAGATTAGATATTTTCTTACTCTTCTCAAGTACCAGTATTACATGTCGCAGAGACCATGAAGGCAACGAATGTCAATACACTTTAACTAGCGAGACAATATCTGATGTCGCTAAGAGACGGCATGTGTTTCCTTGGATTGTTGTTCTTTGAGAAACGTTTTTCAAGAAAAAAACATTTCTGTGAAAGATTAACCATTTACACAAAATAATAATAATAATAATAATAATAATAATAATAATAATGATAATAATAATAATAATAATAATAACAACAACAATATGTGTTCACTGTCCTCATGTTCTTACCACTTCTAAACGTCTTTCAAAGACTGTTATGATATTTCCATGTTTACACGGACACCTGTAGCTTCAGCAACATCACTTCAACACTTTAGAAATTCCCTCAAAACGGAAAATCCGATAACAGGAGATAGCAAATACCGCGAGACAGTATTCAGAACCTCCCGCAACATTCCGCCAAAAGCTGCCGCAATATTCCGCCAAAAGCTGCCGCAATATTCCTTCAGATTCTCTCGAAAGAGTCTTTCAGAAACTCCCACAACATTTCATCAGAACCCCCCGCAAGATTACTTCAGAAACTCTCTCAATGTCCCGTCCGAAAATCCAACACAGATGTTCAGAAACTCCCGCAACATCCCGTCTTTAAAAGCTCCCACAAGTGGAACTGAAATACTGAAATAAGCGACATCAAACTGAAATAACACACCCATTGTGAACTTATTCTCAGCATCAGGTATTAATCTGAAGTGGTGTTAATCATGTTATAGTTGTCATCAGGGTTTGTGTAAATGTTCGTCACTGTTTTCCAGTGAAATTGCTGAACCATGTGAAAGTGGAGGATTTTCTGGGCTGGACTTTTACCATGTAATGCTATCTAGATAAATATATATTTCAACAACAGTAAATCGGTAAGCTACCGTTTGCCGGTTGTGAGTAGGGATAATACCGATGACACGAAAAGTAAAAAACCCTTCAAATATACGTTCTGACAGGTTCATTCAGATTATCGATAACATCTTCCTGCGTATCGACCATCATATTCCGTTATTTATGGAACATATTTCCCCGGACGGTTCACATCATATGACACTTTGCACCCTCTCCTGGTAGAAATAGAAATCTTTTCATAAATCAATCTTATATTAGTTTGACTTCCTACTGCCACAATATCCATGAAAGGTTTACAGAAACATAACTGGGCATGTTGGGTCAAAACCTTGTATGGAATTGTACCATTCACGGATGGCAATTGGGCCGAAAGGATGAATTGTATGGTGGGCTGTGATTCATGTCTCTCAACGAATCTATAACCAGTTACGTTGTAGGCATGTAGGACAGACCATGGATTAGATAGATCATGTAGGGTAGATCATGTAGCACAGATCCATCTTCTCCAGGCAAGGGAGTTAATTGAATGTAAAATTCCAGTTTCCACACTTGCTGAACTAGGCTGGAATTTCCAGGCTCGATTGTAGCGCCACAGTGGCTTTTGCGAGTTATGTCGCTTGTGTTCCTGACCAACCAGATTCCATCACTCATATCACTTGCATTTGCTTCAAACAAAATTGCGGCGACCAGTGAAGATAGGACCGATAATCAAGATCTGTATTGTAACAAAACGGGTCTTACTTCGAAAAGTGCATCAAATCACGTGAGCACCTTGATTAAAACATGAAACGATTTGTAAAGTATATGTTGACGCTAAGTTGGCCGTACACATGCATTGCAAATCATGCAACGAACGAAATCTGTTGATTAAGTTACGCGATTTTGATTAGACAATGCAAACACTCGTTAGTCCAGCCAAAATACAATTCCATAATTTCAGCCTAGTTCGGCAAGGGTGGACACTGGACTTTGGGAAAGATCATGTAGGGCAGTACATATGATGAAGGATAGATCGCATAGGACAGATGATGAAGGATATATCGTGTAGGACAGATGATGAAGGATAGATCGTGTAGGACAGATGTTGAAGGATAGATCGTGTAGGACAGATGTTGAAGGATAGATCGTGTAGGACAGATGATGAAGGATAGATCGTGTAGGACAGATGATGAAGGATAGATCGTGTAGGACAGATGATGAAGGATAGATCGTGTAGGACAGATGATGAAGGATAGATCGTGTAGGACAGATGTTGAAGGATAGATCGTGTAGGACAGATGATGAAGGATAGATCGTGTAGGACAGATGTTGAAGGATAGATCGTGTAGGACAGATGATGAAGGATAGATCGTGTAGGACAGATGATGTAAGGATAGATCAGAAGAACAGGTGAACTCGTCTCAAACAGCGGTCCTCTGTTCTGGGGACATATCTAACATTAAACGATAGGGTGATTAACGTGAAATGCAGACTGTAGCAATAGGTGGGCCATGCATAACTGTGAGATAATGAACTACCATGTGGTGCCGAAGGTGTGTCCATGCGGTACTGCTATCGTGAACGAGCATGATTTTGAATGTTGAATGATTGATGGGTTTCTGGTTGGACTGTTGATTTGTTGAATTTGTTGAAAATAATAAGGGAGGATTAATTCATATAATATTTTATCGGTGTAGACAAAATAGTTTGCATATTTATATTGCTCTAGAGTCCATACACAAGATGGATGCTCAAAGCACAAACTATTATTACCCCGGTCAATGGATCAGTGAGCACTCGATTTTTATTCTCAGCTCCTTGGGGAGTATACTACCCATGCTGCTTGTGAGGTGCTAGAAACTTAACAGTCACATTACCATCTTATCCTACCGGGTACCCACTCACTGCTGGGTGAACAGAGTTTCATTTCGAACAAAGTCACTTGCCCAAGGAGACACCCCATGTGTGCCATGCGATTCAGTGTGGGGCAGGACCGAAGCTCTAGAAACTCTCAGGAATCTCTTGAACGCGGGCACCCATCCAACTACTGTCCGCGACCGACTTTGCCTATCTTCACCCACTGTGCATCCCGTTCGCACTGAGGCCGTTTGCTGGCGAATGCGACGTCCCTCCTGCTGTGCCAGAGACTGGAATTTCCCTCCCACTGCCCTTCTAGACACTGGGGTTTCTCACCTACTGCTCTGCAAGAGACTGGGGCCCCCCACCTACTGCTCTGCTAGACACTGGGGCCTCACTCCGACTGCTCTGCTAGACACTGGGGCCTCTCTCCAACTGCTCTGCTAGACGCTAGGGCTTCTCTCCTACTGCTCTGCTAGACACTGGGGTTTTTCACTTACTGCTCTGCTAGACACTGGGGCCTCACTCCCACTCCTCTGCTAGACGCTGGGGCTTCTCTCCAACTGCTCTGCTAGACACTGGGGCTTCTCTCCTACTGCTCTGCTAGACACTGGGGCCTCCCTACCACTGCTGTGCTAGATACTGGGGCTTCCCACCTACTGCTCTGCTAGACACTTGAGCCTCCCTACCACTGCTCTACAAGAGACTGGATCCTCCCTACCACTGCTCTACTAGAGACTAGAGCGTCTCTACAACTGCTCTGCTAGACACTGGGGCCTTCCTACTACTGCTCTTCTAGAGACTGGGACCTCCCTACCACTGCTCTGCTAGACATTCGGATTTCTCTCCTACTGCTCTGCTAGAGAATGGAGCCTCCCACCTACTGCTCTGCTAGACACTGGGACCTCCCTACCACTGATCAGCTAGACACTTGGACCTCCCTCCCACTCCTCTACTAGAGACTGGGACTCTTTCCTACTGCTCTCCTAGACGCTGGGGCGTCCCTCCCACTTCTCTACAAGAGACTGGGCCTCTCTCCTACTGCTCTGCTCGAGATTGGGGCTTCTCTCCTACTGCTCTGCTAGAGACTGCTCTCTCCGACTGCTCGGCCTACCAACTATGATCAATAGTTGCTCTCTTTCAAGTCTTCCGGATTTGTACAGTCGAGAGTTCCAAGATGGCGTCACTTCCTGTTTCACTCAGAGGCTTTGAAGTCTGGATATTGTTTGTGAATCTGCGCGGAAGCATTTTGTCGGGTCTATGTTGACTCGTCACGTTCACTTTAACAAAAACAGGTTGATCTCATAAATAATGAAGCTTAACTGATCACTTAACACGCACATTTCCAGGCCGTTTGTTCGAGTACCCGTAGGAAGGAACCAAGCTGTTAGTGTCATCTTCTCAATAGCGTGTATTCCCATTGGCTGCTTGCTTCCAGTAAGTGCTGTGATTGGTTGTTTCCTTTCACACTTGGCAACGATTGGCTGATGGCTGGAGTCCGGAAATACGCTACAAGCCAACGAGGTTAGCCAGGGCAGCTCGATAAAAGAATAACGTATTTGGACCAGCATCGTATATAAGATCTGAAGCCGCATCACATCAACGCAAATAGTAATCTCGTCACAACATAGCTGATTCCAAGTGTAATTGGAAAGCTGTTCTACATTGGACCCATCCTGTCACTGGTTTCATGGGATTAGTATTGACGTAGTTTGTGCACGTTTTGTCTCCAAAACCATACAATGATATGTGCATTTATAATGCGCGAACTTCCATTCACAAAATGGATGCTCATATTGCTACACTATTAAGATTAGTTATTGCTTCACTGGAGTATGTATCATAAACCGTAAGAGTGTCCGGTAAATGGTGATTGTTATCATTTTTATTCAACAGCTCTTGACAGCCGGAAATATGATTGAGGCCTGTCTACCATTATCGTATATAATTATTGAAGTTTAGCGTCTACGCACATCACAGAAGCGGTGGAAGTATAGCGTCTTTCAGAAATAGGTAGAAGTATGGTGTCTTTCAGAAATAGGTAGAAGTATGGTGTCTTTCAGAAATAGGTAGAAGTATAGCGTCTTTCAGAAATAGGTAGAAGTATGGTGTCTTTCAGAAATAGGTAGAAGTATAGCGTCTTTCAGAAATAGGTAGAAGTATAGCGTCTTTCAGAAATAGGTAGAAGTATGGTGTCTTTCAGAAATAGGTAGAAGTATAGTGTCTTTCAGAAATAGGTAGAAGTATGGTGTCTTTCAGAAATAGGTAGAAGTATGGTGTCTTTCAGAAATAGGTAGAAGTATAGCGTCTTTCAGAAATAGGTAGAAGTATGGTGTCTTTCAGAAATAGGTAGAAGTATAGCGTCTTTCAGAAATAGGTAGAAGTATAGCGTCTTTCAGAAATAGGTAGAAGTATAGTGTCTTTCAGAAATAGGTAGAAGTATGGTGTCTTTCAGAAATAGGTAGAAGTATGGTGTCTTTCAGAAAGGGGAGAAATATAGCGTCTTTCAGAAGGGGAAGACGTATAGCGTCTTTCAGAAGGGGAAGAAGTATAGCATCTTTCAGATAGGGGGAGAAGTATAGCGTCTTTCAGAAAGGGAAGAGGTATAGCGTCTTTCAGAAGGGGGAGAAGTATAGCGTCTTTCAGAAGGGGTGGAAGTAAAACGTCTTTGGGAATGGAAAGACGGGTACCCCCTATCAGAAGCTGAAGAACTACAGTGTCTCTCATGAGGTATTGGAATTCAGTGTCTTTCAGAAGGATATATTATATATTGTATCAGTTCCACAGGTTTTTTTGGCGTTAGGCTCGTGGTTTTAAAACAAAACGAGGAAAGAATAGAACCACATACACCCCAAGTAATACTGCAACAACGAAATAATCTTACCAACATGTTTCAGTCTGCTTATGTAACACAATAAAAACAAACTGAAAATTGATGGAAAACAGCTGTTCGACTGAGCTGGGGTGAACGTGCGTCATAGCAGGTCCAAGAGAAATCCACTTGCACCCTGTTTTCTTCGTGGCGGGATGTAAGGGATTTATTCTCTTGCTGAGAA
Source organism: Haliotis cracherodii (assembly GCF_022045235.1). Taxonomy (NCBI): domain Eukaryota; kingdom Metazoa; phylum Mollusca; class Gastropoda; order Lepetellida; family Haliotidae; genus Haliotis; species Haliotis cracherodii. Next base: position 949,267 of record NW_027266277.1, read on the forward strand.
ATTCTTGACCTGCCGGGCAAATACGGAGTGTTTATCAAGATCACATGAACCAATCAGATCTTAACATTTTGACATGGAGGTGAGTTAAATACTTATATGCATGCATCAATATTGTAATGTGTGACACGTCCCGTGATTTGCGTTTTTATTCACATCTCCTTTATATAAAACCTTAGTTCAAATAGCTTGGAATCAGGACTTAACAAGATGCTGACTTTTTTTACCGAAAAAGAAAATCAATACTTACGGCGCTAATAGGCTAAAAGCAGTGCACATGTCATGCTGCCACACATAATGATAGGGGAGGACCAGGAACAAGGCAAACATTCGTGGTCAGAATCTCTCCGATGTATTCAATGTCCGAGGAGTACAAAGACATTTAGTTAATAATTAAACGTCACAAATATAAAACAGGTTACAGGCATGTGACAGAAGGATGCAAAAAAAAAGTATACATCTGTACATCTGTTTTTGTAAAATAAGATCTAATTCTGCTTCTCTATATTCCCTTCCAACTTACTGTATCCCCTTCCAACTTACCGTACACCCTTCCAACTTATTGTACACCCTTCCAACTTACTGTACACCCTTCCAACTTACTGTATCCCCTTCCAACTTACTGTATCCCCTTCCAACTTACTGTATCCCCTTCCAACTTACTGTAAACCCTTCCAACTTACTGTAAACCCTTCCAACTTACTGTACACCCTTCCAACTTACTGTATCCCCTTCCAACTTACTGTACACCTTCCAACTTACTGTACACCCTTCCAACTTACTGTAAACCCTTCAAACTTACTGTAAACCCTTCCAACTTACTGTATCCCCTTCCAACTTACTGTATCCCCTTCCAACTTATTGTATCCCCTTCCAACTTACTGTAAACCCTTCCAACTTACTGTAAACCCTTCCAACTTACCGTACACCCTTCCAACTTACTGTATCCCCTTCCAACTTACTGTAAACCCTTCCAACTTACTGTATCCCCTTCCAACTTACTGTACACCCTTCCAACTTACTGTACACCCTTCCAACTTACTGTATCCCCTTCCAACTTACTGTATCCCCTTCCAACTTACTGTAAACCCTTCCAACTTACTGTAAACCCTTCCAACTTACCGTACACCCTTCCAACTTACTGTATCCCCTTCCAACTTACCGTACACCCTTCCAACTTACTGTACACCTTCCAACTTACTGTACACCCTTCCAACTTACTGTACACCCTTCAAACTTACTTTACACCCTTCAAACTTACTGTATCCCCTTCCAACTTACTGTACACCCTTCCAACTTACTGTACACCCTTCAAACTTACCGTACACCCTTCCAACTTACTGTACATACTTCCACCTTACTGTACACCCTTCCAACTTACTGTATCCCCTTCCAACTTACTGTACACCCTTCCAACTTACTGTACACCCTTCCAACTTACTGTACACCCTTCCAACTTACTGTACATACTTCCACCTTACTGTACACCCTTCCAACTTACTGTACACCCTTCCAACTTACTGTACACCCTTCCAACTTACTGTACACCCTTCCAACTTACTGTACACCCTTCCAACTTACTGTAAACCCTTCCACCTTACTGTACACCCTTCCAACTTACTGTATCCCCTTCCAACTTACTGTACACCCTTCCAACTTACTGTACACCCTTCCAACTTACTGTACACCCTTCCAACTTACTGTACACCCTTCCAACTAACTGTACACCTTCCAACTTACTGTACACCCTTCCAACTTACTGTACACCTTCCAACTTACTGTACACCCTTCCAACTAACTGTACACCCTTCCAACTTACTGTACACCCTTCCAACTAACTGTACACCTTCCAACTTACTGTACACCCTTCCAACTTACTGTACACCCTTCCAACTTACTGTACACCCTTCCAACTAACTGTACACCTTCCAACTTACTGTACACCCTTCCAACTAACTGTACACCCTTCCAACTTACTGTACACCCTTCCAACTAACTGTACACCTTCCAACTTACTGTACACCCTTCCAACTTACTGTACACCCTTCCAACTTACTGTACACCCTTCCAACTTACTGTACACCCTTCCAACTAACTGTACACCTTCCAACTTACTGTACACCCTTCCAACTAACTGTACACCTTCCAACTTACTGTACACCCTTCCAACTTACTGTATCCCCTTCCAACTTACTGTACACCTTCCAACTTACTGTACACCTTCCAACTTACTGTACACCCTTCCAACTTACTGTACACCTTCCAACTTACTGTACACCTTCCAACTTACTGTACACCCTTCCAACTTACTGTACACCCTTCCAACTAACTGTACACCTTCCAACTTACTGTGTCCCCTTCCAACTTACTGTACACCCTTCCAACTTACTGTACACCCTTCCAACTTACTGTACACCTTCCAACTTACTGTACACCCTTCCAACTTACTGTACACCCTTCCAACTAACTGTACACCTTCCAACTTACTGTGTCCCCTTCCAACTTACTGTACACCCTTCCAACTTACTGTACACCTTCCAACTTACTGTATCCCCTTCCAACTTACTGTACACCCTTCCAACTTACTGTACACCCTTCCAACTAACTGTACACCTTCCAACTTACTGTACACCCTTCCAACTTACTGTACACCTTCCAACTTACTGTACACCTTCCAACTTACTGTACACCTTCCAACTTACTGTACACCCTTCCAACTTACTGTACACCTTCCAACTTACTGTACACCTTCCAACTTACTGTACACCCTTCCAACTTACTGTACACCTTCCAACTTACTGTATCCCCTTCCAACTTACTGTACACCCTTCCAACTTACTGTACACCCTTCCAACTAACTGTACACCCTTCCAACTTACTGTACACCCTTCCAACTAACTGTACACCTTCCAACTTACTGTACACCCTTCCACCTTACTGTAAACCCTTCCAACTTACTGTAAACCTTCCAACTTACTGTACACCTTGCAACTTACTGTACACCCTTCCAACTTACTGTACACCCTTCCAACTTACTGTACACCCTTCCAACTTACTGTACACCTTCCAACTTACTGTACACCTTCCAACTTACTGTACACCTTCCAACTTACTGTACACCCTTCCAACTTACTGTACACCCTTCCAACTAACTGTACACCTTCCAACTTACTGTACACCCTTCCAACTAACTGTACACCTTCCAACTTACTGTACACCCTTTCAACTTACTGTACACCCTTCCAACTTACTGTACACCCTTCCAACTAACTGTACACCTTCCAACTTACTGTACACCCTTCCAACTAACTGTACACCTTCCAACTTACTGTACACCCTTCCAACTTACTGTACACCCTTCCAACTAACTGTACACCTTCCAACTAACTGTACACCTTCCAACTTACTGTACACCCTTCCAACTAACTGTACACCTTCCAACTTACTGTACACCCTTCCAACTTACTGTACACCCTTCCAACTTACTGTACACCCTTCCAACTAACTGTACACCTTCCAACTTACTGTGTCCCCTTCCAACTTACTGTGTCCCTCCTCCTAACCGACTGTATCCCCCTCCTTCTACCCGTCTCCACCACCCCACCCGTCGCCCACCCCAAGATGGGTCCTTCCCCCTACGTTTGTGTTTAGTCCTTTTAGAATAGATTGCATGAGATACTGAACGCCTTGCTTGTAATGTGTATTATTATTATTGTGACCATGACAAATAATGTTTTGTCAAAAATAACAAACTGTCTCTGTGAAAATATATCTTTAATCAATCGGCCCCTTAGGTTTCAAGAAAAATTTGATCGTCGGTCAGACTTCCACATTCGCGTTAATTAGTTTTCTTGGTTTCTCAACATATGGGGTTTCATCAAATTGGAAAATGTCAAAATCCTGAGTTTCTTCCAAACAAGGGGCGGTCGGGTGGCTTAGTGGCCTCGTGGTTTACGCGTTCGCTCGTCACGCCGAAGACCCGGGTTCGATTCCCGGTACAATGGGTGAAGCTCATTTCTGGCATCCCACGCCGTGATATTGCTGGGATATTGCTCAAATTGGAAAACGTCAAAATCCTGAGTTTCTTCCAAACAAGGGGCGGTCGGGTGGCTTAGTGGCCTCGTGGTTTACGCGTTCGCTCGTCACGTCGAAGACCCCGGTTCGATTCCCGGTACAATGGGTGAAGCTCATTTCTGGCATCCCACGCCGTGATATTGCTGGGATATTGCTAAAAGCGGCGTAACACCGAACTCACTCCCATTTTCCAAACAAGATGACGATGATATATGACCGAAACACTATTTAATGCTTCCTTAACACTCACCCCCACACACATACATGTACATGTACATACTCACTGTCGTTAAACAAGTGCTTCCAAGATCATTGTCTGAAGATGTCATATTTAGTTTCGAAGTGAGAGATTACTGTCAGCTATCATTCCATGTTCATGTTCCAAGTGCTTGCAACCCCATCAATCCACATTGTGTACGCGTTATAAAGATGCTCACACGATCCCTGGCAGTATTCGATGTATATTGCGCAGGTGTTTGTTAAAGAGCTAGAAACACAAGCCAGTGGTTTCTGTAGCTGGACTATTTCAGACATTCTAAAGATACAAATTCGCAATCTGATCCTGCCCTGCCTGGAACCGAATGTCGTCCATATGTGGAGTAAAGGCTCAGGTATAGCCAAATTAATATTATAGAATCCTATTCTTTTTATATTCTATTACTTATTTCCAACTATTTGTTCATAGGTTTATTGTTTTATTTTAATTGTTTGTTTACTAAATTATCTGTACTACCATTCCTTAAAGCAGCGTAAAATCATACCCACTCACTCACTCACTCACTCACTCACTCACTACCGTTCCTGAGGCTGCCACCCCTAGTAAACGGGATCGCCTCCGTGGTCTTATGGTTGAGCGTCCGCCCGGCCGCGTCATACCAAAAGACGTTAAAAGATGGTACTTGTTGTTACCTTTCCTGGCGCTCGGCATTAAGGGGCTCCAACAAGGACTGGTCGGCTCGGAGTCAGTATACTGTGTCTGAGTGGGGTATTCATGTTAAACTGCGGCATGGTATCTCAGTGAGCTAGCACTATAAATCGGCATCAGTCCGGACTAGTACAAGCAGCCACACAAACACACACGTGCATGCACATGGCTATATAAGTGCAATAACCTTGGAGGCGACGTTAAACCCCATTTCGCCGGCCCGGTACGAGGGATTTGGGGTCTATTTCGAGGGTATTCGAGGTTCTGCACTGTTCTGCAGCTCTGCAGTGTTCTGTTCAGTGTTGTAAGAGGACGAATTGGTTCCCAGATTCACCATTTAAAAAATAATACTGGTATTCGTGATTCAGGGGTGAACAAAGGAGAAATTGGATGCTAGTCGTGGATCAGGGTGGTGTGTGCGTGTGTGGGTAGAGTGGGTGGGTGGTGGTGGGGATGGGGGTGGGGTTAGCACGGAAGGACATTATTGGACATTGTGAGCCATTGTGAAATGCTGAAACTCACACATTAAACTCGATACCCCAAATGCCGAAGACGATGGCGCCAGCGACTCTAGGAAGTTGTTTGGGACATGGACACGGCTTTCTCTAATGCATACAGTAGTGTATATTCTATTGACGGACATGTAGTTTGGTCCAGGAAATATATCCCACTTGTTAATAGTAGTGATGTTCACCTTTCAGTTCCTCCTATAACTGAATGTGAGGTTGTTGTAATTAGGTCGTATCATCAGAGGCAGTCGATACATTGATGTATGCACGCTCACAAGCAGCGCGTGCGTTGGCGTTTATCTTTAATCATATCCCGGAAATTGACACACGGTTCGTTAAATTCAGGTAGTCGTTGGCAAACAGCATTTGATCAGATTCAACATGGCGGCTGATCATGTGATCACTATTGCTCGTGCATGCTGTGGCCACCTGATCTGTTGACGAACTTTATATCGAGTCAGTGGCATCAGCCACTCAAAGAGTGGTAGCTAGTTATCTCTGCTTCAAGATATCTACTTGCTTTGTGTCAGAATCAGAATTTTTTTAAAAACATCAGAAAATGTTAAGCTGGGATCACACGGTTTTTTTCGCTTCGTATCCGTGACGCGCGTCCGTATTTACTTCTACGTCAGTCTGTGTCTGTACAATAAATCACTATCCAATAGTTATGATACCAGATGTTCGCGAAAAGGCTACCCACTGTGTCACAAACACATGCAAAGACAAGTCAATTGTTCACCTGAAAAAGACACGGGAACATATGGTACAATCACTTTTAAATAATGAATGATACTGATACGCAGGTATATACGGGTATATATGGTCGGGTATTCACGTATACACCTCTCCGAAGTTACTTCCACTAGAGTGAGTGAGTGAGTTTGGTTTTACGCCGCCTTTAGCAATATTCCAGCAATATCACGGCGGGGGACACCAGAAATGGGCTTCACACATTATACCCATGTCGGAATTCGAACCCGGGCCTTGGTGTGACGAGCTAACGCTTTAACCACTAGGCTACCCGACCGCCCCTACTTCCACTAGAATCCACACGCAGGGCTCTACGGGGCTCATGACATTATGATGTGACGTCACAACAGGGGCTAGTCCACCAAAGTCCATTTGTATCAGTATACAGTGGATTGCAACAGACAGGGTATATGGTGGGTATCTATGTTGTGGGATTGTATCAGACGGGGTATATGACGGGTATCTGTGTTGTGGATTGTATCAGACGGGGTATATGACGGGTATCTGTGTAGTAGGATTGTATCAGACGGGGTATATGACGGGTATCTGTGTTGTGGATTTGTATCAGAAGGGGTATATGACGGGTATCTGTGTTGTGGATTTGTATCAGAAGGGGTATATGACGGGTATCTTATGTAGTTGGATTGTATCAGACGGGGTATATGACGGGTATCTGTGTTGTGGATTTGTATCGGTCAGGATATATGACGGGTATCTTATGTAGTTGGATTGTATCAGACGGGGTATACGACGGGTATCTGTGTAGTGGAGTGTATCGGACGGGGTATACGACGGGTATCTATGTAGTTGGAATGTATCAGAGGGGTTATATGACGGGTATCTGTGTTGTGGATTGTATCGGACGGGGTATATGACGGGTATCTGTGCACTTGGATTGTAACAGACAGGGTATATGATGGGTATATGTGTAGTGGATTGTAACAGACGGGGTATACATGACGGGTATCTATATAGTTGGAATGTATCAGACAGGGTATATGACGGGTATCTTAGCAGCGACATGTACCCGGCTGGTATGTGTCGTTTGATAGTATCCACTTATTTGAAAGAAACAATAGGTATTCATTTAAACTTTCTAAGTTGACACCGAACATATTCTGTATACGTGTGTTTCACTGCGTGTAGTCTTTCATTATTCGCCATTAGAATTACGCTCAGGGATAATTGAATAACGGCGTATATGGATCGGGGCCGTCTCCACCTCCTGGAGATGAGAGAATAATCTAACAAGACACCTATCTGTAACTGATGATAAATGTTTATCAATACTATGAGCGACACTTGTCGTTCTTGGCAGAATCCTCAGGCAGTTGTTACCATGGTAGAGAACAAATTCGTCTCGTGTTATCCCACGAGAATGGAGATTAGCCACGGTCACTTAAAACACTGTCATCATCAGGTGTAGTGATCAGTCTGGGGGAGCAGCAGACATTATTCAATGATGCAAATATATGTTGGTTTGTTGTTTCAAACGAACGAGGTGAGGCGAGGTGCATAGCGACGTGCATGCAGTGTGTCTGTGTGTGTGCGTGTGTGTGTGTGTGCGTGCGTGCGGGCGGGCGGGCGTGCGTGCGTGCGTGCGTGCGTGCGTGCGTGCGTGCGTGCGTGCGTGTCAATCCAGTGAGTGACATCATGAACATCCATCTCCGCAAGTCAATGGGCCTGACCACCCGATCCCGTTAAACTATGAACTCAGTGTCTGTGATAAAATATAAAACAATGTGCAAATATCAGGCACGACGAAGCAATCCATATTGCTTGAGTGAGGTTGGCTCAAGAGATATCTGGTTTTCTGGTTGAACCGCTAGTGTTAAGTGCCAGGTACTTGATGTGAGCGTATCATCAGTTACTGTCGAATCCACCGACTACAGTTAGATTAATAATTCATCCCAACAACTGAACACTACTTCACCTCCAGGTTTGACCGATGATCTGGTCACTTTATCACGTGTTTGAAGAAAACCGACCTTGCATCATACATGTGTACGACGCCATCTTTATGACCTTGTATATTCTCTGATCGTAGAGCCCAACTGTTGTAATCTCTTTAGCATTGTCCTTGACTGCAATGTCTCTCAGCGGATTATAAACATGTTGTCCTCAACGCTATAGATGGTATTGTCTGTGACAGTATTGACTGTATTGTCTGTGACAGTATTGACTGTATTGTCTGTGACAGTATTGACTGTATTGTCTGTGACAGTATTGACTGTATTGTCTGTGACAGTATTGACTGTATTGTCTGTGACAGTATTGACTGCATTGTAGGTGACAGTATTGACTGTATTGTCTGTGACAGCATTGACTGTATTGTCTGTGACAGTATTGACTGTATTGTCTATGACAGTATTGACTGTATTGTAGGTGACAGTATTGACTGTATTGCAGGTGACAGTATTGACTGTATTGTCTGTGACAGTATTGACTGTATTGTCTGTGACAGTATTGACTGCATAGTCTCTGACAGTGTTGTGTGCATTGTCTGTGACAGTATTGACTTCGTTGTCTGTGACAGTATTGACTGTATTGTAGGTGACAGTATTGACTGTATTGTAGGTGACAGTATTGACTGTATTGTCTGTGACAGTATTGACTGTATTGTCTGTGACAGTATTGACTGTATTGTCTATGACAGTATTGACTGTATTGTCTATGACAGTATTGACTGTATTGTAGGTGACAGTATTGACTGTATTGTCTGTGACAGCATTGACTGAAATGTCTGTGACAGTATTGACTGCGATGTCTTTTGACAGTATTGACTGCGTTGTCCGTGACAGTGTTGTCTGTGACAGTGTTGAATGCTTTGTCTGTGACAGTATTGACTTCGTTGTCTGTGACAGTATTGACTGCTTTGTGTGATACAGTATTGACTGCATAGTCTCTGACAGTGTTGTGTGCATAGTCTGTGACAGTATTGACTTCGTTGTCTGTGACAGTATTGACTGCATTGTCTCTGACAGTGTTGTGTGCATTGTCTGTGACAGTATTGACTTCGTTGTCTGTGACAGTATTGACTGCGTTGACACCGACAGTATTGACTGCGTTGACACTGACAGTATTGACTTCGTTGCCTGTGACAGTATTGACTGTATTGTCTCTGACAGTATTGACTGTATTGTCTCTGACAGTATTGACTGCGTTGACACTGACAGTATTGATTGTATTCTGCACTTCCTACTGGCTCTTAGCCCCCCATACTGTGACATGCAACTTGGGATATTATACATTGATTTATCAGACCCTTCAGTTCTAGTCGTAAATCTTCCTGATAATTCTGGCGATGTTTTGGAAGCCCGATCCTTCATCTCATATGCACTGATATAATTAGCGCCCCAAAATACATCTGTGAGGGTTGAAGTCTAGACATTTGTCAGCCCAGCCACCCATGCCTCCGGTCATCTGGTATTCATGGAATACATCTGCACGGCAGATAAACCTATTCAAAATTATTGCCATTACTGACTTAAAAAATCATACCACCCTATAAATAGTGTCACGTGCATGGGAACTGTCCCGGATGTAAGGGAGTCTCATTTCCGGTGGGAAGCGTCAATGTCTGGTGCTTGGTTACAATTGAAGGAACTGAAACAGTGTCATTGCTTTGTTTTCTGTGCATAAAGGGATTCCAGGGTTATCGCATGCAGTAACACATTCAAGGAAAATTGCACTGAACAATCTGTGTTTCTGCTTCTCCTGCAGTGTTATTGTGTGCATGTACCCTTTTGTGGATTCTGTCGAGAGTCTCTGCTCAGGACCAGTCTATGGAAGTCTGTATGTCTGCAAGAACGATGTTTACGTGGAGCTAGTGTGTGGAAGTCTGTATGTCTGCAAGAACGATGTTTACGTGGAGCTAGTGTGTGGAAGTCTGTATGTCTGCAAGAACGATGTTTACGTGGAGCTAGTGTGTGGAAGTCTGTATGTCTGCAAGAACGATGTTTACGTGGAGCTAGTGTGTGGAAGTCTGAATGTCTGCAAGAACGATGTTTACGTGGAGCTAGTGTGTGGAAGTCTGAATGTCTGCAAGAACGATGTTTACGTGGAGCTAGTGTGTGGAAGTCTGAATGTCTGCAAGAACGATGTTTACGTGGAGCTAGTGTGTGGAAGTCTGAATGTCTGCAAGAACGATGTTTACGTGGAGCTAGTGTGTGGAAGTCTGAATGTCTGCAAGAACGATGTTTACGTGGAGCTAGTGTGTGGAAGTCTGTATGTCTGCAAGAACGATGTTTACGTGGAGCTAGTGTGTGGAAGTCTGTATGTCTGCAAGAACGATGTTTACGTGGAGCTAGTGTGTGGAAGTCTGAATGTCTGCAAGAACGATGTTTACGTGGAGCTAGTGTGTGGAAGTCTGAATGTCTGCAAGAACGATGTTTACGTGGAGCTAGTGTGTGGAAGTCTGAATGTCTGCAAGAACGATGTTTACGTGGAGCTAGTGTGTGGAAGTCTGTATGTCTGCAAGAACGATGTTTACATGGAGCTAGTGTGTGAAAAGGTATGAGAGATGTTTGTCTTGTCCTGTCCTGTCCTGTCCTGTCCTGTACTGTCCTGTCCTCTACTGTACTGTCTTGTCTGTATTTGTTCGTACTATTCCTGACTAATGCATGTTTGATAGTGCTAGCCCGCTGATATATCATGGTGCAGTTTAAAATGGAGGGGATGTGGATGGTGGCTCGGTGAGAAGGTGAGAAGATGGATGCGAGAGGAGTTCAGAGAATTGACACCAGAGTGGAGGAGAAAGAAGAGAGTGGGTGGGTTTGTGATTGAGAGAACGAACCGGGCGGTTAGTTGTGCACTGGGTGCACACGAGCGGCAGAGGGGGCTGGTGAATGGGTGAGAGATGGTTTGGAGAGTGGATTGGAAATGTGAAACGGGATAAGTCGGGGAGAGCGTGGGAGAGTGGTTGGTAGAGTGGATGGGTGCGTGGCTGGTAGAGAAGATGGGAGTGTTAGTAGGTTATAGATTGGGAGAGTGGTTAAGAAAAGGGTGGACGTGTTAGTAGTTGAGTGGGTGGGAGAGTGATTGACAGAGAGGGTGGGAGAGTTCGTAGGTGAGTAGTCTAACCTAAGTTCAGAACTTGTAACCATATTCTACATAAACTGGGAGATGGAGAAAATTAGCTTTAACCGAAAGAACATATCCACTTTGTAAACTATCTGACATAGGTGGTGAATTCCATTATTTGTATATTTGTCTATCTTTAGAAAATGAAAAAACACACAGATTCTACTACATCGAAGCCAAAATGTATAAAATGAATTTACTTATCAATAATCTACGATTAGTAACATTGAGAATATTGTCCAAACTGTCAAATCATGTTTAAACCTACCAAGTAAGTGTCTCCCTTATTTGATTGCACACATATTGCTCCCAAAGTGAATCTGAAAAATTATTTAGCTGCCTGAGAGGTGATGGTTGAGTGGGTGGGAGAAGTGATGGTTGAGTGGGTGGGAGAAGTGATGGTTGAGTGGGTGGGAGAGGTGGTGGTTGAGTGGTTGGGAGAGGTAATGGTTGAGTGGGTGGGAGAGGTGGTGGTTGAGTGGGTGGGAGAAGTGATGGTTGAGTTGGTGGGAGAGGTGGTGGTTGAGTGGTTGGGAGAGGTAATGGTTGAGTGGGTGGGAGAAGTGATGGTTGAGTGGGTGGGAGAAGTGATGGTTGAGTGGGTGGGAGAGGTGATGGATGAGTGGGTGGGAGAAGTGATGGTTGAGTGGGTGGGAGAGGTGATGGTTGAGTGGGTGGGAGAGGTGATGGTTGATTGGGTGGGAGAGGTGATGGTTGATTGGGTGGGAGAGGTGATGGTTGATTGGGTGGGAGAGGTGATGGTTGAGTTGGTGGGAGAGGTGATGGTTGAGTGGGTGGGAGAGGTGATGGTTGAGTGGGTGGGAGAGGTAGTGGTTGAGTGGGTGGGAGAGGTAGTGGTTGAGTGGGTGGGAGAGGTGATGGATGAGTGGGTGGGAGATGTGATGGTTGAGTGGATGAGAGAGGTGATGGTTGAGTGGGTGGGAGAGGTGAGGGTTGAGTGGGTGGTACACTCCCATGGAGGGGGACAGCATCAACTCGGTACCCCGTGTAGGCAGAACAGCAGCCATGGTATGCAAATCCAGAACCACAAACTGCGTCTGAAGATGTGAAATCTGCAACTACTAGTGCACATTGATTTACAGAAATCCCGAATTTCATTTTAATATCTATCCTCTCACTCGAAATTCATAATCATTATGAACAACAGATTGACCCCGTTGGCTAATTGTATATGTTTATGTGAGGACAATGTGTAATGATTATGTGAAAAGTATTATTTTGTAAGTCAACACATCTTACGATAGGCGATGTCCTTCAATACATCATAAATTCTGGCGATGTCTTTCAATACATCACAAACATTGGCGATGTCCTTCAATACATCATAAATACTGGTGATGTTCTTCAATACTTAATGAATACTGTTGACATTCTTCAATTGATCACAAATACTGGTGATGTCCTTCAATACATCATAAATACTGGCGATGTCCTTCAATACATCACAAACATTGGCGATGTCCTTCAATACATCACAAACATTGGCGATGTCCTTCAATACATCATAAATACTGGTGATGTTCTTCAATACTTAATGAATACTGTTGACATTCTTCAATTGATCACAAATACTGGTGATGTCCTTCAATACATCATAAATACTGGCGATGTCCTTCAATACATCACAAACATTGGCGATGTCCTTCAATGCATCACAAATACTGGTGATGTCCTTCAATACATCATAAATACTGGTGATGTTCTTCAATACTTAATGAATACTGTTGACATTCTTCAATTGATCACAAATACTGGTGATGTCCTTCAATACATCATAAATACTGGCGATGTCCTTCAATACATCACAAACATTGGCGATGTCCTTCAATGCATCACAAATACTGGTGATGTCCTTCAATACATCACAAAAATTGACGGCGATGTCCTTCAATACATCATAAATACTGGCGATGTCCTTTAATACATCACAAACATTGACGGCGATGTCCTTCAATACTTCATAAATACTGGTGATGTTCTTCAATACTTAATGAATACTGGTGATGTTCTTCAATACTTAATGAATACTGGTGATGTTCTTGAATTCATCACAAATACTGGCGATGTCCTTCAGTGTGTCACAATTGCTGGCGATGTCCTTCAATGCATCACAAATATTGGCGATGGTCATCAATACATCACAGATACTGGCAATCGTCTTAAACACATAACAAACTGTCATGTCACTGAATGAGAGAGAAGTTTGAAGAATGTGAACATTAAAAGGTCACCAGAGGTAACGTGCCTTGACTACAATTGTCCTCCCTTGAGATGTGCTATGATCCGAAGTAATAAAACAAAGACTAGCTTGGTTGTACGGAGAAACATCACAGCTCCCTCATATATCGTGTGGCTACAGCGTGGGACATGTGTAAGAGGATATTCCCCTCCAAATAATCCAGAATATGTCAAAGACTGTTATAATTGAGGCGATTAAGTACGGTGAGATGCACATGCGGGTGAAGATGTCCCGAGAAATCAGTTATATCTGTACTACGTACTGTTCTGCTTGATTCCTTAATTCATAGAATTCCTAGGCTGCCACACAAAACAAGCATACAATTAAGTGGTCCCTTTGATCAGATTCATTGGTCACAGTTCCGTGCCGTGCGTATGCTTGATGTGAATTGAGCGGCATATTATGATTAATGCCAATCCCATGTGTTCACAAGAAGTTTGGCGATGTTCTTCAACACATCACAATGGCGTTGTACATTGATTTGATACATGTGATCACTGACACATTGAGAGTGTGTGTCCTTGCTTGTTGTAAATTTACGGTTATATGATGGTAATTACTAGTCCAGTGTCCAGAGAAAAGGGTTATTTGATATTTCTCTGACTGGTAGTTCACTCATTTGTTGCTACTGCCAACTACTACAAATATATTTACAATAGTCGCAACTGAAATGACTAACACACAACAACATGCAAGAGACGAGAAAGCGTAATCATAGGAAAAAGGTATTGACTTTTTGACTAATTATTTCTGCATTTGAGAATAAAATTACAAAGCAAATTCATTTTACTTTGTTACCCTTTGTCATTAGCACTATATGTACTATGAGTTACAGGTGTGACTAGCAGGGTGTACTATGAAATACATGTGTCACTTGTGGGTAGTGCTTTGAGATACAGGTGTCTCTATCAGGTTGTACTATGAAATACATGTGTCAATTGTGGGTAGTGCTATGAGCTACAGGTGTCTCTATCAGGTTGTACTATGAAATACATGTGTCAATTGTGGGTAGTGCTATGAGCTTCAGGTGTCTCTATCAGGTTGTACTATGAAATACATGTGTCACTTGTGGGTAGTGCTATGAGCTACAGGTGTCTCTATCAGGTTGTACTATGAAATACATGTGTCACTTGTGGGTAGTGCTATGAGCTACAGGTGTGACTAGCAGGGTGTACTATGAAATACATGTGTCACTTGTGGGTAGTGCTATGAGCTACAGGTGTCTCTATCAGGGTGTACTATGAAATACATGTGTCACTTGTGGGTAGTGCTATGAGCTACAGGTGTCTCTATCAGGGTGTACTATGAAATACATGTGTCACTTGTGGGTAGTGCTATGAGTTACAGGTGTCTCTAGCAGGGTGTACTATGGAATACATGTGTCACTTGTGGGTAGTGCTATGAGCTACAGGTGTCTCTATCAGGGTGAACTATGAAATACATGTGTCACTTGTGGGTAGTGATATGAGCTACAGGTGTCTCAAGCAGGGTGTACTATGAGTTACAGGTGTCTCTAGCAAGGTGTACTATGAGCTACATGTGTCACTAGCAGGGTGTACTATGAGTTACAGGTGCGACTAGCAGGGTGTACTATGAGTTACAGGTGTCTCCAGCAGGGTGTACTATGAGTTACAGGTGTCTCTAGCAGGGTGTACTAGGAGTTACAGGTGTCTCTAGCAGGGTGTACTTGGGGTTACATGTGTCTCTAGCAGGGTGTACTTGGAGTTACAGGTGTCTCTAGCAGGGTATACTATAAGTTGCAGGTGTCTCTAGCAGGGTGTAGTATGAGTTACAGGTGTCTCTAACAGGGTGTACTATGAGTTACATGTGTCACTAACAGGGTGTACTATGAATTACAGGTGTCTCTAGCAGGGTGTACTTTGAGTTACATGTGTCACTAGCAGGGTGTACTATCAGTTACAGGTGTATAGTTCCAGCCAACTGAGATACCATGCGGCAGTTTAACATGAATCCCCCACCGATACCCAGTGCACTGTTTTATCCACATATAACGTACAACAAACAATATGACGTCACGATACAAAGCCGTTATCTCAATACAGCAAACTGTCCAATCGGATTGCTGCACTCTCTGACGACTCATCAAAACATGATTTACTTCCTGAAAATGTCACCAGTTACAAATATTATGTTTTTTCACAAATGTTTTTTTCGGAACTGACATTGACCCTATTTTTGAACTTTAAGTAAAGAATGATCACATCAATCCAAACGTTGACGTTGGAAACATCTGCGTCTTCGGCTTGGAAGGACCCATCACGCGGTCATGGGTGGTTTAAGTGAACAAGCTGCAGTACACAGTATTTCTGTCCTCGTGATTTACGACATATAATAGTCCTAAAACATTCGTAAATAGCAAAAGATAAGGTTCACATTTGGAGGTCTTGAGTTAAATCTGTTTTAATTGGCCTTTGGATCAGCTATTAACATGCTTCCCATTGTTACGATCAATAGCATCAGTCCCACTGGTTTAATTACACGCTGTGGCCCCTATTTCGATACACACAAATTATTTACGTTCGTAAAATAGTTTAAGACTAGTTTGTGTTTGTGACGTTTGCAGAAAACATTCATGCATGTGGTATACGTTTTATAAACATAAACCCGACAACTAGAGTACTACGTTAATGACCCGCATCTTCCCGAAGGAAGGGAATTAAGTGACGGTGAAAGTCCAGTTTCCACACTTGCCGAACTAGGCTTAAATTATGGAGTTATATTTTGGCTGGACTGACGAGTCTATGCATAGTCCAATCAAAATCGCGTTACGAAATCGATATCCGGTTCGTAAACTGCCTTGTAGATTTCGGTCGATTGCAGGATTTTCAAAGCATCTGTACCGTCAGTTTAGCCTTGACGTATACTCAACAACAAAAGTTCCTGTGACACCAATATGTTTGTGTATTTTTCAAACAAGTAAAGTTTGGTTTTAAATATTGTAGTACATGTATGGAATCAAGTCACAAAAACGCGACTGCCACAGAAAAGCATGCATTCCATGCAAAAGTTGACTTTTATGCTGGCCCCATGCATTTCACTACCCAAGAATAGGTATAAAAACATGTGCGTTAACGAGATTCCATATGCATTGTTTAGCGTCATGCTGACAACAACCAGTCAGAAAAACAACAAAATAACGCAATTATTCAACATTACGAAATGCCACGCCTGTCCGAAAATGAGCGTATGCGAACCATTGGTATGCTTGAAGCAGGATCGAGTCAACGTGATGTTGCAAGGCAATTTAACGTCCACAGAGACACCATTTAGTGTTTATGGCAACGTTGGCAACAGACGAATGCAGTCAGAGACCATCCTCGGAGTGGCAGGCCACGCGTAATAGGCCTGGCCGGCTCGCTCCCCTGATCTCTCACCAATCGAGCACATGTGGGATGAGATGGATCGGCGCCTTCGATGTCAACCACGTGTTCCACAGACACTCCAGGAAATTCGAAACATGCTTCAGCAGATATGGACAGATATCCCACAGGACTTTGTGCGTCGCCTGGTCCATTCCATGAGACGAAGATGTGTTGCTTGCATCGCAACCAGAGGTGGACACACACGCTGTTGATTGGTAAATTTACGTTTTGGCATGTTCGTGGGTTTTGTAAATCACACATTTTCTGAAGTCAGTATGGCAAACTAAACCATTTGAACACTTACAGGAGTCTTTTATCTGTTGCAAAAAGAAATTGTTTCAAATTTGGTAAAAAAAAACATAACTTTGCATTAAATCTTATTCAATGTCACAGGAACTTCTGTTGTTCAGTTTATGTATTCCAAATCTTTTCATGTTTCAATCAAGGTGCTAACGTGATTTGATGCACTTCGCGAAATATGACCCGCTTAATTATGATAAAGGTGTTGATTTTCAATCATATCGTCTTGACTGGGCGCCGCCATTTTGTTTGAAGCAAATGCAAGTGATATGAGAGGTGGAATCTGATTAGTTAAAAGGAGGGACATGGAAGGGACATAACTCGTAATAGCCACTAGTGGTCCTACGATCGAGCCATAAAATTCCAGCCATGTTTGGCAATGATGGAAACTGGTCTTTTAAAGTCCGTTAACCCACTTGCATCTGGAAGATGATGGTCCGGGGCTTAGACCCGACAAAGAGAGCACTGCGTTATGATCCGTGGCTTAGACCCGACAACTACAGTTCTGCGCCAATGACCCGGGGCTTAGACCCGACAACTAGAGTACTGCGTCAATGACCCGGGGCTTAGACCCGACACCTGGAGAACTGCGTCAATGACCCGTGGCTCAGACCCGACAACTAGAGTACTGCGCCAATGACCCGGGGCTTAGACCCGACAACTAGAGTACTGCGTCAATGACCCGGGGCTTAGACCCGACACCTGGAGAACTGCGTCAATGACCCGCGGCTCAGACCCGACAACTAGAGTACTGCGTCAATGACCCGGGGCTTAGTCCCGACACCTAGAGTACTGCGTCAATCACCCGTGGCTCAGACCCGACAACTAGAGAACTGCGTCTATGACCTGGGGCTTAGACCCGACACCTAGAGTACTGCGTCAATGACCCGTGGCTCAGACCCGACAACTAGAGTACTGCGTCAATGACCCGTGGCTCAGACCCGACAACTAGAGAACTGCGTCTATGACCCGGGGCTTAGACCCGACACCTAGAGTACTGCGTCAAAGACCCGTGGCTCAGACCCGACAACCAGAGTACTGCGTCAATGACCCGGGGCTCAGACCCGACAACCAGAGTACTGCGTCAATGACCCGGGGCTTAGACCCCACAAATATATGATGTCAAACACTGAGTCTATGACCCAGGTACACTCGTCATTTATATCTATCCATCTTTTTCAGTTCGTGCAGTCTCCCAATGACAATATTACGCACTGACATCCTATCTACATTAACAGCGACAAGACCCTTTCCATATTCATCGACATCTGGGTGCAGGGGTGGCCCAGTCGTCTTAGGCGCCGCGATTCGCTGAGCAGAGTTGCGTCCCTTGGACACGCCAGAAACCTATGATTGAGGGTTCGAATCCCGGTTCGCCCCGATTATGTTTCTAGGTTTGTAAGCACCATACCCGTGCTCGTGGGTTTCACCTAAGTGGTAAACGTCTGAGACCTGCATCACTTCGGGCTTTCCTCCCACATATAACTGGAATACTGTTAAAAGCGGCGTTAAACCCAACTCACTCACTCACTCATCGACATCTCTGAAGGCAGAGTGGTTTGCACAATTGCGACTATATCATATGTAGGGAAGCACTATCACATAGTGATGATACCAGGTGTTCGTGAAAAAGGTGAGTATCCGGCCCAACGCTGCCTCCGTCACAAACACATGCAATGGCAAGTTAATTGTTCACCTGAAAAAAAACATGGGAACATATGATACAGGTCGAAATAGGATTGCATCTGATATCATTTTTGTCCCATATTTGGAAATGTCCTCCACATAACTACCATAAAACCTTTTGAAAGCTGTTGTAGCCCTGATCCAAAAGCCCTGAAAGACATTTTGCAGGTTCATCTTTATTGACACATGAAACCTTTCAACTTTAAACCTTTGTTCTCCACACAAGGTTCAGGTTAAACAAATAGAAGGACACCGTGCTGTTAGGAGAAGGCAATCATACCGACATGCATACCATTCAGGATATGGTCGCTTCGTATTAATCATCATCAATTTAATGTCAAGAGTATAGCCTTCAAGGATTGTTCTTTACAGACAATTACATTACTGTAAGATGAAGGAAGTTAGAGCTTATATTTTGTTACAGATCCTATTTCAAAGAAGAATGACCTTTTGGAAACATTTAATTATTTTAAGAAAAGTATGTGGAAAAAATTTGTACACCTGAAGTAGTTATCTACTGAGATAGATGTATGATAGATATGTACACCTGAAGTTGTTCTTTACTGAGAAGAATGTATGATAGATATGCACAGATCACGTAGTTCTCTACTGAGATAGATGTATGACAGATATGAACAGGTCAAGTACTTCTCTACTGAGATAGATGTATGACAGATATGTACAGGTCAAGTAGTCAACTACTGAGATAGATGTATGACAGATATGAACAGGTCAAGTAGTCAACTACTGAGATAGATGTATGACAGATATGTACAGGTCAAGTAGTTCTCTACTGAGATAGATGTATGACAGATATGCACAGGTCACGTAGTCATCTACTGAGATAGATGTATCATAGATATGTACAGGTCAATTAGTTTTCTACCGAGATAGATGTATGACAGATATGCACAGATCACGTAGTCATCTACAGAGATAGATGTATGATCGATATGTACAGGTCAAGTAGTTTTCTACTGAAATAGATGTATGACAGATAAGCACAGGTCACGTAGTCATCTACTGAGATAAATGTATGATAGATATGTACAGGTCCAGTAGTTTTCTACTGAGATAGATGTATGACAGATATGCACAGGTCAAATAGTTATCGACTGAGATAGATGTATGATAGATATGAACAGGTCACGTAGTTATCTACTGAAATAGATGTATGATAGATGTGTCAAGTAGTCATCTACTGAGATAGATGGATGACAGATATGTAAAGGTCAAGTAGTTCTCTACTGAGATAGATGTATGTATAGATATGTACAGGTCACGTACTTCTCTACTGAGATAGATGGATGACAGATATGTACAGGTCACGTACTTCTCTACTGAGATAGATGTGTGATAGATATGTACAGGTCAAGTAGTTCTCTACTGAGATAGATGGATTACAGATATGTAAAGGTCGAGTAGTTCTCTACTGAGATAGATGGATGACAAATATGTACAGGTCACGTACTTCTCTACTGAGATAGATGTATGATAGATATGTACACGTGAAGTAGTTCTCTACTGAGATAGATGTATGATATATGTGTACACATGAAGTAGTTCTCTACTGAGATAGATGTATGATAGA
Source organism: Haliotis cracherodii (assembly GCF_022045235.1). Lineage (NCBI taxonomy): Eukaryota > Metazoa > Mollusca > Gastropoda > Lepetellida > Haliotidae > Haliotis > Haliotis cracherodii. The sequence continues at coordinate 969,824 of NW_027266277.1, forward strand.
TGTGTCAAGTAGTCATCTGCTGAGATAGATGAATGATAGATATGTACAGGTCAAGTAATTCTCTACTGAGATAGATGTATAATAGATATGTAAAGGTCAAGTACTCCTCTACTGAGATAGATGTATGATAGATATGTACAGGTCAAGTAGTTTTCTACTGAGATAGTTGTATGATAGATGTGTACACATGAAGTAGTTCTCTACTGTGATAGATGAATGATAAATATGTACAGGTCAAGTAGTTCTCTACTGAGATAGATGTATGATAGATATGTACACGTGAAGTAGTTCTCTACTGAGATAGATGTATGATAGATGTGTACACATGAAGTAGTTCTCTACTGAGATAGATGTATGATAGATGTGTCAAGTAGTCATTTACTGAGATAGACGAATGATAGATATGTACAGGTCAACTAGTTCTCTACTGAGATAGATGTGTGACAGATATGTAAAGGTCAAGTACTTCTCTACTGAGATAGATGTATGATAGATATGCACAGGTCAAGTACTTCTCTACTGAGATAGATGTGTGACAGATATGTAAAGGTCAAGTACTTCTCTACTGAGATAGATGAATGATAGATATGCACAGGTCAAGTAGTTCTCTACTGAGATAGATGGATTACAGATATGTAAAGGTCGAGTAGTTCTCTACGGAGATAGATGTATGTTAGATATGTACAGGTCAAGTAGTTCTCTACTGAGATAGATGAATGATAGATATGTAAAGGTCAAGTACTTCTCTACTGAGATAGATGTATGATAGATATGTACAGGTCAAGGAGTTCTCTACTGAGATAGATGTATGATAGATGTGTCAAGTAGTTCTCTACTGAGATAGATGTACGATAGATCACCTCGGTTAAGTCGTTTCCGGATGTACAATATTATGCTAGTCCGGGAAAATATGTTTTAATGCCCGTGAAAGCCAAGTGTCTGGCAGTTGCACACATCTCAGATTTCCTGAAATTACTGACAATCAGTGATGACACCGAGTGGCAAATACATCCTCGTCTCACGATAGCACCCGACACTCACACAACTTACATGAAGATGTAAGTGTTAGTTTGTTTGTTTGTTTGTTTGTTTGTTTGTTTGTTTGTTTGTTTGTTTCAATAACCATGCTCTCCGACCGCGGCCTGTAAACAATTGAGAGTGGGCCGGACAATCCAGTGATTGGTATCATTAGCAATGATCGAGGTGGTCGGGGTACGACGCTACGTTGTCAGTCAGGTCACCAGGTATGGCTACCCAATTCATTAAATTGCCAGTGAGTGAGGAGGGGTGACAACACCATGTAAAGATCTTAGTATGTGATAGCATCGTACATCATGTTGACAAGAAATATGTCCTGTTTTAGTGTTTGTTTGTTTGTTTGTTGTTTAGCGCCGCAGTCAGCAATATTCCAGCTATACGACGGCGGCCTGTAAATTATTGAGTCTGGACCAGACAATCCAGTGATTGACATCATGAGCATCGACCCACGCAATTTGGATACGATGACATGCATCAACCAAGTCAACGAGCCTGACCACCCGATCCCGTTAGTCGCCTCTTACGACAAGCATTGTCGCGTCTTTCCGCAAGCATGGGTTGCTGAAGACCTATTCTCTTCCCGGATCCTCACGGGTCGTCATATCTAGTGAATTCCTCTGAATGTCTACCATAACATTTAATACCTATGCACGGTAGAAATGGTGGCACCCAAATCTGGAACTGATGGTACATTGCTCGACATGAAGAGGAAATTTACGATTTGAAAATCAAGTTATCCCTCTTGCCACACAGCCTTGTCCAGAGGCTGCCATCATAATGATAGTCTTCACGCAGAACCAGATCGGGCACTGAATATAGTTTCTCAGCTGTTTCTCTGACTTCGATCTCTAGTAGATGGATGAAACTACTCGTTTATCTTGCCATGTAATCTGTAAATCTCAAAATGAGGTTGAGCTTCTTGGCAATGTGTCCTTTCTTTGATTTAAGTAAATTAGACACAAAATCAGACTCGTGTGCAAAGAGGAACAGATCTGCTACTGGGAAAAGTGTTCTATCCCTTAATTTCACAAAGAGGAAATCCAGCAACTCACGTGTTTGGTTATCTGAGCTGTTTTAACAAATTGATCATATCCATCATTTGTCATAGACTAAGGGGCAAAAGAAAGTTGGATTTCTTTTTGAAATTGAAAGAACAGTTGTTAAATTTGATTATGTCTGTTTAACCATCCTTCATTCTTGCAACATTTTGTAGAAAGCAATCTTTGGTTGTTGTTTTTTGTGTAAAAATAAATTGGTTCAATGAGTACTGGGGTAAGGAATTATTTTGCAACCACGTGACCTGAACCATGTTTGAAAAGTAGTAAATGTGTGCTGAAAAACATATATATTATTTTAAGATAAGATGCCTGTGATATCGATCAGTTGTTGTTTTAGGGTTAATTTATAAAAGTTTTCTTCAAATTATATTTTTCAACTAAAAAAACATTCTGGGTTTGCTGACTAAACGCCAATACATTTTATATGATATCTCTAACTTTGGATAGTTTCAATTGAAAATCAATATGTGATAAAATGAAATGAGATGTATTGTTTCTTTTGGCGCTCAGTTTTTAATTAATTTGTCTAACTCCTTTCTTGGAAGCAAAACCTTATTGATTAGAGAATGTAAATTCTCTTTCGAATGATCATGAGGGATATTTGTGAAAAGGGTGGAAATAGAAAAAAATCTTAACGTGAACATATTTTCTTGATCTGAGATTCTATAACTTCCAGTAACTATTTTGATTTTTTCAAAATCCATGCGTGATAACCTTCACTTGTCGGATATTCTCAGACAGTATTTAATAACCCTTGGCTTGATTGTTATCAGAATTAATATGAGTTGTTTTCACAAGGATTTGTTGGTACATTTGCTGGACCTTGCATTATGTCTTTCTTCGTGTTGATTCTGAATTGCGATATGACCAGAATCTGAAGTACGTGAAACTCACTTCCACACATACACTGCCAGACACGCACTACCGAACATACACAGCCCAGACACACTACCGCACATACACTGCCCAGACATACACTATCGCAATTTCACTGTCGATACACACACTACTGCACATACACTGCCCAGACACGCACTTCTGCACTTACAGTGCCTAGACACGCACTTCCACACAGACACTGCCTAGACACACACTACCGCACATACACTGCCTAGACACGCACTTCCACACTTACAGTGCCTAGACACACTACTGCACATACACTGCCCAGACACACACTACCGCACTTATAGCGCCCAGACACAAACTACCGCACATACACTGCCCAGACACGCACTTCCACACAGACACTGCCTAGACACGCACTTCCACACTTACAGTGCCCAGACACACACTACCGCACATACACTGCCCAGACACACTACCGCACATACACTGCCCAGACACACTACCGCACATACACTGCCCAGACACACACTACCGCACATACACTGCCCAGACACACTACCGCACATACACTGCCCAGACACACTACCGCACATACACTGCCCAGACACACTACCGCACATACACTGCCCAGACACACTACCGCACATACACTGCCCAGACACACTACCGCACATACACTGCCCAGACACACTACCGCACATACAGTGCCCAGACACACTACCGCACATACACTGCCCAGACACACACTACCGCACATACACTGCCAAGACACGCACATACACTGCTCAAACGCACACTACAAATCTCTATGAATAAGACCACACCAACATGATACTTAGCGTGCCTGTCGGTAGGATATAGTAATGTATATATGTATACATTGCGACACAGAAGGTATACGTATGAGAGTATGTACATGTGACTCACTGGCATTATGTGTGTTGACACAATAGCTATGACATATGATTCACTTGTGTCAGCTATTTCATCTGTGTCACCTGTGTCACTATGACACCTATGTCTCCTGTGTAACCTATGTCATCTGTGTCACCTATGTCACCTGTGTAACCTATGTCATCTGTGTCACCTATGTCACCTGTGTAACCTATGTCATCTGTGTAACCTATGTCACCTGTGTAACCTATGTCATCTGTGTCACCTATGTCATCTGTGTCACCTATGTCACCTGTGTAACCTATGTCACCTATGTCACCTGTGTCACTATGACACCTGTGTCACCTGTGTCACCTGTGTCACTATGACACATATGTCACCTGTGTCACCTGCGTCACCTCCGTCAGCTATATGTCATTTGTATCACCTACGTCACCTATTTCAGCTATGACACCTATGTCACCTATGTCACCTATGACACCTATGTCACCTATGTTACCTATGTCACCTATGTCATCCGTGTCACCTGTGTTAGCTATGACATCTGATTCACCTGTGTTAGCTATGTCACCTGTGTCGACTGTGTTAGCTATGTAACCCGTGTCACCTGTGTTAGCAATGTCAGTTGTGTCACCTGTGTTAGCTATGACATCTGATTCACCTGTGTTAGCTATGTCACCTGTGTCGCCAGTGTCATCTGTGTCACCCGTGTCACCAGTGTCAGCTATGTCACCCGTGTCACCTGTGTCAGCTATGTCACCCGTGTCACCAGTGTCAGCTATGTCACCCGTGTCACCTGTGTTAGCTATGTCATCTGTGTCACCTGTGTCATCTATGTCACCTGTTTCACCTGTGTCACCTGTGTCGCCAGTGTCATCTTTGTCACCCGTGTCACCAGTGTCAGCTATGTCACCCGTGTCACCTGTGTCAGCTATGTCACCTGTATCACCTGTGTCAGCTATGCCACCCGTGTCACCTGTGTCAGCTGTCATCTGTGTCACCTGTGTCACAAATGCCACCTACACTTACCTTCTAACATGTATGTGTCCAATTTCAATCTCCCCCAAACGTTGGTGCATTCACGCATGCTCCAGGGGCTATCGTCATATCACATAGACATTAAAGATACGATTAAAACATGAATCTGAACCTGGTATCATTGATACAGGTTTTACATATGTATCCCACGGGTTACAATCTTATACAAGATGCTTCTATATCACACCTACACATCCCAACTTAATCTATCCTTGTGACGTCTACAGCCTTTCTTTCTTTGTAACAATCTATCTCTGCTTAATCCCATCAACACACCACGCTGTACAGGCAAAACCCTTTCTTTCCATGGATATTGGATGCCATTAATTATCCCTCTTTGGATGTCAAGTGTGGCAAGTATTTTAAGCTTCTTAAAGGGCATTTGTGCTGTTTGGTTGTTTGGCTCGATAGTTTTGTGTTGTGGTGTTATGACTTTGTTGCACCAATTTTTAATAAACATCTGAGCAAACAACACAGCCTTATGTGCTCTCTAAGTACATTGTCGACATTTTACAGAAGTATAAGTCGACATACATGTTGCCTCACTTACTTGTCATATATAACGACAATCAGTATCATATATAACGACAACCTGTGTCATATATAAAGACAATCAGTATCATATATAACGACAATCAGTATCATATATAACGACAATCAGTGTCATATATAACGACAATCAGTGTCGTATATAACGACAATCAGTATCGTATATAACGACAATCAATGTCGTATATAACGACAATAAGTGTCATATATAACGCCAATCAGTATCATATATAACGACAATCAGTATCATATATAACGACAACCTGTGCCATATACAACGACAATCAGTGTCATATATAACGACAATCAGTATCATATATAACGACAACCTGTGTCATATATAACGACAATCAGTATCATATATAACGACAATATGTGTCATATACGACAACCTGTGTCATATATAACGACAATCAGTGTCATATATAACGACAATCAGTATCATATATAACGACAACCTGTGTCATATATAACGACAATCAGTGCCATATATAACGACAACCTGTGTCATATACAACACCAATCAGTGTCATATATAACGACAATCAGTGTCATATAAAACGCCAATCAGTGTCATATATAACGACAACCTGTCTCATATACAACGCCAATCAGTATCATATATAACGACAACATGTGTCATATATAACGACAATCAGTATCATATATAACGACAATATGTGTCATATACGACAACCTGTGTCATATATAGCGACAATCAGTGTCATATATAACGACAATCAGTATCATATATAACGACAACCTGTGTCATATATAACGACAATCAGTGCCATATATAACGACAACCTGTGTCATATACAACGCCAATCAGTATCATATATAACGACAACCTGTGTCATATATAACGACAAACAGTGTCATATATAACGCCAATCAGTATCATATATAACGACAACCTGTGTCATATACAACGACAATCAGTATCATATATAACGACAACCTGTGTCATATATAACGACAATCAGTATCATATGTAATGACAACCAGTGTCATATATAACGACAACCAGTTCTCCTATGTAACGACAACCAGTGTCATGTATTACGACAACGTCATACATGACAACCAAGGCATACAGGTGTGTCATGGAGACATTCTCTCCGAATGTCATATATGAAGACAACGATGACATACAATTGTATCATATAGACATTCTCGCAGAATGTCATATACGAGGGCTGGTCAAACGGTTCTAAGCCTAACAAACAAAACCAACAATTGTGAAAATGGTTTTTTTATTATATTTTTTTTTTAAACTCCATGCTTTTCAATACACTTCTCATACCGAAAGTGGAGCTTTTCTATTCCAGTCAGGAAGAAGTTTTTTGAAGCTACCATGAAAAACCCTTTCACGTCAGCTTTGAGGTCATCGTTGTCGTCATGGCGCTTTCCACGAAGGGGTTCTTTCAGTTAGGAAACAGATGGAAATCACTTGGTGCCAGGTCTGGCGAGTATGGAGTGTGAGCTAGCTCTTCAAACTCACATTGTCGCACAGTTTGCAAGTCGAGAGATGTGAGAAGAGGCATTGTCATGAAGTAGTAAAACTCCAGCAGTCAGCATTCCTCGCTGCTTTTCTTTGATAGAAACTTTTAAGCGATGAAGCAAATCAGCATAGTAGGCACCGATAATAGTCTTTTGACTTTCTAAGTAATCAACACGGATCACACCCTTTGCATCCCCGAATACATTGGCCATAACTTTCTTTGATCTTGAAGAATTTCTTTGGTGCCGAAGAAGCGGATTGGTGTCATTCCATGGACTGACGTTTTGACTCCGGATTATAGTGGTAGACCAATGTATAATCACTCGTTACTCATCCCTTTTTTTAATTTGACGAAATCCTTCTCAATTAGCGCTAAATTTTCTCTGTCATTGTCAGTTCCTTTTCCCTTAAGATCAGAATATAGAAACTTTGGCACCTAACGAGTAGATTAAAAGTGGAATAGCTAGGTCGCGTATCCCCAAACACTTGTGACATGCGGTCATGAATTTATTGGGGAGTACTTTTCTCTGAAGTCAAAAACTTGATGACTGCTCGGTACTCGTTCTTTTCCGTTTCTGTGTCATTTGGACCTCAATCACGTTCAACTGTCTGTCACTAATATACAAACGACCTCAACAGACCAAATACACTTGCAATGAACTACTCAAACAATGTACTACATTGTTCGATCCCCGGCCGCGTCATACCAAAAGACGTTAAAAGATGGAACTTGTTGTTACCCTGCCTGGCGCTCGGCATTAAGGGCTAAAACAAGGACTGGTCGGCCCGGAGTAAGTGTACTGTGTCTGAGTGGGGTATTCATGTTAAACTGTGGCATGGTATTTGAGTGGGCTAGCACTATAGAAAAATTGGCATTAGTCCGGGCTAATGTAAGCAGCCACACACGCACACGCACACACACGCACACACACGCGCGCGCGCATGTACTGTCGCTATATAAGTGCAACACGTGAAAGCGACGTTAAACCCATTTCATTTCACCTCATATAACGACATCTAGTCGAACGTTAAACGTTTTACAGCCGATGTCATGTTTTATCTCCAGCATCAGCATATTTCAGATAGTACCCACGTGTAAATGATGTACTCACGTGTAAATGGATCCGTGAAGATGCGGGTTAGAATAGGTCTTCAGCAACCCATGCCTGCCGAAAGACACGACTATGCTGGTCGACTAGAGACGACTATCGGGGTCGGGTGGTCAGGCCCGCTGAATTGGTTGATACATGTCATCGTATCCAAAATGCTTAGATCGATGCTCATGATATCAATCACTGGACTTTCGCGCCCAGACTTGATTATTTACAGACCGCCGCCATACAGCTGGAATGTTAACTACAAACAAACAAACAACACAAATAAAACAAGTGGACATGAGACTTGGAGTACGAAGGAGTACGAATGTTCTGTCTTATATCACTTTGAAGCCATGTGAGCTGTACATAATTCAACTTAAACTGTCATCCATGATTCGTTGCCTCGAGGGAAGATGTGACATTAAACACAAATGATACACAAAACATAAGGAACCCTTTATTACATAAATAATAATTACGCTGTCATTTGTTCGTGCGTTGTGACGAGAGTAGGGAAACGTCAATCGTGAAACGAATGCTTCATAACACATTCTACAACCTTGAGCATACAAAAAATATCCTAAATACCTTTAAAAACTGTTATAGAAAAGAAACACTCGTTGGTTCAAAGAAATACTAAACTGAAGGGCAAAAGAAAGTATACCGAGTTTGTTTTTTAAGATAATTGAAAATTGAAAGAACTTCTGTTAAATTTAATCATGTCTATTTAACCATCACTCCTTCCTGCAACATTTTGTAAAAAGTAATCTGTGACTGGGTAATTTTGGGTAAAAATGTATTGGTTCAATGAAGAATGGTAAGAAATGAATTTGCAACCACACGATCCCAACCTTGTTTGAAATGTAAATTTTGTGCAAATTTATTGATTTTCAAAGATGAGATGTCTATAATATTCATCAACAGTGACTTAAAAGTGACTTAAAAAAATAAAATAAAATTGTATTTAACAAATTAAAACATGTAAAAGTATTCTTTGAGTGCTGACTAAGCGCCAGTAAAGTTCAATTTTTGGATATAATATTTGTAACATAAGATATGTTCAACTGCAAAGCAAACATGTAATAAATCAACAGAGGTATAGTTTCCTTGTCTTCTCCGTTTATATAAGTCTAATATGGATATTTTGGTTACATGTTGTATCATGTTTGTTTAATTTGTTTGTTTAACGCCGCACCCATCAATATTCCAGCTGTGTGACGGCGGTCTGTAAATAATCGAATCTGGACACAACAATCCAGTGATGGACATCATGAGCATCGATCTACGCAATTGGGATGCAATGACATTTATCAACCGAGTCAGCTAGGCTGACCACCCCCGATCCGTTAGAAGCCTCTTACGACAAGCATAGTCACCTCTTACGGAAAGCATTGGTTGCTGAAGACCTATTCTAACCAGGATCTTCTTCTGTATCATGTAACACAATGTGACATTTTGGAAGATATCTTCAGTCCACCATCCAGACTCCAGCCATTTCAGGTTTATTCAAGTGCAAGGAAAAACGAAATAAGAAAACAGAAATGGAAAACTCTTAAAAAAGTAAACTCATTGTCGGCGAGATATTTCAAGAATGTCATTTTCTGCTTCAGCTGGAAACACAATTTGTCCCACAAAGTCATTCTTTCACAAGTGTGTTTATGTTTACTTCGCAAACAATGTAAATGTTTGACCTTCTCTGCGACAGCATCGTTCTTCAGCAACGCGGTCAAGACAGCATCCTTCTCAACATACAGATTAGTTAATTGGACATTGGAAATCGTTGCCGGATTATAGAAAAATGTTATTTGCTATTTTATTATTAAATGCATAATAATCGTTTTACATTGCTCGAAAATGTATATTGGTTCCAGCTCATTTCGCGACATAAGGTTGAAAGGGAAAAAAAGCTCAGATTAGAAAAAGCACACAAAATATTAACAATGAACATGTGCTCTATTGCGCTTGAGAGATTCGTCACGATGAAGACAGAGTTGGTGTTTGTCATGGCACAGCTGGGACACATGACACCAGAAGCCAAACAACCCTTATATGGTATATGAAACCGATGCTCGTAAAATGTGGCAGCTGTGGGCAAAACTCTGGCAGCTATGAACAATAATGAGTTTTGTTTTCTTCAGACAAAAGTTGGTAAATCGGTTTTTCAACTAAACACTTGTCTTTGCGAGTTTGGTTAAACTGAAATACCGGTATCGCATCAGTACAACACTTATCTTAAGAAAACTTAAAGGTACAACTTTATGGATAACAGATTCTGGTTTATTGTATATAGCGACGTTTCTATGTAGATTCTTACACCTTTATCAGTGTACAACCCTTGTACTTAACGACGTCATCGATATGTTTGATAAGCCATCTTGACCTGACGAAGTGCGGTCGGGTAGCCTAGTGGTAAAAGCGTTCGCTCGTCACGCCGAGGACCGGGTTCGATTCCCGACATGGGTACAATGTGTGAAGCCCATTTGTGGTGTCCCCCGCCATGATATTGCTGGAATACTGCTAAAAGCAGCGTACCCACTCACTCTTTACCTGACGGAAAGAATCCTTATAACATTGTTCAATGCTAAACACATCGGCAAAACATGTCCTTGCGCGTAACCTCTAACGTCAGTCGTCGCAAGTTGGGGACATGCCGGAAGATCGCATGATAGGTTTTAGAGCAATTTATCACAGAGGTTTAAAGCAATCTCATGTATCTTCTCTGCCAAAACCACGCATCGGTTCTTTCAATTTTTGGCTTGACACTAAAGCCTGAAGTTGCCCACAAACGCTGAGCTCCAAGTTCACTAAATGTTTTGCGTTCACATCCATGGTCTTCATCCATTAAACAGAATGTAAGACAGCGGGTTACCCCTACGAGTGAGTGAGTAAGTGAGTATGGTTTTACGCCGCTTTTAGCAATATTCCAGCAATATCACGGCGGGGGACACCAGAAATGGGCTTCACACATTGTACCCATGTCGGGAATCGAACCCGGGTTTTCGGCGTGACGAGCTAACGCTTTAACCACTAGGCCACCTGACCGCCCCTTTCCCTTACGATATCGCACAGTCCTTGATGATTGGTCGTTTTCATCTTCCCGTGGCAAGTGGGTCAACTGACTATAAAAACCAGTTTCAACCCTTGCCGAACTAGGATGGAATTATGAAGTTATATTTTGGCTGGACTAACGAGCCTATACATTGTCCAATCAAAATCGCGTAACGAAATCGAAATCCGCTTCGTAAACTGCCTTGCAGCTTTCGGTCGATTGCAGGATATGCAAAGCGTCTGTACCGTCAATGTAGCCTTGACATATATTTTCCAAATCTTTCCACGTTTTTAATCAAGGTGCTAACGTGTTTGATGCGAAGTAAGACCCGCTCTATTACAATATAGATCTTGATTATCGATCATATCGTCTTGACTTGGCGCCGCCATTTTGTTTGAAGCAAATACAAGTAATATGAAAGGTAGAATCTGATTGGTCAATAAGAGGGAAATAGAAGGGACATAACTCGTAATAGCCACTGGTGGCGCTACGATCAAACCCAGAAATTCCAGCCTTGTTCTGCAAGGGTGGAAACTGGACTTTTACAGTCAGTTCACTCCCTTGCCTCGGGAAGATGGGTTGTTTTCAGCCTGCATCATCGCTGGCCATGTCGCCAGAAAGACGGTAACCTCAAGGCTGGTACGTCAGGCATGTGGAGGGGGATTTAATATTTTGAGCCGATAAAATATCCGTATGTATGTATCTTTATATGTACCGACATCCTTCATGCTTGAATCACCCAATTTTATCAACTTGTGTTGACATTTTTAGCATATGCAGTCGGCGACCTCTAAATAGAATTGGGTAGCCTCGAGGTTAAAGCGTTCGCTCGTCACTCCGAATACCTTGCTTCGATTCCCAACATGGGTACTTTTTGCGAAGCCCATTTCTTGTGTCCCCGTCGTGATTTTGTTGAAATATTGCTAAAAGCGGCGTAAAACTATACATCACTCACTCACTCCTAAAAATGTTAGAGGCCAACTTGGACTGTGTTTGTTGTTTGTGCCTGGTTGTCTTGTCTACTAGGCACGTGTGCTTAGACAGGATACCAGTTCATAGGGGGAAAGTAACGAGAGATTACAATCACTTGTTTGCTAAATTGGCGTTTTCTCAGTAATGATACGGCGTCACTCTATTGTTTAAACAGTTTTATTTTGACAGCTAAATATCATTTTGTCGTTTACCTGTACTGGACAAAAGAAAGAACGGAAAATGTATTACCAGCGCCATGAAATCACTGACTTCCACTGAGGTTTGGACAGCAACCATTGTTACATTGTCCTTTCTCTCTGAAAACAGCAACCATTGTTACATTGTCCTTTCTCTCTGAAGACAGCAACCATTGTTACATTGCCCTTTCTCTCTGAAAACAGCAACCATTGTTACATTGTCCTTTCTCTCTGAAAACAGCAACCATTGTTACATTGTCCTTTCTCGCTGAAGACAGCAACCATTGTTACATTGTCCTTTCTCTCTGGCGACAGCAACCATTGTTACATTGTCCTTTCTCTCTGAAAACAGCAACCATTGTTACATTGTCCTTTCTCTCTGAAGACAGCAACCATTGTTACATTGTCCTTTCTCTCTGGCGACAGCAACCATTGTTACATTGTCCTTTCTCTCTGAAAACAGCAACCATTGATACATTGTCCTTTCTCTCTGAAGACAGCAACCGTTGTTACATTGCACTTTCTCTCTGAAGACAGCAACCATTGTTACATTGTCCTTTCTCTCTGAAGACAGCAACCTTTGTTACATTGACCTTTCCCTCCGAAGACAGCAACCATTGTTACATTGTCCTTTCTCTCTGAAGACAGCAACCATTGTTACATAGACCTTTCTCTCTGAAGACGGCAACCATTGATACATTGACCTTTCTCTCTGAAGACAGCAACCATTGTTACATTGTCCTTTCTCTCTGAAGAAAGCAACCATTGATACATTGACCTTTCTCTCTGAAGACAGCAACCATTGTTACATTGTCCTTTCTCTCTGAAGACAGCAACCTTTGTTACATTGACCTTTCTCTCCGAAGACAGCAGCCATTGTTACATTTCCCTTTCTCTCTGTAGCCAGCAACCATTGCTACATTGCACTTTCCCTCTGAAAACAGCAACCATTGTTACATTGACCTTTCCCTCTGCAAACAGCAACCATTGTTACATTGCACTTTCTCTCTGAAGACGTACTGAAACAATTGTTTTTTGTTGGTTCCTCTTCAAATTACACATGTGGTTATGGATACACTATGGCTTTATTGAAAGTGCTCAAATGAAACAAAAGTTAGAATATTAAACTTGCTTCAATTTTATATCAAGTTTATGTCCACAGGGAAATAATTGTCAGATTACCCCTGGTAAACCTCGGGCAAATTATTTTACTCGAGCCATGAACTTGATATATAAAATTGAAGCATGTGATACTCTATATAAACAGTCAAGGGAGGATTTCTATATTCTAGTATTCACAGAAAGTATTTGAGTATTTGAGGCAAGTGCAATCAATATCACGTGGATTTTTAAGAACTCCAACGATTTCCTTGAAGAACCACATTCAATAGCTTCAAAACTTTTGATTTTTCAACTTTGTACATAACTATCCCATTTCTAACACGTCAATTCTCGATCCTTAGTCACAAAACGTGGTGACCACAGAAATAGTTGTATTTTAATCTTGAAAGATGAAGGTGCACGGGTGGCCCAATCGTCTAAGGCGCCGCAATTCTCTTTGCAGAGTTGCGTCCCTCAGTCACGCCAGAAACCTATGATTGTAGGTTCGAATCCCGGTCGCCCCGATTATGTTTCTAGGTTTGGCAGCACCATACCCGTGCTCGTGGGTTTCGCCTAAGTGGTAAACGTCCGAGACCTACATCACTGCGGCCTTTCCTCCAACATTAAGCTGACACACCGCGATATAACTGTAGTACTTATAAAAGCGGCGTTAAACCCAACTCACTCACTTCGAAAACAAAATGTTATCCGTTTCTTCATGTATACGAGGCATAATTTCATCTCTGACTGACAGAATCCAAACAAGGGGATTTGGTCAAGAAGTTTAACCATAGTTACGTCAGGCATGTGGCGGGGGTGAGGGGGGGGGGGGGGGGGTATTTTGAGCCGATAAATGTCCGTATGTATGCAATATAGTTCGTTAATGCTCAAATAGCCCATTTCCTACCCCTGATTTACCCTGCTGAACTACATGTAGAAATACAGTGAGTGAGTGAGTGAGTTGGGTTTAACGCCACTTTTAACAGTATTCCAGTTATATCACGGCGTCTCAGCTTAATGTGGGAGGAAAGCCCGAAGTGATGCAGGTCTCAGACGTTTACCACTTCGGTGAAACCTACGAGCACGGGTATGGTGCTGACAAACCTAGAAACAATCGGGGCGAACCGGGATTCGAACCCACAATCATAGGTTTTTGGCGTGCCCAAGGGACGCAACTCTGCACAGCGAATCGCGGCGCCTTAGATGACTGGGCCACCCCTGCCCCCCTAGAAATACAGGAGACCAGTTAAACCGTCATCTCTTTTTAGACCAATGCACAAAGGTTCAGAGTGGCAAAAGAACCTCGACAAGGCTGTTTGACAAGAGGGATGACTTTCCAACAGTCGACTTTCCCTTTATGTCGGGCAATATTGCTGCAACTCCAGCCTTTGGCGTCAACATTTCACAACTTCTGAGATACAATCGAGCATGGTCTTTCTTTGATCAAGACTACAACATTCACAGCCTCAGTAAAACTTGAAAAATATTTTGTGGTAGACACGAGGCCATTCCCAATTTTGACGCGTATTTGTCAAAATTGATGCCCGATGCAATTGCCTATTTGGACATGTGCCATATGTTCCTGTGTTTTTCAGGTGAACAATTGACTTGCCGTTGCGTGTGTTTGTGACGGGTGCTACCGGTAGGGCAGGGTGCACTCACCTATTGCGCTCACTATTTGGCATTTCATAAACACATGCTCATGATATAGTCGGAATCGTCAATCGACTTTCACGAATCAAGAAAACGTCTTGTCGCTTTTTTTTTATTCACAGACACTTCTATGACATTTTCCACTGGCAGTGGAAAGAAAATGCAAATGTATTCCTTCTTTAGAGTGAAATATAAGACACTAATGTCTAGACGCGTGTGTCGATACTACATAAATGTGTTTTGTTAAAGGTCAGGCTTTAATCATAAGAAAGACAATTATAATATGGCTGGGCATTATTGAGACTCTCTTGTTTGAGAGATAAGGCTCCACCAAAATACCGCGAGGCAATACGATATCATGAAGTGATTGCTGTCAGAGTGTTAGGTAACTCAGTTAATTAGGAGATACTGTATTTTCAATGTAGAGCTAGCCTACTTGTAGATTTAAAAGTGCGAAATTGAATTTGGAACCGAACGCACAGCTTGGGGTTTCAAATGTAAAATTTACCATGACTAAATAAAACGCGAACCCTTTGGTGGTAGCAAATACATTGAGTGAAGCGAGTCCAGTGTTTTGAGTGTGTTGTCGATCTGAATTACGGAATCACCGATAACAGCCTTTAAACAAAGTATGACGTTGTATATGCTCAGGCAGTTTATTTACACCGTAATACATCACTCAAACATATGACAGGCACTGAAAGCATATAAGCACGGCAACTTGGTAAACTAACATGAAGTGGGCACCCCTCAAGAAAACTAAACAAGCATGGCAAAGCTTTCGCTCTACACCGCGCATCACCATTATGACGTCACATCGCAAAGATATTACGTCACAGTCGTATATAGAACAGCGCGAAATCCCAAGCTCTCTGTTGTCCCCAATCGTGTTTTCTGCACGAAATGTATTGCATGATTGATCTATATTTAATCTATATATCGATCTATATCGATACATAGCTGATTAACACATCGATGCAGAGCTGACCTATATATCGATACAGAGCTGACTTACACATCCATACAAAGCTGATCTATATATCGATACAGAGCTGATCTATGTATCGAAACAGAGCTTATCGATACATAGATCAGTTCTGTATCGATGTGTAAAACACCTATGTATCGATACATAGATCAGATCTGCATGGATGTGAAAATCAGCTCTGAATTGATAATTATATAGATCAGCTCTGTATCATCTATATATCGATACATAGCTGATATATATATCGACACAGAGCCTGCTCTTTCCTTGCTCCGCCGAACTTTTAGCAATATTCTAGCAATATCACGGCGGGGGACACCAGAAATGGGCTTCACACATTGTACCCATGTAGGGAATCGAACCCGGGTCTTCGGCGTGACGAGCAAACGCTTCAACCACTAGGCTACCCGATACTGTATCATGAGCGTGTGTTTAGGAATCACTACCAAAGAGAGGTGATACCAGGTGTTCGCGAAAAGGTGAGTGTATCCTGCCCCAAAGATGGCACCCGTCACAAACACAGCTGTTGGAATATTGCTCGTCATGAAGGGAAAGTTGACTATAGGAAAGTTGAACTCATCCCCACTGGCGAACACATTCGTGTTATTCCGGGACAAGCCGAATTCACGTATTTTTCCCCAATAAATCGTAGATATTCTAGATGCTTTTGAAAACACATCGGAATTACAGTATTATACAGTATGATTGAACACATTTAATTGTATCTTGGGCATATTTTGTCATGCAAGACATATGTAAAATCAAAACTTATTCCTAAAGGATTCTTTGACCGAGGTACTTGAAGTCATACGCGCCTGCTCACTGGTTTGTGGTATTTTCGCACATAGCATTCTTTGAAGGGGGGACCAGACTTCTTGCAGGTTACGGAAAAGAAATTCACTGACTCCTCAAATGTCAATGTCAATCTCAACATCGGAAATTCCAGTGTTTCAGATTGAGGAATTCAAAAAAGGTATAATTGACCTTAACCTTACTTTCATTTTGACAACCTCTCTAGTTTAGTTATCGAATGCCGCGGTCGCAACGATAGAGTTGTCTTTTATATTCATTATGTGAAAAATATGTCGAAAATTTTAAGAAAAGAGGAAGTGAAACTGACAACTGATTAATTAATTACCAATTTTTCAACTCGGCTAGCTGTCATCGATACCTGTTCAATCTCAGGCAAACCTTCCGGCTTTGAAAAGAAGGCCATTTTGGTGCTTTAAATGTATTAGGGTAATTGAAATTGGTTTGAATGCCAAGACAAGTAAAACATCAATGCGTTTGTGACAGGCGGTCCATGTGGGCGTGACACATGCCAATGACAATTTGACGTCAACTGTCATACACCCTACCATGATAAGCCACATCTCTGCTTCAATTTTCATGTAAGGTAATGAAAAAAGTTGTCATGTTTGTACTTTAATTGCATTTTCATATTACATGTATTTTTTCCTAGGTCTGAGCTGTTGTGTTTTAGATATTTTAATTCAGATAGACGTTCTTTGGGTAAAATATGAGGATTGTTCTTCAATGACGGGGATGCTTGGAGCCCAATCATAACGGCATTTTATTGTAATTGCACGTCTGTAAAATAGAGGGGTCCATCTTCTCTTAATTTCAAATTGATTTGTCATATTCGTCTATACATGTCTGCGTGTATTTGTATGCAAATGTCTTATAGTGTTAAGTATGTGTGTAAATAGTTGATTGTGATACTTAAGTGTTGAAATAGTAAATAGTGTGTGTGTGCGTGCGTGCGTGCGTGCTTGCGTGCGTGTGTGTGTGTGTTTAGTGTTTGTAAATGGTTGATTGTGGTAAGTACGTGTGTAAATGTTTGGTTGTGTTTAGTGTGTGGGGTGGGTGAGTGTTGTGTCTGTGTGTCTGTGTCTGTGTTTAGTGTGTGTCTGTGTGTATGTGTGTGTGTGTGTGTGTGGGGGGGGGGGGGGGGGGGGGGGGGTAAATGGTTGATTGTGTTAAGTATGTCTGAATGGATCAGGGAGTCGGGAGTTTTCATTGCTCCAGATAGAACAGTACTGCTTTAAATAAAATACACTCCTAATCAAAAGAAAGTGTACATCGACTTAGACTGCTTCTTAAAAGTAAACGTGAAATTTTCATTTGAAATGTAGTTTGGAGTTCAGCCATTTATGGTACAACAGGCCAAGAGGCAAATCCATGGCACTTCGGATGAATAGACACAAAGCAATCAGACACATCCGGGTCATAGCTGTCACTTTTCACAACAAAAAACGGGGCGGACGGATAGCCTAGTGGTTAAAGCGTTCACTCGTCACGTCGAAGACCCGGGTTCGATTCCCGACAAGAGTACAATGTGTGAAGCCCATTTCTGGTGTCCCCCACCGTGATATTGCTGGAATATTGCTAAAAGCGGCGTAAAACCATACTCACTCACTCACTCACTCACTCACTCACTCACAACAAAAAACAAAGAATGAAAATCTGCTAACAAAGCTCCGAAAGCGTCCATGGAACGTCGGTAACAGCGTCCTTGCGTGTTCTCCTGAGGCGTCCAGACGCGCCTGAAACCGATGCCTCATAGATAACGTAAGCCTCCCGATGACGTCATTTGGTATGCGGTGCTACTCCTCCAATAACCCACGTTCCAGCTGCTGCACGTTGTTCAGCAGGTTTGGACGTGGTGTTATCTCGCGCGTAAGGTGATCCCAGAGATGTACTATCAGCGAAAGATCACAAATCCGCCCAACACCATGACGTCACCACCTCCAAATGGTTGAACCTCTTGGTGCATCCTGGAGCCATTTGTTCGTCTCTCCGTCGGTTTTGTTGAGGTGAGGGAAGGTGAAATTGGGTTTAACGTCGCGTCCAAGATTATTGCACTTATATAGTGACGTGCATGCACGTGTATGTGTGTGGCTGCTTGTGCTAGTCCGGACTGATGCCGATTTATAGTGCTAGCTCACTGAGATACCATGCCGCAGTTTAACATAAATACCCCACTCAGACTCAGTATACTGACTCCGAGCCGACCTGTCCTTATTGTAGCCCCTTAATGGCGAGCGGGGGCGGTCGGGTAGCCTAGTGGTTAAAGCGTTCGCTCGTCATGCCGAAGACCCGGGTTCGATTCCCGACATGGGTACACTGTGTAAAGCCCCTTTCTGGTGTCCCCCGCCGTGATATTGCTGGAATATTGCTAAAAGCGGCGTAAAACCATACTCACTCACTCACTAATGCCGAGCTCCAGACATGGTAACAACAAGTAAAATCTTTTAACGTCTTTTGAATGACGCGGCCGGGGATCGAACCCCGGACCTTCCGCTCTCCGGGCGGAGCTTTACCACAAGACCACGCCGTTTTAGCAATATTCCAACAATCACGGCGGGGGACACCAGATATTGGCTTCATACATTGTACCTATGTGGGGAATCGAACCCAGGTCTTCGGCGTGACGTGCGAACGTTTTTACCACTTGGCTACCACACTGACCCCCAGATCAAAATTAGAGATGTATCCAAATAAGTCATACAATCGTTACAACGTAATAAGTCTGCTGGGATAGATAGAATAGGTAATGGATATCTTAAAGATTCATTTGATATTATGGGTAACTTATATGTATTCCTATTTAACCATATATCTTTGATGCTATGCCTGATGCATGGGAATGATAGGACCTGAATTCTGGAGTTCTGGATTCTGGATGAAGACTTCATATCAGTGTGTAAACATGTGCCCTTCTGTAAATAATGTAGATTGGAAACTACATATCAGTGTGTAAACATGTGCCCTTCTGTAAATAATGTAGATTGGAAATTACATATCAGTGTATTAAGCCCTCCTGTAAATAATGTAGATTGGAAACTACATATCAGTGTGTAAACATGTGCCCTCCTGTCAATAATGTTGATTGGAAACTACATATCAGTGTATAAACATGTGCCCTCCTGTAAATAATGTAGATTGGAAACTACATATCAGTGTATTAAGCCCTTCTGTAAATAATGTAGATTGGAAACTACATATCAGTGTGTAAACATGTGCCCTCCTGTCAATAATGTAGATTGGAAACTACATATCAGTGTATAAACATGTGCCCTCCTGTAAATAATGTAGATTGGAAACTACAAATCAGTGTGTAAACATGTGCCCTCCTGTAAATAATGTAGATTGGAAACTACATATCAGTGTGTAAACATCTGCCCTCCTGTAAATAATGTAGATTGGAAACTACATATTAGTGTGTAAACATGTGCCCTCCTGTAAATAATGTAGATTGGAAACTACATATCTTTGTGTAAACATGTGCCCTCCTGTAAATAATTTAGATTGGAAAACTACATATCAGTGTATAAACATGTGCCCTTCTGTAAATAATGTAGATTGGAAACTACATATCAGTGTGTAAACATGTGCCCTCCTGTCAATAATGTAGATTGGAAACTACATATTAGTGTGTAAACATGTGCCCTCCTGTAAATAATGTAGATTGGAAACTTCATATCAGTGTATAAACATGTGCCCTCCTGTAAATAATGTAGATTGGAAACTACATATCAGTGTGTTAACATGTGCCCTTCTGTAAATAATGTAGATTGGAAACTACAAATCAGTGTATAAACATGTGCCCTCCTGTAAATAATGTAGATTGGAAACTACATACCAGTGTGTAAACATCTGCCCTCCTGTAAATAATGTAGATTGGAAACTACATATCAGTGTGTAAACATCTGCCCTCCTGTAAATAATGTAGATTGGAAACTACATATTAGTGTGTAAACATGTGCCCTCCTGTAAATAATGTAGATTGGAAACTACATATCTTTGTGTAAACATGTGCCCTCCTGTAAATAATTTAGATTGGAAAACTACATATCAGTGTATAAACATGTGCCCTTCTGTAAATAATGTAGATTGGAAACTACATATCAGTGTGTAAACATGTGCCCTCCTGTCAATAATGTAGATTGGAAACTACATATTAGTGTGTAAACATGTGCCCTCCTGTAAATAATGTAGATTGGAAACTTCATATCAGTGTATAAACATGTGCCCTCCTGTAAATAATGTAGATTGGAAACTACATATCAGTGTGTTAACATGTGCCCTTCTGTAAATAATGTAGATTGGAAACTACAAATCAGTGTATAAACATGTGCCCTCCTGTAAATAATGTAGATTGGAAACTACATATCAGTGTGTAAACATCTGCCCTCCTGTAAATAATGTAGATTGGAAACTACATATCAGTGTGTAAACATGTGCCCTTCTGTAAATAATGTAGATTGGAAACTACATATCAGTGTATAAACATGTACCCTTCTGTAAATAATGTAGATTGGAAACTACATATCTGTGTAAAAACATGTGCCCCTCTTTAAAAAATGTAGATTGGAAACTACATATCAGTGTATACACACGTGCCCTTCTGTAAATAATGTAGATTGGAAACTACATATCAGTGTATAAACATGTGCCCTTCTGTAAATAATGTAGATTGGAAACTACATATCAGTGTGTAAACATGTGCCCTTCTGTAAATAATGTAGATTGGAAACTACATATCAGTGTATAAAGATTTGCCCTTCTGTAAATAATGTAGATTGGAAACTACATATCAGTGTGTAAACATGTGCCCTCCTGTCAATAATGTAGATTGGAAACTACATATCAGTGTGTAAACATGTGCCCTTCTGTAAATAATGTAGACTGGAAACTACATATCTGTGTATAAACATGAGCCCTTCTGTAAATAATGTAGATTGGAAACTACATATCAGTGTGTAAACATGTGCCCTTCTGTAAATAATGTAGATTGGAAACTACATACAAGTGTATAAACATGTGCCCTTCTGTAAATAATGTAGATTGGAAACTACATATCAGTGTGTAAACATGTGCCCTTCTGTAAATAATGTAGATTGGAAACTACATATCTGTGTATAAACATGTGCCCTTCTGTAAATAATGTAGATTGGAAACTACGTACCAGTGTATAAACATGTGCCCTTCTGTAAATAATGTAGATTGGAAACAATATATCAGTTTGTAAACATGTGCCCTCCTGTAAATAATGTAGATTGGAAACTACATATCTGTGTATAAACATCTGCCCTCCTGTAAATAATGTAGATTGGAAACTACATATCAGTGTATAAACATGTGCCCTCCTGTAAATAATGTAGATTGGAAACTACATATCAGTGTGTAAACACGTGCCCTCCTGTAAATAATGTAGATTGGAAACTACGTACCAGTGTATAAACATGTGCCCTCCTGTAAATAATGTAGATTGGAAACTACATATCAGTGTGTAAACATGTGCCCTTCTGTAAATAATGTAGATTGGAAACTACATATCTGTGTATAAACATGTGCCCTTCTGTAAATAATGTAGATTGGAAACTACATATCAGTGTATAAACATGTGCCCTTCTGTAAATAATGTAGATTGGAAACTACATATCAGTGTGTTTACATGTGCCCTCCTGTAAATAATGTAGATTGGAAACTACATATCTGTGTATAAACATGTGCCCTCCTGTAAATAATGTAGATTGGAAACTACATATCAGTGTGTAAACATGTGCCCTTCTGTAAATAATGTAGATTGGAAACTACATATCAGTGTGTAAACACGTGCCCTCCTGTAAATAATGTAGATTGGAAACTACGTACCAGTGTATAAACATGTGCCCTCCTGTAAATAATGTAGATTGGAAACTACATATCAGTGTGTAAACATGTGCCCTTCTGTAAATAATGTAGATTGGAAACTACATATCTGTGTATAAACATGTGCCCTTCTGTAAATAATGTAGATTGGAAACTACATATCAGTGTATAAACATGTGCCCTTCTGTAAATAATGTAGATTGGAAACTACATATCAGTGTGTTAACATGTGCCCTCCTGTAAATAATGTAGATTGGAAACTACATATCAGTGTGTAAACATGTGCCCTTCTGTAAATAATGTAGATTGGAAACTACATATCTGTGTGTAAACATGTGCCCTTCTGTAAATAATGTAGATTGGAAACTACATATCAGTGTATAAACATGTGCCCTCCTGTAAATAATGTAGATTGGAAACTACATATCAGTGTGTTAACATGTGCCCTTCTGTAAATAATGTAGATTGGAAACTACAAATCAGTGTATAAACATGTGCCCTTCTGTAAACAATGTAGATAAAGGAACTACGTGTCAATGCGTATACAGATGACATTTCTGTAAATAATGTAGATGAGGACGTCATATTAGTGTGTAAACAGATGCCCCTGTAAATAATGTAGATGGATATATTTCGTTTAGTTTGTTTAAACCCGTCTTCATTTGGTATGTCGTAAACACGTTACGTCAAGACGATGTTGGTCAGTTACCCAGTGTCAAACTTAAATAAATCGTTCCATTAATAGTGTAGAGGGTTTCTTCATCTTATTGCGAGTGAGCGAGTGAGTATGGTTTTACGCCGCTTTCAGCAATATTCCATCGGCGGGACACCGGAAATGGGCTTCACACATTGTACCCATTTAGTGAATCGAACCCGGGTCTTCGGAGTGACGAGCGAACGCTTTAACCACTAGGCTACTTCATCCTATAAGAGAGTGAATATTTTAATATTATAGATAGAGACAAGTTAAGACGTGTTATGTTGGCAGTAAAATACTGCCTTAAATCCAAAATGTTATTGAGATTCCGTGGACTTGACGTCAGGGAGTTCAACAATATTTCATGCACTATTGCCAGTGAGCGTGTGAATGAATGAATGAATGAATGAATGAATGATTGACTGATTAAGTAGAAGAGGGAATTGGTTGAAGATGAGGGATTGAGTGGAGAGTCAATGGAGGGAACATTTGATGAAGTGAGTGAGAAATAGATGACGTATGTTTGCATCTATATATGCTTCTGTTTTTGTCCTTCTCTATGGACCGCCTCCGTGGTCTAATGGTAAAGCGTCTGCACTGAGAGCGGAAGGTCCAGGGTTCGATCCCCGGCCACGTTAAACTGGCGCTCGGCATTAAGGGGCTAAAACAAGGGCAGGTCTGCACGGAGTCAGTATACTGTGTCTGAGAAGGGTATCCATGTTAAACTGCGGTAGGTATCTCAGTAGGCTAGCACTATAAAACCGGCATCAGTGCGGACCAGTACAAGTATACGCGCCCACGCACACACACACACACACACACACACACACACACGTGCGTGCAGGTCGCTTTATAAGTGCAATAATCTTGAACGCAACGTTAAACCCCATTTCACCTTATCTCACCTCATCTTAACCACGCATCCATCCGTGATTCTGTCCATCCGCGTATCCATCTGTCCACTCATCTTACCACACATCTGTCCAGGCAACTTTAATCAGTCTATCCATCCAAACACGTTTCTATCTATGCCTCCTAATATCCATCAGTTGCCTGTCAATGTGTGGTGATAAAATGGAGGTGTAGAACAGTTCCACGTCAATGTGTGGTGGTAAAATGGTAGTGTAGAACAATTGCCCGTCAACGTGTGGTGGTAAAATAGTGCCGTAGAACAGTTGCCCGTCAATGTGTGGTGGTAAAATGGTGGTGTGGAACAGTTGTCTGTCAATGTGTGGTGGTAAAATAGTGGCGTCGAACAGTTGCCCGTCTATGCATGGTGGTAAAATTGTGGTGTAGAACATTTGCCCGTCAACGTGTGGTGGTAAAATGGTGGCGTAGAACAGTTGCCTGTCAATGTGTGGTGGTAAAATGGAGGTGTAGAACAGTTGCCCGTAAATGTGTTTTGGTAAGATTGTAGTGTAGAACAGTTGCCCGTCAGTGTGTGGTGGTAAAATGGTAGTGTAGAACAGTTGCCTGTCAATGAGCAGGAGTAAAATGGCGGTGTAGAACATTTTCCCGTCAATGTGTGGCGGTAAAAATGGAGGTGTAGAACAGTTGCCCGTCAATGTGCTTTGGTATGATTGTAGTGTAGAACAGTTGCCCTTCAATGTGTGGTGACAAAATGGTGGTGTAGGACAGTTGCCCGTGAATGTGTGGTGGTAAAATGGTAGTGTAGAACAGTTGCCCGTCAATGTGTTTTGGTAAGATTGTAGTGTAGAACAGTTGCCCGTCCATGTGTGGTGGTAAAATGGTAGTGTAGAACAGTTGCCCTTCAATGTGTGGTGGTAAAATTGTAGGTGTAGAACATTTGCCCTTAAATGCGTGGTGGTAAAATGGTAGTGTAGAACAGTTGCCTGTCAATGTGTGGCGGTAAAATGGTGGCGTAGAACAATTGCCCGTCAGTGTGTGGTGGTAAAATGGTAGTGTAGAACAGTTGCCTGTCAATGTGCTTTGGTATGATTGTAGTATAAAACATTTTCCCGTCCATGTGTGGTGGTAAAATGGTAGTGTGAAACAGTTGCCCGTCAATGTGTGGTGGTAAAATTTTGGTGTAGAACAGTTGCCCGTCAATATGTGGTGGTAAGATGGAGGTGTAGAACAGTTGCCCGTCAATGTGTGGTGGTAAGATGGAGGTGTAGAACAGTTGCCCGTCAATGTGTGGTGGTAAGATGGAGGTGAAGAACAGTTGCCCGTCAATGTGTAGTGGTAAGTTGGAGGTGTAGAACAGTTGCCTGTCAATGTGTGTTGGTAAAATGGTAGCGTGGAACAGTTGCCCGTCAATGTGTGGTGGTAAAATGGTAGTGTAGAACAGTTGCCCTTCAATGTGTGGTGGTAAAATGGTAGTGTAGAACAGTTGCCCTTCAATGTGTGGTGGTTAAATGGTAGTGTAGAACAGTTGCCCTTCAATGTGTGGTGGTAAAATTGTAGCGTGGAACAGTTGCCCGTGAATGTGTGGCGGTATAATGGTGGCGTAGAACAATTGCCCGTCAGTGTTTGGTGGTAAAATGGTAGTGTAGAACAGTTGCCCGTCCATGTGTGGTGGTAAAATGGTGGCGTAGACTAGTTGCCCGTCCATTTGTGGTGGTAAAACGGTGGTGTAGAACATTTTTCCTTCAATGTATGGTGGTAAGATGGTGTCGTAGAACAGTTGCCCGTCAGTGTATGGTGGTAAAATGGAGATGTAGAACAGTTGCCCGTCAAAGTGTTTTGGTAAAATGGTAGTGTAGAATGGTTGCCCGTCAATGTGTGGTGATACATTGGTAGTGTAGAACAGTTGCCCGTCAATGTGTGGTGGTAAAATGATGGTGTAGAAAAGTTGGCTGTCAATGAGCAGTGTTAAAATGGTAGTGTAGAACAGTTGCCTGTCAATGAGCAGGAGTAAAATGGCGGTGTAGAACATTTTCCCGTCAATGTGTGGCGGTAAAATGGAGGTGTAGAACAGTTGCCCGTCAATGTGCTTTGGTATGCTTGTAGTATAAAACATTTTCCCGTCCATGTGTGGTGGTAAAATGGTAGTGTGGAACAGTTGCCCTTCAATGTGTGGTGGTAAAATTGAGGTGTAGAACAGTTGCCCGTCAATATGTGGTGGTAAGATGGAGGTGTAGAACAGTTGCCCGTCAATGTGTGGTGGTTAAATGGTGGTGTAGAACAGTTGCCCGTCAATGTGTGGTGGTAAGATGGAGGTGTAGAACAGTTGCCCGTCAATGTGTAGTGGTAAGTTGGAGGTGTAGAACAGTTGCCCGTCAATGTGTGTTGGTAAAATGGTAGCGTGGAACAGTTGCCTGTCAATGTGTGGTGGTACGATGGAGGTTTAGAACAGTTGCGCGTCAATGTGTGGTGGTACGATGGAGGTTAAGAACAGTTGCCCGTCAATGTGTGGTGGTAAAATGGTGGCGTGGAACAGTTGCCCGTCAATATGTGGTGGTACGATGGAGGTTTAGAACAGTTGCCCGTCAATGTGTGTTGGTACGATGGAGGTTTAGAACAGTTGCCCGTCAATGTGTGGTGGTAAAATGATGGCGTGGAACAGTTGCCCGTCAATGTGTGGCGGTAAAATGGTGGCGTGGAACAGTTGCCCGTCAATGTGTGTTGGTACGATGGAGGTTTAGAACAGTTGCCCGTCAATGTGTGGTGGTAAAATGGTGGCGTGGAACAGTTGCCCGTCAATGTGTGGTGGTAAGATGGAGGTGTAGAACAGTTGCCCGTCAATATGTGGTGGTAAGATGGTAGTGTTGACCAGTTGCCTGTCATTGTTTGTGGTAAAACGGTAGTGTAGAACAGTTGCCCGTCAATGAGCGGTGGTAAAATGGTGGTGTGGAACATTTGCCTGTGAATGTGTGGTGGTAAAAAGGTAGTGTAGAACAGTTGCCTGTCAATGTGTGGTGGTAAAATGGTAGTGTAAAACAGTTGCCCGTCAATGTGTGGTGGTAAGATGGTAGCGTGGAACAGTTGCCCGTGAATGTGTGTTGGTAAAATGGTAGTGTGGAACAGTTGCCCGTCAATATGTGGTGGTAAGATTGTAGCGTGGAACAGTTGCCCGTCAGTATGTGGTGGTAAGATGGTAGTGTTGACCAGTTGCCTGTCATTGTGTGTGGTAAAATGGAGGTGTAGAACAGTTGCCCGTCAATGTGTGTTGGTAAAATGGTAGTGTGGAACAGTTGCCTGTCAATGTGTGGTGGTAAAATGGTAGTGTAGAACAGTTGCCCGTCAATGTGTGGTGATGATATGGAGGTGTGCAACAGTTGCCCGTCAATGTGTGTTGGTAAAATAGTAGTGTGGAACAGTTGCCCTTCAATGTGTGGTGGTAAAATGGTAGTGTAGAACAGTTGCCCGACAATGTGTGGTGGTAAAATGGTAGTGTGGAACAGTTGTCTGTCAATGTGTGGTGGTAAAATGGTAGTGTAGAACAGTTGCCCGACAATGTGTGGTGGTAAAATGGTGGTGTAGAACAGTTGCCCGTCTATGTGTGGTGGTAAAATGGTAGTGTAGAACAGTTGCCAGTCAATGTGTGTTGATAAAATGGTAGTGTAGAACAGTTGCCCATCAATGTGTGCTGGTAAAATGGTGGTGTAGAACAGTTGCCCGTCAATTTGTGGTGGTAAAATGGTAATGTAGAACAGTTGCCCGTCAATGTGTGGGAAAGGTTGAATTTGTTTGCCTTCAGTGTGACTTCTTGTTTCTGGTTCTGGTCATAAATTAAATGAATTCAACAAAATCATTGATGCTAGTGAATCATGTGAACACAATGAACCAGTGAATACCTCGGCAACGACTGACGTGTCCTTTATGCCATAAATCCTCAACCCCAAATTCGGTTGGCAGAATTCGGTTCGAATCCCAACTTAAACCATGCGCCATAGCTTTATGTTCGTGTTCATGCTGTACACTGTGTGTGCATGAATATATCCCTCCGTGGCAAACACAATAATAATCACCAGTATCTGGCCAACACTGGTGAGATAATTATGAGAATATACGGAAGTCGTAAGTTACGCAACCATGACAGAGTCATCTCACGAAGGGCACTATTCATGGGATACATTATTATACAGTGTCTCATCATGACAGAGGTTAAGACATGTTGGTCTCCATTCAATCACTCTGAGGTGGTTGCGTAACTTATTAGCATCAGTATATGTTTTTCTCCTCTGAGGTGTGAACTCAAAGAACTGGATGAACAAGAGTAAAGCTACTTAAAATATGTATCACACTTTATTTCTTACCAGCCAAATAGCCGCTCACGCATACACGCACGCACGCATGTTAAGACCAGGAAGGAAGTATGGGGATCAGAGATTTATTTGTAAGGCCATCAGAGCGAGAGATGAGCTCGCACAAAGTCCCGTGACAGGATAGGAAAATAGTATCTTATATATTGTCCAAAACATCAACCGAAACGACAGATAGTATTTTCCTGATGCTAAGCTGTAGTCCAATTTCTCCAATCTGCCATTCTGAACCGTGATTGAGGGATGATGTGCCACGCCATTGTAACGTGGTGCACGACGATGTCTCGGGTAGGGCACGTGATGCTCATTTTCCGACGCTCTTTTTCGACACAAGCCAAGGTGCAGCGGGACAGACCTTCCATAGACAGAGAGACATTCCACCTGCAACAAACAAATACCCGTCTTAGTTTGTTTGTTTGGTTGTTTGGTTGGTTGTTGTTTAACGCCGCACTCAGCAATATTCCATCTATATGACGGAATATCTGTAAATAATCGTATCTGGACTAGACAATCCAGTGATCGACATCATGAGCATCGATCCACGCAATTGGGATACGATGAAATGCATCAGCCAAGTCAGCGAGCCTGACCACACGATCCCATTAGTCGCCTTTTAAGACAAGCATAGTCACCTTTTACGGCAAGCATGGGTAGCTGAAGACCTATTCTACCCCGCATCTTCACGGGTCCCGTCTAAGTATTCAGGTTTGCATATTAACACATTTCTAGAAAATAAAAGGGGAAAAAGAAGCTGCTCCAGCTTGTGGTGTCTACATGTCACACCTTTTGAGGTACAATCGAGCATGCTATTTTGACCAAGATTTCAAAGAGCGTCATACGACCCTTGCTCAAACGCTGTTGATCAGGGTTACAACAGTCATGGCGTCAGTAAAACTTTTGAAAGGTTTTATGGTAGACATGTTGATGCCGTTTCCAAATTTAATGCATCAGTGACAAAAATGACGTCCGATGCAATTTCCCGTGTTTCTTTTAGGTGAATAGTTGACTTGCCTTTGCATGTGTGTGTGACGGTTGCCACCGGTGTGGAAGGATACGCTGCCTATTCACGAACACCTGATATCCTCACTATTTGATAGTGATTCATAAGCACATGATTATGATGTCGTTGGTGCAATCGAGACTGATTTCAGCAGATATTGCTTCTGATAATATGAATGGATTTGTCGCTTCTATTTACAAAAGACCCGGGTCCTCATAACACACGTTTCGTTTTATTTAGTACTTAGTTCAAACTAACACATACATTCATTGTCAGAAAATATATTAAAAACATATTAATTGTAACATTAGCTGTGAATCACTACCCGCTTTTATCATGGAACTGCCAGCGTAAGCCAGCGCTTTGCTGTGACATGCTGTTGTCACAATCAGTCGCCGTACACTTCAGTGGTCCCGGAAAGACTTAACTCGACTTTCAAGAGCCGGACTAACTTACAAGAGCCGGTCTAACTTAATAGCATTGTTATTACCATAACAATCAATAGCTCCTTTCAAACAAGAGGAGGTAAGAAAACAGATTGCTTGTTCACGTAAAACGTATTAACAATGGTCATGCTCTTTAACATATATCTGTACAGAAGGTTTTACGGTACATGCTTGTTAGACTTGATCGATTTCCCCGCCATACCGTGATCACGCGCAAATCACATTCAATCAGTCACACTTCTTTTCACTGTTGTAAGATGCCAAAGTAGCATTTTCTTTATGGTAAACTTGGCGCAACGATTTCACTGCCTGCGTCGGTTGACTGATTGCAGTGTCTTTAATCCTGTCATTATAGTTGCTCCTTATAAAGCGCAATAAGAAGTCAATTGATCTGGCCTTTATACGAAGCAATAGGAAATGCTGAAATAAAGCGGCGTTACAATGTCTTTATTCCTTCAGCCATCAGATGGCGCTGGCAACCACAGTCTACACGGGGTAAGTGAAGCACATGCATACTTGTTCTAATGTAGTTCAGTTATTCATAACCTAGCGCGGGAGAGTAGCTTATTCCTCCATAGGCTCCACATGCCCACTTCCGTTTACATGTCCCACCGGAAGTCTCGCAGTATCACGCTATGCTTTTCCTATCACGTGATGACAAGTGCCGTATGTGGTTATGTTACGGAAATAGTTTGAGGAATATTTTGGTCCGTGTTTGTCACAAACGAGTTGCCGGAAAAGAATAACCGTTTGCTTCCGCGCCTTAACACTGTACTGTCTCGGTCCTTTGTTTGTAAATGACGGTTAATTACAAAGGTACGTGGAGGTTAATTGATTCGGGTCACGACAGTGTTGCGGGTGAGATGAGGTGCGCCCACTGACAGTAATCACCAGCACTAACGACATACGGTAGTCGTGAAAACCACGGCGCCCTCTGGTGGGGTTTTCCGGGTACTACGACCACCACCACTACCACTGCTACTACTGCCATTACTGTGATCCCTGCCATTACTACTGATACTACTACTACTACAACCACAACCTCTTCTACCACCACTATTACTACTACTACTACTACTAGACTTACTAGAAACCTATGATAACGGGTTCGAATCCTGGTTCGCCGTGATTATGTTTCTACGACTTTCATCAACATACCGGGGGCACGGGTGGCCCAGTCGTCAAAGGCGCCGCGATTCGCTGTGCAGAGTTGCGGCCCTTGCACGCCAGAAACCTACGATTGTGGGTTCGAATCCCGGTTCACCCCAATTATGTTTCTAGGTTTGTCAGTACCATACCCGTGCTCGTGGGTTTCACCGAAGTGGTAAACGTCAGAGACCTGCATCACTTCGGGCTTTCCTACCAAATTAAGCTGACACGCCGTGATATAACTGGAATACTGTTAAAAGCGGCGTTAAACCCAACTCACTCACTCACTCACTCACTCACTCATCAACATTCCTTCCTTTGGACTTCACCATAATGGCAACCGTCTGAGCACTTCATCACTTCGCACTTTCCTTCCAAATCAAGCTGACAAGCCGTGATGTAACGGAACTACTGTTCCATTAAGCTTAGAACCCAGCTCACTCACTCACTCACTCACTCACTCACTCACTCACATACCACGTGTCGACTTTGGATCATTCCATCGCCACACCGCACGGACAGGTGTGGATCTACATCTCTGTGATGGCACGCATGTATTCCACCGCCCATTTGTTTGCATGTTATTTAAGCCGCATACAGCAATATTCCGGCTGTGTGACGGCGGTCTGTAAATAATCGAATCTGGACACAACAATCCAGTGATTGACATCATAACTATCGATCTACGCAATTGGGAAACGATGACGTGCATCAACTAAGTCAGCGAGCCTAACAAACCCGATCCCGTTTGTCGCGCTTATGCCAAGTATGCCATTTGGTTTGCTGAAGACCAATTCTAACTCAGATCTGCACGGGGAACAAGCATGGGTTGCTGAAGACCAATTGTAACCCAGATCTGCACATGGGACAAGCATGGGTTGCTGAAGACCAATTCTAACCAGGATCTGCACATGGGACAAGCATGGGTTGCTGAAGACCAATTCTAACCCAGATCTGCACATGGGACAAGCGTAGGTTGCTGAAGACCAATTCTAACCCAGATCTGCACATGGTACAAGCATGGGTTGCTGAAGACCAATTCTAACCCAGATCTGCACGGGGGACAAGCATGGGTTGATGGAGACCAATTCTAACCCAGATCTGCACGGGGGACATGTATGGGTTGATGGAGACCAATTCTAACCCAGATCTGCACATGGGACATGCATAGGTTGATGGAGACCAATTCTAACCCAGATCTGCAAGGGGGACAAGCATGGGTTGCTGAAGACCAATTCTAACCCAGATCTGCACATGGGACAAGCATGGGTTGCTGAAGACCAATTCTTACCCAGATCTGCACAGGGGACAAGCATGGGTTGCTGAAGACCAATTCTAACTCAGATCTGCACATGGGACAAGCATGGGTTGCTGAAGACCAATTCTAACCCAGATCTGCACATGGGACAAGCATGGGTTGCTGAAGACCAATTCTAACCCAGATCTGCACATGGGACAAGCATGGGTTTCTGAAGACCAATTCTAACCCAGATCTGCACATGGGACAAGCATGGGTTGCTGAAGACCAATTCTAACCCAGATCTGCACATGGGACAAGCATGGGTTGCTGAAGACCAATTCTAACCCAGATCTGCACATGGGACATGCATGGGTTGATGGAGACCAATTCTCTCCCGGATCTTCACGTGGGGGAAACATTGGGTTCTGAAGACAAATTCTAACCCGGATCTTTACAGGAATCGCAACACATGTTTGTGAAGACTCCCATGTCAGAAACCCTGGGGACTTTGCTGAGGTCACCTTAGTTCTTGTTGTGTTTATAATTGCTGATGTTTCCGCACCGATATACTCTCAGCGGAAGACAGTGTCACTTCAGTTTAACAATGAACATTGTCCATGCACAACAGAACAAAAACCTTCAAAGATTACAAGTACTGCCATTAATATCAGTCAAGCTGTTAAGTAAGGTTGGATTAGTGGCATGTAGGGATCATATTCAGTAATGCAAACTTCGCTTTCGAATTGTGTTTGATGTAAATACTGTATTTTTTCGGAACATGAAGGACAATAGTTCCCAAACGTTTGAAAACAAAATAATTTCTCCAAGTGACGTTTGCCCTATAAAACCGCACTTTGAAGTTCCTCAGATGATTTATTTATTTTCAATGACTCTCTTTAAACACATGAAGATTGTCAAGATGCTTTTAATAGCCTGATCCATATATGACAAATAAAGTAATATTGTGAACAGGACTTCTTCAACACATGACAAGTATCGACAACAGCAGTAAGTGTTGTAACGTACTTTCGATAATTCACAAGATGGTGTTTTTTGAAGGTGTCATAATATTTATTTCCTTTGAATCTGGTCTCACGTTTGTCAGCTCGTGTCAGTGGATATTGTGCTTAGTGTAGACTCCGACAACCGCTAACCGAAATAGACAAAGGCCGCCTTGTTATGGAATGTTGAGATTGATGAACGCAGCCTTTGTAAGAAAGCACGATCCAAAAGTTCAACCGCTGAGGAAAAGGGGCAGATAACTTCGGGTTAATACACTGAGAGGCCTAATTACAACGCGGGAAGCCTGGGGGTCTCGCGAGAGTTGGCGTGAGACGTTGTGAGAGAGTATCATGTGTGTCTAATGACGGAGGTATGAGTAGGCGCCAGGCGAGCGGGGGTCACACTCCGGGGAGATGGTGCGAGATCAAACCTCTCGCTGCCCCACCGCAAACAATCACCCAACAATGAAGCTAATACCCGAACCCCGCAAGCTGTGCATGACGTCCACGTGAGCTTTGTTTGCCACTCCGGCACAACCACGGCCGCAAGCAACGTCACATACAATGCCCCCAGAAAAAAACGCCAAAAATGGCGGCCGGCCTCGTTCGTTCACAGAATGCCGGTAATGGCTCAATCAGGCTGCGATGGACTCAGGTTTTTGTCTCTAGTGACATGAAATTCTAGGTGATATAGTGGTTATAAAAATCATCCCAAACGATGATCTCGGCCTACTTGGGGTATTTTGAAGGAATTTTGAAAGAAACACATCTGACCATTTCTCCTGATATCATTAACCACGAGTCTCGCCAATGTTACCTCTCCAGGAGTGGCCGATGAGTCGCTGGCGTGAAAATCTTCACTGCCTGCTGGGTGTTTCCTAATCCCAGGAATGGTCAGGAACTTCAAGATACATATATGTGATTTCAAGCAACCCATGCCTGCCGTAAAAGGCGACTATGCTTGTCGTAAGAGGCGACAAATGGGATCGGGTGGTCAGGCTCGCTGACTTGGTTGATGCATGTCATCATATCCCACATGCGGAGATCGATGCTCATGACTGTCTGGTCCAAACTCTATTAATTACTGATCGCCGTCACATAGCTGGAATATTGCGGCGTTAAACAACAAAGAAACAAACAAACAGAATCCGAAGGATTTCAGATCATTTTTGCTTCTGCTTCGTCACTGCTACTGCTTCTCTTCCACGGTACTATTGTTGCCATGGTATCTATTTTCACTACTGATACTTTTATTGTGGTCTTGCTTAGATTATCATTATCATTTTAGAGGTTCTTAATTATTAGTACCAGAATTATTACTACAACTCTTGTGGCTGTGATTGAATGTTAAAGTTAAATATTTCGTCTCCACGTCTCACTGAGAAGTATCAATAATTTACTATCTTCAGGTGAAGATCCGGGGTGGAATAGGTCTTCAGCAACCCATTCTTGACGTAAAAGGCAACTATGCTTGTCGTAAGAGGCAACAAACGAGATCGGGTGGTCAGACTCACTTACATGGCTGACCCGAATTGCGTAGATCGATGCTCATGATGTTAATCACTGGATTATCTAGTCCAGGTTGATATTTTTACAGACCGTCGTTATATTGCTGGAATATTGCTGAGTGCGGCGTTAACCAACAAACAAACAAACAAACAAAGCTCTCGCCGATGCTGGCGGAAGCGGAAGCGATGATAGCCATGACTGGTGATGACGTGTTTCATGACCATTGTCACACTCACTTATCTCTGTTGGTTCAGGACAATGTCATTTGAAGAACACATTCCCTCCATTTTAGCTCTAGGCCCGTGAAGATCCGGGGTAGAATAGGTCTTCAGCAACCCATGCTTGCCGTAAAAGGCGATTATGCTTGTCGTAAGAGGGGACTCGAGGGATCGGGTGGTCAGGTTCGCTGACTTGGTTGATGTAGGTCATCAATCCCAATTGCGTGGATCGATACTCATGATATTAATCACTGGATTGTCTGGTCCAGACTCGATTATTTTCAGACCGCCGTCATATAGCTGGAATATTGCTGAGTGCGGCGTTAAACAACCAACCAACCATTTTAGCTCTAATGACGTTACGTTATTTTTCAGGGCATTGTCTGTCACTTGCAGACACTGTCAGTCCGTTCAAGTTTTCTCCGTCGGGCCAGTTAATGGCTGACCTCGGGCTTCTATTAATGATAATCCTCCGACAATTAGCGTTACCGTCATAATGTAGGTGATGACGTTCCAGCGTCTCTTAATTGTTTCCATCCTTACATCGCAACCCAGAATTGTGACCGAGCGTCGCAATATTTGGAAAAACAAATCTAACGACTTAATAATGGGCAATATAACACACGGTTTAGAGTCTCGGCGAACACTCAATGCCGTGGTGGCGATATAAATATTTAAGGAAGTACATGGATGTTGATAGTATCGTGCACTGACACGTTCAAAAGGCTGTAGATATGACGTGGCATGACATTAACCTGTCAACTGGTAATAATGCTTGTTATTAACCCACCCACCTTGATCGTATCGTCTGATCATCCCGTTAGTCACGTGACCCTTTTGCGAGATGTAATTGTCTTTTATCGCTGACTGTTCCTGTACAATGTATAACCTTTCAGAGGCACGACTCAACATCCCTTTATAACACCACATAAAAATACGATACTTGGTTCGTTCTCAGTACTAAGCATTCTGGATTAGTGACTAGGAAAATATTATTGAACTATTTGTGGCTCGGGTCCAGGTCGCTGCAGAGGGAATGATTGATAGAGGACGAGCGTGGTCCCTAATTTCTCAACGGTGTTTGACGCAACTTTGGAAACTGTATTTGTTAACACTTAAAGCCCTGGTGACCCATTGGTGATAAATGGAACCGTATTTGTATGGATGATTAAATGTCGTTATCTTAGGAATTCATCACGAAACCTATTCAGTCACACGGTTGTGTTGTGCCGATTCGGTTACAAGTAGCCAAATGCTGGCTTATTGTCATACATTGTGAACAAGATACTTTGAAACTACGACAATATCATTAACATCACCCACTTCCCATGATGGACAAAGGGAAAAAATGCAGTTGATGGCGGTGCGGTATGAGCGGTAATCTGTGTTTTTCAAGTCATTGTCGATAACGATTTAGTACAACCGGCGCGAAAAACCTTGCCAAGTGATGAATCACGCCCCGTCTGATATTACATCGTGTCTGGACCTCTGCGATATACCAGAACTTGCCCACGACAAATGTGTTTCTCTTGGGGTAAATGAGGTCAGCTTTGGCTGAGAACATTGGTATTTTGAAAAGAGAAATCAGAATGTTTACCATATCGAAAGTTTTACAAGAATTTTGGACAGTAGTTTAAATGAATTTTGCATTGGCATTTTCATATACAGTGGTTACATTATTTGGACATCAGGTGGCAGAGAGTTGATGATATTTGTTGGTTGTCCGGAGTTGTCTTCCCTTCCCTTCCCTTCCCTTCCCTTCAACTGACCCAATGCTGTCACAAATGTTCGTCTGTTCTTCCACAGAATTAGTATCTACCCGTTGAAGTGAACACCACCGCTAGCCCGACACAACCCCCTCCCCTGACACCACCCCCTCCCTCGACACCACTACAGTCATAGAGATACTGTCTTCCTGACGAAGTGTCACATGGACACCAGCCCTCCACCGACACCACTACAGTCATAGAGATACTGTCTTCCTGACGAAGTGTCACATGGACACCAGCCCTCCCCCGAAACCACCCCCTCCCCCGACACTCGCCCTCCCCCGACACCACTACAGTCTTAGAGATACTGTCTTCCTGACGAGGTGTCTCATGGACACCACCCCTCCCCCGAAACCACCCCCTCCCCCGACACCACTACAGTCATAGAGATACTGTCTTCCTGACGAGGTGTCACATGGACACCAGCCCTCCCCCGACACCACTTTAGTCATAGAGATACTGTCTTCCTGACGAGGTGTCACATGGAGACCACCCCTCCCCCGACACCACTTTAGTCATAGAGATACTGTCTTTGGAATAGTTTTTGAAAAAGGCCAGCACCATGCTATCAAATCGAACTAAACAGAATTGTACGTACTTGGGCAGTTTTGTTTCTTTATGTAACATTGTCTGATAAACTTCCGAACACAGTGACTGTCTTCAAAGTTTATCTTGAACCTCCATGTTCCAAACAGAAATAACAGCCCTTTCACCTGGCCACGAGATTCTCTTGCTCATCACATGAATCTGTTATGAAGATAATTTGCGAAAACAAGCAGACGAACTTGTCCCTCTGACCAGAAACCATTTTTCACTCGCTTTCAATTCAAAG
The DNA here is from genome assembly GCF_022045235.1 of Haliotis cracherodii. Taxonomy (NCBI): domain Eukaryota; kingdom Metazoa; phylum Mollusca; class Gastropoda; order Lepetellida; family Haliotidae; genus Haliotis; species Haliotis cracherodii. The sequence goes on from NW_027266277.1 coordinate 1,007,557, forward strand.
TTGGTAGTGTCTTGAACAAGGGCATATGACAAACTTCTACAGATCGCTATTAGGATTTACATGTTGTTCGTATTTCATACTCACAAGTAAGTCAAGCATTGTGGGAAACTGTTTGTACCGACCTTCCCTTTCCTCATCGAAAAGACTTTGCTATGGCGAACACCCGCTGGGGGGCGCGCCGTTCCATTTTTATTGAAAATAAGCGCTGCCGCGAGCATAGGGAACTGGCGAGAAGCGAGGAAAGTTGATTGTATTGTTACTGTGATAATGCTCTGTTACTGTTATTACTTTGTTGCTGTTTTACTGTTATTACTTTGTTGTTGTGATATTGCTGTGTTACTGTTATTACTTTGTTGCTGTTACTGTTATTACTTTGTTGCTGTGATATTGCTGTGTTACTGTTATTACTTTGTTGCTGTGTTACTGTTATTACTTTGTTGCTGTGATGTTGCTGTGTTACTGTTATTACTTTGTTGCTGTGTTACTGTTATTACTTTGTTGCTGTGATGTTGCTGTGTCACTGTTATTACTTTGTTGCTGTGATATTTCTGTGTTATTACTTTTGTGCCGTGATGTTGCTGTGTTACTGTTATTACTTTGTTGCTGTGATGTTGCTGTGTTACTGTTATTACTTTGTTGCTGTGTTGTGGCTGTGATGTTGCTGTGTAACTGTTACTACTTTGTTGCTGTGACATTACCGTCACTGCGTTGGTGCTGTAATGTTGCGGTATTGTCGCTGTGATGTTGCAGTATTGTTGCTGCGTTGTCACTGTGTTGTTACTGTGGTATTGCTGTGTTGTTGCGGTCGGTTGCTTATTTGCTATAGCCAGGAAGGGATGAGTTTGTTACCCTCTTGTGTTTTTATTCACTTTGTCTCTATTCTACACTCAACTTTACAAAAACACATTTGCCAATATCCTGCACTCAGTTTGGATCAAACGTATCGTGTGATGACTTGATGGAACATTTCCGAATCGGCGGGAGCAAAGAGCAAACAAACCACATCATCTCGTTTTAATCAGCTGTAAAACACATCCTGGGGAGTTCGCCCCTAGTTCATCTCAGATCGCAGCTTCCAAAGTGTTGTGTCCATGTGACCACCTCGTTACTCAATAGATACTGTCTTCCTGACGAACAGTCACAGGTCTACCGCCTCCTCCCCGATAACAGATCATATATGCGGAAAATATCTTCCTGGCAAAGCGTCATCACCCCTTTCCCCGAAACTACTACAGACATATAGATAATATCTTCCTGATGAAGCGTCATCACCCCTTTCCCCGATACTACCACAGACATGGGGATAATAACTTCATGACAAACTGCCACATGAACATTACATGGGTCCACGAAATCACCCAACACAAAGGTATACTATCTCCCTGGCGAACTGTCGCCTGTACAACCCCTTGCAGATACCTCAACGGACAAATATACACCGTCTTCCTAACGAAATGTCACATTCCCATATACTATGTAATGATTCTTCCATAGAAAGCCGATGTCAAAGGTTGTTATAGCAATGAGAGATATATTTACCTGATCGGCCCTGTAAAGGTGCCCTGAATCTCTTTTCCTCGTTGTTAGCGAAAGGTGCGGGCGGGGCGAGGTCTGGGAGTCCGGCTCCACCAAGCAGCGGCCGGTTGAAGTTGAGTCTGTTGGTCACTGCCATCAACCTGGATAACATCATCGACCGCTGCGGAAAAAAGAAGATGACCTTACATTGTTGCATTGTGTTTTTTAGAAAAAAAAGATATGTTGGCTCATAGGATTCAGTAAAAGAATATCTTCTTTTGCAGATGTAGCTGGAAAAAAATATCTGGTCTCAATACAATAGCCAAGGCCCCTCAAAAAATGTTAAATGGTCCGTCACTAACAGTTTATAGTAGAGGACAATTAGGGTCCAGTTAACAGCTTACAGAACCGGGCAATAACGTTTGTTTATTCAGCAACTGTACTGTTTGTTGTTTGTTTGTTTGGACAAGACAATCCAGTGGTCGACATCATGAGCATCGATCTACGCAATTGGAATACGATAACATGCATCAACCAAGTCAGCGAGCCTGACCACACGATCCCGTTTGTCGCCTCTTACGATAAGCATGGTCGCCTCTTACGGCAACATGGGTTGCTGAAGATCTATTCATACCCGGATCTTCTCCGGGCAGAGCAGCAACTGTACTGATGGGGCGACACAACGAGGAACTATTTTAGCAGTTGCAATGTTCTGAGGTGGTCAAGGTTGACAAAGTTGGTGCTCCGCTGAAGTTGCCAAAACAAATTGATAACTTACGACAGAAGAAAGACATCATGTTATCAACATTAACAGAACATTTGCTCTGTAAAGATTTAAAAGAACTCTTGTGAGCGTGACATTATTTGACGATATTCCACGAACACGTCAACAGGAAATATATACGCTGTATGTGAGATATGTTATCATTTATTTGGCATGATCAAGGAAGTCATGAAAGAGTATTTTCAAACACGTGATTATTTCATGACGTCATGTTGACCGATTTACACAACCGATTCGTGAACAAAATATTTATTTTAAAGACCGTGTTTCTAAAAAGTACAGACTTAAACGACTCATTGCTAAATTCATATGCAGATGTTCATAATTAACGCCAAAACAATCTTGTGTTTCCTGGCCAGCAGGCCCGAGTCCCCTGTGGCTCTCATTGAGGCCTGATCGGGTTGCAAGAGCAAACCTGTATTGCAACCAACATGGCGGCCAGATGACGCCAACGCGTAAAAGGATCCATCGTTTGGTCATTTGCATCAGGGATATATCTTTATTTGTTGCTGTTCGCGGGAATGATAATTCTATTTTGATGATTTTATGTGATTCAGTACACATCTAATTCATCGAGACAGTCTGTGAACAGCAGCAACAATCTCCGTTTGTTTGTTTAAAATCTGCCTTTGACATCCAATAGCTGTAGCAGTATTCTGTGTATGGTTTGAGAGTGTTAACGTTTGCTGGACTGGGCTTTATAAGATGAAAATGTCAGTACAATTGTTGTTTAAGGGATTAGATAGTGGTATGCGTCAGCCTGTTCTGTTTGAGGTCTAGTCGTCATCTGTTTATGTACTGCTGAATATATGGACTTCTAGTCGTCATCTTTTGTTTGTTGGTTGTTTAACGCCGCACTCAGCAATATTCCAGCTACATGACGGCGGCCTGTAAATAATGGGAGTCTGGATCAGACAGTCCAATGATTGTCATCATGAACATCGATTCACGCAGTTGGGGGCTGTTTGTACTGGTCCGGATTAGTTTCGGTTTTATACTCATTACCCAGTGAGATACCAGGCGCAGTTTTAGTGAGTGAGTATGGTTTTATGCCGCTTTTAGAAATATTCCAGCAATATCACGGCTGGGGACACCAGAAATGGGTTTCACACATTGTACCCATATCGGGAATCGAACTCGGGTCTTTGGCGTGACGAGCGCAGTTTTAACATGAATACCCCATTCAGACAGTATGCTGACTCCGAGCCGACCAGTCCTTGTTTATCCCCTTGATACCGAACGCCTGGCAGGGTAACAACAAGTAGCATCTTTTAACGTTTTTTGGTATGACGCGGTCGGAGGTTGAACCGCGACCTTCCGATCTTAGAACAGACGCTCCGTCCACTAGACGGCGGCGGTCTAACACTGGACAAACAGGCGATTACTGTATGTGACATTGTCAGCATAACAGTTCGTCATGTATATTTTAAAGTGTGGATTTCTGTGTTAGTTACATCTTCGAATCAATGTACTATCAGTGTGAAAAAAATCAATTAGACTTTCTTTTTCTCGAGTAAAAGGTCTATTAGCTTCCAATGTTCGCAATACTCTTTTTACCTTCCTTTGAAATCAAAAACTCTAATAATGACTTAAGTTATTAATATGAATACGTAATAGATCATTGCGCTGCAAGGAGACATATAAGATATTACTGTTACTAGATTCTAACGACAACAATTTCATTGATCGTAAGAAAATTCTGCTAAAAGCAGAGTCCATTGAACGAGTCCGACCATTATGAATTATGTACTATGAAATAGTGATAACATCATGTGTTCGTGAAAAGAGCGTATCCTGCCGCATCCGTCACAAACACATGCCCAGAAAGAAACACGGGAACATGGTACAGGCATGAAAGGCGCAAGTGATTAAAGAATATATTGGATTCTTTTCATTTCTTTGTTGTCGTCCACTTAACAGGGGAAAAATAGCTGTTGTATATTTTGAGAAGTCTTTCGACAAATGAAAAAATAATTTAATCAAGAAAAATGTTGTACAATAAACATTACAATTGAGACTGGATGGCGCCGATCTATTTATTTCACTTGGATAAAATATCACTCACAGATGGGTTTTTTAAGGGAAAAAAGTATAGTAGTACGTGTCATTTAAACTTGTGAGGAGAAATACATCATATGGTTACAAAGAGTGGTCGAGTATTAACGCCATCACACTGATCCGTCAGCGTGAAGGCATTAAGTAGCAATTATTCAAATTAGCCATTTGTGCTGGAAAAGTGAGTGTTGTCCTCTCCCCAATTTCTTCACATTTTCTTAAAATTTCCAAATCAAGGTATTAATTCTTGCCCACAATATTCCCAGCGGCACAGTTACGACACCTACAAATGGTTATTTCACGTCATTAACCATACTCCCATTTCGAAGCGTTGATCTCGAGGATGCGGTGTTTAATACTACGCACGTATCTCAGAAAATGACGTTTTAAATGAATCGAAGTTTAATATTATCCATTTTCGGATATATTATTAAAAGAAAGTTGAGAAATATTTCATAGAAATGATTGGCATTTCTGTGATGGTTGTTGATGTTACGCGAATGAGACGAGTATTTCTAATTTGCGGGAATCCGTTCACTTAATCAATCTTCTACAGACTGACTACTTCTGTAATGTGTGCTCGTGTACTCCCTAATGTGTATATGTGATATTTCATATGTGTGCCATCCGTTAAGATCCGGGGTAGAATAGGTCTTCAGTGACCCATTCCTGCCGTAAAAGGTGACTATGCTTGTTGTAAGAGGCGACTAACGGGATCGGGTGGTCAGGCTCGCTAACTTGGTTGATGCACGTCATCGTATCCCAATTGCGTAGATCGATGCTCATGATATGAATCACTGGATTGTCTGGTTCAGACTCAATTATTTACAGAACGCCTTCTTATAGCTGGAATATTGTGCGGTGTTAAACAACAAACAAACAGTCATATGTGTGCGATATTTAACTAACAAAACTACTAACTGTGACGTGTAACTAACCCATGAATATAATTGTGGCATGTTACTTTATAAAAGCGACAAAACCTTTTTCATAATCATAAGAAATTTCTGCTAAATGCAAAGTCGATTGTACGATTCCGTCTATATCATAAGCATGTGTTTAGGAAACATCGCGAACAGGTGCGCGAATCCTGCTCCTCAAGTGGCATCCGCCACAAACACATGCAAAGGCATGGGAACAAACACGGGAACATATAGTCCAAATAGGGAATTGCATCGGACATCATTTTTGTGACTGATGCTTAAGATTCGGAATGTCCTCTACATACCTTCCCTGAAACATTTAAAAGCGTTACTGCTGCCTTGACTGTTAAAACCCTGATCAAACAACAACAACGCTCTTTGAAATATTCGTATAAAAATTTGTGGAATGTATACACCACAGGCAGGAGGTGCAGGACTATTGCCCGATAGATGTTGAAAGTGATCCCCCTACAGTATTGCGGAGAGTGTTTTGTCAATCTGAATCTTTTTGCACACTTGGTGCGTATGGGTATGCCTACATCTTGCCTGAATCCCCAAATCTCACACAGATGTTATCTGTGTATTTAAACTTCGTAGGCACGCATTGAGTATGACGTAAAGAAATATATCTATCAAGATTACGTCGCATCTATTAAGACTGTGTCATCTATCAAGACTATGTCGTATCTTTTAAGACTACGTCGTATGTATTAAGACTACGTCCGACTGTATCTATTAAGACTACATCGTATCTATTTAGACTACGTCGTATCTATTAAGACTACGTCGTATCTATTAAGACTACGTCGTATCTTTACAGATTACGTCGTATCTATTAAGACTACGTCGTATCTTTTAGGACTATGTGATATCTATTCAGACTACGTCGTATCTATTCAGACAACGTCGTATCTATTAAGACTACTTCGTATCCGTTAAGACTACGTCGTATCTATTAAGACTGGCGAATAGATTTAGACAACGACGTATCTATTAAGACTACGTCATATCTCTTAAAACTATCATCTATCTTGACTATGACATGTCCATTGTGACTGTATGGTGTCTATCATGATTATGACGTTTCTACTATGACTCTGAAGCGTACATGTATATTATCCTGCACATGAAATGAAATCCAGGGCTTGACAAGATATTTTATTTAAAAAAACACATGCATGATCGTCGGCGGTACTCATTGTTATTCAAATTGTCACAGCTGGGGTATTCATCGGAAAAATATTAAAAATTAAGGCCTATTCATAAACTTTAAATATTACCTCAGACCTGCAATTGAAAATAAAAAAGAGATGTTGCAATTGGCAGAGTACCATTAACACTCTTTTCGTGAACGATCACTCGTTATCTTTTTATCTTGATACAGTTTTTTGGAACCACTCTGTCAGATTATAAATGTAACCCACACTTCACAGCCACGGTGACTGATCAACGTTCTCCCTGACAAATAGATCCAATTTGTCTTCCGGGAGAGTCTATCAGCCTCGTTTCAGAACCCGCACCGGAAGTTAGTGGGTTATCATTACACACGGTGCGTGACAACTTAATGAAAGCTTAAATACTGCTCGAACTAATTGCTTTAAAAAGACAGTGAATCTCTCCCGATTGTTCACTTTTATCTTGTTTTTCTCAATGTGTTGAAAGAATGGAACAGAACTTAACAAAATATCACACGATCTCTCCAAGTAATTACTGACTTCCGCCCCATCACTGCTGACAGTGGTCCGCGTGCGCTGCTCACTTTGTTCTTAGCCCGGACTATTTTGTAGCCAAGGGAGACAACCAGTGCTGGAAGGACCTGGCCTCTGTCTTGAACAAAGGCGCCCAGTGGGGGGCGAGCGAGCAGCATTTCTGGAAAACCTGGCTAACGAATGCTTTCAGTTCATTTGATGGTTGCCCCACCTAGGCAGACAGGCATTTCTGTCCAACCAAACTAGCTCCAATTAAATTTGTCAAGGTGGACATGGGACATGCCGCGATCGCAGTCGGACACTGCAAACCATCACGTTACAAAGTCGCCATTGGGACGACAAGACAATCGACTTGTTCCATTTCTGGCTATCAACATAGACATGTTTTCTGTGTAATTATTTTTTGCGAAACTCGGCCCTTGTACAGTACACACATATTCCTGAGCTATGCGATGATAAATCAAATGATATGATGCCAATGATATATTAGGTGAGGTGAAAAGGGGTTTAAAGTCGCGTCCAAGATTATTGCACTTATATAGCGACGTGCATGTACGTGTGTGTGTTTGTGTGGCTGCTTGTACTAGTCCGGACTGATGCCGATTTATAGTGCTAGCTCACTGAGATACCATGCCACAGTTAAACATGAAAACCCCACTCAGACACAGTATACTGACTCCGAGCCAACCAGTCCTTGTTTTAGCCCCTTAATGCCGAGCGCCAGACAGGGTGACAACAAGTACCATCTTTTAACGTCTTTTGGTATGACGCGGTCGGGGATCGAACCCCGGACCTTCCGCTCCCCGGGCGGACGCTCTACCACTAGACCACGGAGGCAGTCGCAATGATATATTAATAACTATTCAACTGTTTTATCGAAAAACGTAACTTTTCCTGCATACTGAATATACTGAAGTGTTGATAGGCTTCATGACAGAATATCAAAGACGACGTAGAAAATATGCTATTTCCGCAAAATAGTAATAAAAAGAATTGTCACGATTATGTAATGATACCTTATGCGCAGGTCAATGCAAACTGCAAATTACATTGCAAGGTGCAGGTCACACACTCAAACTAAATGACCCGTGAAGATCCAGGTTAGAATTGGTCTTCTTGTCGCTTGTCGTAAGAGGCGACTAACGGGATCGGGTGGTCAAGCTCGATGAATTGGTTGATGCATGTTATCGTATCCCAGTTGCGTGGATCGATGTTCATGATGTCTATAAATGGGTTGTCAGGTCCAGACTCGATTATTTACAGACCGCCGCCATGTAGCTGGAATATTGCTGAGTGCGGCGTCAAACAACAAACAAACACACAAACATATTCGGAAATTATAACGAACTTATCGTGCAAACAGATGACAGCTAGACTTCCGTATATTGAGAAGCCCATAAGCAGACACATATTCAACAAAATATTAGAATTTTCTCATCGATATGAGAAACTCTTTGAAGATTTAATTTTAGTTAAATCCAATTAATCAGAATCTTTTGAAACAGCCAATGCAATAAGCACCTATCACGTTAGTAACTTGAGGGTCCATGATGCTAATGTTTGGAGAATTTTCATGAATCCTCCTGATGTCAGACGGATTACTTCTCATAATGTCAGAGGGAGACTGGTTTCAGTTGGTGCGTTCTTAATTGTGTGATGTTCGAAGTTACAATTCAGAATTCAATTAAGAGGGGAATGATAAAAATTAGTATTTATGCTGCTTGGAACTGTAACAGAAACTGTGCTCTGTTTTCTTCTGAAGCAGCGTTCATCGCATCCTGCAACAGTTATCCTGCGCTTCATCTCACAGCTTCCTTCGCCTGATTCAAATAAAAATGTTGTCGGCGTGGTTAAATAACTTGTATTGATGTTTGTTTCTGATGGTTTTTTTATCGAAGTATATATCGTGAAGTAGTGAAGTAGATATTGTGAAATATTTACATTGAAGTATATACCTTGAAGTAGTGAAGTGTATACGGAAGTAGTGAAGCATATATGGTGAAGTAGTGAAATATATATAGTGACGTAATGCAATGTAAAAAGTGACAAAGTGAAGTATATATCATGAAGCATATAGTGTGAAGTTGTGAAGTATATATAGTGAAGTATATATTGTAAGGATTTGGACAAAGCAACATACTGAAAAGCTGCAACGTCTGGGCACTAATTTTCCAAAGCAGCATCTCGCCATACATGCACACGCACGCACACACACACGCATCCACACAAACACACACACATATCAGACACACATACACACACATACAAAAGGTCGTGATGGGATATTCCTATATTATTTTGAGAATGCTGATTTAACTTGTCGCCCGTGGCAACATTCAGTGACAAGAACTTTCTTTAACCGAAACATGGAGGTGATCTGCTCAGCGACAATGCAACAATCAGATGATTTTCTGGGATACCGAATCCATTCGACCAAAGCGTCCGTCAAGTCTTCCTCAGAGATAAGGTGACTCAATGTTTAAAAACACAGCTGCACTGTTGTCTGGGCCTCTGTTGTTGTTTTTTAGAATGTTAAAAGAGATATGTAAAACAAGAATCAGATCTCCATTAAAGAGGTCAACTTATGACGTCACATGTGTATCCAACAATACCACGTTGAAGATTAAGCAGCACTATATATGGATGGTGTTCTCGCTGACGTTGCTAAGTTACACTGATGAAGGATAAGGAAGGACACTTTCATCTTTCTTTATCTCATATACATATTTGAGCTGCATTTAAAAAGTGAATCCAATATTTTCAAAATGTCAAATGAGATCTTTACATATTTCTGTTGTGGGATCACAGAAATGGAGTCCTATCAGTGTTTTAAATTAAATACCATTTAGATGTGGATAGAAATCTCACAAGATGGAATTGTGTGTAAACAAAACAAAGTTGCATGATTGGTAATTTCGAGGATTTCACAAACCGATATGTGGGGAAGCGTTCTCGTGACGCTGTCAACATATCTTCTATCTGACTGCTATCACAATAAAACATGGAGAGGAAATTACACTTATCAATATGGAAATATTTTATATTGCTGTAATTCCTGCTACTGGAGAATTATTTCCTGTCATGGAAGGAATACATCGCACAGTTGCGGGAAGATGAGGCTTCGTTGTGATATGGACAGCTATGTCTTACTGATGTCTGATGTTATACAGTTATATCTTTACTGATGTCTGATGTCTGATGTGTTAGACAGCTATATATTTACTGACTTCTGGTGTAACGCAGTTATATCTTTACTGATGTCTGATGTTTGATGCGTTATACAGCTGTATCCTACTGATGTCTGATGTCTGATATGTTATACAGCTGTACCTCACTGATGTTCGATGTATGATGTGTTATACAACTGTATCTTACTGATGTCTGATGTCTGATATGTTAGACAGCTGTATCTTACTGATGTCTGATGCGTTATACAGCTGTATCCTACTGATGTCCGATGTCTGATATGTTATACAGCTGTACCTCACTGATGTTCGATGTAGTATGTGTTATACAGCTGTATCTAACTGATGTGTGATGTCTGATATGTTATACAGCTGTACCTCACTGTTATTCGATGTCTGATGTGTTATACAACTGTATCTTACTGGTGTCCGATGTATTATGTGTTATACAGCTGTATGTTACTGATGTATGATGTGTTATACAACTGTATCTTACTGATGTGTGATGTTTGATATGTTATACAGCTGTGCCGCACTGTTATTCGATGTCTGATGTGTTATACAACTGTATCTTACTGGTGTCCGATGTATTATGTGTTATACAGCTGTATGTTACTGATGTATGATGTGTTATACAACTGTATCTTACTGATGTGTGATGTCTGATGTGTTATACAGCTGTATCCTACTGATGTCTGATGTCTTATACAGCTGTATCCTTCTGCAATCTCATTAAAATCAGATCTTAGTTTTCGCTACCGCTAAACAAAGATCTGAGGACATCCCATTACGGGTCACGTCAGAACGACCTTACGCGAACTTTTACCGACCAGTGAAATGACTGACAAGAAATCGACATTAGCCAATCAAAAGGCACCTTTCTCGAGCTTTACGACACAAGTTTCAAACTGGCGACTACGCTTCGAAACATATTTTGACGTATTCTCGATTAAACATTTTAAAACTGATAAAAAGAACATTCTGTCATGGCTTATAGATGGCCTAGATTGTATGGATATAATCATAAAACTAGTAACTGTCATTCGGAATATCACGTTTTAAATATTTCGAGGTTGCATTATTAGAAAACACATTCCGACTGTCACTTTCAGGATCTGGTAAACGACGCCCTGATTGGTTGGGTGAAAGGTCGTTCTGACGTGACCCGTAATGGGATGTCCTCAAATACTATAAAATCAAATACTTTCAATTAGAGTAAATATCAGCTGATTAGTTCCAGGGTTGCAAATGAAGAGAAATTAAAGACCAAAAATATTCAGGGTCGCCTCCATCAGTCTAAAAACCCCATTAAACAACACCCTGTAAACATACCCCAATAAAGACCTCTCGGTTGATAACTCTCCTTAAATAACACCTTAATTAGAGCCCCCAATAAACAGCTCTCAGTGGATAACCCTCCTTAACAACCCTCTGTAAACAGACCCCAATAACGAGCTCCCAGTGTTTTACTCCCATTAAACAACACCCTATAATTATGTTTGTTGTTTAACGCCGCACTCAGCAATATTCCAGCTATCTGGAGGCGTACATAATCGAGTCTGGACCAGACAATCCAGGGACTGACATCATGAGCATCGACCCACACAAAGGGATACAATGACATGCATCAACCAAGTCAGCGAGCCTGACCACCCGATCCCGTTTGTCGCCACTTTCGACTATAGTCACCTCTTACGGCAACATGGGTTGCTGAAGACCTGTTCTACCCCGGATCTTCACGGGTACAACACCCAATGAACTGGCCCCAATAACAGGCCCCAATAACAGGCCCCCATAAACACTGTTGTACCCCCATTAAACAACACCCAATAAACAGAGCCCAGTTAACGTGTTAATAACGATGCGGGGCGGTCGGGTAGCCTAGTGGTTTAAGCGTCCGCTCGTCACGCCGAAGACCCGGGTTCGATTCCCGACATGGGTACAATGTGTGAAACCCATTTCTGGTGTCCCCCGCCGTGATACTGCTGGAATATTGCTAAAAGCGGCGTAAAACCATACTCATTCACTCACTCACTGATTTCACATCGTTCAATAATGATCAAATAACCTATTCCATTCAACTGATTTACTCATCAGAACAAGAAATTCAAGCAACCAGATAAACTGTATATTGTGCTCCCCTCCTTGCTGACCTTCTTCCGAATGTTTATGAGTCTCAGAACAAGGGAAGTTGGCCAAACAGTTTGACTTCACTCAGGAATATCGCTGATCTGATGTCGTTCAATTATGGTCAAATAGCCAATTCCATTCAACTGATTACCCACGTCAACTAGAAATATAAGTCCAATGAAACCATGTCACATTTAGTCTAAGTGTAAGATTCAGGGTGATAAAAGACCATCCAAAAGAATGTATGGCAAGAGGGATGACCTTCAACTTTCCCCGTATGCCGAGCAATATTCCAGCAGCCTCAGCCTGTTGTGTCAACTTTCACAACGTTTGAGGTACGATCGTGCAGACCGCCTCCGTGGTCTAATGGTAGAGCGTCCGCCCGGAGAGCGGAAGGTCCGGGGTTCGCGTCATACCAAAATACGTTAAAAGATGGTACTTGTTGTTACCCTGCCTGGCGCTTGGCATTATGGGGCTAAAACAAGGTCAGCTCGGAGTCAGTATACCGTGTCTGAGTGGGGTATTTATGTTAAACTGTGGCATACTATTTCAGTGAGCTAGCATTATAAATCGGCATCAGTCCACTAGTACAAGCAGCCACACACACATACACGTGCATGCGCGTCGCTTAAACCCTTTAACCCCATTTCACCTCACCTTAGGAGAATGTTGTAATGTAGTATCTTGAGAATATTTCTAAAGTTGACGCATCAGTGACGGAAATGTTGTCCGATGCAATTCCCTCATTTAATTTGTACCATATGTTCCGATGTGGGGTTTTTTTCGTAAATATTTTACTTGTTTTTGTTTGTGGTTGTGATTGGGGCCACTGGCCTTTTCTCGAACACGTGGTATCGTCACTATTTTACAGTGATTCAAAGATACATGCTTTAGATTTAGGAATGATGGACAATGGACAGTGTTAATACCACAGTCGTCCCTTTGGAGATTGTGGGTTAGAATAGGTCACAGCAACCGTTGCTGGTCGAAAGGGGCGATCGGATGGTCTGACTCCGTGATTTGGTTGATTTCATGTCTTCGATCCCGGATGGGGTGAAACGTTGCTCATAATATCAATCACTAGTTTATCTGATCCAAACTCGATTATATACAACCAGTACGTTAAACAACAAACAAACAAAACAAACATATCTTTCATACATAGTGGGGCTTGAAACGTTGGTTGACGAATATCTCTCATTTTGACTTATGAAAGAACCAGTGAAGACCCGGGTTAATTAATTTCAGCAATCCATGCTTGCCGCAAAAGGCAACTGTGCTTATCTTAAAGAGGCAACTGACAGGATCAAGTAGTCAGGCTCGCTGATTTGGTTGATGCATGTCATCGTATCCCATTTGCGAAGATCGATGCTCATGATGTCAATCACTGGATTGACTGGTCCGGACTATATTGTAAAAACCGCCGTCATATAGCTGGAATATTGCTGACTACGGCGTTAAACAACAAAGTTTTAGAAGTGTAAACATGGTTGGATGTTAAAGTCGCCATCACAAATGTACTCCTCGTTAATTCAGGAGTATGTGTTTCGGTGTTATCAATACCGTTTGAACATCGTTAAGTGCGTTAAACAACAAACAGAAACACAGCATTATCAAGTATTTCATGACAGTGCCTCAGTGTCGAGGGTCAATATCCATGGTTTCAAATCATCTGTCCGTGTTACCGTAATGAACTCTAACGACGGAAGGTGCATCGGATGAGTGTCAGTCATCTGGCACCTCCACAAAGCATTAGCAGGTCCGAGCAAATAATCTAATGGAACTGGAGCATCTCTCCCCTATTGATAGATTCCAATGATAATTCACTTCTACAGTGAGAGCATAAATCGAAAAATAAAGTTATAATATTATTGCCATCAGATGTTAAATTTGCGTTATTATCTGCAACATGTACGAGTTATTAGGTTATTGACGGTAAAAGTGCTTTTTTAATAGATTTACGACAGGTATGTACTTGTTACATCACGATTTATCACTTTTTTACTTCCTGACATGAGACTGATACATTCTCCTTTGGGTATAATCGTTTGCAATATTTCAATAATTATTGGACATTAAGGCTAGATTGTACTAGAGTGAGTGAGTTGGGATTAACGCCGCTTTTAACAGTATTCCAGTTATATCGCGGCGTGTCAGCTTAATGTGGGAAGAAAGCCCGAAGTGATGCAGGTCTCAGACGTTCACCACTTCGGTGAAACCCACGAGCACGGGTATGGTGCTGACAAACCTAGAAGCATAATTGGGGTGAACCGGGATTCCAACCCACAATCATAGGTTTCTGGCGTGCCCAATGGTCGACTTGGCCACCCGTGCCCCCTTGCAATATTTCAATAATGCTTGGACATTAAGGCTAGAATATACTAGAATATACAAGAATATACTCACCGCGAACCATAGCCATATGAGGAGACGTTCACGTTAAGAAGAGACGTTTCCAATGTGTACCCCTTAATGACAAAACTACCAAAAATCCAAGTGTTACCACAGTGTCTTTATTCTTATCACGACTTACTGCACGTGATTTCCAAAACTTAATACGCTTATTCTGTACGAGACAAATAGCACATTTCGAGTCATGAATCTATGACGTCACATGTTATGCGTTCATGAGCGTAGGTTCTCGCAACATAACAGTATGTTCGTTTGTGCATCGAACCAATCTAATATCTCTTGAATGTGAGAGATTTTCATATATTAACCAACATGTATGGTATTCGCGTTTCTTTTGCGGTATGTATATATTTCACGAATATTCGTTCAGAATCAGGTACAGACAATGCGATACAAGCAAATCTAAATAAAACAAATCTCGATTATCCCCAAGTTAACATAACATTTGATTAAATCTTTTCGTTATTCAGAAACATCTGGCCAAGTTCCATCCCGGCGTATTGTTTGAAGCCGAAACAAACATTAATACTTTTACTTCGGATCCACCCCGGAGTCCGTCCCATCGTATAACCTTTGACTTGGCACGCGCATTGCCTCTGATATGTGTGGACACGCCTATCCGGCCCTTGGTGCGTGAAAGATGGCATTTAAACGCTGTAATACCAACAATTCAACTGTTTAGATGTTTAATGAAGATGATTATGTTCTGTTTGCGCATACAGAAGTTATAACGGGTGGCGGGTTACACAGCAGAGAATTGGTGTCTGCACGACTGACAATTCTTTTGAAGTATCACATTCAATGTGTGTTTGATAGTGAATGGACCGCCTCCGTGGTCTAGTGGTAGAGCGTCATCCCGGATGAGTGGTCACCGCGTCATACCAAAAGACGTTAAAAGATGGTACTTGTTGTTACCCTGTCTGGCTCGGCATTAAGGGGCTAAAACAAGGACTGGTCGGCTCGGAGTCAGTATACTGTGTCTGAGTGGGGTATTCATGTTAAACTGCGGCATGGTATCTCAGTGAGCTAGCACATCGGCATCAGTCCGGACTAGTACAAGCAGCCACACAAACACACACACGTACATGCACGTCGCTATATAAGTGCAATAATCTTGGACGCGACGTTAAACCGCATTTCACCTCACCTTGATAGTAAATGACAACATATCGAATATCGCTTCAGTGTTCATGCAATCTTGATAAAAATTAAAGTTGTTTATTCCTAAAACAAAACGAAAACCCTTACCTTTGCATTTGATACATTGGTTCTCATAAGTAAGTAGATGCACTAAGTCAGAAGTAATCTAATTTTGAAGAATCGATAGCAATTCAATCATAAAGTCCATTGCTAAAATGTCTTGAATTGGAAACATAAAACCTGGAAACATAATACTGTCGAAAATGAAATGGATTTTCCTCACTCCGACTTTGAAAAACAGGATCAGTTTTATCGCGGGTAAATGATGTTATAAGCTCGGAACAAATCCTGACTTTCCCTCAAACCGGCATTCGAGAAGCAGTCTGGAGTCGGACAAGAGGCAGTTACCACAGATGTTGCCGCGAGACAGATACAGAAGATCAACAATCAGTTTCAAACATAACATAGAATTGTAATGGACACTCTCACTGAGGTAGTTATTCCAATCATACCATGTTAGCAGAACTGCGCTTAAACATTGGACGAGGGACATCAAGACTAAACAATTGATATAATTTTCGAATTAAGCAAATAATTTTGGATTCATGGAATTACTGGACTGCAGTAAATCGGGTAATGTAGGCCGTATGGACAATATAAGCCTGAAATATCTCCGCGTGTAGTTCGCGTCTCATATTGAAGTGCAATACTGAGGTGTAATCTGTCGCCAGAGGATGATTCAGGGTTTATTGTGAATGTTTCGCCCATGTGACGTCTAGTATCAGATAATAGGAGGTCTGGTTTCAGTACTGAGGAAATGGCCATTCCGGAAAGAGCAAACAAGTGATTTGTGTACAAATTAATTCCATCAATAAGACGATGAAGGTAGATACTAAAATAGAAATTGTTTGGTAATGAATGTACGGCTAATGTGTGCTTGCCAACAGGATTGTTGTGATAAGCTTGTAATGTACATTTAAACACAGGAAGAGAATTGTGGCAATATTTTTCAGCAATTTGTCAGTCAAATATTTCAGCGGAAGTAAACAGAGACTGAGCTTTAAAGGGAAAAGAGAAGATGCTTTGTCTTTGAACAATCAATGGTACTTACATTCATCTTCCTGCTTCTTGTCCAGAGCTATAATTTGCCAGTGCGACTTTGATATCAGGCAAATTTGAATAACGTTCATGTTGAAACGGTCGCCTGCGCTTCCTTTTATTGTCAAGTGTATCTCCCTCCGATAAAAAACTTATTTAAAGGAGTGTCTGTGTTTGACGGAGCTTGTTTTTGACGGAACCCGTGTATGACGGGGCCTATGTATGACGGACTGTGTATGACGGAGCCTGTGTATGACGGACTGTGTATGACGGAGCCTGTGTATGACGGAGACTGTGTTTGACGGAATCTGTGTATGACGAAACCCGTGTAAGACGGAGCCTATGTATGACGGACCCTGTGTATGACGGAGCCTGTGTATGACGGACTGTGTATGACGGAGTCTGTGTATGACGGAGCCTGTGTATGACGGACTGTGTATGACGAAATCTGTGTATGACGGAGCCTGTTTATGACGGACTGTGTATGACGGAACATGTGTATGACAGAGCCTATGTATGACGGAGACTGTGTATGACGAAACCCGTGTATGACGGAGCCTGTGTTTTACGGACTGTGTATGACGGAGTCTGTGTTTGACCGAACCCATGTATGATGGATTCTGTGTTTGACGGAACCTGTTTTGACGGAATCTGCGTTTGACGGAATCTGTGAATGACCGAATCTGTGTATGACGGAGTCTGTGTTTGACGGAACCTGTTTTGACGGAATCTGCGTTTAACGGAATCTGTGTATGACGGAGTATGTGTATGAAGGAGTATATGTATGACGGAGGTCTGTATTTGACGGATTCTGTGAATGACGGAGGCTGCGTATGACGGATTCTTTGTATGACGGATTATGTGTATGACGGAGTATGTGTATGACGGAGTCTGTGTATGACGGAGCCCATTGGTGGGATGTATGTATGAAGGGGCATATATGTGCAATATATATGGCGGAGTCGCAGCATATTGCCAGTGGTTGTGGGACATACTCATTATCAAATACAACAACGTGACGTCATCATTACCACAACATAATAGCAACAACAGCAGGCAGACTGGTCTTATTCACCGAGAAAACTAGTGTTGAGTGGGAGATTCATCGTGTTATTAGCCACTTCATCCTGTTTACATGGATTTGTAAAATGGAATCCATCCGGCAAGATAAATGCATATCACACATTCGACGACAAATCACAGTTTTAGTTCATTCCAAATTGCCAAGAGACTACAGTCACGTGACAATATCTGCCACAATGCACTTCTTTCGCCGTCCCAGGAGGTCAATTAAAACACTTCTGTTAAGTAATACATCATGGCATTAAATTGGCTATCACGTGACCTGACTGAACCGAGACCGAAGCTAGATTACAGTAAAAAAAAAGATACAAATCTCCCAACACGAAACAATCTTAAATCTTTAATATCTTTCAAACGTTTCTTAGGATAGGATCAAGTGCTGTATTTACCAAGGGTAATGTACGTCGTGCTCAAGAGAGCAGTGCACACACGCTGAGATTACGCCCGTGTGTGGAACTGGGACAGCCTCCATCAATTGTTCCCTCACAGAAGAATCAATGGACCCAACATTAAAAAAGATCATTGACAGTCGGCGTGTGTTGATACACACACAGATGTATTCTTGTACATCCTGCGGAGACGAGTTCGCAAGTAGTGACCATTGTCGAAATGCTGTCTAATTGGCACTTTTGTGACAAGCGAACGTGTGGTTGACATACATATATATTCCTTGTTTTGTCCACGACTTCATGCCTGACTCCGGTAACAATGGGACGATCTTATATAATTCGTTGAATCACGTCAATGCATAGCTGTTTAAAAACAGGTCAGCATGGTTTCACGAAAATATCCCATGTCCGGGGTGATATACAGTGTCAGGTTGATGGAGGTAACTTTGGAAACGTGGCAAACGAAATCAAATATTTTAACTTGCCGTAATCTCGTGTATATGAGTGAGACAAATCACTGGTATGTCGTCAGTCTCGTTTATAAGGGTGAGACAAATCACCGGCAGATATGTCGTCAGTCTCATTTATAAGGGTGAGACAAATCACTGGCAGATATGTCGTCAGTCTCGTTTATAAGGGTGTGACAAATCACTGATATGTCGTCGGTCTCATTTATAAGGGTGAGACAAATCACTGGTATGTCGTCAGTCTCGTTTATAAGGGTGAGACAAATCACTGGTATGTCATCAGTCTCGTTTATAAGGGTGAGACAAATCACTGGTATGTCGTCAGTCTCATTTATAAGGGTGAGACAAATCACCAGCAGATATGTCGTCAGTCTCATTTATAAGGGTGAGACAAATCACCGGCAGGTATGTCGTCAATCTCGTTTATAAGGGTGTGACAAATCACTGGCAGATATGTCGTCAGTCTCATTTATAAGGGTGTGACAAATCACCGGCAGGTATGTCGTCAGTCTCATTTATAAGGGTGAGACAAATCACCGGCAGATATGTCGTCAGTCTCATTTATAAGGGTGAGACAAATCACTAGCACATATGTCGTCAGTCTCATTTATAAGGGTGAGATAAATCACTGGCAGATATGTCATCAGTCTCGTTTATAAGGGTGAGACAAATCACTGGCAGATATGTCGTCAGTCTCATTTATAAGGGTGAGACAAATCACTGGAATGCAGTGCCCTTAATATCATCCAAGAGATGGATTTAATAGTTACAACTCAACAACAAACAGAAGCGTGAATTGTCATGTGACACCCTCTTGCAATAACCTTACTGTTAAGCTGCAATACTGTCTGAGGCGCCATCTAGTCACCATGTTGGAAATACTTGTCAGCGTTTAGGAAAGATGTGATGTGAAACCTAGAAGGCGACATTAGTTGAGTATAGCAGGTATCCGTGATTAGTAGGTTTCATTGGGGTTTGACGTGTCGCGTTCCGTGCGAAATAATAAGTTCATGACCGAAGGTGTAACGTCGATGCTCAATTTGCCTAAAAGTGTTTGAGTTCATCTATTTCACTTTAAATTAGAAAGTTGTCTCACGTGTCGCTGTAAAACCCGACACTCAAGAAAACGGCATTTTTGAATTAGTTTGAACTATTTTAAGCACAGGTGAGAGATGATATACTAGTGAAATGAAGCTGGTCTTAAGACTAAAACTGGGGCGGTTGGGTAGCCTAGTGGTTAAAGCGTTCGCTCGTCACGCTGAAGACCCGGGTTCGATTCCCGTTATGGCTACAATGTGTGAAGCCCGTTTCTGGTTACCCCGCCGTGATATTGCTGGAATATTGCTAGAAAACCATACTCATTCACTCACTGAGACCAGAACCGGACCCACCCTTGTCTCAAATGATTTGAAATTCCCCTGAAGAGAATTAGTCCCTGTTAGGGCTACGGGAAATCGTTTATGTCCATTGAGAGTGAGTGAGTGTGGTTCTAGGTAATATTCTATCAATATCACGGCGGGGGACAAACATGGGCTTCACACATCAAACCCATGAAAGGAATCGTACCCGGGTCTTCGTCGTGATGAACGAACGCTTTAACCACTAGGCTACCCCACCGTCCCCTTTATCCATTGAGATGCACGACTGGTAATTCAGTGCCTTATTTAGTGAATACGTATAAATTAGCATAGATATCTGTATTGTATTATATTGAGAAAAGATCAAAGAGACACAAATATTCGGAAATTACCCAGAAAGGGGGGAGTAAGAGGGGGTGCTGGGATTTTGTACCGAGATAAAAAAAATTTAGCTACAACTACAAAACCAGATATTATTTTAATCTAAAACTTTGAGCCTGAATTTGTTTTTAAAAAAACACTTCGCAACAATGTAATAATTCTGTTGCGGGCAAATCGGTTTATTTTGAACACTCCGAAGTATAATTATTTTCAAGAATTTTCAGGGACAATTATTTTTCGATAAAAGAGCCAGACCTTTTCAATCAAAGAGAATTGTCAAGACGCGCTTGTGTTACACTGGCAGGATTGAGATGCACACAAACGCAAAGCAGGAAAGTGTTTCTCCTCTAACTATGGCCTTACATTTCTTCTTGTCGAACTCACAACCTTCACATAGAGATAGAGCTGTGATCCAAATATATAATTTATCTATCTTCCTGTCTAACTTTCAACCTTTACTTTGCTTTCCCCTTTACGTATTATTTAACTTAATTTTCACCTCTGCTCTTGTAAAAACCTAGTTTCAGTAATATTTTAGACAAATCTGTTGATCTGACACAAATAGTTTTTCCCTTCAGAACTGGCGGGTTTATGTCACTACTGACAGTGTTTAGCATCCCCACTGGTTAAGACACTTTCTGAGGGAAAAGCGTTCGTTCGGTTCTCGACTCTGTTCATATATATTACCCAATCGCTGTTGTTTTTCCTCATCATAAATTGATTGAACCCAGCCGCAACAGGCTGAATAAAGTTATCCCAATTTAATTAAAGTTAAAGACAAAACGCAATGCCACCGGGGGAAAAGACACCATTCGTTATTTCATTTTACAAGATGGCTTGCAGCTGCAATCCGGGTGAGTCTTTTATTCCTTGTAATTTTAATTCTGATTAACTGAGTCTGTCAACAAGTTTTAAAAGACATAACTGCTTAATCCCAAACTGATTCATTTCCTAAAAGATTTAGTTGTGAAGTTTTGAAAAGTTTTTTCTTACCTTAATTGCTTCTTCATCATCATCTGTGAAGTCGTCAATGGGTGCAGCAGACGACAGCCCTTGCAACAAGACAAGAAGCATAAGGGACACAAAGCAGACGACATGCACGGAGTTGGATTGACGCACCATCCTGGCTGGGTAACGTGTAAGATACTGATCCTGCGGCTGAGCTTCTTCTGGTGCGACAACGGCGGCGATGGAGCTAAGACCGTTGCATGCGCCGCCCGACGTTTATATTGGCCAACCATAGACCTCCTAACTTCCGGCGTCAGACAATAAGTGATTTGGTTGGGCCGCATCGACGAGGTGTGGAACTATCAACTATTCACAATTCTATACCTGCGTGATGTTTTCACTTTCACAGAAGGCCACACAAGCGATTACTTTGACTATATTTAAGTGTTGTGTGCGTATGTAGCCATAGGAACCAAATATAATTTACTGTTGTTAAAATCTGTCATTGCGAAATGCCTTTTAAGAAAGTATAATTGTGTTAATTTGTGAAAGCTGTGATTGACAGAGTTATGAGTGGTGGGGGGTTCAGCCAATGAGCGCTCAGATCTGCCAGGTGCGTGGTCTTTGTTCCCTCCCACGCCAGAGAGCTCTGTCCGGTATTGATCACGGAGGACGAAAAGTCATGGGCGTTGCATTAACCAACAAGGAATGGTCCGGGACGCTTATCCAGGATTAGACATGTTAGATATCGATGTACACTCCAACTGACACAATCGCCGACAAAAATATCCGACTGAAACCTTAATCTTATTACTGGTGCGATTATTCATGACTTAAGTTGAATATAGAGCAGTGTCCATAGAGCAGAGCCCTCACTGATCGCCACCCGATAAACGATAAGAAATACGAACAGACAGAACTAACCACATTATCCTCAGCAGCAGATAAAGGATCCAGATGCTGTATAGTCTCCGATCGCTCCGAGTATGTGAATAATAAAAATAATAAAAATAATTCAATTTAATCCAATTTCATCTAATTAGAATGTTGTAAAACGTAATTGAATATATACAATTTGAACTACATCGATAAATCCATTGTACTCATTAGAGATGTTTTCTGACCATTGTAATTCATTTAGGGTTTTTTAACTTTTTTAATTATAAAAATTATGCCCGGAGCTCCGATCTTATAAAGCTGCGAATGTTATTATACGTTTCGATTTGAGATGGTTGAGCTATTCTAGCTAAGAGAAGATTTTAATTGGAAGTTAAGATCATCAGCTTCATGTTCTCGTCTGTGGTCCTTGGTTGGGGGGCAGTGCAGGTACGACTCTTCCATTCGTCGTTGTCGTACACCACTGATTCAAGTGCGGGTTGTCAATATATTGGAATATGAATCAGGGATGCTATACAATTCGACGCAAGGCACACAGGACAGAGCTACTTGAGATGATTCAGTGAAGACAAAAGTTTATAGATAAGAGCTTCTGTATGATCTTTCAAGACAACGGTATGAGGGTCTATCTTTCCCGAAACGTCGCTGTTAAAGTTTAATAAATCAAAATTTGTTATCCATAAATTGTGTCTACCATTTCATCCGTCAACTAGAGGGGCACGGGTGACCCAGTCGCTTAATGCGCCGCGATTCGCTGTGCAGAGTTGCGTCCTTTGGGCACGCCAGTAACCTATGATTGTGGGTTCGAATCCTGGTTCGCCCCGATTATGTTTCTAGGTTTGTCAGCACCATACCCGTGCTCGTGGGTTTCACCGAAGTGGTAAACGTCTGAGACCTGCATCACTTCGGGCTTTTCTCCCAGATTAAGCTGACACGCCGTGATATAACTGGATACTGTTAAAAGCGGCGTTGAACCCAACTCACTCACTCACCCGTCAACTTCGAAGAAATGCCTATCAAACAAATGATTTAACAGTATTCTGATATTTATTTATATAACCATCTTTGATATGAGTGTTATCATGAGGCTTTTGTTGAATGAAAAAGATGAATTGTGAAGCTTCAAACAGTTGATTCATCCATTTGCACAAACAAACAACAGAGATCGTAACAACTTTAAACAGAAGCATTTTGAAAAGGTTAAAATGATGGAATAGTTCCCGTATTTATATCAACTACGAATACGGATTCTTTTGTAATTGAAAAAAAAGACATTAGTCTGGATCGGCGTTGTTTCCCGATTTAGAGATCCAAAACATATAATAATCATTTTCCGTATTGCTCTTTTTTTTCAGTGAGGACGTGTCGACGTCAGTCACCTGAGCCGATGTATCTACAGTAATCAGCTTGCACCTATGATGAAAAGATAGACACAATTTTTATGGATAACAACTTCTTTAATACTGTAAAAAGCGACGTTTCGGTATAGATCCTTAAACGTCGCTTTTTACAGCATTAAAGAAGTTGTTATCCATAAAAAATGTGTCTATCTTGTCATCCGCCAACTTCTAAGTAATGCCTATCAAACAAGTTACCTATGATGAAAGGTGAGCTTGTTTTTTAGGCTTGATTGGATATTGGTATGTTATTAAGACACTTTCCACGAGACTGTATGACAAAACGGATGACTTTAACTTTCCAATAGTCAACTTTCCCTTTATGTCGAGCAATATTCTTGCAGCTCCAGTCTTTGGTGTTTACGGTTCATAAGTTTTGAGGTATAATCGACATGCGCTTTCTACCAAGATTTCAAAGGGAGCAATACGACTGAAGATCAAGGTTACAACATTTAATGCCTCAATAAAGCTTTCAAAACGTTTTATGTTAGACATGTGGAGGAAATTTCCAAATTGTCGCTTCAGTGACAAAAATGATGTTCGTTTCAATTCCTTTTTTTTATTTTACCATATGTTCATGTGTTTATTATCATGCTTCTGCATGTGTTTGTGACGGGTCCCACCAGTGTGCCCCGATGCGCTCACCTTTTCGCGAACACCTGCAGCTGGAGTAATCACTATTTGATAGTGATTCATAAGCACATGATTGTGATACAGTCGGGACCGTCTCCGTGGTCTAGTGGTAGGGCGTCCGCCCGGAGAGCGGAAGGTCCGGGGTTCGATCCCCGACAGCGTCATACCAAAAGACGTTAAAAGATGGTACTTGTTGTTACCCTGTCTGGCGATCAGCATTAAGGGGCTAAAACAAGGACTGGTCGGCTCGGAGTCAGTGTACTCAGTCTGAGTGGGGTATTCATGTTAAACTGCGGCATGGTATCTCAGTGAGCTAGCACTATAAATCGGCATCAGTCCGGACTAGTACAAGCAGCCACACAAACACACACACGTACATGCACGTCGCTATGTAAGTGCAATAATCTTGGACGCGACGTTAAACCCCATTTCACCTCACCTGATACAGTCGGAATCGTACAATCGACACTGCTTTTGGTAGAAACTTCTTATGGGCATGGAAAAGGTTTTGTCGCTTTTGTCAGAAAGCATCCTGCCTTTAATGTAACGCGCAATCGCAATGAGATCAGTCAATTTAATTGTGTGTGAAGTTGAAAGTTTGCTGGTGTGGGTGTGTGGATGGTATTTTTCTGTTGAACTGTTCGAGTCCCATGCTTGCTGTAAAGGGCGACATTGTTTGTCGTTGTCGTAAGAGGCGACTAACCGGATCGGGTTGGCAGGCTCGCTGACTTGGTGGATGCATGTCATCGTATCTCGGTTGCGTAGATCGACGCTCATGATGTCAATCAGTGGGTTTTCTGTGTTGTTTTTTACAGACCGCTGTCAAATAGCTGGGATGTTGTTGAGTGCGGCGTTAAACAACAAACAAACAAAAATATTTGAATACGTCGAAAAGGTACTTGACCTGACAGATTGTTTTAATATATCGTCTAACTACAACTCCTGGCAGATATTTGAATATTTCGTGCAGATTAAGTTAGATATTTAAATACATATCGTTCAGATTAATGTTAGAAATTTGAAGATATATCGTACAAATTAAAGGTAGACATTTGAATTAATTACCTACGAGGGCAAACATATCGGGGTTCATAAAAATCACATGTGCCCTTAGGTGATATCACGTCCCGAGACAACAGTGTATTGTTTCCGTCATCAGGACGGCATTGTTGACGTCATTCGAATCTTATTGTGACGTGATGTCGGAATAACATCACACTAGAAACGCCGTCATAGCTGAAGATTGTTTGACGTCAAATTGTGGTTCCGCTGCTGTTGCGACTTGGTGTCCTTACAAGTAAACACTAAAATTCGGCTCTGTATGTTGACAACTTCTTCGGTAATAAATAGAACATCATATTCGTGTTCATGTCATACTATGTTTACGACACTCGTGCCTAAATTCCGGTATTTCCCTAGCTATCGTTCAGGAAATACCGGAATTTAGAATAATATTATAATATCCTTTGTATATCGTACAGATTAAAGGTGGATATTTGAATATATAGTACAGATTAAAGATAGTTATTTGAGTATATCGTACAGTTTAAAGGTAGATATTCGAACATATCGTGGGGTCAAGGGTGGCCCAGTCGTCTAAGGCGCCGCGATTCTCTGTGCAGAGTTTCGTACCTTGGGCACGCCAGAAACCTATGATTGGGAGTTCGAATCCCGGTTCGCCCCGATTATGTTTCTAGGTTTGTCAGCACCATACCCGTGCTCGTGGGTTTCACCGAAGTGGTAAACGTCTGGGACCTGCATCACTTCTGGCTTTCCTCCCACATTAAGCTGACACGCCGTGATATAACTGGAATACTGTTAAAAGCGGCGTAAAACCATACTCACTCACTCACTCGAACATATCGTAACAGCTGCTGTGCATGTTGTCAAGAAGTACTATCAGTCAGTGCGTGAGATTGGGAAGCAGACTCCCTTGTATCTCTGCACAATCAACGGATCGAAAGATCGTGTCACTCTTTAATAGTTCTCATTGTTGCAATTATCAAACCTGCTACACGAAATGCTAGTGTAATAAACAATGCCATCGGCCGTCATTTGCAGTCTGTTACCACCAGTTTAAGCAAACTGAAAATATCGATAATGAGTCCACACGACGCACACGCCAGTGCTCTCACCAACACAGGACATTCTGGGATTCTAGCCTTCCACACATTGGTGGATGCTGTGACATTTAAATGTAACAATCCTCTGTATGCGAGAGAAACCACATTAACTCCGGCTTCTGTAACACGCTTACTTCAACCGTCAATGCGATAGTAGACCATAAACTCACCATGCATCTCAAGGTTTGGACGATTTCCAAACATGACTAGGAAATTCTCCGTAAAACTAAACTCAATTTATCTAGTATTTTGACCTTAATGTTTTTTGGTCCAGATGACACTACAATTTTTCTTCAGTAGGAATGTCAATCATTCTTCTCTTTCAAAGGAGAGCCTTTGTGTTGTCGTCTCACCTTCCACGATCTCAATGAGAGGATGCGGGAATACATTTCCGTTACGCTGTTCGATCAAACACTGTGTGACATTAAACAGTTACTTTTACAGATATAGTCGATTTCAATTACAATTGTTTTTCTGAGACTTGTTATCGTTAACACAATGAAAAATCGTCTAAAATTAAAATCCACAGAAATTTCAGTAAGTAAAACATGTCTTGTAAACGCCGACTAAAGCATGTCTAGTTAACGCACACTAAAGCATGTCTAGTTCACGCAGACTAAAGCATATCTAGTTTACGCCCACTAAAGCATGTCTAGTTTACGCGGACTAAAGCAGGTCTAGTTAACGTCGACTATAGCATGTCTGGTTAACGCCCACACTAAAGCATGTCTAGTTAACGCGCACTAAAGCAGGTCAAGTTAACGCCAACTAAAGCATCTCTAGTTAACGCGCACCAAAGCATGTCTATTTAACGCGCACCAAAACATGTCTAGTTAATGCGCACTTAAACATCTCTAGTTCAGGCCTACTAAAGCATTCTCTAGCAAACACACACAAAAGCTTGTAAACGTCTTGTAAACGTGCACAAAAGCATATCTAGTTAGCACGCACTAAAACATCTCTAGTTAACGCGCACTAAAGTATAGCTTGTTAACGTGGAACTAAAAACAATTTCGTAAATAATTTAAAAAAAAACTTCATGCCGATGAGTTATTTTTAGCTGGATTAATCTTCGTGTGACCTTTGTCTGATTCGCAATGGAAGATGCCCAGGCATACGTCATGTTGACACTATAATTTGCCTTTTATATCATTTTCAAATATAATCAAAATATATTTCAGGAAGTTAGAACCAGGAATCAGCGTCGCAGCTTAACGAGCAATCCACACAGGATATCATGGTAATGATTGCGATGATAACAAGAAAAGTCACTTAAAAGTGCAATGCAGTATTTGTGTTGGAAGATGGGACAACCCACTGCCCCTAAACCATTTGCTAGGAGGGTCGGTTGAAAGGTTCTGAGCTTTACGATGGCCTGCATTGACAGAGAAGGTTGCTTATTATTTTTCAACATATTCTCTTTCGACGTCCACACACGTCTGCTAACGGTGCTGTCATGTCTGGGTCCGGCTGGTGTTGAAGGCTCCCCCCCCCGGTGTTTTTTAAAAGTCAGACCTCAAAGTTGCGACTAAAACGGTAGCCAGTGCGACCTAAATTTCAGTTTGTCTACTGTCTAAAATTCAAAATGACTACCTAGAAAAATATCATGTGGCGACTAAATTCTATTGCTGCGCATCTTTAGACCTAGAAATAAATAACACCCTGCTAATAATTGTACCTGCAAATAATTTCTTCGAAAGTCGACAATGAACCAAAATACATAAAAAATAAGTAATTAGTACTATATTTTAGTTGACAATGCTCATTGGATAAGCGACGATGTACCTATATAATCTAGTAACATAAATTGCATCATTGGTTAAGTCACAAGTAACAAAATTCAAGTAGAGTTTCCAATAAAGATACAATCAAGACTAGTGCCGTAACTTGTACATATTATGATAGTTTTTTTATAAAGATAATTTCAAATGATTTTGGCTACCTACAATATTGGCTTGACTTCTTGATTTTATGACTGGCTACCTAGAAAAAATACTTGTAGCCATATGACTACTTGGTAAAAATTTAAACTTTGAGGCCTGCCCCCACAGCAGAAATGACGTCATCATCATTTGCATAATGCTTGTCAGTTCTTTCTTAAATTTGGGGAGAGGGGGTGAAATCTGGTGAATCGAGAAGATGTTAAATGGCTTTAAAGTCACATTCCTGCATCGCAGCCTTGCAACAACTACCTGTTCACAAGTGCATTATCCTGGCGTACCAAACACATCTTTGGTTAATTTTGTCTCACCACATTAGCGTATTATTGGTTAATGATCTGGCCTTTCGGGAGGTAGTCCACCTGTAGGATCCTTTGGATTCTCAGAAAACCGAAGCCATCACATTGCCGGCTGAGGGAACAGACATTGGCTTCTTCGGAGGAGGAGGAGGCGTCAGATGTTTCCAAAGCTTTGACTGTTGTTTAGTCTCTGGCTGATTGTGGAGAACTCGAGACTCATCCATGTTTACCAATCGCTGAACGGGTCTGCATAAATGTGACGTAATTTCTCACGAGAGGTGATGAACCTGGAGTATTTCTGATGAGGTGTCAGAAGCCTTGGATTTATTCGTGCTGAAACCTTTGTCAAGCCCAGTTCATTTCTCATTACCCGTGAAGATCCAGGGTAGAAAAGATCTTCAGCAACCCATGCTTGGCGTAAAAGGCGACTACGCTTATTGTAAGAGGCGACTAACGGGATCGGGTGGTCAGGCTCCCTGACTTGGTTGATGCATGTCATCGTATCCCGATCGAAGATCGATGCTCCTGATGTCAATCATTTGATTGTATGGTCCAGGCTCGATTATTTACAGACCTCCGTTATACAGCTGGAATATTGCTGAGTGCTGCGTTAAACAACAAACAAACAAACCAATCTTTCAGTTCGTGCTGGTAATGTTCGCACAGCGCAATTGGCCAAGTCAGAGATTCACGAAGTGCCAAATACAACCGCTCGCCGTCACCTGACTGACGATCCCTACTCGGATGATAACCATGTGATCAAAAAGTTGATGTTTATAGGTAGCAAAGTGGATATTTCTTGAAAAGCTCACTTGCCATTTTTGCCATAACTGAAAGTTATATTCGTTATCGCCGGAATGGCTTGTTTTCAATTTATAAATATGATCACCCTTGTCTTCGTTAATTAATAATATTTCGGGATTCTTTGTCAAGTTTCGAGGACTAAAGCAAAGTGTTCCGATCAAGCAGGATTGTGTCGAACACATCGACATGAACTGATGTCTTGTCTTGCAAGGCTGTGTCGTACACATCGACATGAACTGATGTCTTTCCCAGCAAAATTGTATCGTTCACAACGACATGAACTGATATCTTGTCTCGCAAGATATTGTCGTATACATTGACATCAACTGGTGTCTTGTCCATTAAGTTTCAGTTCTCGTGTTAAACTGATCGAAAACATTTAGTCCACCCAGGGCGGACGACCCATCAATGTTGCTGAGGGCTTTTATCAACAAACAGTTGACCGTGAACCTATGGGGTTTTCCAGGTACCATAGTTCCACAGCAACCTATGCTGTGGTTTCATCGTACTCGGGCGGTGTTAAACAACGAACAAACAAAAGATAATCATGACTGACTAATTTGTGTTTCATCACTTCATGAATGTTATTGATTTTGAAAACGACGGCGTATATGCACCAAGGGTCTTACAATTGGTATGTGGCAGTGTAATATATTGTTACACAATGTTGTAATTGTATTACGTTGTTTGTGTTAAGATTCAGTGGAAGTTCATAGCATTGTGTTTTGACAAGATTAGTTGTTGGGAATGTAGTACTATCTAATGTAATCAGTGGTGTGGAAGTTACTATCTTTAGAGGGGCGATCGGGTAGTTTAGTGGTTTAAGTGTTCGCTCGTCACGCCGAAAACCCGGGTTCGATTTCTGACATGGGTACAATGTGTGAAGCCCATTTCTGGTGTCCCCCGCCGTGATATTGCTGGAATATTGCTAAAAGCGGCGTAAAACCTCACTCACTCGTTCACTACTATCTTTAGATGATTCTTGGAGTCAAGTGTTATCTAGAATCATGTCCGTCCAGCACTGCACTACATACAGGGCACAAGAGCGTGCCTCTCTCATCTCACATTTCATCTCGCATCACATCAAGACCAGCGGATGTGTGAAGATCATTGTTATCACTCTGAATAACCAGCTTGGACCTATTTGGAAGCTTGACCAATAATAATATTACAACTGCTAGTACATTTTATACTGCCTTTGTAATTGTACTGCCATTGAATTTTGCCACTCCATTGTGTACTGCCTTTATCATTTGTATTGCTTTGTGAACGTAGTTATGTTTATAATGCAGTTGTTAATTGCATACCATGTTTGTTGGTTTCACACAGAATAATATTTTATGATTTCTGGGTTAACTTATTGTCTCACTTTGGAAGTCGACACGTAACTCACTGATGTATATTATTGAGGTAATTTGACTCCATTGACACCGTTTGTCATGTCTATTCAAAAGAGAATTATGCACACGGGATTTAACGTTTTGCGCGCCAGTCATGGGGGACGCCTACATAGAATACCATTAGGCCTTGTACCACTCATTTACTGACGTCAAGGTCGTTTGGGGAATTTATTATCTCACTGCGAGGTCTCGGGACGTGTAGGGGAGGTCGGGTATCCTCATGGTTAAAGCATTCTCTCGTCACGCCGACGACACGGTTCGATTCTCGACATGGGTACAATGTGTGAAGCTCATTTCTGGTGTCCCCCGCCGTGATATTACTTGAATATTGCTAAAAGCGGCGTAAAACCATACTCACTCACCCATCCTTCCACATTTGCAGAAAAATAACTAATACGTGATTACAATATACATTGTATACTTGAAAATGTTTAATGTATAAACTACAGTAAATACTGAGTTCATACTCTACTCTTTCACACAAACCCCAAGCAAACCCACTCACATTGCAGCCAGAACTTTCATGCATATATCTCGCCCGATTCCGTTACCTGAACATGCGCTTGACAGGAGGAATGACACGTGTGTTCACGATTGCACGGGACACCGTACTGCATTACTCCTTGAGACGAACATTTTTCATGCCCCGGTCGTGTTAGTTCAAATAAATACGTGTGGCAAATCGGATATTGTATAGTCAATGTGTCTTGTCAATACTTCATTGGATGCATTTGATTTGTTGTTCTCCAGTTAGAAAGTGGCGTTTGCTCAAATAACCACTTATCCAACTGCACACTAATCTCACCTAAAGAATGTTGTCCACATCGACATGTACTGATGTCTTGTCTTGCAAGACTGTGTTGTACACATCGACATCAGCTGGTATCTTGTCTCGCAAGACTGTGTCGTACACATCGACATGAACTGATGTCTTGTCTCACAAGACTGTGTCATACACATCGACATGAACTGGTGTCTTGTCTTGCAGGCCTGTGTCGTACACATCGACATGAACTGACATTTCCAGTTAGAAAGTGGGGTTTGCTCAAATAACCACTTATCCAACTGCACACTAATCTCACCTATAGAATGTTGTCCCAGTCCTGCTGCAAATTGCAGACTTGGCCATCCATTAATAATACTTTCAGATTTCCACACTTTGGAGAATGCATGGAAGGGGGTGCTGCGCGTCCGATTGTTACATTTAACATTTAGAACTCCATTTCAGTCACTTTCGGATCTACTTTGATACTCTGCTGCATATATTTTTCGAAACTATGACCGGGGAGTAAATACAATCAAATGGGTTTTTTATATAAAAATGTATATTATGCAAATGTTATTTTCATATATAATCAAGTCTGGTCCAGACGATCCAGTGATTGACATCATGAGCATCGATCCTGGCAATTGGGATACGTTGACATGCATTAACCACCCGATCCCGTTAATCGCCTCTTACTGAAGAGTATGTAGTATTTTGTTACACACAGTCTCCAACCACAAACAACAACAACAACAACTGTGAGATTCATGTTAATCCTGGTATTGAAACTTTCGTCAGACCCCCTGGGCCCACTTGCTCAAAGCGATCTTAGCTATCGTAAGCCTATGTTAAAGTATGGGAGTTACGATCATCTTAACACCACCTTTGTTGGAATCAGTGAGTTAAATTTTTAAATACAGCGTACATTGAAAATTTGTGTTTTTTGTTAGGGGTTGGGTTCTTATATTTTGATATGTGTGTGGGTGTTGATAAGTAAGAAGGGTTTTTTTTCACCTGACTTTCGTCTCAGAACTACCCCTCCAGACTCGATTATTTGCAAGCGGTCTTCGTGTAGCTAGGATATTGCCGAGTGCGGCGTTAAACAACCAACCAACCAAACCAAAAGCCTCAATGACATTGATTAATGCATTTTGTAAAAGAGCCATGACTGTATCTTGTAAAATGATAGATACCTGGGTGTGTACATGCATATCCATTTCTTGAAGTTACCGGTTGTGACGTGGCGTGAAATTGCTCTGTGTCCTCCAAAAAATGGACTGAGCTGAAAATTAATGACCGGTGTTAATCTGAAGATGTATCTCGGTCGTGAGTGACGTTATCTTAAATGGTTCCTCCCGCAATTAATGGCAGCGGGCGCTACAGAAGCCATGTCCTGCACCTTCCAAATTACCGCCATTTTCACGCACTTCAGTGCAGCAGTGAATATTCGTAAAGATCGACGTCAAGTCAAGGGAACAATTATTGCGAAAAGGGGAATTAATGATGTCACAATTTCAATTTATTGATATCTGAATTTCACCATTATTTTATTCACACATTGAATAATTGGACATCACAAATTCGTTATACGTTATTAGACATCCAAAAATGAATTACTGTGTCATTCACTAAAATTTATTATATCAAACACTACTTCAGACTTTTAGATACCACAAATTATATTTTTTTATGTCACAAATCTATTTTATATCTAAAATTCGAATTTGCGATATCAATAATTATTTCATATCAACAATAATCTTATATCTTTAATTCGAATTTTTTATATCAATAATTCAATGAAATATTTGGTATCACAAAATCAGGAATAAATAGTTAAACGGCGACTTAAAGATGTGCTAATGGCAAATTGATCTCAAGACTAATTAGCCTACTATTGTGCAAATATTACTATACGCCCTTGTAAAATGTGTTAAATATTTACCTCAGTCCAAATCAAATATTGAAAGGTGTTAGTGAGTGAGAAGGTCAAAAATTGCGATTCTATGTTTGGAACCTTAAGAAATAAAATGTGTCGGTACTTAACGCAGGAGAGATTAACACTTTGGCGTCAATGGATGACTTGCACTCACTCGGAGATCAAAGGTTTCCACAACCGACACTTGAGTAGGGAAAGGAAAAGTATATTTCTCTGTTTTACTGGCAGTAAACAAATTATGACTTGAACTCTCTGTGTGTTGGCAGATGTGATGTCGTTGTTAATATGCACGCACTGCGCTAGCCTTCCCCACGCCAGGAAGTAGGCTTTTCCGGATGTAGCATTAGCCGCGTGACGCTGTGTCACAGGGGAGGCAACTGCGGTGGTTCTTGTCGGGTTGATGGAAGACTTCTAATTGGATATTCCCCCGGTGGAGCTATACTTTGCCCGAGTTGCCGAATTCAGCGTCGGAAATGTCAGCCATTTGCCGTCATGGCTGGCTGCCCGCATGCTGAATGATGACACATTGTTATGATTGAGTTATTCCGTGGAAATGGCGTCCCGGTCCATATCCATCACCGCGTTCATATTTGACAAAACTTAGTCATTCTCCGTGCGGCAGCAACAAGTAACCCGGAGCACTGTAGGATGTGATAGAGTCCGGACCACACTCCACAACAAACCAATGTTAGTCTCCCCCCTTCCACCCACACACGCTACATCGATCCCGAGCTGCACCGTACCGCGCTGCACTGATCCCACACAAAACCATCCAGCAATCTCATTAAAATCAGATCTTAGTTATCGCTATGCTAAATAAAGATCTGAGGACATCCCATTACGGGTCAAGTCAGAACGACCTTTCGCGAATTATGACCGACCAATGAAATGACTGACAAGAAATCGACATTAACCAATCAGAAGGCAGCTTTCTCGAGCTTTACGACACAAGTTTCAAACTGGCGACTACGCTTCGAAACATATTCTGACGTTTCCCGATTAAAAAAAAATAAAATTGACAAGAAGAACATTCTGGAATGGCTTATAGATGGCCAAAAATGTATGGATATAATCATAAAACCTGTAACTGTCGTTCGGAATACCCCGTGTTAAATATTTCGTGGTTGCATGATTAGAAAACACATTCCGACTGTCACTTTCATGATCTGGTAAGCGACGCTCTGATTGGTTTGATGAAAGGTCGTTCTGACGTGACCCATAATGGGATGTCCTCGGACCTTTGTTTGGCATAGAGAGATCAAAGATCTGATTTTAATGAGATTGAACCATCCAGCACTCTACCGACCCCACGCCATGTTTCTATCTCCACGCTACACTGCCCACAACGCTATACCACCCAACACTGCACCACCCAACGCTACACCGACCCCATACTATACCACCCATAACTATACCGGCCCTTGCTTATACTACCAAACTATATACCATCCAACGCTATACCGACCCCCAATATACCACCCAAAACTATACCGGCCCTTGCTATACCACCCAACGCTTTTCCGACCCCACACTGTACCACCCAAAACTATACTGACCCAGGCTATACCACCCAACGTTATACCACCCAACACTACGCCACCAAAACCTATACCGACCCCTTGCTATACCACCTAACACTACGCCACCAAAACCTATACCGACCCCTTGCTATACCACCCAACACTATGACACTAAAAACTATACTGACCCAGGCTATACCACCAAACGTTATACCACCCAACACTACGCCACCAAAACCTAAGCCGACCCCCTGCTATACCACCCAACACTACGCCACCAAAACCTATACCAACCCCTTGCTATACCACCCAACACTATGCCACTAAAAACTATACTGACCCAGGCTATACCACCAAACGTTATACCACCCAACACTACGCCACCAAAACCTATACCGACCCCCTGCTATACCACCCAACACTATGCCACCAAAACCTATACCGACCCCTTGCTATACCACCCAACACTATGCCACTAAAAACTATACTGACCCAGGCTATACCACCCAACGTTATACCACCCAACACTATGCCACTAAAAACTATACTGACCCAGGCTATACCACCAAACGTTATACCACCCAACACTACGCCACCAAAACCTATACCGACCCCCTGCTATACCACCCAACACTATGCCACCAAAACCTATACCGACCCCTTGCTATACCACCCAACAGTATGCCACTAAAAACTATACTGACCCAGGCTATACCACCCAACGTTATACCACCCAACACTACGCCACCAAAACCTAAGCCGACCCCCTGCTATACCACCCAACACTATGCCACTAAAAACTATACTGACCCAGGCTATACCACCCAACGTTATACCACCCAACACTACGCCACCAAAACCTAAGCCGACCCCCTGCTATACCACCCAACACTATGCCACTAAAAACTATACTGACCCAGGCTATACCACCCAACACTATGCCACTAAAAACTATACTGACCCAGGCTATACCACCAAACGTTATACCACCCAACACTACGCCACCAAAACCTATACCGACCCCTTGCTATACCACCAAACGTTATACCACCCAACACTACGCCACCAAAACCTATACCGATCCCTTGCTATACCAACCAACACTACGCCACAAAAACCTATACTGACCCCTTGCTATACCACCCAACACTACGCCACCAAAACCTATACCGACCCCTTGCTATACCACCCAACACTACGCCACCAAAACCTATACCGACCCCTTGCTATACCACCCAACACTACGCCACCAAAACCTATACCGACCCCTTGCTATACCACCCAACGTTATACCACCCAACACTACGCCACTAAAAACTATACCGACCCCTTGCTATACCACCCAACGTTATACCACCCAACGTTATACCACCCAACACTACGCCACCAAAACCTATACCGATCCCTTGCTATACCACCCAACGCTATACCGGCCCTTTCTACACCACCCAGCGCTATACCAACAACACTTTGTCAACACCACACTCTACCGACCCCACACTATACCGACCCCTTGCTATACCACCCAACACTACGCCACCAAAACCTATACCGACCCCTTGCTATACCACCCAACACTACGCCACCAAAACCTATACCGACCCCTTGCTATACCACCCAACGTTATACCACCCAACACTACGCCACTAAAAACTATACCGACCCCTTGCTATACCACCCAACGTTATACCACCCAACGTTATACCACCCAACACTACGCCACCAAAACCTATACCGATCCCTTGCTATACCACCCAACGCTATACCGGCCCTTTCTACACCACCCAGCGCTATACCAACAACACTTTGTCAACACCACACTCTACCGACCCCACACTATATCGACCACAAGCTACACAACCCCAGCCCTATACGTTACGCTATCCTCAGCGCACGTAGTCTGTTTGTCGCACTCGTGATGTACGTGGTTTAAGGTCTGTGTGGTGATGGTGGACAGTGAAAGATCTGTACCATTCGTGACCAACTCGAGTTATTCCGGAATCAGCCGAATAGCGACTCGTGCCCTATTCGTGGCCATTTTTGCGACGGGGTTCCGTCTAAGCGCAAACGGGCAAAGCTAAAATAATTCTCTTCTCGATGCGTAATGATTTACGTATATTTCTCACACATATCATAACTTTATTATTCTAGATGCTATTTAAACTCATGGGACTTACGGTATTATACAATATCATTGAACTCATATAACTGTATCATGGATTATTCCTGAGGGATTCTTTGACCGTATTCTGTTACGCGCGTTCTGACTGGTTTGTCGTATTTTGCATATAACATTCATCTATAGGGAGACGAGTCTTCTTTCAGGTTACGGAGAGGGGCGAGTGGTGACGAATGAGATAAGTGCATGGACACACGATCTGTATATGGTCACTCATTGAGATGCGAACTAGAAGTAATCAAGTTATTCTTTTTATTTAAAAATATAAGACGAACCTGAAAAAGGTCGGGGTCTTGCCAGATCAAATTACACAACCCTACATGTTTAAACTAAGAAAACAGGTTTAACTTCAAGGGAGGATTTTCAATCGATTTCGTAAGTGGAAGGTCGGGGAAGTCAGTTCCAAAATAGATCCGAGATTCCCAAACACAGTGAGGAACAGCTGGATACCATTCACTAAACCTCGTCACTTTCCGGATATTTCCGGCAAGTCTACACATGTCGGTGAAGGGAACCGAAACGTTAAAAAATAATGTCGAATTATGAGCGAATATATTTCACTGGGGTGGTTCATGTATGCTCATCATATAAACATGGGGTCAGTGGAAGATCTGGAAGATACGACACGACCCGGTGTTCCTGCGTCCATTGTATTATGTTTCGTTTGAATAAAAATACTTTTACCAGGCCTCAACATCGGTAAAACTAACGCTGCTACGAAAGCATTATACAGTAGTACCATTTGGTAGCATAATTATTTTTTTCTAAATTTAAATGTCTCGTTATTTCAAATATTCCTCGAAATTTCGAGTTCTTTCTCCTTTTGTGGTTACTTCGATTATTTCCTTGTAATTTTGATTATTTTCTCATTTTTTCGATTATATTCTCGGTACTTCAAGTTTATCTCCAAAACTTGAAATTACGAGTATATAATCCATGCTTGTCTTAAAAGGCGACTATATGCTTGTCATGAGAGGCGACTAACGGGATCGGGTGGTCAGAATCGCTGAGTTGTTTGATTCCTGTCATAGTATTCCAATTGCGTGGATCGATGTCTATGAATCCAGTCACTGGATTGTCTGGCCTACACTCGATTATTTACAGACCGCCGTCATATAGCTGGCATATTGCTGAGTGCGGCGTTAAACAACAAACAAATGAGAAAATAATCGAAATAACGAGAAAATATTCGAAGCAACGAGAAAATAATCGGAATTTCGATTTTTTGAAATAAAATGGAAATAACGAGAACAAAATCGAAATTACGAGAAAAAACTCGAAGAAACAAGAAAACTTCGAGAAAATATACAAATAATTGAAGTTACGAGAAATGTATGTGTAATAACAACCAAGCAGTACACATTCATCGAACATGTCGCCGTGGACATAAGACACGGAAGAACCTTGAGGCTATCATGCAATTCTTTCTTCACGCGGACGTCAGAGAAAACAATCGTGATATACAAAATGATAATCGCTCTTCTCAGCAGGGAGATGTTTTGAAACTGTAGCATATCCGATTCACATCATATATTAATGGAGCTATTACGGCTGTGAAGACTCTTTATCAATTTCACAATAATCTCGAATAACATTTTTAATAGATTAGAATTATCAATTTTCTGTGAGCAATCGTAATTGTTGTGGATCTGTTTCGAGGGCAGGCAACTGACGGAGATCAGCTTGACTGAAGGTGAGAGATTGGCATCGGTCATTGTTTTCTTAATCTAGTTTGTTTAACACGTACTCCTGACTCATGAAATAATTGTTTATGTCGTCTATTGTCACACAATACGCACAGATGCGTTCTTTATATAAAAATATATATGAATCAGCATGCTAAAACTGGACAACATAGAATGTGTGGGTTTTTTAAGACCCGTGAAGATCCGCGGCAGAATAGGTCTTCAGCAACCCATGCTTGCCGTAAACAGCGAATATGCTTGTCGTAAGGGGCGACAAACGGATCGGGTGGTCACGCAAATGGATTGGTTGATTCATGTCATCGTATCCCAATTTCGTGGATCGATGTTCGTGATGTCAATCCCTGGATTGTGTGGTCATGACTCGATTATTTACAGACCGCCGTCATTTCGCTGGAATATTGCCGAGTGCGGCGTTAAACAACATACGAATAAACAAACAAAACCTGGCTTTTGTGTATATACATACATGTATCATATTAGTACTATTTATTCATTCTCGATTTTAACGAAAATATAGTTAAGCGAGGCAGTTGTGAGTGAGTTAGTTGGGTTTAACGCTGCTTTAATAATTATTCCAGCTATATCACAGCATGTCATCTTAATGTGGGAGGAAATCCCGGAGTGATTCAGGTCTCAGACATTTTCGACTTTAATGAAATCCATGAGCACGGGTATGGTGCTCACAAACCTGGAAACATAATTGGGTCGAGCCGGGATTCGAACCTACGATCATAGGTTTCTCAAGTGACCAAAGGTTGCAACTCTGCACGGCGAATTGATGCTCTAAGACGACTGGAATGAAATCCTCATTAGATCAGAGTTTCCCCTTGAGCTGCGATAACGCCCGAAACTTAAATGACAGATACGTGGCGCAGAAATGTATTGTAATTTACCCTCAACAGAGTTCTACAGATAGACCGCTCTTGACACGGAGGAGACCGCCTCCGTGGTCTAGTGGTAGAGCGTCCGCCCGGAGAACGGAAGGTCTGGGGTTCGATCCCCGACCGCGTCATACAAAAAGACGTTAAAAGATGGTATTTGTTGTTACTCTGTCTGGTGCTCGGCATTAAGGGGCTAAGACATGGACTGGTCGGCTCGGTGTCAGTAAACTGTGTCTGAGTGGGGTATTCATGTTAAACTGCGGCATGGTATCTCAGTGAGCAAGCACTATTAATCGGCATCAGTCCCGACTAGAACAAGCACACACACACACACACACACACACACACACACACACGTGCATGCACGTCGCTATATAAGTGCAAAAATCTTGGACGCGACCTGAAACCCCATTTCACCTCACCTTGATAGAGAAGAAATTTACATTTGAAAAATCCGTGACAATTTTATAAGAGACTTCACTATTTTCTACCTTCCTGATCGACTTCATATTTCGCTTCTTTCATACGACATAAAAAGAGGAAGGCAAATATGGTGTGACGTCTGGTAAAATGGCGGTCATAATGAAGACTCATCTTTAAAGCCTGTACTTTGAAACATTATAGCATTCAACAACTAACCAGGACAGCTGGAGAAACCGGAGTGGTCAAAGGGGGTCAAATCAGTGTGGGATCAAGTGGTCAAGTCGCGTGTGTGGCCGTTCAGTCACGATCACGAGGACAATGCCACATAGTCCAACACCATCGGCGCTGTGGCGGACCGGCTTTCAAGCAGTTACTCTTACCGGAAGTAAGGAAAGTTAAACGCGAGACAAATCCTAGACAGAAGTTACTAAAATATGTTTTATAGGTCAATGTCTGCTGTAAGTTGAAGCACGGTTCCGGCCTGTGGGTGGAACTCCCATCTCCGCCAGGACGAACTGTGGTCACGTTGGTTTAAGACGCGTCCCTGCCTCATATCAACGGCACGTGTAAGATACACCGAGGACAACGGCGTGCTCCATGACAAAATACAGAGTCTCCATGACTGTATGTAGGGACTCCATGACTGTATGTAGGGACTCCATGACTGTATGTAAGGGCTCCATGACTGTATGTAAGGGCTCCATGACTGTATGTAAGGACTCCATGACTGTATGTAAGGGCTCCATGACTGTATATAAGGACTCCATGACTGTATGTAAGGACTCCATGACTGTATGTAAGGACTCAATGGCTGTATGTAAGGACTCCATGACTGTATGTAAGGACTCCATGACTGTATGTAGGGGCTCCATGACTGTATGTAAGGGCTCCATGACTGTATGTAAGGACTCCATGACTGTATATAAGGACTCCATGACTGTATGTAAGGACTCCATGACTGTATGTAGGGCTCCATGACTGTATGTAAGGACTCCATGACTGTATGTAGGGGCTCCATGACTGTATGTAAGGTCTCCATGACTGTATGTAGGGGCTCCATGACTGTATGTAGAGGTTCCATGACTGTATGTAAGGGCTCCATTGCTGTATGTAAGGGCTCCATGGCTGAATGTAAGTGCTCAATGGTTTTATGTAAGGGCTCCATAGCTGTATGCATGGGCTCCATGGCTGTATGTAAGGGCTCAATGGCTGTATGTAGAGGCTCCATGACTTATGGAATGGCTCAATGGCTGTTTGTAAGGGCTCCATGAATGTATGTAAGGGTTCCATGACTGTATGTAGAGGTTCCATGACTGTGTGTAGGGGCTTCATGACTACATGTAGAGGCTCCATGACTGTATGTAGGGGCTCCATGACTGTATGTAGGGGCTCCATGACTGTATGTAGGGGCTCCATGACTGTGTGTAGGGGCTTCATGACTACATGTAGAGGCTCCATGACTGTATGTAGGGGCTTCATGACTGTATGTAGGGGCTCAATGAC
Source organism: Haliotis cracherodii (assembly GCF_022045235.1). NCBI lineage: Eukaryota > Metazoa > Mollusca > Gastropoda > Lepetellida > Haliotidae > Haliotis > Haliotis cracherodii. Next base: position 1,049,544 of record NW_027266277.1, read on the forward strand.
TGTATGTAGAGGCTCCATGACTGTATGTAGAGGTTCCATGACTGTATGTAGGGGCTCCATGCTCCATGAATGTCTGTAGAGGCTCCCTGACTGTATGTAAGGGCTCCATGACTGTATGTTAAGGCTTCATCATTTTAATTGCCCGATGATCTGGAAAATACCTTGCCATCTCATATTTTGTTTTGGGGGGGGCACGGGTGGCCAAGTCGTCTAAGGCGCCGCGATTTGCTGTGCACAGTTGCGTCCCTTGGACACGCCAGAAACCTATGATTGTGGGTTCGAATCCCAGTTCGCCCTGATTATGTTATTAGGTTTGTCAGCACCATACCCGTGCTCGTGGGTTTCACCGAAGTGGTAAACGTCTGAGACCTGCATCACTTCGGGCTTTCCTCCCACATCAAGCTGACACGCCGCGATATAACTGGAATACTGTTAAAAGCGGCGTTAAACCCAACACTATGTTGTTTTGTTTTCACTTGGTTGTGACTTTGTCAGATCAAAGCATCAAGCTATTTGTACAGACCAAGTCTTCCAAACAGTTACTCTAACTAAACATCCAACAATGGATCTTGAATCCCCGCGGCGGAAGGTCATTCCACTGCAGAGGCAGCAATCATTTCTTTGGATTTCTCAGAATTTCAAACCGCGACCCCCGAGAAGTAAAATATGTTCTACTGCCATTGATGCTGACGTCATTGATATGTTGTTGATGTCGCATGTCAGGATGGTGTAGACGTGTGCTGTTGTTGATGTCGCATGTCAGGATGGTAAAGATGTGTGTTGTTGTTTTTTATGTCGCATGTCGCAACGATGTGCAAACTGTGCTGTTGTTGATGTCGCATGTTAGGATTGTGTAGACGTGTGTCGTTGTTGATATCGCATGTCGGGATCGTGTAGAGGCGCCTTATTTCACTGTGCAGAGTTGCGTCCCTTGGTTGTGTGTTCCAGATTCGCCCCGGCTATGTTTCTAGGTTTGTCAGCACCATACCCGCACTGGTGGGTTTCATTTAAATGATAAACGTCTGAGACCTGCATCACTTCGGGCTTTCCTCCCACATCAAGCTGACACGACGTGATAAAACTGGACGGACCAGATACTCTGCGTTTTATCGTCTGAATATACCCAAAGACACCCACGAGGCGGTTAATCCTTTTACCATTATGCTAGGTTCCAAGCGGTTGGAATAAACCGTGATTTGTGAGTTTAATTTGTCCTGTTGAGCTTTGAAGTCGACTCCCGACTGACATCCCCTCACGAAGCTGATAACGCTCGGTTGTCCAGCCTTGTCCCGCACTTCCCGTTGTTTGTCCACTGTGGTAAATGACCCATAAACAGAGCCTGTATTGACAGCTGAACAACTGCAGCAACGCGCGTGTAAATACACAAAAACATTAAGTAAAATACAGAACACTTTGTTTGGTCGTACATCGTGTTTTATTGTTAAAGCCGGCAGAAGACGTTCCCCAGTTTGCCAAACACGTTTGTTTTAAATATCAACAATATGCGTTATTTCCACGGGTAGCTCTTCAATAAGCAGCTCACGTTTCATCTCGTTCATGTAAAGAGAAATATTGTCTGAATGGGTCGAAATATGACTGTCATGGCAGTTGGGGTTATTCTGTTTGTTGTTTAACGCCGCACTCAGCAATATTCCAGCTATATGACGGCGGTCTGTAAATAACTGAGTCTGGACCAGACAATCCACGCAACTGGGATACGATGACATGCATCAACCAAGTCAGCGAGCCTGACCACCCAATCCCGTTGGGTTGCTGAAGATGTATTCTAACCCGAATATTCACGGGTTATTCCGTTAAGTGACGGCAGATACACGGGCACAGCAATAGTGGTAGTAGTAGTAGTAGTAGTAGTAGTAGTAGTAGTAGTAGTAGTAGCAGTGGCAGCGCAACACAACAGTAGTAGTGGAACTAGTTGTGGTAGTAGTAGTAGTAGTAGTAGTAGTAGTAGTAGTAGTAGTAGTCAACATTATAAACTAGAGGTAGACCACACCTGGTGTCCTCATCATGATTAGGGGGTACGGGTGGCCCAGTCGTCTAAGGCGCCGCGATTCGCTGTACAGAGTTGCGTCTTTTGGGTACACCAGAAACCTATGATTGTGGGTTCGGATTCCGGTTCGGCCCGATTATATTTCTAGGTTTGTCAGCACCATACCCGTACTCGTGGGTTTCACCGAAGTGGTAAACGTCTGAGACCTGCATCACTTCGGGCTTTCCCCCTAAATTAAGCTGACACGCCGCGATAAAATACTGTTAAAAGCGGCGTTAAACCAACTCACTCACTCATCATAAATACGGGTGATTGATAAGTTCTGAACCTCAAACAGTAGTAATTGCCTAACAGTGACATTCCTTGATGTGACAGAAGTATATCCATAAAAACGTGAGTCAGTTGAGCAAAGTGTTTGCCTGTGACAAGTCAGTACAATAAGCATTGCTCTGTGACCTTTGGAAAATGGACAAATTTGAGAAAGGTGCAAGAATGAACAAGAACACGTACTTGCAGAAAAAAAGGCTCAGCAACAATAGCCGTCCTTGAAGATACGAATACAACACTGGGGAAGGATGCCCTTCCTACGCCAACCTGAAGAGGTGGGCAGCTGCATTTGAGTGTGGCAGAGTGAGCCTGGAAGATGACCGTCCTGGAAGTCCTGCCAAGTAACACCAGAAGAGAGGCAGTGCCTGGGGAAGAGTACATTCCATTAACACAGAGCCTTTGGCTTTGAAGAAAGTAACAGCTCGTTAGGTTCCAAAGCTTCTGATGTCTTAAATGTCCGCACAAGGCTGAACATGTTTCGTGGCAATTCAGTTCTGTTTGAAGCTGAACCAGAAAGGTTCTTGCAACGATTTGTGAATATCTATGATACGAGTCGTGTCTAAATCACAATCAAAACCGCGGAAGAATTTGGTATAACCTCTGCCAACCAAAATCGTGTTTTGGTATTTCGAGGGCGTCACCATCGTGGACAATTTTCAAGACCAGACAATGCACGGAGCACGTTTGAGGTAATTTCTGGATGCATTTAACAGGGAGGGTCATAGGAAGCTGAGGAAAGGTGCGCTCTTCCATCATTGTCATTACCACAATCCACGAACTCCTTCAGCAACCACCTTATTCTCTTGATCTGGCTCCATCATACTTCCATCTGTAAAAATGAAGAAGTCTCTAGGCGGAACCCATTTCGGCGCGAACAATGACGTCAAAGCAGCTGTCCAGTATGTTTGGACAGCCAAGAGGACTTCCACGAAACTGGAATGAAATACATCCAACATCACTGGCATAACTATAACAATGTGAGAGAGGGTTGTGATGAAAAATATATCAATTTATTGTTTTAAGGTCAAGTCTTTCAATATGAGGCTCAGTACAAATGAATCAGGGGCGGTCGGGTAGCCTCGTGGTTAAAGCGTTAGCTCGTCACGACGAAGACCCGGGTTCGATTCCCGACATGGGTACAATGTGTAAAGCCCATTTCTGATGTCCCCCGCCGTGATATTGCTGGAATATTGCTAAAAGCGGCGTAAAACCATACTCACTCACTCACTAGTCACTACAAATGAATCGCTCCTCGTAAACAGCCGGTCACCAGGTGTGATGATCTGTGACGCGCGCCCCAACTGGCGCGTGCTGGACTTGTTTACTGCCTGTGTCAGCAGCCAATTAGCCCTCACGCAGGTGGCAGGCAGCACACTGACCACTGGTCATCATCAACTTGTGCAATTTTCGGTCATGCCAGAATTTGTCCACTGGCTCCATTGGTTCCCTAGGGTTCGCGATGAAAGCCAAATTAATTATATTTGAAAGTTGACATATGTATTCAGTTAATGTTATCAAGAGGCCGAAGTCAATTTATCATTTCACCTCAGGATGTTTTCCAAAAGTGCGAGTGTGATGGTTGATGTGAGTGGGTGGGGGGGTGGGGGCGTCCACAGATATTATCGTCACACCTGTACTTAACATGCACTTAAGACAGTCTTAGCGCTACGATCGGTTTGTGGAACGGGGCCCAAGGCCTGATATGATGAATTGTAACTTTAGGATTGGGCCAACCCATCACCTATTTTTGAAGAGTGACTATGAGTAGGGCGGTTGTTTGACAAAATGGCACTTTAGTTGGTTTTCGTGCCTGAATGAATTAGATATAGTTTCTTTCCTTGTCCATGATATCTGCACCAGACATAGGTCGCAGCCATGTGTCCTGTACAACCAGTTAACATTTTTTGCCGTTTTCAAAGTACAGGAGTACATATTGCTTAAACCCGCGAAATGCCACACCAGACAGCGTGGTATTTACCGTGGTATGAGCCCGAAACCCTCCCAAGGCTGGTATTTTCCGTGGTATGTGCTGTGTAACTTATCAGGGCTGTTTTTTCCCGTGGTATGTGCCGTGCACCCTCCTAGATCTTTTATTTTGCCGTGGTATCTGCCGTGTACCCTCTCAGGGCTGGTATTTCCCGTGGTATGTGCCGTGTACCCTCCCAGGTCTGGTATTTCCCGTGGTATGTACCGTGTACCCTCTCAGGTCTGGTATTTCCCGTGGCATGTGCCGTTTAACTTACCAGGGCTGTTTTTCCCGTGGTATGTGCCATGCACCCTCCCAGGTCTTGTATTTCCCGTAATATCTGCCCTGTACCCTCTCAGGGCTGGTATTTACCGTGGTACGAGTATGTGCCGTGTTCCCTCTCAGGGCTGGTATTTACCGTGGTACGAGTATGTGCCGTGTTCCCTCTCAAGGCTGGTATTTCCCGTGGTACGAGTGTGTGCCGTGTTCCCTCTCAGGGCTAGTATTTACCGTGGCATATGACGTGTACCCTCTCAGGTCTGGTATTTCCCGTGGTATATGCCGTGTACCCTCCCAGGGCTAGTATTTGCCGTGGTATGTGCTGCGTTCCCTCTCAGGGCTTGTATTTACCGTGGTATGTGCCGTGTTCCCTCCCAGGTCTGGTATTTCCCGTGGTATATGCCGTGTACCCCCTCAAGGGCTGGTATTACCCGTGGTATATGCCGTGTACCCTCCTAGATCTTGTATTTACCGTGGTATGTGCAACGTTCTCTCTCAGGGCTGGTATTTACCGTGGTATGTGCCGTGTTCCCTCCCAGGTCTGGTATTTCCCGTGGTATATGCCGTGTACCCCCTCAAGGGCTGGTATTACCCGTGGTATATGCCGTGTACCCTCCTAGATCTTGTATTTACCGTGGTATGTGCTCCAGGGCTGGTATTTCCCGTGGTATATGTCGTGTACCCTCTCAGGTCTGGTATTTACCGTGGTATATGCCGTGTACCCTCTCATGGCTGGTATTTACCGTGGTATGTGCCTTGTACCCTCCGACGTCTGGTTTTTACCATGGTATGTGCCGTGTACCCTCCCAGGTCTGGTATTTACCGTGGTATGTGCCGTGTACCCTCCAAGGTCTGGTTGTTACCATGGTATGTGCCGTGTACCCTCCCAGGTCTGGTATTTCCTGTGGTATGTGCCGTGTACCCTCTCAGGTCTGGTATTTACCGTGGTATGTGCCGTGTACAATCTCAGGTCTGGTATTTACCGTGGTATGTGCCGTGTACCCTCTCAGGGATGGTATTTACCGTGCTATGTGCCGTGTACCCTCCCAGGTCTGGTATTTACCGTGCTATGTGCCGTGTACTCTCTCAGGGCTGGTATTTACCGTGCTGTGTGCCGTGTACCCTCCCAGGTCTGGTATTTACCGTGCTATGTGCCGTGTACCCTCTCAGGGCTGGTATTTACCGTGCTATGTGCCGTGCACCCTCCCAGGGCTGGTATTTACCGTGCTATGTGCCGTGTACTCTCTCAGGGCTGGTATTTACCGTGCTATGTGCCGTGCACCCTCCCAGGGCTGGTATTTACCGTGCTATGTGCCGTGCACCCTCCCAGGGCTGGTATTTACCGTGCTATGTTCCGTGTACCATCCCAGGTCTGGTATTTACCGTGGTATATGCCGTGTACCCTCCCAGGGCTGGTATTTGCCGTGCTATGTGCCGTGTACCCTCCCAGGGCTGATATTTGCCGTGGTATGTGCCATGTTCCCTCTCAGGTCTGGTATTTCCAAATGGGATGGGACTGTTATTTGCTCTCTTGGTATTCTTCACGTATCGTCGTCCCACGTTTGTGCACCAGCATCAGGGGCTGCTGTTCCCGGCACACGGATCACGCCACTGCATTCAGCTGACTTTCTGTAGCTCCAAGATACGAAACTGTCATTGTGGCATTGTGCCATTAGTTAATAAAACTAAAAACAAATAATCGCTGTAATATCAAATTTGCTTGGAGAATACTTTGATGTTACGGTTTTTAAGCGTTTGCATCAATTTCGCAGGTTGATATCCAAATGAAATATGATCGTTTGTTTGTTCAAATCAATTACCATTTCAAACCACATTTTCTAAAGGTCAGCAGACCCAGCAGTAGTTGAAGAAGAGTTTGTAGAAGCAGTAGCAGCAGCAGCAGTAGTAGTAGTAGTAGTAGTAGTAGTAGTAGTAGTAGTAGTAGTGGTAGTGGTAGTGGTAGTGGTAGTGGTAGTGGTAGTAGTAGTAGCAGCAGTAGTAGTATCAGCAGCAGCAGCAGCAGTAGTAGTAGTACACTTGTAGTAGTAGTAGTAGTAGTAGTAGTTGCAATGGTAATAGTAATGGTAATAGAAATGGTGGTGGTAGTAGTAGTAGTAGTAGTAGTAGTAGTAGTAGTAGTAGTAGTAGTATATAAGAGCATAATCTTGAACGCGACGTTAAACTCCAAAATAAAAAACCTTTACCCAGTAGTAGCAGCAGCAGCAGCAGCAGCAGTAGTAGTAGTAGTAGTAGGAGGAGGAGGAGGAGGAGGAGGAGGAGTAATAGTAGTAGTAGTAGTAGTAGTAGTAGTAGTAGTAGTAGTAGTAGTGGTGGTGGTGGTGGTGGTGGTGGTGGTGGTAGTGGTGGTGGTAGTAGTAGCAGCAGCAGCAGAATTGCAGGTTATGGACGATTGGCCTTCTGTATCACAGCAAATACTAACAGCGCATAATCGGATCACGTCTGTTGTTTTTAACGTTCCAACTTTTTTTAATAATTTGTTATCAGCTTCATCTTTGGAATGTAACATGCCCCAGTACAGTTTCCTTTAAAGCATATTTGGAAATGCTCAGCACGAGCGTAAGTAATACTGAGGCAACTGGGGCTTGTTTTCCGACCATTATCCCACTAATGAGAGTCAGCTCTCAGAGACAACATGACTAACGTTCACGCAACGTTGTTTAAACGGCAATAAAAATCTACTTCAGTCAAACACATACACATTGTCAAACTGTCTTTAAGCTTCCCGTTAAAGCGCCAATTATCAAATACGGTCCTCAATAAACAAACGTGTTATGAAATGAATCAAGAAAGAGTTTGGAAAATGGAATGTTAAAGATTCTGTCAATCGAAGTGAGGAGATAATACCCTCCTTTTCCTACAGAAGCACAAGACGAGCGAAACGTGACAATGCTTGTCGAGATTACATCGCAGTGGTGGTTGTCGTAGTCGGTGCTGTTGTTGTAGTAGAAGTAGGCCACGTCTGAGCCAGTGTCGCGTTTTACAACCACTACAACCACTACTACTACTTCTAATGCGTCTGCTACTACTACTATCACAGTTACATCTACCATTGCGAAACCATATCTTGTGTACGTCTACGGTGGGGATAGCAACGTCGTGGCTGTCGACTACGGCATCGACGATAACGACAATTACAGCGGTAGAAAACCCGAAGAATGGTATAATGATAACGACACGAACCTGACAGCTAAAACGTCCCAGGGTGTGTATCAGAACAGCGTATCATAACACACCATAGGGGCGGTTGGGTAGCCTCGTGGTTAAAGCGTTCGCTCGTCACGCCGAAGACCCGGTTCGAATCCCGACATGGGTACAATGTGTGAAGCCCATTTCTGGTGTCGTGATATTGCTGGAATATTTCTAAAAGCGGCGTAAAATCGAACTCACTAACACACAAAAGCACACCTTAGAAACATGACATATATCGGTTTAATCACAGCTGAGACAATGTATCATAATGCACTACAGCACACCTTACAAACATGACTTATATCATTGTTTATGGAGGACATTTCATATGTTGAGTGAAATATCGTGTTTCTCTCATCGAAAATATCTTCTTTCCCCCGTCACGAGATGAGAGAAACATGATCCTTCACGAGACATATGGAATATCCTATTTATTTATACTTTGTGCGTTGTTGTGTACCGGAAATTGTTGGGGGGTTTCATTACAAATGTAAAACCTTGAAACGTAAATTCTCCCTACCTTACACACAGAGACGTTCCACCACCTCTTGTAATTGCGACTTAAAAAGTAGTTCCTAGTGTGCATAATCTTAAAACCAATAAACAAAATTAACCAAAATTATTTGAGGTCACTAAACAATTTTATCATACATTTGGATATGATTATGTACAAAATCGACTTCACAAAAATATTCTTGAAATCAACGAGACCGCTGTCGGAAGCGAAAGAATATACACTGGTCAAGTAACAAAAATGGCGCTTTGCGAAACGATCAGTCTCAATTGACGAAAACTTTACAGTTAATAACGAAACAGTTTCCAGGAAATAACAAACAGCAAGAAACAATATTAACCCTACAAATGACCATCTGTTATCATTTTGCCTCGTGAATTTGGAACTAACGTAAAAAGGAAATCAACGGTTTGTGTTCGGACAACATGGACAAGAGACATACGATAAAGGGAGACAATTGGAGGGGAGGTAACTCTTGTATGAAAATGGTTCTGCCAAAGTGTTATGTTCACTGCAGTGAAATATAAAGTGTTATGTTCACTGCAGTGACATATCAAGTTTTATGCTCACTGCAATGAAAATATCACTTTTCACAACTTCAGAAAACTCAGTCTTTCACACTGAAAATTATAAATCAATCGGTTTAATCTCAGTTGAGACGTGTTACCCTGTCTTGATGAAATCATATAAATATATAACTTGGACTTAGCCATTGTGTAATACATTCGTAATGGAGCTGTATTGGTGGCGGCTTACGTTCAAACTGACGCTGCACTGTATGAGAGACTGTTTGTAATGGAGCGTTTAAGTTATAATACCATCAAGCCAGAAGCAAGAAGTTAGACATCTCGAGAAAGATGAGACTGTCTGCCAAAGAGTTCTGATGGGCTGGAGCTTTCTCTGTGGTTCCGTTGACATTGACAGGCTCCTCACCCGAACAGTATAAAATATTGTCAGAGTGTTTGAAAGTTCTTCTGTGGAAAGCAGGCGGCGTCAAGCCAAGCACCACCATCATCAGCAGCAGCAGCATCACCATCCCCAACCATCACCACCACCACCATCTCTGTCATCCACCCCCCCCCCCCCCCCCCCCCCCCCAACACACACACACACACAACCATCGCCAGTCAATCACACCCATCACTGGTCAATCACAACCCTTAGCCAATCATATCATCAGCCAATCACAACCATCACTAGTCAATCACAACCATCACTAGTCAATCACAACCATCAGTGCATCAGAACCGTCAGTCAATCACAAACAACAGCCAATCACAAACATCACCAGTTTAGTCACAAACATCAGCCAATCACAAACGTCACCAGTCAATCAAATCCACCAGTCAATCACAACGATCGGTCAATCACAACCCTCAGTCAACCACAACCATCAGTCACAATCACCAGGAAGTTACAACCATCACACATCAATCACATAAAGGATAAAGGTTCAAGGCGCAATGTGCGGTGTTTTCTTTGTCACACGTGGAGACTATTTTGTGTGTTCTATGGGATATGATTTGAGGAAATGGAATAAGCACGTGTTCTGTTGTTGGGATATACTTCTTTATTTAACATTGTTTGGGACGCCTGAATCCTATAGTATGTTACTGAGACATATTGGGGATATATTCGATCTCTGAACCCTACAGTATGTTTCTGAGACATATTGGGGGTATATTCGACCCCTGAATCCTATAGTATGTTTCTGGGACATATTGGGATATATTCGGCCCCTGAATCCTACAGAATGTTTCTGAGACATATTGGGGATATATTCGACCCCTGAATCCTACAGAATGTTTCTGAGACATATTGAGGATATATTCGACTCCCGAATCCTACAGAATGTTTCTGAGACATATTGGGGGTATATTCGACCCCTGAATCCTACAGAATGTTACTGAGACAAATTGGGGAAATATTCGACCCCTGAATCCTACAGAATGTTTCTGAGACACATTGGGGGGTATATTCGACCCCTGAATCCTACAGAATGTTACTGAGACATATTGGGGATATCTTCGACCCCTGAATCCTACAGAATGTTACTGAGACATATTGGGGATATCTTCCACCCCTGAATCCTACAGTATGTTTCTGTAATATTGCGGGGATCTATTGGCCCCAGAACCCTGTACACACTGAGACCCTCCCCTGATCCCTGTAGACAATATATATACCAATATGTACAAGAACCATACGCCGTCCCCTATATAGGAATATGCATATTATTCATTAGAAACGCACACGCCCATCCACCATTGTCAAAATAGAGAGAAATTATTTATTTTTGTCTCACCGTTTGTACAGGCAGTGATGAATACATAAATACAAATGACATGGTGTACAAAGGCCACCCAATGGGTCATGAGAGACCATAAAATAATTATGTACACATATATCATAAAGATAAAATAAATAAGCATTTCCAACAATACTATCAGCATACATACACATAAGTGTATTTAAATTTTTAACAAACAAAAATCTTCTACCAACAGCTCCCAAACGTCATAGTCACATAGCCCCCCTCCCAACACACACACACACACACACACACACACACACACCGACATTTACCCTCACAGCCCACCACCCCGAGGGCGGTCCATACCAAAACACCCACACGCTTGTAGTTAATCATATCCACCCACGCTCCTGTATATCCCGTCACTCACACCACAAGTCCCCCCCACCCCCCTACTCTCCTCCCTCTCCCCCCCCCCCCCCCCCCAACCCCTCACCCCACCTCCGCCGCTATCCAAACAACGTAGACGCACCCTCCCATGACCCCGCATGTCTCATTGTGTTTGCAGAATCCTCAATTATGCTGTGCCTGTTATTTCAAGGTTGATGTATACTATCAAATACCGTATTATGTATTTTCATCCATACGGTATGTATTTGAAAATTCATAAATCTATATAAAAATCTGGTTTCTGATGCCTGAATATTTCAAACGTAAATTAGACATAACGTAATTTTCTTCCAAGTGCAGGATCCCATGGTCAGGAATGGCGAATTGATACGGAAATATTCAGCTAAACCACAGGCTTTGTCTTTCTTTGAAACCTGTGACGCCACTTGCTATTAGAGGTTTCCATGAATCTGAACTATTGAATTAACGTTTGACTTGACTGCAGCATCTCATAGCCGGTCCTGAGCCGCATCTCTTCACGCTGCTGAGGCTGCCCATGCTCCATAGCGCTTGATTATTTAGAAGAAGGCCCTGCATCCTCATCACAAGAGGACACGGGAGTGCAGGATGAAGATCGCTCTGAAGTCACGGCATGTTAGAAAAACTCACTGGATATTCAATACCACACTGTCACAGTTAAACGCATTTTGTGATATATGATTCCTCGACGAACAATGTTTGTTTTGTTCCCCGCTCATGCACCCACTGTGTTTTGTAATTAAAAGAATCACATCGGTAAAAACACAGTTAATCTAATACCCATCTGAAAATTGCAGGAATTGTGATTATGGTAATATTACGCTTGTATTTTTTAAGCAGAAATTCTGCGGAGGTGACGCGCGACTGATCTGTTATATTTTACAGCCGCTTCAACGATATCATATGTCATACACAGTCGGGAATCTATTGAAAATGGGTTTAGTTTCCCGTGGGCATCCCACGTAGATTTGTCAACATCGACCCAGAGGTCGTTAGAGATGCGACGTTTCTATCGAATACCAACGGGACGTTCTGGTGCTAAAAGCATTAGCTGGACGCCAAGTCCCCAGTGTGTCTTCACGCATGCGCTCTGCGGCGTCAACGGAATGGGCTTTGCGCGAAAATGACATAGTATCGCCAATATAACTGGGGGAAATGTGACGCAAAAATATGCAAATATCTGATATGGACACCGATAATATACGAGCGCCGATAAGAACACACACACAGACGTGCACACGCACACACACTCAAACACACGCACTCACGCACACACACACTCACACACTCACACACTAAAGCACGCACACACGCGGACACAGATACACTCAATGATTACATACTGCTCGCAGTGATATTGAAAGATAACTATTGACTATGGCGTCAAACAACACACGTGCAAAGGGAAGAAATACTATGGAATAAAATGTCAATTTGGGTGTCGTGTTTGCAAACAACTTTCTTGTCATGTAAAATCATAGCTGTCTACTCAGCGTGTACGTTTTAACAAATTCCATAGAAATGTCATTGGTAACAATTGGCCTAAAGTGAAAAATTTGGTAATTGCGTTACGTTGACAGTGTTGTGGTGCCAAAGAGTGGTTCCCCAAAAGTCAGTTCTGCCATATCTTCCTATGTTCCTGTGATGCTGGTTCGTAGCACCCGTGAAGATCCGGGGTAGGATAGGCCTTCAGCAACCCATGCAAGATGGTACTTGTTGTTACCCTGCCTGGCGCTCGGAATTAAGGGGCTAAAACAAGGACTGGTCGGCTCCGAGTCAGTATGCCGTGTCTGAGTGGGGTATACATGCCAAACGGCGGCAAAGTATCTCAGTGGGCTAGCAGTTTAAATCGGCATCAGCCCGGACAAGTATAAGCAGGGGCACACACGCGTCGCTATGGAAGTGTAACAATTTCGAACGCGACGTAAAACCCCATTTCACCCCACCTGTACTTCTAACCCTAACCCTGGATGAGTGGGTGAGTGAGTGAGTTGGGTTTAACGCCGCTTTTAACAGTATTCCAGTTATATCACGGCGGGTCAGCTTAATGTGGGAGGAAAGCCCGAAGTGATGCAGGTCTCAGACGTTTACCACTTCGGAGAAACCCACGAGCACGGGTATGGTGCTGACAAATCTAGAAACGTAATCGGGGAGAACCGGGCTTGGAACCCACAATCATAGGTTACTGGCGTGCCCAGGGGACGCAACTGTGCACAGCGAATCGCGGCGCCTGGGCCACCCGTACCCCCTCACCCTGGATGAGAATAATAAACTGCAACAGCCTGCAGATTCTGAAGAGAAAACTGTAACATAGCAGAAATATAATGAAAACATCCAATACGTCTGAAGAAATATGTGGCTACGGTGGGCCCAGTCGTCTGGGGAGCCGAGATTCGCTGTGCAGAGTTGCGTCCCTTGAAACCAATGATCGTGGGCTGGGATCCCGGTTCGCTCCGATTATGTTTCTAGGTTTGTCAACACTATACCTTGCTCTAGGGTCTCGCCAAAGTCGCAATTAAATTCTGAGACCTTCATCACTTCCGGCTTTCCCCCAACAGCAAGCTGTCACCCGTGGTATAGCCAGAATACTGTTCAAAGCGGTGTTAAACCCAACTCACTCACTCATTCACATGCACGCTCACTCAACACCATTGATCCGTTTATTCACGTACTCTCCCACGCACTCATTCACTGAAGAAGTACATTAGGATTATAGCTTTGTCTGATAAGAAAGGTGTGATGCAGGATTGTGCTTTGAGTCAGTAGGTTTATGAGTAGAGAATTTATTTTTTCCGTTCATAAGTTACGGTATATTTTCAGTAAATGTGTGATAGTTCCAAGTGTGCTTCATCTAGATCTACCTCTTTTCGGCCAGGAACTCTGGATGTGGCAGTGAAATTGATAAAGCAACTGTGACGAAATAACAAATGACGTCACATGAACCATTATGACATGCGTAAAGGGTTTCTACAAGACGGCAAGTGACCAATCAGTTTGCTAGATTCCTTAACGAGTAATGATTTAACGTTATAACATCAAATATATAAATTGGCGGGTGCGTTACCATTGGACATCTATTAGTTTGTCGACAAGTCCTGGTAATATTGAAGAGTTACGTCCCTTGTTGTATCGCGGAAGTAAACAAATCTCACATGTACAGAGTCTCGTTCAAAGCTTGTTCAGGTCATTTGAAAGCGTCGGTCCAATTCGGAAACACATCGGTCCCATGTTGGTGTTCAGACAGAAGCTAGTGTTGGCTAATAATTAAATTCCCGGATGTTAAGATGTCTCGGTACCCAACAACACACACCCTAAAGTCGTCTCCCTGATAAAAGTGATATTCATCATCCAGTTCACACGAGTGGATCTGTCGGGACGTCAGCGGTGTGGAATCGTTCTAAGGTGCTGTGTGACATATGGGCTACACGTAAGATTAATGATTTCTAGGAAAAGTGCATCAGTAAACCCAATAACGATTATATAAATGTGTTATTTATGATGAATGATGCTGTATTTTATCGCAAATATTCAGGGGTTTTGATGCACTTATGCACTGACAATAATGATCCACTGACAATAATGATCCACTCCATGTTTTTTTATGTTTTTCATGACCCTACCTGAAAAGACAAAATGCAAAAACACTTAGGTGTTTCGTTATTTTCATGAATTGTTTATGTCCCTCCACAAGTTGAAAAGACTCTGGCCGGATCCCCCTCCTCATACCGTGTCCTATGCATTGCTCCCCAATTATACTTATTCTTGGAGCTGGGATGTTGAGGGCTAGGAGGTGTGTGTGTGTGTGGGTGTTGGGGAACGGAAGTCTTACCCATTAGAGGGCACACGGGTGGCCCAGATGTCTATGGCACCGCGATTCACTGTGCAGAGTTGCGTCCCCTGGACACGCCAGAAACCTATGGTTGTGGGTTGGAATCCCGGTTCACCCCGATTATGTTTCTAGGTTTGTCAGCACCATACCTGTGCTCTTGGGTTTCACTGAAGTGGTAAACGTCTAAGATCTGCATCACTTCGGGCTTTCCTCCCACATTAAGCTGACACGCCACGATATAACTGGAATACTATTAAAAGCGGCGTTAAACCCAACTCACTCACTTACCCACAAGACATTATCATATTTTTTCAGGTAACCAACCTCCAATTCCATCTGAGACCCCCTCCCCCTCCCCCTCCCCCCTCCCCCTCCCATAATAAATTACCAGTCCCTAAAAATATAGCTGTAATATTAGAAACAATTTTCACTTTACTGTCTGTCGCATCACTATGGTTACACTAACATATGAATGTCGTCACTGCAGGGATGAACACTTGACGATGAGAGATGGATGCTGACCAGGAGAGTCTGCGATGTTTCCAGCACTGTAGTCGTGACATCAACATCCTCTGCTTCACCGTTCCCCGGATCTGCCCCCTGTGTGGGAGTGACACGGACAGGACGGAGAGCAGGATACCCCCCTACACCCTCCCATCCCCATTTGTAACATCCTCCCATGTATCCTCAGGAATTGTCTTGCGGCCCACTCAAGGGGACTTTCTCCGGTAAGGCCATTTGCTCAGATGAATGTTTATCAAGAAAGATAATTCTCTGTTTCTGTATCCCCCACCTGGGTGAATAACCCCCTGAATTGTGATGACTGTTTCAGGTACTACACTTCCCAGGCTGATCTCCACATTGGGGTGACCGACTCAACAGGTAACTGTCATTTCCCTTGGGAGGAGGCCAGAATAGGTACCGACCCGGGGCCGTCTGGGGTAGAATTGATCTAGGCCTTTGGGTTTCTTCGGTAGAAAAGGTCTGGGCCCTGGGCTGTCTGAGTCACTATGCAGAGTTTCATCCCTTGGGCACACCAGAAACCTATGATTGTTGGTTCCAATCCCGGTTCGCCCCGATTATGTATCTAGGTTTGTCAGCACCATACCCGTGTTCGTGGGTTTCACCGAACTAATAAACTTCTGAGACCTGCATCACTTTGGGCTTTCCTCCCACATTAAGCTGACACGCCATGATATATGTGGAATACTGTTAAAAGCGGCGTTAAACCCAACTCACTCACTCATTCACTGGGCTCTGAACTCTCTGAGGTAGAATAGATCTGGGACATGGGTTCTCTGAGGTAGATTAGGGCTGGACCCTGGGCTCTCTGAGGTAGAAAAGGGCTGGACCCTGGGATCTCTGAGGTAGAATAGGGCTGGACCCTGGGCTCTCTGAGGTAGAATAGGGCTGGACCCTGGGCTCTCTGAGGTAGAATAGGGCTGGATCCTGGGCTCTCTGAGGTAGAATAGGGCTGGACCCTGGGCTCTCTGAGGTAGAATAGGTCTGGGCCCTGGGCTCTCTGAGGAAGAATTGGTCTGGGCCCTGAACTCTCTGAGGTAGAATAGGTCTGGACCCTGGGCTCTCTGAGGTAGAATAGGTCTGGGACATGGGTTCTCTGAGGTAGAATAGGTCTGGGACATGGGCTCTCTGAGGTAGAATAGGTCTGGGCCCTGGGCTCTCTGAGGTAGAATAGGTCTGGGACATGGGTTCTCTGAGGTAGAATAGGTCTGGGACATGGGCTCTCTGAGGTAGAATAGGTCTGGACCCTGGGCTCTCTGAGGTAGAATTGGTCTGGACCCTTGACTCTGTTATGGATATAAACTCCCCATTAGGTTTTGACGGAGAATGTAAGCCCAGGGAGGAGGGAAATAGGGGAGCGCCGAAACCCAGACCCAATTTCCCGAATCCCCGGGCTTATATTCACCATCCAAGCCAAGGGGGGAGTTTATATCCTACTCATGAACTGTTTAAATGCAAGAAAACATCTACATACCTTAAAATGAAACAATACAGTGTATCGCGGTATAAATGAATTAGTTCAAAGCCTGTGAGAGAAAAAATAAGTGCAGCCTGGACTAGATGGAGTCATGACATGATAATCTGAACAAATTCACATCATCTGCCCGGGTAGCTCAGTGGGAAAACAGTGGGTTACAAAACTTAACACGATATGTGAGGCTGCAGGTTCGATTCAAGTCATGGAATTTTCATGTTTAAAACTGCCCTGGAGATGTTTATATCCCATGTGTGCCCAATGCTTGTATCCCTGTGTGCCCCATGCTTGTATCCCTGTGTGCCCCATGCTTGTATCCATGTGTGCCCCATGCTTGTATCCCTGTGTGCCCCATGCTTGTATCCCTGTGTGCCCCATGTTTGTATCCCTGTGTGCCCCATGCTTGTATCCCTGTGTGCCCCATGCTTGTATCCCTGTGTGCCCCATGCTTGTATCCCTGTGTCCCCCATGCTTGTATCCCTGTGTGCCCCATGCTTGTATCCCTGTGTGCCCCATGCTTGTATCCCTGTGTGCCCCATGCTTGTATCCATGTGTGTCCCATACTTGTATCCCTGTGTGCCCCATGCTTGTATCCATGTGTGTCCCATGCTTGTATCCCTGTGTGCCCCATGCTTGTATCCCTGTGTGCCCCATGCTTGTATCCCTGTGTGCCCCATGCTTGTATCCCTGTGTGCCCCATGCTTGTATCCATGTGTGCTCCATGCTTGTATCCCAGTGGGCAACCTCAGACAGCATAAGTCCCCAGTAACTCATGCTTGTCTCTCTGTGAGAATCAGAGTGCAGAGTCTCAAAACGCTCTTGTAAGTTTCCTGATATTGTTGTTGCTGCTGCAGGTTGTGTGTATGACTTTGATGAAGATGGGCTACACGTTGGCAACACTTGGCCACAGTGTGTTCAAGTCAGACTGCCACCAGACATCAGCATGGAATACAGACACTGGGATCAATGTCTTACACAGTTTGCAGACACATCCACCTGGGGGTCTCACAGGTAGGTGGAGAGATGTGTCTAGGGGGTGGGGTCTCACAGGTAGGTGGAGGGATGTGTCTAGGGGGTGGGGTCTCACAGGTAGATGGAGGGATGCTTCTGGGGGTGGGGTCTCACAGGCAGGTGGGGGGATGTGTCAAGAGTCGGGTCTAGCAAGTAGGTGGGGGGATGCTTTTGGGGGTGGGGTCTCACAGGTAGGTGGAGGGATGCTTCTGGGGGTGGGGTCTCACAGGTAGATGGAGGGATGCTTTTGGGGGTGGGGTCTCACAGGTATGTGGAGGGATGCTTCTGGGGGTGGGGTCTCATAGGTAGATGGAGGGATGCTTTTGGGGGTGGGGTCTCATAGGTAGGTGGAGGGATGTGACTTGGGGGTGGAGTCTCACAGGTAGGTGGACTTTGACTTAGACTGAAAATATTTCTTCACCAACTTAGGTGTAGTGGTGAACTGCTGCCTTTCGATATATATAACTAGTTGACATATTCTTGACAAGTGTTTATCATTGCGAATGTATGACTTTGTCCACTTCTTTTTCTTCATGTTCTTGGTTACCTTACTTGTTGTCAGAATCAGGATTGTTTGATCCTAAATGTGTTCCTTCCATTATGCAACAAACACACAATGCCATGTGTTTACCCTCTCACTCTCCTTGTGTTGCAGCTATCATGAACACATCAACAACTGTTTTGATTTTGTCCTTCGGTTTCTCCACAACTTGAAACTCCACCATCTTGTGCCAGCCCTCCGGAACAAGACAGACTTTGCCACCATGTTGGTTGCCCCGAGTACGACGAGGGCTGCACAGTTTGTGTCCTTGTATAGACAGGTTAAAGCAGCAGGATGGGTGTGTCAGGCTGTGTCCTGATGGCAGGATGGGTGTGTCAGACTGTGTCCTGATGGCAGGATGTGTGTGTCAGACTGTGTCCTGATGGCAGGATGTGTGTGTGTCAGACTGTGTCCTGATGGCAGGATGTGTGTCCTTCAGACTGTGTCCTGATGGCAGGATGTGTGTGTCAGACTGTGTCCTGATGGCAGGATGGGTGTGTCAGACTGTGTCCTGATGGCAGGATGAGTGTGTCAGACTGTATCCAGATGGCAGGATGGGTGTGTCAGACTGTGTCCTGATGGCAGGATGTGTCAGACTGTGATCTGATGGCAGGATGTGAGTCAGGCTGTGTCCTGATGGCAGGATGTGTCTGGCTGTGTCCTGATGGCAGGATGTGTCTGGCTGTGTCCTGATGGCAGGATGTGTCTGGCTGTGTCCTGATGGCAGGATGTGTGTGTCCTGATGGCAGGATGTGTGTGTGTCAGACTGTATCCTAAATGACAGGATGTGTCAGACTGTGTCATGATGGCAGGATGCGTGTGTCAGACTGTGACCTGATGATGTGTCAGACTGTGTCCTGATGGCAGGATGTATGTCAATTATGACAACATTGATAAGATTGCCTATGTTGACCCACATCAATGCCAGTTAGATGTTGAAAAATGAGTTTCATTTATTTGTATGTATGGCTTTTTGTTTTTAAGGAAATTCACCATTGACTTTATAATAATACATCTTTAGAACATTTTGTAAATCTTATGAATATCAGATTCCATCCACCTCAGGAAATGTATCTAAAGTTATATTTCATGCTTTGAAGTTATACTTGTTGCAACATTTATGATATTCATTTTCTGATTTACATAACAAAACATATGTGATGTCATGTTATGTCCTTTATGCCTGTGGCCTTAGAAACAACAAACATTTTTTTTTACAGATGGGCCATGACATGACTATTATTGTATGCCACAGCTCTTAATCATTTTCTAAATACTACCCCAGTACTGCCCAGTACAATGATGAATACCACCCCAGTACTGCCCAGTACAATGATGAATACTACCCCAGTACTGCCCAGTACAATGATGAATACTACCCAACTTCTGTCCAGTTCAATGATGAATACTACCCCAGTACTGTCCAGTACAATGATGAATACTACCCCAGTACTGTCCAGTACAATGATGAATACTACCCCAGTAATGCCCAGTACAATGATGAATACTACCCCAGTAATGCCCAGTACAATGATAAATACTACCCCAGTACTGTCCAGTACAATGATGAATACTACCCCAGTACTGTCCAGTACAATGATGAATACTACCACAGTACTGCCCAGTTCAATGATGAATACTACCCCAGTACTGTCCAGTACAATGATGAATAATACCCCAGTACTTGCCAGTATAATGATGAATACTACCCCAGTTCTGCCAAGTACAATGATGAATACTACCCCAGTACTGCCCAAGTCCGGTGATGAATACTACCCCAGTACTGCCCAGTACAATTTTAAGCTCGGCTGAACAAAACCTTTTAAGTAATTTGTCATTATGCATTAGAGATAAACGTTCTAAAGATTATACCAGGAAGAACTCAGATTTGATGACATATCAATGGTAATATAGTTATTTTCTGTGTTATAATCCTCTCCTGTCCATGATGTGACCAAGGTAGCTCCACTATTGACCTCTGTATTATTCATGACTTTAAATCTTCGTGTTATTTCAGTCATTATTTAAATGTTTAATAGTATGTAATGTGCAATGTTGAAATAAAATATATAGTACACAAATTTAGAATAATGTGTTTGTTTGTTTCTCTGTTTGTTTGGTGGTTTGATCAAGTAAAATGTGTATTGTAAATTAAAATTTGGCACCCGTTTTTCACGATCAGTCTCTATCAAACACATAGTCACACGATGTAGGTTGATTATTATCGAATAATAATCTTAATCCAACTAGAAATACAAGTTTTGAAATATTTCATGTCCGAATAATAATCTTTTCTTCTTTGTTATCATGTAATTTGGGACTGTCGACCTGACTCAATCGTGGGGGGTAAGAACAGGCAACTTAACCTCACAGCAATGACATAATGTGTGTGAAACATGCTTGCTGCATGCATGACCCCAGGTCTATACACCTCTGGTTATACCAACAGTATTGGGTGGTCAGGCTCGCTGACCCAATTGCCTGGATCAATGCTCATGATATTAATCACTGGATTGTTTGGTCAAGACTCGATTATTTAGAGACCGCCGTCATATAGCTGAAATATTGCTGAGTGTGGTGTTAAACACCAAACCAACCAACCAATCAACAGTATGGCTGTTGGCAAGAAATCTTGTGTAACATGTCGTGATATTATTCCTAATGTGCATTGTTTTTTTAAAAACGCAAATCAAAAACGGAAACGCCCAGAGCATTTCTTTCTTGTTTCACAAAGAGAAAATAATTGTGACAAACTGGGTTTCAATATGATGTTTGACGGTTTTTAAAGTGAAGCGCCATTAATATCCCTATGACATTGGTTTTGGGGTCTGCACTCACATTGCTGTCGGCTATCTGAAGCGCTCGTAAAATGTCTTTCACGAGCGACCAGACAGCCAACGTGGCGGCCTCTCTTCATCTCCATGTCCTCAAGATGTGAGCTGACGTCGAGCTGTGAAACAAACAATTCCATTCATTGTCGTGAAGAACTATTTACATCAGTGTTCTTGCTGTCCTGCCTATCCAACAAAAAAGAAAATGGGAAAGATTAAACTATTGCGGACAAATCATTGAACGCGTGAGGACACCAGTTAATTGCAATCGCGGTCTGACGTAGATATATACATATACATGGGAATAAGTTCATAAAATATGTGTATAACATTGCTTAAGGTGTAAAAAGCATTTTGCTATTTACTTATGACTTCATTCCACTTCTGACCCGTGAAGATCCGGGGTAGAATAGGTCTTCAGCAACCCATGTTTGCCGTAAAAGGCAACTATGCTTGTCGTAAGAGGCGTCTAACGGAAAAGGCTGGTCAGGGTCGCTGACTTGGTTGATGCATGTCATCGATCCCAAGTGCGTGGATCGATGCTCATGATATTAATCACTGGATTGTCTGGTCCAGATTCGATTATTTATAGACCGCCGCCATATGGCTGGAATATTGCTGAGAGCGGCGTTAAACAACCAACCAACCAATCATCCCACTTCTTAACTGCATTATATTTAACCGAAGCAGAGTGTTATAAAAAAGGTAACTTTTGGCACATAAAGTTTAGATGAATGTAAAGGTTAACTGCTTAGAGACATCATAAAGTAGTTGATAACAGATATGCATGTTATTAAATATAGAAGAGGAAACGTACGCTATGTATGTGGATGCTTCTTCACGTCTGTGTTATGAATGTACAGTTGTCATGCGCATGCATGACACAGGAGAGTAGAGTGAGTGAGTTGGGTTTAACGCCGCTTTTAACATTATTCCAGTTACATCACGGCGTGTCAGCTTAATGTGGGAGGAAAGCCCGAAGTGATGCAGGTCTCAGACGTTTACCACTTCGGTGAAACCCACGAACGCGGGTATGGTGCTAACAAACCTAGAAACATAATCGGGGCGAACCGGGATTCGAACCCACAATCATTGGTTTCTGGCGTGCCTCGGTGACTTGGTTGATGCATGTCATCGTATCCCAATTACGAAGATCCTTGCATTATTCAACACGAGGACATGCTTGAACACTCCTTCATATTAATTTAAGACCGCCGCCGTGGTCTAGTGGTAGAGCGGAAGGTCCGGGGTTCGATCCCCGACCGCGTCATACCAAAAGACGTTAAAAGATGGTACTTGTTGTTACCCTGTCTGGCGCTCGGCATAAAGGCGCTAAAACAAGGACTGGTCGGCTCGGAGTCAGTATACTGTGTCTGAGTGGGGTATTCATGTTAAACTGCAGCATGGCATCTCAGTGAGCTAGCACTATAAATCGGCATCAGTCCGGACTAGTACAAGCAGCCACACAAGCACACACACGTACATGCACGTCGCTATATAAGTGCAATAATCTTGGACGCGACGTTAAACCCCATTTCACCTCACCTCACCTCATACTAATTTAATGAAAGTAGTTTCAGAATGCACGCATTTCTTCCTCAACTCAATTTTTCATAGATACCGGTTCAAGACAACCCATTTGTATTTGGGCCTACAAGACAATTAACGCATTATTTACTACCTCACTTGAAATTGTTGCGATGCTATGT
This sequence comes from Haliotis cracherodii, assembly GCF_022045235.1. Taxonomy (NCBI): domain Eukaryota; kingdom Metazoa; phylum Mollusca; class Gastropoda; order Lepetellida; family Haliotidae; genus Haliotis; species Haliotis cracherodii. The sequence goes on from NW_027266277.1 coordinate 1,072,448, forward strand.
CTACCTACCGTAGCAACAAAGATGACAAAATATACCTGAATACCAAGCATGGAATATGTATTGAGACCCGTGAAGATCCAGGTCAGAATAGGTCTTCAGCTGCCCATGCTTTTGGTAAGAGACGACTCTGCTTGCCCTAAGGGGCGACTAACGGGATCGGGTGGTCAGGGTGGCTCGATGACTTGGTTGATGCACGTCATCGAATCCCAATTGCGTAGATCGATCACTGGATTGTCTGGTCCCGACTCGATTATTTACACACCTCCGTCATATAGCTGAAATATTGTGGCGTTAAACAACCAAACAAACGCACAAAGTACGTTGATATTTAACGGTTCTCTTTTGATTGGGAACGCCGGTGACCAGAGCCTATGACAGAGCTGAGTGAGTCGTGACGACATTTCTTTGCCTAAAAATCAATGTCACAGGATTATTGTCCAATCTTACCCAAAATAAAATTCCAGACGTTACTGGAACATGTTGTCCAACAGTAGTTTCTGTTGTTGGCCAGTAGTCGGTCTCATAGTCCTTGAACCATACTATTTTCTCCTATTTCGCCCAGAGCTTCTACTGTAATTATAGCCCCAAGGCAAGCCAGTCTAGACTTTCCACAGTTTCTGAATATCACATCTCACCGGGGCTCCTTTTAAATTTAAATGTAATGTTTGTTTCCACCAAAAGTATCAAAAGACCTAGCCTAAGTCTAGCTGGTCTGTTCTGCCTTGGCGTGGAATGAGTGAGTGGGTATGCTTGCCTTAGAGACTTGTGCAAGTCTAAGCATGGCTGGGCCAGTCGAAAGAGTAGTATTGAGTAAGTATGGTTTTACACTGCATTTAGCAATGTTCCAGCAATATCATGGCGGGGGACACCAGAAATGGGCTTCACACATTGTACCCATGTCGGGAATCGAACCCGGGCTTTCGGCGTGACGAGCGAACGCTTTAACCACTAGGCTGCCTCGCCTCCCCTAACATTCTACAAGTGCCATATATTGTCCATAGGCGGCAAAAAGTTTTCAAAATTGAGGCACTCCAATTAACCCTTTAACTTTAATCTATTCTTTAATTAACAGGCAGGTGTGTTTATCAGGAATCTGTGGATATATTAACAATAAATACTGTCCAAATCACGCATGGTAGATGCTGTTTGTTGTTTAACGCCACACTCAGCAATATTCCAGCTATATGACGGCGGTCTGTAAATATTCGAGTCTGGACCAGACAATCCAGTGGTTGACATCATGAACATCGATCCACGCAATTGGGATACATGCATCAACCAAGTGAGCAAGCCTGACCACCCAATGCCGTTAGTCGCATTTCACGACAAGCATAGTCGCCTTTTACAGCAAGTATGAGTTGCTGAAGATCTACGCTACTCCGGATCTTCACGGGTAGCAGGGTAAATGTACATGCATGTTATCCAAGTGTCTAAATAGCCATATAGATAGTGTACGTTTCTCTGTCAATGATTAATAAAATGCATTTCTGTTTTCAACCATTTAATGACGCCTCTGAGCAGCTAACCTTTCCATATATCTAAGATTTATGTGCACAAAGTTGTTTTTCATAGCTACATGTACTATATTTTTTAAATTCACTTCAGGTGATAAATATATTTATGTGAATTTGAACATTTTTACAAATACGTTATCAGGGACTTATGGAGGTCACCCGTTCGAATTCAAGGGCCTCTGACAATCAGTGGGGGCCTATTCTATCCCGAGTACCCACAACCAGTGGACGCCTATTTTACCCCGTAAACCCACAACCAATAGACGCCTATTCTACCCCAAGTACCCACAATCAGTGGACGCCTATTCTACCCCGAGTACCCACAACCAGTGGACGCCTATTCTACCCCGTGTTCCCACAACCAGTGGACGCCTATTCTACCCCGAGTACCCACAACCATTGGGGGCCTATTCTACCCCGTGTACCCACCACCAGTGGACGCCTATTCTACCCCGTGTACTCACAACCAGTGGACGCCTATTCTACCCCGAATACCAACAACCGGCGGACGCCTATTCTACCTCGAGTGCCCACAACTAGTGGACGCCTATTCTACCCCGTGTACCCACAACCAGTGGACGCCTATTCTACCCCGTGTACCCACAACCAGTGGGGGCCTATTCTACCCCGTGTACCCACAACCAGTGGACGCCTATTCTACCCCGAGTACCCACAACCAGTGGACGCCTGTTCTACCCCGTGTACCCACAACCAATGGGGGCCTATTCTACCCCGTGTACCCACAACCAGTGGACGCCTGTTCTACCCCGTGTACCCACAACCAATGGGGGCCTATTCTACCCCGTGTACCCACAACCAGTGGACGCCTATTCTACCCCGTGTACCCACAACCAGTGGACGCCTGTTCTACCCCGTGTACCCACAACCAATGGGGGCCTATTCTACCCCGAGTACCCACAACCAGTGGACGCCTATTCTACCCCGTGTACCCACAACCAGTGGACGCCTATTCTACCCCGTGTACCCACAACCAGTGGACGCCTATTCTACCCCGTGTACTCACAACCAGTGGACGCCTATTCTACCCCGAGAACCCACAACCAATGGACGCCTATTCTACCCCGTGTACCCACAACCAGTGGACGCCTATTCTACCCCGTGTACCCACAACCAGTGGACGCCTATTCTACCCCGTGTACCCACAACCAGTGGACGCCTATTCTACCCCGTGTACTCACAACCAGTGGACGCCTATTCTACCCCGAGAACCCACAACCAGTGGACGCCTATTCTACCCCGTGTACCCACAACCAGTGGACGCCTATTCTACCCCGTGTACCCACAACCAATGGGGGCCTATTCTACCCCGTGTACCCCCTCTGTGACGAAGATAAGTAGTGCATCTGTGTTCCCGCACAGCGATATGACGGCGATCAAAAGGTCGTGTAAGGGCATGTCAAGTGGACATGGTGATTGATAAAAAGACACAATTCGCAGATTTTATCAAAAGTGACTAAATGGATGTTTATATTGTAGCATTACCATTCTGGCAGATACAAGGAACTGTAAAGTGATTTATGATGGCGTTGGGCAACTGCAGATCTATTTTATCGAATCTTGTACGTCTCAGTGTGACTCACCTCAGGGGAAGCGGCAACAGGGATTTTATGATGCCACTACGTCGTTGGGTTATCTCCCATATCAAACTGTAGAGCATCCCCGGCCCTTCACTCATCAGGACGGCCATGAACCCGGCCCTACATTAGGACGGCCATGAACCTCCCTGTTGAGCAGACCCGGCCCTGCATGAGGACGGCCATGAACCTCCCTGTTGAGCAGACCCGGTCCTGCATGAGGACGGCCATGAACCTCCCTGTTGAGCAGACCCGGCCCTGCATGAGGACGGCCATGAACCTCCCTGTTGAGCAGACCCGGCCCTGCATGAGGACGGCCATGAACCTCCCTGTTGAGCAGACCCGGCCTTGCACTAGGACGGCCATGAACCTCCCTGTTGAGCAGACCCGGCCCTGCATGAGGACGGCCATGAACCTCCCTGTTGAGCAGACCCGGCCCTGCATGAGGACGGTCATGAACCTCCCTGTTGAGCAGACCCGGCCTTGCACTAGGACGGCCATGAACCTCCCTGTTGAGCAGACCCGGCCCTGCATGAGGACGGCCATGAACCTCCCTGTTGAGCAGACCCGGCCCTGCATGAGGACGGTCATGAACCTCCCTGTTGAGCAGAACCGGCCCTGCATTAGGACGGCCAGGAATCTTCCCGTGGAGCAGACCCGGCCCTGCATTGGGACGGCCACGGACCTCCCTGTTGAGCAGACCCGGCCCTGCATCAGGACGGCAATGAACCTCCCCGTGGAGCAGACCCGGCCCTGCATTAGGAAGGCCATGAACCTTCCTGTCGAGAAGACCCGGCCCTGCATTAGGACGGCCATGAACGTCCCTGTGGAGAAGACCCGGCCCTGCATTAGGACAGCCATAAACCTCCCTGTGGAGAAGACCCGGCCCTGCATTAGGACGGCCATGAACCTCCCTGTGGAGCAGCGGAGCAGATACGGCCCTGCATTAAGAAGGCCATGAACCTCCCTGTGGAGCAGTCGAGCAGACCCGGCCCTGCACCTTTCTCTGGAGCAGACCCGGCCCTCAATCAGAAAGGCCATGAACCTCTCTGTGGAACAGCGGAGCAGACCCGGCCCTGCATCAGGAAGGCCATGAACCTTCCTGTGAAGCAGTGGAGCAGACCCGGCCCCGCATTAGGAAGGCCATAAACCTCCCTGTGGAGAAGCAGAGCAGGCCCGGTCCTGCATTAGGAAGGCAATGAACCTCCCTGTGGAGCAGCGGAGCAGGACCAGCCCTGCATTAGCAAGGCCATGAACCTCTTTGTAGACCAGTGGAGCAGTCCCGGCCCTGCATCAGGAAGACCATGAACCTCCCTGTAGAGCAGTGGAGAAGACCCAGGCCTCCATCAGGAAGGCCATGCAACTCCGAGAAGACCCGGCCCTGCATCAGGAAGGCCATGAACCTCCCTGTGGAGAAGACCCGGCCCTGCATTAGGAAGGCCATGGACCTCCCTGTGGAGAAGACCCAGCCCTGCATTAGGAAGGCCATGAACCTCCCTGTGGAGCAGACCCGGCCCTGCATCAGAAAGGCCATGAACCTCCCTGTGGAGCAGACCCGGGCCTGCATTAGGAAGGCCATGAACCTCCCTGTGGAGCAGACCCGGCCCTGCATTAGGAAGGCCATGAACCTCCCTGTGGAGAAGACCCGGCCCTGCATTAGAAAGGCCATGAACCTCCCCGTGGAGCAGACCCGGCCCTGCATTAGGACGGCCATGAACCTCCCTGTGGAGAAGACTCGGCCCTGCATTAGGAAGGCCATGAACCTCCCTGTGGAGAAGACCCGGCCCTGCATCAGGAAGGCCATGAACCTTCATGTGGAGCAGACCCGGCCCTGCATCAGGAAGGCCATGAACCTCCCTGTGGTGCAGACCCGGCCCTGCATTAGGAAGGCCATGAACCTCCCTGTGGACCAGACCCGGCCCTGCATGAGGAAGGCCATGAACCTTCATGTGGAGCAGACCCGGCCCTGCATCAGGAAGGCCATGAACCTCCCTGTGGAGCAGACCCGGTCCTGCATCAGGAAGGCCATGAACCTCCCTGTGGAGCGGACCCGGCCCTGCATCAGGAAGGCCATGAACCTTCCTGTGGAGCAGACCCGGCCCTGCATCAGGAAGGCCATGAACCTTCCTGTGGAGCAGACCCGGCCCTGCATCAGGAAGGCCATGAACCTCCCTGTGGAGCAGACCCGGCCCTGCATTAGGAAGGCCATGAACCTCCTTCTGGGCTACATGGGCTTCTGGTAAAGAACTTAGCGAGTACGAACAAGTCATTCAAGTGTGACTGTCATGATATTTTCCAGCTTTCTGTTAGCGAGGAAATGTTTTCAGATTGTCAAAATGTACCTCTTGGTCCTGCCCCATTACTGAGGAACATCTTCTTTCCGGGTCCTGAATTATGTAAACAGGTGATGAGGCAGTTTACTTCAGCAGTATTTTGAACCAATATCAATAAAGTAATAAAGATTGTTTAACTGCCACATTGTGAGATATATGCAGTTTTCCAAAATATGTTTGTCAGTATTTTGCAGGAGTTTTAAATGCCTTGTGTCATAACTGTTTGGAAAGGAGAAGTTAATATATTTCTGGGTTTCTGTTTACATGCATTTTATTTTAAGTTTCATATAGTTGAGTCAGGTTGTGTTGATAAAGATTTTATTCATGAGAGTGAGAAAGTTGGGTTTAACACCGCTTTGAACAGTATTCCAGTTATATCACGGTGTGTCAGCTTAATGTGGGAGGAAAGCCCGAAGTGATGCAGGTCTCAGGTGTTTACCACTTTAGTGAAACCCACGAGCACGGGTATAGTGCTGACAAACCTAGAAACATAATCTGGGCGAACCGTGATTCGAACCCACGATCAAAGGTTTCTGACGTGCCCAAGGGACGCAACTCTGCCAAGCGAATCGCGGCGCCGTATAAGACTTCGCCACAATGTTCCACTTAATAGTTGCGAAAATAAAATAAATTCCCATGCATAGGGACATCTACAAAATAATTTACAGGTGATAAAGGGGAGTGTGGCCCCTCTGCTGTTTGAGTGATCACCAGTACGTGACAAAGGTCTGCACTGGCTTCGGGTTGAACAGCTACGTCAGCATTCACACAAAGGGCAGTCAGTATTGGTCAGACGTACATTCCGCATTTAATACTTGGACAAGGGATTCACGCTGATCTGTCTATTCTAATATAGTGAGAACATCTGTCCCAACCAAATAAAATTAAAATCTTTTGCTAACATAATAAAATAACTTTTCTAACTTAACATTTTAATGTACACATCACGTTGAAATAAAATAATAATTATTACATACTCATAAATCAAAATAAATATAATAATATTTCATTCATCATTTCATATTTCTGAAATGAAAATATATATGAAACAACAAAATTCGCTAATTGATTTTATATTTTTAAGTCAAGAAGATTTTTTTTTTAAATTTGAGCGAAACAGTCAATATATTTTCACCTGTGAAGTGTATACATATTGATCGATAGATACGTGCAGGATATTGACAAGCTTCCGCAGTAATGAACTCTTAACCAAACAACATAAAAAACAGTGGACGGAGGAATGGGCCTTTGTTTGTTGCTTGTACGAACGGCCACACCGCTTTGTAAACACGTCATAATATTCTCGTCATGTTTAAGACAATATTTCAGAAGCCGCGGAAATGAATCATGCAATTATCACGGTGTTTAGAGACTCGAAGGGTCGTTTGTCAAAATAGTTGCGTTGGTGTTGTTGTCAGTGAAAAGCTTCGTCGCTACCTGTCACTCCGCGAACACAGCTGCTGAACAAGTGCGCGACGTGACCTCTGACCTCGCTAGCACCGCCCACCGGACGGATTCTCGCAATTTGATTGGTCGAAATTCTTCTTTGAAAGCATCTTTACACATGGCGGATTGAATGAATACTTCGGAGTTTGATTTTTTGTGTCGATATACAAAAATATCGATTGATTGTGTAGAAGCCGATTACCGTTCTTCATTGGATGGGAAAAGATTACATCATCAGTGGTAAGTTGGATGCGATTGGAGTTTTTTGCAAGCAGCGAGTGGGTTAATTTCGAATGGCAACAAAGCCGGTGTCACACATGGCGATGTCAAGTTTGGGTCAGGTTCTCCACACCACCGAGGGACTGAGTCCGAACCGAAATTTGTGCCAGAGTATCACGTAAGGACCTAACCTGAACATATAAGATACGAGAAACACACACACGACATATTTACCCTCACGTGCAAATTGGTGTTGATTTGAACTCCAAGTCATATAGGCCTAGACGTATATATCAAATGTCACGGCAATTTCTGTCAAGTAGATTGTGTTCGCTTTGTTTCGCGATTTACGAGGCAACGATGAAATGAAAACATTAAATGTTAAAGTATCTTGTGACTACATTTTCAGATTCGCTGTGTTTCATATCGATGTGCTCTTGGGATAGTACTTGATTGTGAGAGAAAGAATTATTGAACAAAGTTTAAATGTCCGGACCAGCTTGACCCTTGTCGCGATGATCAAGGCCTTGATACTTTGGTCCAGTTATAAACACATTGATGCATGTTCTCTAGTGTTGATTCTTCTATGAATGTTTTCTGAAGTTTGTATGTTGGTGTGATCAGACTGACTTTACCACAGCATATGGTATATACTTTGTATGCCTTTGTAAACACTCATTTATTTGTTGAGCAACACCGGAGATCCGTGGTTTGCCTGGGCAAAGTAAACCAAGCATGGGGTTGAGTGATCTCGGTGGTATTGTGTCTCTCATACTGAATCTCTGAAACTTCAATGTTGGAAATGTAAGCCCTGATGAAAATACTGAAACATATGTACTGAACAACCTTTTGACTTTTTTCATCCGAACTTGTTTTTAATTTTTAATAGATTTTAGTGTTATTGTGTGGACTAGATTTTCACCTGAGCAAACCAGGGTGATCAGAATTTTACGAGGCTTTGGACTAGTGGCTAAAGAAGCTTGTAACATATATGAAGATAGAAAGGTTACACTCATCAATTAAATTTTCACAATTTTTATTAAATCCTGCACAAAATTAGCCGTAATCTGAATGTGCGACCTTCCTCTGATCCAACACTATACATTGAGCATGCTTCGTCACGTTGGATTCTTTTTCCTCATCGCTGAAACCATTGATCCTGATTTTAATAATAAATTTCATTTTTTTACCTCAAATTCTTCTCTATAACTAACTATTTTAACTTAATTATGAAATCGCAAAGTGTTTGAGTAGGAGAGACTTAATTCTTTTTCATATAGGTTCAAGAAAGAGATAAGAACAATTCTCAAAATGTATTCATGGATAATGAATTGATAGATGCAGGCCAGGATAAAGCATGGCTGAGTCTATCCTGTGACAATAAAGGCCAATATAAACACACTTAGAGAAAGTTTTATCTTCTGACCTCATTTTACCCCAGATGGTTTTCAAATCTGTGGTATGATCTTCAAAATATGAAGCAATATGACCCTGTGCCTTGTACTGAAGTTGATCCTCTTAATGTCTGACAATTATTGGGGAAATGACTCTATTTGTTGTGCAAGTCCTGTTAGAAATGGATTTCTATGACATACAGGGAAATACAAAATTTACGAGAAATCACAAAACTTCTTCACTAGGGCTGTGTAGCTATAAGTCTTAGGAGTTGGGTACAAAATGTCCGATTGTGAATTGTTTTTCCGGAGCCCTGGCAAAACATATTCTGATACGCATTTAAAACGATCTGGTCATGCATTCACTGAAGTTGACGTAAGCTTTATTTTTATTCAAACATATAAAAGTTAGAAAGAATGTGTGAAAAGTTAATTACCTGTCCGAGTGAGTGAGTGATTGAGTTGGGTTTAATGCCGCTTTTAACAGTATTCCAGTTATATCGTGGCGTGTCAGCTTAATGTGGGAGGAAAGCCCGAAGTGATGCAGGTCTCAGACGTTTACCACTTAAGTGAAACCCACGAGCACAGGTATGGTGCTGACAAACCTAGAAACATAATCGGGGCGAACCGGGATTCCAACCCACAACCATAGGTTTCTGGCGTGACCAGGGGACGCAACTCTGCACAGCGAATCGCGGCGCCTTAGACGACTGGGCCACCCGTGCCCCCCTTGCCTGTCCCAGATTAGGCATGAAAATCAACGGCTCCCACCATATGTATGCTCAGCCATTTGGGTATTTTTTGTTATGAAATATGATATTCAGTCAGCAATGGTGTGCACAATAACATGGTTTATATGCTGAAATATCTTTGGTGTGTCTTATGTTTTTACCCTGCTGTGTGGTCATGACCTTTGTATTTCCATTCCCAGTTTCTCTGTATTTACTGTCTTTCCAGCAAGCTCAACCCGAAAGTTTTTACAGCAAGTATGTCTCTTTTAAGATTTGCTAAGAGAACGTGTGTGATCCAGTTTTAACATGGCCACAATGGCAGCCATATTGAAAATGTGATTTCTGCCTATCATTCAGCCATTTTTGTGTTTATCATTATCAGCTGGAAATGGATTTGGTGATTAAGTGGTATGTGAAATACCATGTGATATTTTCTCTGGCATTTTTATATTTTTTACACTGTTATGACAAATATTGAAATATATATGTTATGTGTTGTTTACTTTTTAGATTTTTCCCTTATAAGTCCTTTAGCCTTAATATTGCAAATATTCCAGTAAAAATCAATGAACTGCAGAACCTATGATCAAAATTTGCATTTTATTCTGATAGTCTGAGAATTAAGTCTTTGGTTGGCATTCAGAAGTTGGAAGAACATGAATACATGACACTTATCAATGGATAACAACTTCTATTCTTTGTGACAATGTGCTGCTTCATCATGTGAATACTGAGTTAGCCTATGGAATTATATTCATGATGATAAGCAGGATTAATGTAAACGGATAACCAGTGATGAAGCCGATGAGATCATTATTTTGTTGTCTTTGTACATTAGGGGCGGTGGGGTAGCCTAGCATTTGCTCATCACGCCAAAGGCCTGGGTTTGATTCCCCAAGTGGGTACAATGTGTGAAGCCCATTTCTTGTGTTACCCCTGTCATATTGCTGCATATTGCTAAAGATGGCGTAAAACCATACTAACTCACTTTGAACATTAATTCTGCATTGTGTAACCATATGACCATCTTTATTGATTACATATTAACTCTTTCCGCCTGCTCAGTATTTACCAGAACAAGGGGCCTGAAGTAGCTCTGAAACATCGTTTCAAAGAATAAAAGTTGTTATTCTTGAAAAAGTGTCATGTATTAATAAGCAGGGAATTGTGGGGAAATGGGTACTGGGTCTTCTCGTATTTAGGCCCCTGCAGAATTAGACCCATGGGTCTAAAAATGGAAGATATTTCCATATTTAGGCAGATTGGCTAAAATTCAGATACAGTAAATAGCAGTTATAACGAAGTCTAAGGGACCATTACTTTTAGCAAATACAGCAAATGGCCGGGACCAAAAAGCCATTTCGTTATATCCGTCAGTTAGTTGTAGGCGTGTTTGTTATAATATAGTTTACTGTATTATTTTTGGAGTAATCTTCCATAAATTAATTCCTTACTCCCACGAAAGTTAATACTTGGCGATGCACTTCACATGGCAAATCTTAATGTACATTCAACAAAAAATGCTAGTTCAAGTTTGTAGTCTATGAAGTTACTACCTGTCCAAATGGAAATTCCATGCATTGTATTTTCTGATTTAAAACAATGAGTATTTTCTGATTTTTTTCAGCAAAGGGGCGTCCCTTAGTTAGGAAAGAAAACAAATGCTGCCGAAATTGAGCTCTGGGTTTAATTTCGGATAAAATATTTTAGATGAGAAAGTGCTATATTCCGTAAAAAAACCTTGGCTTAAAAAAGTGAAATCCTGGTAGTAGACACATTTGGCCAAATCTAGCTAGCCTGCAGATCTTTTAGAACCTGTGGTTTATGTAAAATAACCAGATCTTTTTAGAAACAACTAGATTTTCACAAGCATCAAGCAAACAGACTAGTGGCCGTGTCTAACGCTGGTAAACCTCAATATTGGAATAAGGTGATTACTGGATTATCCTTGAAGTCAAGAGTGTGGAATTCATCCAGCCCCAATAAACAAGCAGTTCTGTGGATTGTCAAGTAGTGTAACAAGTTGCTAATATCAGGTGATGCATTGAAAGGATGATGTTGATAGTGCCACAATGTTGATGGTATTGGAGGCTGGAGTGTGATCAAGTTATCACAGTGCAGCACTAAGTATCATCTGTTTGCTACAATGTTGATAGGTATGTTTTTAATCTCTTCATGATGTTGCATTTCTGGAGTTTGTGATTGTCAGTGAATTTGTTCCACAGTAATGAAAATGGCTATCATTCGACTAATATCAAGTCCATGAAATGAAAATATTTTACAGAAAAAACAGTTGTTGAATTATCTTAAAAATATAATATAAAAGAGCCAGAGACTGTCAATTTTCATATACTGCAGTAACCTAGACTTGCATGGGTTGTACTGAGTATATTTGTTTCAGGGTCTGTACAGACTCTCAGCAGGGTCTCTTCAGCAACCCATGCTTGCTGTAAACGGTGACTATGCTTGTCGTCAGAGCCGACTAACGGGTAGATGGTCAACTTGCTGACTTGGTTGATACATGTCATCGTGTCACAATTGCCTGGGTCGATGCTTGTGATGTCAATCACTGGATTGTCTGGTCCAGACTCGATTATTTACAGACCACCGTCATATAGCTGGATTATTGCTGAGTCCGGCATTAAACAACAAACAAACCAAATCAACATCACATGATGAAGCGGCAAGAAGTAGCCTTGAAACATTGTTACAAAGAATAGAAGAAGTTGTTATCCATAGAAAAGTGTCATGTATTCATGTTCTTCCAACTTCTAAATACCTGTCAAAGACTTAATTCTCAGACTTTCAGAATAAAATGCAAAATTTTGAGCATAGGTTCTACAGTTCACTTAATTTTTGTTGGAATATTTGCAATATTATCTGATCTTGTTAAAGGACCTATAATAAGGAGAAAATCTAAAAAGTACACAACACAATAACATGTATATTTCAATATATGACATAATGGTGTAAAATATAAAAAATACAAGAGACATTATCATATATCATGTATATATAGACATGGTACAGGCCTCAAAGTTGCGACTAAAAAGGTAGCCAATGTGACCTAAATTTCAGTTTGTCTACTGTCTAAAATTCAGAGGTAGCCAAATGACTACCTAGAAAAATATCTTGTGGCGACTAAATTCTGTTGCTGCAAATCTTTAGACATAGAAATTAACAACAGCTGATATTGGTAAACACGTCTGCTAATAATTGTACTCGCAAATAATTCCTTCTAAAGTTGACAATGAACCAAAATACATAAAAATTAATGTGATTAGTACTTTATTTTAGTTGACAATGCTCATTGGATAAGCGAGGATATACCTATGTAATCTAATAACATAAATTGCATCATTGTCACAAGTAACAAAATTCAAGTAGAGTACCCATTAAGATACAATTTCAAGACTGGTGCCGTAACTTCTACATATTATGATAGTTTTTTTTTATAGAGATAATTTCAAATGCTTTTGGCTACCTACAATATTGGTTTGACTTCTTGATTTTACCACTGTCAACCTGAAAAATAATACTTGTAGCCATATGACTACTTGGTAAAAACTTTGAGGCCTGTGGTATTTCACATTGCAGATATCAGATATTTTGTAACAGTGTTGGAAGTTATCCATACGTCCTCACAAGGCAATGTGAGATTTTGACAGGGTAAGCTTGAGAAGACAAATATCAAGGACAATGTCTTTGTTTACAGTAGATTGACATTAAGTCCCTGAAGTAAAGTTATTCCAGATTCCAAATGGAGCCCAGAACAGTACTTAATTTCAGATCTAGATCTAGACTTGCCTTATCATTAGGGCTGGCTATTGATATCGATCTTACTAACAGGTAATCATTATCTAAATATCGATCAATTATCAATAAAATCAGAGAAATAACTTTGAACAAATATGCTTAAAGCTGAGATACGAAAGAACATATTTCACATCACTTTTGAGTGGGGACACATTTATACACGGATTATTTGTTGACATTTCGGATATAACAAAATCACTTGATTTCAGTCTTTGGCAATGGACATAACAAGTCTGCTGCGGTAAATTAAAAATTTACATCATCACAATAGATTTGTAAGATATTATCGATGACACAGTTTTCATATCGATAATCATTAAAAAAAATTCACATCAACGATAACTCTGATTATCAATATTTTTAGCCAGCCCTACCAATCATTCTAGACTTGAGTTGGACTCCATTTTTGAATTTATTATCTAGGATCTGGAAGAAAGACGATGTTCACAAGCTTTTTTTTCAAGGTCTGTGGGAAAGATTAAAAGATTAAAATATATACTGAAAAAATAGATAGATCTACAGGGTTCACTCTAGGAATTTTCTGACATGGGCCCTTAATTTGAAAAGTTCATTTCTTCCACAGGTGCACCCACACTTGCCCATACAGCTGAATGTTAAAATGCCCCATTGTATTTGAAAATTTGGGCCTTTTTTCATATTTAGGGGCTAAAAGCAAAAGGCCCCACTCTAGAATTATCCCTTGGGATATTTTTATGAAAAAAATATTCCCCAAACAGTCATGATCCCTTACTTCTTTTGTTCAGTATAGTTGCCAAAACATCGCATCTATTGTGAAATTATTTAGTATGGTAGATGAGGATTAATTTGAAAAAACACTTAATTGAAAGTTACATTCATCTTCGATTAACCGGTGTATTCTATCTCTATTCTATTATATTTGTGCCTTCAACCCATTCACTTCCAGACCCATGAAGATTCCGGGGTAGAATAGGTCTTCAGCAACCCATGCTTGCCGTAAGAGGTGACTATGCTTGTCGTAAAAGGCGACTAACGGGATCGGGTGGCCAGGCTTGGTGACTTGGTTGATGCATGTCATCGATCCCACTTGTGTGGATCGATGCTCATGATATTAATTACTGGATTGTCTGGTCCAGCCTCGATTATTAACAGACCGCCATCGTATAGCTGAAATATTGCTGAGTGCGGCGTTAAACAACCAACCAACCAACCATTCACTTCCATGGCTTGGCTTTGAACCAGATTCGTACCAAGCTTAATAATGTAGACGTTGACCTCCCTTCCAATATGAAGCTGTGATGATGAATGGTTTTTGGTTTTGGTTTGGTTTGTTGGTTAACGCCGCACTCGGCAGTATTCCAGCTTTATGACGGCGGTCTGTAAATATTCGAGTTTGGACCACACAATCCAGTGACTGACATCATGAGCATCGATCCACGCAATTGGGATACGATGACATGCATCAACCAAGACAGCAGCCTGACCATCTGATCCCATTTGTCGCCTCTTACGACAAGCATAGTCGCCTTTTACGGCAAGCATGGGTTGCCGAAGACCTATTCTACCCCGAATCTTCGCGGGTCTGATGATGAAGGGGCCCAGTGTACATGGTATTTCTGTAACAACAATTATGTCAAACTCAAAGGGACCACTAATTTTAGTATGCATAACCGTAGTTAAATATATGCATTTCGACTGAATTTCCAGTCTCTAGTCATCACATTATATAGACAGAACATAAACATTTCAAAGGCTGTAGCCTTATCACTGGGATACTTTTGTTAATTGAGTGTAAATTGAGGACAAAGTGTCAGCACTTAATGAATTGCCTTCAAATTGTTTATTACCACTTTGAACAGCTTGACCACAGATGTTTTTGTTGGGCTGATTGGTGACTCGAGAGCAGCTCCGAGACGAACAGTTAGTTATTAACATTAACATTGTCATTGCCAGAGTACACATAGGACCACAAAGGGAGTTTGCATATCCATTATTTTGTTATAAGTGTGATGTTTATATCCATAAATTTTATATGAGAAAATATACAGCTAATGGCCGGGACCAAAAAAAGTTTGTTATATCCATCAGTTCGTTATAAACATAGTTTACTGTATACATATCATAATCGAGTGGGACCCTTGAAGATTCTGGGGTAGAATTGGTCTTCAGCAACCCATGCTTGCCGTTAAAGGTGACTATGCTTGTCGTAAAAGGCGACTAACAGGATCAGGTGTTCAGGCTCGCTGACTTGGTTGATGCATGTCATTGATCCCAATTGCGTGGATCGATGCTCATGATATCAATCACTGGATTGTCTGGTACAGACTCGATTATTTACAGACCGCCGCCATATAGCTGGAATATTGCCGAGTGCGGCATTAAAGAACAAACCAACCAACCATAACAGTGGAGATGATAGTGATGTGAAAATGCGGTGATACAGTATTATATCGCAATTTGAGGTCCACGATACGATACATCAATGTAAAACCCCTGTATCATGATACATACGATACATTACGATCCATGTAGTATTGGTGTAAACAAAATTGAATAATAACAAAAACTATACAACAACCAGCTTATGCAGATTTTTTCGTATTTGCAGCTTGGCTATTAGTACCATAACATTCATAACGCCTCTAGTTTCTGCTCTAAAACATCCCATCTTTGATCTCTGAAATTTTAAACTAAATGATTCAGGGTTGTGATTCACCTGTAAAAAGAAAATAATATCAGCTGATTAAATGAGATTACTGTATGGGGGATACGAATAGTATTGCACCCATAGTATCGCAACAGTGGATGATTGATGATGAGACACATGCTGATGCGGGTGTTTCTCAGAGGGATGGATGGCCCAGTCGTCTATTAGGCACTGCAATTCGCTGTGCAGAGTTGTGTCCCTTGAGTACCCCATTTATGTTTCTCGGTTTATCAGCACCATACCCGTGCTCATGGGTTTCGCTGAAGTGGTAAACGTCTTAGACCTGCAACACTTCGGGCTTTCCTCTCACATTAAGCTGACACGCCGCAATATGACTGGAATACTTTAAAAGTTGAGTTAAAACTGGATCTGGTGGTCAGGCTTGGTTGATGGATGTCATTCTATCTCAGTTGCGTGGATTGATGCTCATGATGTCAATTACTGGATTGTCTAGACTCAATTTACAGACCTGTCATATAGCTTGAATGTATATAGCTTGACTTCGGCGTTAACAACAAATAAACAAAACAAACAAACATGGTGGTTGTATGGATGGTTTATGTTACACATTTTGACAAGTGTTAATACCCAATGCAATGTTTATCTCAACAAGAATGTGTAGAGTTATCCCCTGTAGTAGCAACAGCCTCCACAGATCATGGCTTGGATATTGTATTCCTACAGGATGAAAGGTGAGCATTAGTCTGATAAATCTCTCATGGACATACCATTAATTTTTCAAAATAGATTTTTATGGTCAAAGTTGGTGCAAGCTCTTACATGTCTTAGTTACAAAGCAAAAACACAATTATGCAAGATGATAGGTATCCAAAACGCGATATTGTGTTTTTGGATGAACATGGCAGAAGTACATGTGCCTTTTATGTAAATAGATTACTTTTTTGGTATGTGTGTGATAGTCAAGGTGTTGGGATTTGACTCGTTCATTGACAGCTAAAGACTGTTACCATGGTTACATTCAGTGACTATTCTTTGCTAAATGACCATTGAATCATATTTGCTTTATATTCAATAGGATCAAAGAATATATTTAATGGACTGGTACTTGTCTGGCGCTCGGCATTAAGGGGCTAAAACAAGGACTGGTCAGCTCGAGTCCGTATTCTGTGTCTGAATGGAGTATTCATGTTAAACTGTCCATGGTATCTTGGTGACCCACACACTTTAATAGCTGCAGGCCCTGACTGAACTCTTCAGGCCCTTATTAAAAAAACTGAAACCTATTTATATTTAAGGACCCATTCAAATTTGAAACTGGGGCCTGACAAGAATCTACCTGCCACGGACCTTCAGGCAGGCGCTTATTTGAACACTAGTTTTGTCTCAGTCAGCAAGACCTACCACATATTGGTATGTACAGCTCAGATTAATATTTCTTCAAAAGGTTAAATGTTATGGAATTTGCCAAACAGTTTATCTATAGCTAATCTTCCTGGACTGCTACATGATGTTAAATTACATTAGGGATTAATTAAAAGAACGTAAATAAAACTGTTACTTTTAGAATTGTGCTTATATGTTGAGAGACAGTGTATTGTGATGCTACTGAGAGACACTTGTGCTTGATACTGAAACAGTGTTGTGCTTGATACTAAGAGGAACAGTGTTGTGCTTGCTACTGAGACAGTGTTGTGCTTGCTACTTAGAGACACTGTGTTGTGCTTGCTACTGAGACAGTGTTGTGCTTGCTGCTGAGAGACACTGTTGTGCTTGCTGCTGATACAATGTTGTGCTTGCTGCTGAGAGACACTGTTGTGCTTGCTGCTGAGAGACACTTGTGCTTGCTTCTGAGAGACATTGTCAGGCTTGCTGCTGAGAGACACTGTTGTGCTTGCTGCTGATACAATGTTGTGCTTGCTGCTGAGAGACACTGTTGTGCTTGCTGCTGAGAGACACTTGTGCTTGCTTCTGAGAGACATTGTCAGGCTTGCTGCTGAGATACACTGTTTTGCTTGCTGCTGAGAGACACTGTTGTGCTCGCTGCTGAGAGACATTGTCAGGCTTGGTGTTGAGAGACACTGTTGTGCTTGGTGTTGAAAGACACTGTTGCGCTTGATGTTGAGAGACATTGTCAGGCTTGCTGCTGAGAAACACTGTTATGCTTGCTGCTGAGAGACAATGTTGTGCTTGCTGCTGAGAGACACTGTTGTGCTTGCTACTGAGAGACACTGCTGTGCTTGTCGTGAGAGACACTGTTGTGCTTGTTGCTGAGAGACACTGCTGTGCTTGCTGCTGAGAGACACTGTTGTGCTTGGTGTTAAAAAAACATTTGCTTGGTGTTGAGAGACATTGTCAGGCTTGCTGCTGAGAGACACTGTTGTGCTCGCTGCTGAGAGACATTGTCAGACTTGCTGCTGAGAGACACTGTTGTGCTTGTCGTGAGAGACACTGTTGTGCTTGTTGCTGAGAGACACTGCTGTGCTTGCTGCTGAGAGACACTGTTGTGCTTGGTGTTGAAAACACTTGCTTGGTGTTGAGAGACATTGTCAGGCTTGCTGCTGAGAGACACTGTTGTGCTCGCTGCTGAGAGACATTGTCAGACTTGCTGCTGAGAGACACTGTTGTGCTTGCTGCTGAGAGACACTGTCAGGCTTGCTGCTGAGAGACACTTTCAGGCTTGCTGCTAAGAGACACTATCAGGCTTGCTGCTGAGAGACACTGTCAGGCTTGCTGCTGAGAGACACTATCAGGCTTGCTGCTAAGAGACACTATCAGGCTTGCTGCTGAGAGACACTGTCAGGCTTGGTGTTGAGAGACACTGTCAGGCTTGGTGTTGAGAGACACTGTCAGGCTTGCTGCTGAGAGTGTTGTGAGCCTGGTCTAAGGCATGTACGGCCAGTGAAAATAGGAATGGCAGAGTTCGTCTGTTTATACAGAACCCAACTAAATAAACACTCCATATCAGAAACATCTGCTTGTCGTTTCACATCCCTCTTAAACATTACTTTTGGATAAATGATTCAGCCATTATTTACAATGCCCCAAATCACATCCATTTGAAATGGAAAACCTAAATGGTGCCCCTTAGGCCAAAATGAAGACATAGTAAATTAACCCAACCCGTAGTAGGCCTCTTATCATTGGTGGTGTATCAAATTGCCTGTTTAAAGATTTGTGTTAGTGAGAATGTCAGCCAGCGACTGAGCTGATAGGTTGCAGGCCTTGCTCACTTGTATCCTGGCAGTTGTGGCATCAATGCAGTAGATACGACCAAGTTGCACCAGCCCAACGTTTGCTGATAGATCAGCCTGCAGTTAGAGTGTGTAGTTGACTCAACTCAACCTTCATTTCTTTTTCTCATTGTGTTGAGAGGTGAGGCCCCCTTGGGGTTTATCATTGTACCCACTCATTGCATGACAGTTCTTTGTGAATTTCAAAACCTGTTTTATCAATGTTCAAGGAAGGGGACTGCTTGTCAGTTGACAGTGTCTACTTCCAGGAACACTGGGACGAACCAGAGACAAATGTCTCTTTCTCTGAGAAAAATAACCATTAGTCGAAACAATAATTGCATTTGGATCAAATAACATGTACATAGATTGAACTACTTTAATCATGTTAATTAGGTATATGTCAAATGTTGAGATTTACTTATACCAGATGTTGATGAGTGTTGATTGTGATGCTCACAGTCAAACTGATACAGCTTTGTTCTTTTTGTGTGTATTTATTATTCTATATAACTTACATTTATGACATATACTGAGAGAATGCGTTGGGTTTTATTTATTGTTTTACGTTGTAATTGCTTGTTTGTGGAAATCATTGAGTTGTTAGGTTTGAAATTAGCCATGCAAGATTCACTGAGCTTTGGGTGCATCCCGATACTGACTCCGTACCATATTTCAAAATATTGGCAGGAATACTTCAACACAAATCATAACACATAGAAAAATAGGAGACATGTTAACTGGTTCAACACTAATTGTAAAATATTGGTGGAACACAAGAGGCCGAAATCCAAGCCACTTGTTTTTTAAACCCAATGTATTACACCTGTTTTAGTCGGCTTACTATTCATATTCTTTGAATGTTTGAATCCTGGTTCGCTCTGATTGTTTCTGGGTTTGTCAGCACCATACCCATGCTGGTGGGTTTCACCCAAGTGGTCAACGTCTGAGACCTACATCACCTTGGCTTTCATCCCTATTTAACTGATGCGCTGTGATATAACTGGAATACTGTTCAAAACAACATCAAGCCCTACTTACTCACTCATTTTTCTTTCCAACAGGTTTCGAGTCTCAAGTTTTCATGCATCATGTCGTATATGCAAATGTGTTTCATATAGAAACATCATGATCGTTATCAATATTGTATGGGATCTCCCATGTGAGAGTGGCTTCTGCTGGGAGACTCTTTCAGTCATTCTGTTGTGTCTTATATACAAAGAATCAATGAAATGATTGTTTTAAATTTTAAGCAGGTATGTTTAGAAATATTTATAATCATGATAATCTTTGTTTATGCCTTGTTTATGTCAAATTTTCTTCTACTCTCAGAGGCATTTGTTTTAAAGACACCATTGTCATACTTTAATTATTTTTGCCTTTCAACAAAACGTTAACCGAATTTTACACCATCGGGGGTGAAACATGATCAACTTTTGTGAATTATTTGAAAAGGGAAACGCCGCTAATTCAGCATAATTGTTTACAACTAGATACAGAATGCCATATGCCCTCACGGAAACCACAAAGGTCTACTCATGACACTGACAATGGAATGCAGTTCCATCAAGTTATGATATGAATAATGTACGAGGTTTGAAATGCTCATTACTGCTAGACAAGCTTTGTGCACAGAATTGGTCAACTTATAAGTGTGCGTTACACCATGTACACCATGGGAAGATAGTGGATAACAGGGCTGATCTAATCCTATTGTATAACACGGCTTAGTCTGGCTTCAGCCCATCTGCCCACTGTAGTGATGCAGTGCTCAAATACATCCTGAAACATTGACAACGCTGCTTAAATATGGAGGATAATTTACTGCCATATTAAGAGAATAAACACACAGTCTGTAGAAATTATAGGGCCCTTGTGTATCTTTGTTATGTAATTACTCTGTGATCAATTATGTGTTGCCACTTACTCCCTACACCAATTTGTCATGTTGATTTCTTCCCTGGTTGACATTGTATTGATTAGGGCCCTGTGTGTACAACAGATAGCCTCCCTAGTTGGATACACCATGTAGGCTCAGTATTGCATACACTATGCAGGGGTCAATGTTGCATATATTTTACAGAAGTCAGTATTGCATGCACTATGCAGGGGTCAATGTTGCATACATTTTACAGAAGTCAGTATTGCATACACTAATGTTGCATACAGTAACAAGGTCAGTATTGCATACACTATACAGAGGTCAGTATTGAATACACTTTACAGAGGTCAATGTTGCATACACTATGCAGAGGTCAGTATTGTTTACACTATACAGAGGTTAGTATTAAATACACTTTACAGAGGTCAATGTTGCATACACTATACAGAGGTCAGTATTGCATACACTAACAAGGTCAGTGTTGCATCCACTATGCAGGGATCAGTAATGCATCCACTATACAGAGGTCAGTATTGCATACACTAACAAGGTCAATGTTGCATCCACTATACATCGGTCAATGTTGCATACACTATACATGGGTCAATGTTGCATACACTAACAAGGTCTGTATTGCATCCACTATGCAGGGGTCAATGTTGCATCCACTATACAGAGGTCAGTATTGCATACTATAACAAGGTCAGTATTGCATACACTATACAGAGGTCAATGTTGAATACACTATACAGAGGTCAATGTTGCATACACTAACAAGGTCAGTATTGTATACACTATACAGAGGTCAATGTAGCATACACTATACAGAGGTCAATGTTGCATTCACAAAACAGAGGTCAGTGTTGAATACACTATACAGAGGTCAATGTTGCATTCACTATACAGAGGTCAATGTTGCATTCACTAAACAGAGGTCAATGTTGCATTCACTAAACAGAGGTCAGTATTGTATACTTTTTACAGAGGTCAGTGTTGCATACACCATACATGGTGGCCATGTGGAAATTTTCAAATTTGCCTATTGCTCGGACATTTCTGCGTGTGTGATTATGGTATATATTATGTTAAAAAAGTATGCGGTATGCAGTATGTTGAATAACATATGATATGGTTTTTGGCATCTTTTAATATATGATCGAGCTTACACCTTTTGACCTTCACATACTCCTGTTTTTCTATATCAGTAGTATTACTGCATTTTTTGTCATCTGTTCTGAACCCACAAGGCCGATGGAGCTGCTATTTTGTGTGATGATCCCAGCTATGGACTTTGGTGTCTCACACAATATGACAATCTGACTTCAACATGTTTGCCATAATTTCTGTATAATCCAGGTGAGCTTCAGAGCCTTGTGGCTCTAGTTGTTCAATATGTATCACATTTAACATGTTTAGGGCAATTTGGTAATCTGTTCAGAGATTTGAATCAGACGAAAAAAGAAAGGCTTGACCACAACACCAAATTGTGTGGAACTTGCTGTGATATTTTGATGGTAAAATTGCCATAGATCATCAGACCTAACACAGCAATTGGGAAAGTCAATCACCATGAGCATTTCACTCATAATTTTAAAAAGTGGTGCATAAACAATGATAAATGATATGTGTGCAGTTGTTATCTTAGCTGCGGCAAGTTTGCATTGACTGCTTGACATATCACTATAAAATCTCATCATCATGACCAGTGATAATAATATTTAATAATAGAATTTTGATTCAAAGATAAGAAGTCGGGTTGGGACGAGTCCAAATTTACTACCCAGGTACCCACCCCCCTATTACCCGACCCTACCCGGGTACCCACTGTGGGTATCAAGAGAAACAAAATGTCAGATTTATTAACCACAGCACTTACAAAACATATTTATATACATGTAATAAATGATCTGGTCATGTAAACACTGAAGTTGACTTAAGTTATATCTTTATTCAACCATATGAAAAGTCAGAAGGAATGGGTGCATTGTCAGAAAGAAATGCGAACATTGTAGTGTAACCATAGAGTTCAAGATACTTGTGGTCAATATAAAATATAACATGTGACTAACCACGGGTCCGGGTAGTCCTGTGGTTACCAGGGTCCTACTCAGTACCCACCCGACCTGGGTACCCGAGTTACCCGTCCCAGCCCTAATAAGAAGACTATTATTTACAGGAATAATATATTCTAATATTGTGTTATTTTTGTTGTAGCTTTTATTAAATATATTTAAACTATTATTATTATTAACCATAATTATAGCCATTTGTCATATTGCTGGGTAATACGTATGGAACAGTTGGATGAGTCATCGCTTAGGTTTCTCTCATTTTTTCTGTTTCGATCACAAAAATAAAATGTTGACATATAACAGTCAAACTACAACAAATATTACTTTTAATGAGCCATAGTATGACATGTAATTTATATGTCTCCATTCTCTGACAGCTCAGGTTTCTTTCTAGGCGTCAGTTATGGTAATCTGATTTTGGTTGCTGTAAATAATGGCGAGTTAGTGCGATCTCACGATCACCGGTGCAGCGATACCGTCATACAGTATTGTATTGTGATACAAGGCCCGCGATACAATTCATAGGTATACAATCCCTGTATCACGATACATATGATACATTATATTACAACTTACATTGATGTAAAAACATGTGAATAATAACAGAAACTGTTCAACAACCACCAGCTGTTCCGATTCTCTAGTACCGTATTCGATGTAATAAGTACCCTACTCTTATAAGTGCCCCACTCTAATAATACCCTACTCTAATAAGTGCCCCTCTAATAAGTGCCCCACTCTAATAAGCGCCCCACTCTAATAAGTACCCTACTCTAATAAGTACCCTACTCTAATAAGTGCCCCACTCTAATAAGTGCCCCTCTCTAATAAGTGCCCCACTCTAATAAGCGCCCCATTCTAATAAGTACCCTACTCTAATAAGTGCCCCACTCTAATAAGTGCCCCACTCTAATAAGCGCCCAACTCTAATAAGTACCCTACTCTAATAAGTACCCTACTCTAATAAGTACCCCACTCTAATAAGTACCCCACTCTAATAAGTGCCCTACTCTAATAAGTGCCCTACTCTAATAAGTGCCCTACTCTAATAAGCGCCCCACTCTAATAAGTGCCCAACTCTAATAAGCGCCCCACTCTGATAAGCGCCCCACTCTGATAAGTGCCCAACTCTCATAAGTGCCCCACTCTAATAAGCGCCCCACTCTAATAAGCGCCCCACTCTAATAAGTGCCCCACTCTAATAAGTGCCCTACTCTAATAAGCGCCCCACTCTAATAAGTGCCCAACTCTAATAAGCGCCCTACTCTAATAAGTGCCCAACTCTAATAAGTACCTCACTCTAATTAGTGCCCCACTCTAATAAGCGCCCCACTCTAATAAGTACCCTACTCTAATAAGTGCCCAACTCTAATAAGTGCCCCACTCTAATAAGCGCCCCACTCTAATAAGTACCCTACTCTAATAAGTGCCCCACTCTAATAAGTACCCTACTCTAATAAGTGCCCCACTCTAATAAGTGCCCTACTCTAATAAGCGCCCCACTCTAATAAGTGCCCCACTCTAATAAGTACCCTACTCTAATAAGCGCCCCACTCTAATAAGTGCCCAACTCTAATAAGCGCCCCACTCTAATAAGTACCCTACTCTAATAAGTACCCTACTCTAATAAGTGCCCCACACTAATAAGTACCCTACTCTAATAAGCGCCCCACTCTAATAAGTGCCCCACTCTAATAAGTGCCCTACTCTAATAAGCGCCCCACTCTAATAAGTGCCCAACTCTAATAAGCGCCCCACTCTAATAAGTACCCTACTCTAATAAGTACCCTACTCTAATAAGTGCCCCACTCTAATAAGTACCCTACTCTAATAAGCGCCCCACTCTAATAAGTGCCCCACTCTAATCAGCGTCCCACTCTAATAAGTGCCCCACTCTAATAAGTGCCCCACTCTAATAAGCGCCCCACTCTAATATGCGCCCATGGCGATATTTGCTGATATATTGGCTGGTGAACAATCCCAATTAGCACCCCTTCCGATTGATCAATTTACACAAGACTTATTTATTCGCGTATAATACACACTCGTGTGTTATATGCACCCTTAATTATGGGCAATTAAATTCTGGGAAAATATATCTGTCGTACATAAACATTTCAGGCTGTCGCCATAAACCACAAAATTTATCTTTCAACTCTGTTTTCTTCACCAAAATAATATTCTAATAAGAGACCCCTATTTCTAATTTTGAGTGCGCCCTTGGCGCTTATTACATTGAATACGGTATTTCACGGTTGGACATAAATAGCATAACATTCACAGCGACATCTACCAATATGTTTCTGCCCTGCAATTTCCCATCTTTGATTTCTGAAATTTAATAACAAATGATTCAGGGTTGTGAATCACCTGCAAAAAGAAAGAATACCAACTTGTAAAATAAAAGTACTGTTTTGGGATACGCGTTGTGTTGCACCCAAAATATCAGGATATGTATCGCAACCCCAGCATATCGTACACCTTTACAATTCACACCCATTTTTTGCCAAAATTTATGCAAGCACTATTGAATGATAATTTGAATAATATTAATAAATAAAAAGATAAATCCATACATACAATGAACACTTTATATTACCAGATAGTGTAACAATAGGATCAAATTGCGTCATTCACTTCTGATTTATTGATATGTTGTTTCCGACATGTCCGATAACGTGAAGATGTGTGATGGGGAAAATGATAAATTTTATCACCGTCATTGATAACCTAAGCAAATCCGTTGTAGCATGAAGGGTGTTATCACCAGGGAGACTGAGTTTTGTTTGTAAGTTGTCACAGCGATAGTAGTTGTGGAAATGACGTTATTGTTTGAAGCTCAAGATGAACATCATAAAGGATCAAATGTTTTATTCAGTGGCAATCATTTTTTAGTCATGTTGAATTCATGGCCGTTTGCAATTATCAATGGTCCGTATAGCAAAGTAAATGGCCAATTCTTGCAAAAAATGTCTCATAAAATTTGTAATCATGGGGCTATAGGGCCAAATTTTCTAAAATTTCCTTCCCAATCACTGCTGACACTAATGGAAGCATCCTTCCTTCTTTAGAGGGGGCACAGGCAAAGCACTTGAAATGGGGAAATTTCTACTAGTCCTTATATCTTAGATGGGCAATTTGGCAAGGACAATAGGACTTGTGCCAATTTCTAACGCTGCATCTTGCAACAATGTATTTTTTGTTGCAAATAATTTTTAAAAAATTCATCAGTGTGAATCATGATTATTCTTTTCAAACATTTTTTCAATAAAATCCCATTTTCCTAAACACAAAAATAAGGTACCAGAACACAAGATAAAAAAGTTTTGGGATGTTTTCGCATGCTCATAAACAATACATTTAAAACTAATCTATGAACATGATGAACATTTCCAGAATTGTACTTAGCTCTGTCCTCTGTGGAGGTTGTGGGTAGGTCAGCAGGCAGTGGCTTACCCTTTTGGGGTTTATCTCGGTAAATTGATGTGTGACACCTAGCATACCTTCTCTCAGGGTTCTCTCAGGTACATAGCCTTGGCAAAATAGGGGGCACGGGTGGCCCAGTCGTCTAAGGCACCATGATTCACTGTGCAGAGTTGCGTCCTTTGGACATGCAAGAAACCAATGATTGTGGGTGTTGTAAGAGGTTACTAATGCGATCGTGTGGTCAGGCTCTCTGAAATGGATGATGTATGTCATTGTACCCAATTGCGTGGATCGATACTCATGATGTCAATCACTGGATGTTCTTGTCCAGACACGATTATTTACAGACCTCCGTCATATGGCTGGAATATTGCTGAGTGCGGCGTTAAACAAGCTAACAAGCGTGAATTACAAGTCATGTAAAACCTTGACTCTGGTAAACGTGTCTAATGTCTGTCTCAAGTTCACTGGACTACAACTTTCTGATTTCAGATCTGACCAATGTGACGAGGGGGTGACAGTGGAGGGTGTGGCGGTTGTCATGGAAACCTCTCCTGTACTCAAAGAAAATAATGCTGGCGGGGAAGACACCAGCAAAGCACCTCTCAAAGATGGAGGCGTCAGGAGGAGAAAGATAAAGAGGAACAAGAACAACAAAAAACCCGTGAAGAAAGCGTTGAACAAGATCCAGAGCACCGCAGTGGTGGACATTATAGTGCAGGGTGCACCACCTAGACGCAAGGGTGGCCGCAACCGTGGTGCAGGGGTGTTACGCAAGAAGGGGGATGATATCATCTCGTATACCACAGACGATGGAGTGAAGTACAGACCCGGAGGTGAGACATTTTACATGTACCATAATTTCTGCATTAAGCACCCTGGGTAATAGAAAATTGACAGTTATTAAAACCATACATTTAAATTTATATTTAGACCCGGGAAGATCTGGGTTAGAATAGGTCCATAGCAACCCATGCTTGTCATGACTCATAAAAGGCGACTATGCTTGTCGTAAGAGGCGACTAAATGGATAGGGTGGTCAGACTTGCTGACTTGGTTGATGCATGTCATCGCATCCCAATTGTGTGGATTGATGCTTATGATGTCAGTCACTGGATTGTCTGGTCCAGACACGATTATTTACAGGACGCCGTCATATAGATGGAATATTGCTGAGTGCGGCGTTAAATAACAAACAAACAAATGTTGAATGATATAAGGAATGTAATGGAATCTAGGGCGCTGCGATTCACTGTGCATTTGCGTCTCTTGGGCACGCCAGAAACCTATGATTGTGGGTTCGAATCCTGGTTCACCCCGATTATGTTTCTAGGTTTGTCATCACCATACCCGTGCTCGTGGGTTTCACCGAAGTGGTAAATGTCTGAAACCTGCATCACTTAGGGCTTTCCTCCCTCATTAAGCTGACACGCCGTGATATAACTGGAATACTGTTAAAAGTGGTGTTAAACCCAACTCACTCACTCACTCACTCACTCCTCCCACATTAAGCTGACATGCTGTGATATAACTGAAATACTGTTAAAAGTGGTGTTAAACCCAACTCACTCACTCACTCCAGTAACTTGTTGCAGTATCCTTTATTACCAACTGTTATACAGCTGCTGGACTATTGTTGACTTCAGCGTGGAACAACATTCCTTCACTCACTCTGTGATGAATTCATTTGCACGTCCCAGTTGGTGTCTCATGTCCCTACCAGCATAGGACACCAACCATCTCACCCACAATCTCACCCACCATCTCACCCACCATGACCAACCACCATCTCACCCACCATCACCCACAATCTCACACCCAGCATCACATCCACAAACTCAACCACCATCTCACCCACCATCACCAACAATCTCACCCTCCATCACACACCATCACACCCCCACCATCTCACCCACAATCTCAACCACCATCTCACCCACCATCACCCACAATCTCACACCCAGCATCACATCCACAATCTCACCCACAATCTCACACCCAGCATCACATCCACAATCTCACCCACAATCTCACACCCATCATCACATCCACAATCTCACCCACAATCTCACACCCAGCATCACATCCACAAACTCAACCACCATCTCACCCACCATCACCAACAATCTCACCCACCATCACACACCATCACACCCCCACCATCTCACCCACAATCTCAACCACCATCTCACCCACCATCACCCACAATCTCACACCCAGCATCACATCCACAATCTCACCCACCATCACACACCCAGCATCACATCCACAATCTCACCCACCATCTCACCACCTCACCCATAATCTCACCCACCATCACACACCCACAATCTTACCAGCAATTTCACCCACCATCTCACTGTTTTCACCACAATCTCACCCACCATCTCACCCACCCTTTTATTGATAATCTCACCCACAATCTCACCCATAATCTCGCCATCCTTCACCCACAACCTCACTGGAAATCTCACCCACAATCTCACCATCCAACTTAACAACTCACCCACCATTTCACTGGTAATCTCACCAAGCATTTCACCCACCATCTCACCCACTCCCTCATCAGACGAGGTGTCATGTCAAGTAATGAAGATAATCGCCTGTCAAATTGACCAAGTTAAAGAGATTAGACATTTCATCCCCTTGGTATACTAAGACAGGTCATATATCAAGAACATAAGACCATGGTGACCTCTGACCTGTTGAAGGAGGAATACAGGACGAAGGTCGTGGGAGAACGTCATGTCACATTTGACGGTGGATGTCAGAGCAGTCACTAACGAGAAAATTATGACATTCCATGCCAGGTGCACACAGGTGGTAGAGGGGACTCATGATTGGATGAGCATACACGAAGCTGCATCTTCACACAAAATAACCAACGTCATGTTGCTGGAACATTGCTGAGTGAGGCGTTAAACAACAAATAAACACAAAGAATAGGTAACCATGGTAACAACCAATGGTAGATAACTTAGATATACCGCATTATCTGTCATAAGCCTCCCTCTGTTTATTAACACATCCTTCCTTAATTAGCATGATTAGCACACCTGACTTAATAAACATCTCATAAACGTCACACGAAACAACACGCTGGGATACAAGTGTTTATCAACTCAATGTTGCTCCAAGACAAGGAGTACTTGTGTTAATCTTGATTACCCAAATGGCCTTGTTCAATGCACAAGACAAGTCTGAAATCGTTTTATCCAGATGAGAGAATGGTAAATGAAGATGGTGTTTGTTACGTCAATGTCAGCATGAACTAACGGATAAACAGTTCTCATGTGATATATTGCCATTGTCTGTTAAGAGACACTAGGCCCATATCTCACCTCTGCCCTCTCACCTCTCCCCTCTCACCTCTCACCAGTGATTAACGAATGTCATAGACGCTGGTTATACGAGCTTTCAACAGCTGTCATCAATGTCATGTGATATGAGTTCGTATTCCCTGAGGAGATTACCAACACCACTGTTGAGCAATGTGCACAATGTGTCGGATCCCTCTCTCTGCAGTGTGGTGATACGGGATCCCTCCCATGCGGATATGTTGCTTGAGAACTTGACAAGGCTTGTATTGGCTGCACAAGTCTGTAAAGTATTTTACATGGCATAGGTCAGCTAATGGAGGGGGGTTAAAAGACTTGTAAATTTGAGGTCACTGATGTATCGAATCACACATTTGACACGTGTACAAAATCCGCATAAATTACTTGCCAGTGGTTTTTCAACTTACATGGATGTTTGTGTTTATTTCCTCTTGTTGTGTAGTATCAGTACTCATGACAGTATTCGGTAGGTGTTTGTTGTAAATATTGGAAGTGTGACCTTCAAGTCTGATCACACGATTTCACCAAAAAAAATAATGTCCTAAATATTGTATAAAATTTTGCAGAAAATCCCAGGATGTCAGGGCATAGCTTGAATCCTAGGATGTCTGGGCAGTGCTTGAATCCCAGGATGTCAGGGCAGTGCTTGAATCCCAGGATGTCAGGGCAGTGCTTGAATCCTATGATGTCAGGGCATAGCTTGAATCCCAGGATGTCTGGGCAGTGCTTGAATCCCAGGATGTCAGGGCAGTGCTTGAATCCCAGGATGTCTGGGCAGTGCTTTAATCTAAGGATGTCAGGGCAGTGCTTTAATCTCAGGATGTCGGGGCAGTGCTTGAATCTCAGGATGTCAGGGCAGTGCTTGAATCCTATAATGTTAGGGCAGTGCTTGAATCCCAGGATGTCAGGGCAGTGCTTGAATCCCAGGGGGGCTTGAATCCCAGGATGTCAGGGCAGTGCTTGAATCCCAGGATGTCAGGGCAGTGCTTGAATCCCAGGGGGGCTTGAATCCCAGGAGTTTGGTCCCTTGGGCATGCCAGAAACCTACAATTGAGGGTTAAAACCCCGGTTCGCCCTGATTATGTTTCTAAGTTTGTCAACACTATACCCGTGCTCGTGGGTTTCACCAAAGTGGAAAAAAAACTGAGACCTGCATCACTTCGGGCTTTCCTCCCACATTAACATGATTAAGCTGACACGCCGTCATATAACTGGAATACTGTTTAAAGCAGGGTTAAACGCAACTCACTCACTCACTTGAAAACCAGGATGTCATAGCTCCAAAACCAGAACACCACAGCAGTGTTTCAAGCCAGTTTTTATGTATGTAGTGTTTGAGGTCCGCAGACATGGATAATGTTGAGCTGATATTGATGAAGGTGAGGTGAGGTTTTTCACATAATTCCATGTAGTTCCACATAATTCCATGTTGTTCCACATAGTTCCACATAAACTGAGTTCCACATTGATACTTAAATTTCTATGATAAGCTGGAACAGGACCAAACACATTGCCCTGGCATTCTAGGATTGTCAAACAGATGTTCCACATTGTAAAAAATATAACATGTGACAAAATAATACAAATTGCTGATGTTATTAGGGGAGTGGTCCTGCTTCCTGCATGGAAGTCCCTCCTCCCACTTGCCTGGCAATGATGAATCGGCTGCTCTGACAAAATGAAAACCCATTACCATCACTTAACACTGGAATGAAACCCTCATTAATGAGGTTTTTACCGACACCTTTTCCGGACTAAAAGTGTATTTATGTTCATCCAAGTGACCAGGAAATCTGATGTGTTTTGTGGGAGCAGTGGAATCGTTGAGTTGTGGAGGTGATTGCTTGTCTCAGAGGACAGGGTTTATTCCTCACAAGTCAGGGAAATGGAATATATTTTCTTAAGTGATTATTGATTTGATTCCATTGTTGGTAACTTGACAAGCGCTATGCACAGGAGTATATGCTGAAACAGATTTACTGTGTTTACAGCGGTCTTTCCCAGCCATCCGCTCACTCACTCACACACCTACATGCCCACCCACCAACCCACTCTTCCTCTAAATTGCCCACTGACCAACCCACTCATCCTCTATATTGCCCACCCACCAACCCACTCATCCTCTATATTGCCCACCCACCAACCCACTCATCCTCTATATTGCCCACCCACCAACCCACTCATCCTCTATATTGCCCACCCACCAACCCACTCATTCTCTATATTGCCCACGCACCAACCCACTCATCCTCTATATTGCCCACCCACCAACCCACTCATTCTCTATATTGCCCACCCACCAACCCACTCATCCTCTATATTGCCAACCCACCAACCTACTCTTCCTCTATATTGCCCACCCACCAACCTACTCATCCTCTATATTGCCCACCCACCAACCCACTCATCCTCTATATTGCCCACCCACCAACCCACTCATCCTCTATATTGCCCACCCACCAACCCACTCATCCTCTATATTGCCCACCCACCAACCTACTCATCCTCTAGATCGCCCGCCCACCAACCTACTTATCCTTTCAATCGCCTACTCACCATCTCGTGTGTCTGTCCACTCACTCACCAACCAACACAGCTTTTATACCCACCAGCCCACTCACTCGCCCACCCAGTGAAGATCCGGGGTAGAATAGGTCTTCAGCAACCCATGCTTGCCGTAAGAGACAAACAAACAACTCACTTGCCCACACACCCACCAACTTGCCTATCCACTCACTCACTCATTCACTCACTCACTCACAGTTTCTCCAGATATAGTCTTTCATGCCGTCCCTTATTATCCGCCATCAGTGTGCCCAATTATTGACCCACCCTTAATGAATTATCTGTATATTTTCAGATTGTGTATACATTGAGAACAACCGCCCCGACCAGCCTTACTATGTGTGTGCCGTCAAGTATTTCCGAGTGGTCAGTACATCCTTTAGCATGTTTATAGCACACTACCAGAATACATCCTTTATCATGTTTATAGCACACTACCAGAATACATCCTTTGTCATGTTTATAGCACATCACCAGAATACATCCTTTGTCATGTTTATAGCAGATCACCAGAATGCATCCTTTGTCATGTTTATAGCACATCACCAGAATACATCATTTATCATGTTTATAGCACATCACCAGAATACATCATTTATCATGTTTATAGCATATCACCAGAATGCATCCTTTGTCATTTTTATAGCACATCACCAGAGTACATCCAGAGTATCATGTTTATAGCACATCACCAGAATGCATCCTTTATCATGTTTATAGCACATCACCAGAATACATCCTTTATCATGTTTATAGCACATCACCAGAGTACATCCTTTATCATGTTTATAGCACACTACCAGAATACATCCTTTGTCATGTTTATAGCACATCACCAGAATACATCCTTTGTCATGTTTATAGCACATTACAAGAGTAATCCTTTGTAATTTTTATAGCACATCACCAGAGTACATCCAGAGTATCATGTTTATAGCATATTGCCAGAGTACATCCTTTATCATGTTTATGGCACATATACATATGTACCTATCGTGAAGGTAACGTATGATACACTAAGTAATTTATAAAGACATTTCCCATCAATATAACAAAATGAGAACAATATATATTGGGACATATCCATACAAAATAATTACAAATGTGAGCCCACAGAAAGACTTAGACAACCAAATGAAGCCTAGCGATTTACAAATGTTGGCCCACCTGTGTTGATCACTAGATCTATATATATCACGGAAGGAGTGGACCCACAACTTAGAAAATGGTTGTAAGTGAGCCAACCTAATGAAGATTCGCGATTTATATATGTGGTCTTACTGTTGCAATCATTATGACTTAAAATGTGGGCCTACATTTAGAAATTGATAATCAGATCTAATTAAGCAACCTTATATACCTAGGCGGTATACAAATGTTGGCTCGCTTGTTTGAACACCATAACTGATGGGAACAATGTAGGCCCACATTATAGAAAAAGGTTATCAGTAACTTAATGGAACTCCACGAATTATGAATGTGGTCTGCCCAAATTTAGAAATAAATTATCAGCACCATGCCAAAATTATAAAGCTTTTCTGTCGTCCTTTACAAATTTTGGGCCACTTGGATCACCTTATATGATGCGGGGGGGGGGGGGGGGGAAATGGAAGATGGCCCAAATTTTAGAAAAATTACACTCAACATATGACAACTATCGACTTTCTAAAATGTGGGCCCACCTGCAGTCATCTCTGTTAAGAAAATATAATGGGCCCACATTTGTTGAAAACGAAAATTTCCAAGTTAAATTTCCATTGGCAAGCACAGTTTTTAATTTTCTGCAAGTTACTGATGGGAAGGAAAATATATATTGTCTTCAAACATTTATTAAGAATACGATTTACCTTCGGGATCAGATGGCCAATTAATAATTGGACCATCGACAACGTTCAGCGTGACAGATGCCATTTTTCGTAAATACGAAAACAACAGTGATGGCTCCCGATGGAAATAGTCACTCCCTTTCCCAATATAAACCACTGATAATGCGGTTTTGCCATGTTTATAGCACATTACCAGAGAATCCCAGATTGCAATTTTCCAGTTATATGAAATATAGATGCATATTTTTTCGTGAGCTATATTTATGCTGCATACTTGCTTATATGACAGGGTAGTCTGACGATAGTAGTTATCTGAACTATATAATGCATACCTGTTCATTGACAATACAGGTAATCTTATGCCCAGAACGTGTTAAGAATGAAAAATTTACAACGTTTACATTTGCGAATTGCACTATTGTGCTTAGGTACAATTCTGATGTTCTTCCCAATCAGGGGCGGTCGGGTAGCCTAGTGGTATAGCGTTCGCTACTCATGCTGAGGACTCGGGTTCGATTCCCGACATGGGTACAATGTGGGAAGCCCATTACTGGTGTCCCCCGCCGTGATGTTGCTGGAATATTGCTAAAAACGACATAAATTAAACTCACTCACTCACTCTTTCCAATCACATCATACTGGCATGCATATGTACATATATCAAATATTAAAAGAAACAAATTGTCATTTGAAAACTTTATGAAGATTTTAACTGATAAATTTCGGATAGAAAGGTCAATTGCACTCAAAAACAATACTACATGGATTGGACAGTTTGACAGAAAATAGAAAAATGTGGCAAGAGAACTGACTGATTAATATTTCTTTCTATTTGGAACTCACTGGCTGTCGATGCAGATCATAGAAATTGATAATCGTTAAATAAATATCGATAAATATCGGGGGAAGTAACTTTGATCAAATACGCAGAAAAGAGTCCAAAAGAAATCAACATATTTATTCAGGGATTACTTTGTGGACATTTGAGATATATGTATAACAAAAAGAGTTACTTTCCATCCTCAGCAATTGACATTATTGACAACAAGTCTAAATCTAAACTTTTGTAACATTTTATTGATGACACTATTTTCATATCGATAATTGTTAATATTTCTTCCAATCGACAATAATTCCAGTTATTGATATTTTTTTGCCAGCCCTCGTTTTCACTCCTGTGTTGTGACGGTATTGTTCATCATTTCATTAATGATCATGATGAAGACTCTGGTGCAGTAAGCATGGTGAATATAGTCTGCTTCTTTCACCATCTGTTAGTCCCGTTAAGATCCGGGGTAGAATATGTCTTCAGCAACCCATGCTTAGCGTAAAAGGCGACTATGCTTGTCGTAAGAGACGACTAACGGGATCGGGTGGTCAGGCTCACTGACTTTGTTGATGCATGTCATCGATCCCAATTGTGTGGATCGATGCTTATGATGTCAATTACTGGATTGTCTGGTCCAGACTCAATTATTTACAGACCGCTGTCATATAGCTGGAATATTGCTGAGTGCGGCATTCAACAACACCCCAACCAAACAAACCAAGCACCATCTGTCGATGTTGATTTGAGAAGGATCTGACACCTGTATCTTGACCTGCTTCCTAGAATAAGCTATCTGGTGTACTTACTCCCAAATGTTTTGCTAAAATTGATTTCAATAATATTTAAGAGAACATTTGAAAGAAGATTAACATTTATTTAAATGAAATATGGTATCAGCTGAAGAATATTCCTATATATTTTTGTGCTCAAGAGTTGGTTGGTGGCTAAAGTTCTATTCTTTGATGTAGCATTTTATATTTCATTTTTATTATGGGGGCATGCGTGGCCCAGTCGTATTAGGCGATTTTGTTCCCTGTGCAGAGTTGCGTCCCTTGGGCAGGCCCCAAATTTATGATTCTAGGTTCGAATCCCGGTTTGCCCTCATTGTGTTTCTCAGCCTGTCAGCAACATACCCGTGCTCGTGGGTTTCACAAAGTGGTAAACGTCTGAGACCTGCATCACTTCAGGCTTGCCTCCCACATTAAGCTGACACGCTGTGATAACGGCAGCCTTTAAACTCACTCACATTTGATAGAAAATTAAACTATTTTGAAATAATATGGTGGTAGATGAAGAAAATAACTTTCTGTGTTTATTGTATACTTAAGAAATGATTTAAGTGTCGCCTAAGTCCAATTCATGATATTTCTAAAATTACGACTCAATTATCAGGTCTCCTGAATTACCTTCAATTTTTTTTTTAAATTCACACAATTCACTATTTAATCATGGTAATATTGCATCATGAACACATTTAATAAAGTACAAAGATTATTTTTTGTGACAGTAACTGTTTCATGGGTTTTTTAGTTTTTCTCACATTTTAATTATTAACCAAAAATAGTCTTTATGTCATTTGTGTGACAAATCTGGTTGTTTTATGTCCAAAATTAATTGAAAAAGATGGTAAACTGACAATGGCAGTTGATTTGTTACGGTTACCATGGCAACCTAATTGTCAAGCAATAAAATCATAGCAGTTGAAAGGCTTTGCGCTTGCCGGCTGTGATTCAACTCATTGGCTTGGCATTGGACCCTTAGCTTTCTACACCCTAAAGTGCTTTAATTCTTCCACCATCTACTGGACAGCCGGTGAGAAAACTGGACATGTTTTATCAGAAACATGTGTCCTTCTTTCGTATTATGTGAAAATGGCAGCACAAAATGTGAGCCTTGCTTGTGCTTAAGTGTTGTAAAGATATGGTGTCGCGCAAGACGAGAGATTGAGAGATGACAGATGATTCTACCATTTATTATTGATGCAAGAAAGTGGGTGCCTTGGGCCTGAGTGCTTGCCTTTGTGCTGACTTGTGATCGATTAGGGGAAAACAAGAGTTGCCTCCCTTC
This sequence comes from Haliotis cracherodii, assembly GCF_022045235.1. Lineage (NCBI taxonomy): Eukaryota > Metazoa > Mollusca > Gastropoda > Lepetellida > Haliotidae > Haliotis > Haliotis cracherodii. The sequence continues at coordinate 1,109,378 of NW_027266277.1, forward strand.
CTTTGTGAATCAACCTGGCCACGCTCTGAGGGTTGGTATCGTCAGTGAGGCAGTGTGCTTATTCAAAGCCATCTCTTGCAATCCTTTGTCACACAACTCGTCTTTGTATATTCTGCCATCATGATGAGGGCTACGCTATATGTATCAGTAGTGATTTTGAATATCTTGGAATGTTTTCATTCTGTGCTTGTAGCTTGGTTTGGCCACAGCAAACTAATCACACAGTGCTTGTTTGGGTGTGAGGGTGCTTGTGGCTAGCTAGCTTTGGGAGTGTTTGTGGCTAGATAGCTGTGAGTGGTTTTGGCTAGATAGCTGTGAGTGTTTGTGGCTAGATAGCTGTGAGTGGTTTTGGCTAGATAGCTGTGAGTGGTTTTGGCTAGATAGCTGTGAGTGTTTGTGGCTAGATAGCTGTGAGTGGTTTTGGCTAGATAGCTGTGAGTGGTTTTGGCTAGATAGCTGTGAGTGGTTTTAGCTAGATAGCTGTGAGTGGTTTTGGCTAGATAGCTATGAGTGTTTGTGGCTAGATAGCTGTGAGTGTTTTTGGTTTTATAGCTGTGAAAGTGTTTATGGCTAGATAGCTGAGAGAGTGTTTGTGGCCAGATAGTTGTGTTTATTTGTTTGTTGTTTGAGATAATCCAGTGAGTGACATCATGAGCATCAGTCTACGTAATTGGGATACAGTGACATGCATCATCCAAGTCAACAAGTCTGACCACCTGATCTCGTTATTCGCCTCTTACAAACATGGATAACTGAAGACCAATTCTAGCCCGAATCATCATGTGTAGATATATCGGAGAGCGTTTGTGGCTAGATCATCGTGAGAGTGGTTATGGCTGGATAGCTGTGAAAGAACTTATGGCTAGATCACAATGTATGTGTTGACTGCTAGTGACTCTCTTTGAGTGGCAGTGCTCTCAGCCTGGCAAGCATAGACAGCACAGAGGGTGTTTATCAGCCTCATGGGGCCTACTGTAGCTAGCTGGCTATTAAAGTCATCTGATTATTGGTGAATTGGTTGTTTTCTGGATATTTTGATGATCTGATCTCGTCCTTAGTGCATTGATCCTTTCTGCTAGAGCTGAAATGTCAAGCCTGCATACGTCAATTGTGTATTGCTCATTTAAAAATGTATGTACGGCCTTGACAAAAGGTTTCAGTGCCATTTGATGGTTGGGGTAAGCTGCAAGTCTTCTGTTGGATAAATGTTGTTTTATTGAAATGAATAAATTGATAGGCTTGGAAAAACGAAAGGTAATACAGTCATGAATATTCATAAAGTGCAATGTTTATTCTAGTCCCAGTGTAGGGTAGACCCATCACCGCATGAAGTGCTTCATGCTGAGATACTGTGTTTCCATAGAAACAGATGATAACAAATGCCATTTTTTTCAAAGTGTGTTGGACAAGCGTGTTTTCGTTTTTGTTATTTAATGACGTACTCAGGAATAACTTTATGATGGCGGCCTGTAATAATCGAGTCTGGACCAGGCAATCCAGTGATACTTTTCCAGGTAGCGATCTTTGATTTAGAATAATATGAATATCAAATCTTCTCACAACTTGAAACCTGGTGGTTGTAAATCTTCATATGCTTGTTCCAACCAATGCTTTGAAGAAGGTGCTTGAATGCTTGTGTGTTAATGTTCACATAACAATGTTTTTTCCAACACTATATGGGGCGGTAGGGTAGCCTAGTGGTTAAAGCGTTCGCTCGTCACGCCGAAGACCCGGGTTCGATTCCCGACATGGGTTCAATGTGTGAAGCCCATTTCTGGTGTTCCCCGCCGTGATATTGCTGGAATATTGCTAAAAGCGGTGTAAAACCATACTCACTCACTCCAACACTATATTATGAATAATTTTTTAAATTTTTATTTTATGATGAATGTTTGCTTCACAGAACATAAGCATTTAGTCACACATCAGTTCGTGACTAATCATGATATGTAATATTATGTTCATACAGCATTGTATAAATTAGCTTTTTTCACTGTAATGTTGAGGTCGAGAACAAAACAATATTCTTCAAAATAATCATCTACTGCATGAACACTTGTCTTGATGATTCGTGAAGATCCGGGTTAGAATAGATCTTCAGCAACCCATGCTTGCCGTAAGGGGAGACAATGCTTGTCGAAAGTGGAGACTAACGGGATCGGGTGGTTTCCACCATGCATCATGGTCTGTTTAGAGTAGGGTCTGTGTAGGGTATGGTCTGTGTCGAGTAGGGTCTGTGTAGGGTATGGTCTGTGTCGAGTAGGGTCTGTGTAGGGTATGGTCTGTTTAGAGTAGGGTCTGTGTAGGGTATGGTCTGTGTCGAGTAGGGTCTGTGTAGGGTATGGTCTGTGTAGGGTATGGTCTGTTTAGAGTAGGGTCTGTGTAGGGTATGGTCTGTGTCGAGTAGGGTCTGTGTAGGGTATGGTCTGTTTAGAGTAGGGTCTGTGTAGGGTATGGTCTGTGTAGAGTAGGGTATTGTCTGTGTCGAGTAGGGTCTGTGTAGGGTATGGTCTGTGTAGAGTGTGGTCTGTGTTGGGTATGGTCTGTGTAGAGTAGGGTCTGTGTAGGGTTTGGTCTGTGTAGAGTAGGGTCTGTAGGGTGTGGTCTGTGTAGGGTGTGGTCTGTGTAGGGTATGGTCTGTGTCGAGTATGGTCTGTGTAGGGTATGGTCTGTTTAGAGTAGGGTCTGTGTAGGGTATGGTCTGTGTAGGGTATGGTCTGTGTAGAGTAGGGTCTGTGTAGAGTAGGGTCTGTGTAGGGTGTGGTCTGTGTAGGGTGTAGTCTATGTAGGGTAGGGTCTGTGTAGGGTATGGTCTGTGTAGAGTAGGGTGTGGTCTGTGTAGGGTATGGTCTGTGTATGGTGTCATGACAGGATGAGGTTCACTTGATTAACCCCTCAGTAGAACACTAAGGACACCACTCCGGATGTCCTGGCACATCAACCCTTTATCTTCCAATCAATGATAAATTTTCCAACTGGAGGATCCGCAGCATGGACCTGCAAGTCATCTCACATTAACCCTTCAGCCTTCATTCTAAATTACCCAGTCAAGTAACCTCAAACTGGAGCTATCTCCATCTTGTTAATTAACCCTTAATCCTCCATGCATGGCTCGCTGTCAAGAATCACCACAGTCTCAAGCCCCTCACTTCTGAGGTGTCTCAATGTACGGATCAAGAGGTTTAATTTGCTGTAGTTCTTTCTCTGACATGGCTGTCATTAATACCCGAGCCAGTCGATATTGCTTAGCTCAGTTGCTTCCCCCGCGGTGCTCTGTGTTCCTTACTTCAGTGATCAATACACCGACAATTTACCCTTCAAACGGTGAGGAAATGACTCTGTTATCTGCCTCTTTCTGATTAATTTGTGTTTGTTAATTTGCCTCTAACGATATCGAACATTGTGCGTTTCAGAGGCATTTACTTGGATGGCATAATGGCGTTATTCTCTGGTGTAGTGACAGCAGCTCCGAGCTGCTTCACTGAGCGTCTCCACTGAGCTGCTGCCGAGTGAATCACCACTGTGTGCTGTCAAATTTTGTTTGCTTGTGCCACTAGGTGGCGCTCTAAGAACATATGTCAGCTTCTGTCACAAGGTGGCATTATTTCAAGGATTGTGTAGGGCTTATTACGTTAAAGACCAGTTGATCAGCTTAGACAGCCAGGCTGGAGTGAGGCCAGTTTCTCTGCCTCATTGAATAAAGCTTCAAAAACATGGAGGGGAGTTTAAGCTGGGAGGCAAGATACTCTGAGAACCATGGAGTCAGGGCATGAGCAGGTGGAGAAATTATCTGGATTCCTTGTGACTGTTGTTGTGGAGGAGTTATCTTAACTGTTGTTGTGGAGGAGTTATCTTGACTGTTGTTGTGGAGGAGTTATCTTGACTGTTGTTGTGGAGAAGTTACCTTGACTGTTGTTGTGGAGGAATTATCTTAACTGTTGTTGTGGAGGAGTTATCTTGACTGTTGTTGTGGAGGAGTTATCTTGACTGTTGTTGTGGAGAAGTTATCTTGACTGTTGTTGTGGAGGAGTTATCTTAACTGTTGTTGTGGAGAAGTTATCTTGACTGTTGTTGTGGAGGAGTTATCTTGACTGTTGTTGTGGAGAAGTTATCTTGACTGTTGTTGTGGAGGAGTTATCTTGACTGTTGTTGTGGAGGAGTTATCTTAACTGTTGTTGTGGAGGAGTTATCTTGACTTGTTGTGGAGAAGTTATCTTGACTGTTGTTGTGGAGGAGTTATCTTAACTGTTGTTGTGGAGGAGTTATCTTAACTGTTGTTGTGGAGGAGTTATCTTGACTGTTGTTGTGGAGGAGTTATGGTAGTTGTGGAGGAGTTATCTTGACTGTTGTTATGGAGGAGTTATCTTGACTGTTGTTGTGGAGGTGTTATCTTAACTGTTGTTGTGGAGGAGTTATGGTTGTTGTGCAGGAGTTATCTTGATGGTTGTTGTGGAGGAGTTATGGTTGTAATGGAGGAGTGACTGTTCTTGTGGGGGATCTCAGCGGTTGTTTGTGGAGGATTTGTCATGATTTGTTGGGGTTGTTGTGGAGGAGTTATCTTGACTGTTGTTGTGGAGGAGTTATGGTTGTTATGGAGGGGTTATGTTGACTGTTGTTGTGGAGGTGTTATATTAACTGTTGTTGTGGAGGAGTTATGGTTGTTGTGGAAGAGATATATTGACTGTTGTTATGGAGTTATCTTGACTGTTGTTGTGGAGGAGTTATGGTTGTTGTGGAGGAGATATCTTGACTGTTGTTGTGGAGGAGTTATCTTGACTGTTGTGGAGGAGTTATCTTGACTGTTATTGTGGAGGAGTCATGGTTGTTGTGGAGGAATTAAGGTTGTTGTGGAGGAGTTAAGGTTGTGGATTTGTTATCTTGACTGTTGTTGAGGAGGAGTTATCTTAACTGTTGTTGTTGAGGAGTATTCTTGACTGTTGTTGTGGAGGAGTTATCTTGACTGTTGTTGTGCAGGAGTTATGGTTGTGTGGAGGAGTTATCTTGCTTTTTGTTATGGGGGAGTTATGGTTTTTCTGGCGGAGATATCTTGACTGTTGTTGTGGAGGAGTTATCTTGACTGTTGTTGTGGAGGAGTTATCTTGACTGTTGTTGTGGAGGAGTTATCTTGACTGTTGTTGTGGAGGAGTTATGGTTGCTGTGGAGGCGTTATTTTGATGGTTGTGGAGAAGTTATCTTGATATTTTTTGTGGAGGAGTTATCTTCACTGTTCTTGTGGGGGATCTGAGCGGTTGTTGTGGAGGATTTGTCATGATGGTTGTTGAGTTGGGGTTGTTGTGGAGGAGTTGTCTCGATGGTTGTTTTTGATGACTTATCTTGATGCTTCTTATGCCTCCAGAAGCAAGTCAGAAAAAATCTTTTTTTCTAAATTATTCATAACAGCAGACTTGTAATCTGATATCAATTTCTCAAAGGCTGTTCTAGTTTGTTTGCTTTCATAGACTTGTATTGAAGTATTACATGCCTTGCTTCCTCAGAGGAATAAAAAGAAACATATATTTGTAAGGAAAATCTCATAGTGTACGTTTCTTTGGGCCAATGTTTACATGATGCTAGAGGCCTGTACTCCATGAGCAACCACGACCTGCCAGAAATTATCTGTTCTCAGTGTAAAGTAATTCCCAATTTTGGCAAACATCTCTTTCCAAGTCACTCTCTTGAGTAAATGTTTACTTGTATGATACAAGGAATATTGCATTCGTGTGAAATCTAATTTTGAAAAAAACAACCTGGAGAGTTATCATTGGTGACATGTGAAAGTGTGTGATACTGGTGTGATATAGTTAATAGTCAGCTGGAACATTGTTGCAGACTGTTGCTATCAGGAGGCCCCTGAGGTGGAGAGCTCACTTCATGGAGTCACTGATGTATTTTGTTGTAAAGTGTTGCTATCAGCACCCATGAGGTAGATAAGTCACTTCCTGACATCACTGGTGTGGTTTGTTGTACAGTGTTGCTACCAGCACCCAGTGAGGTGGATAAGTGACTTCCTGACATCACTGGTGTAGTTTGTTGTACAGTGTTGCTCTCAGCAGGTCTGTGAGGTGGATAAGTGACTTCCTGACATCACTGGTGTAGTTTGTTGTACAGTGTTGCTATCGGCAGGTCTGTGAGGTGGATAAGTCACTTCCTGACATCACTGGTGTAGTGTGTTGTACAGTGTTGCTATCAACAGGTGAGGACTAGGAAAGAAAAAAGATCTAGCATCACTGTGTTGAATGTTCTGCTCTTGATTTCAGACTAAAAGGGACACTCTAGTGGTTCACATCAAGTGGTTTTTCCGCCTGTCTGAAGTGCCAGAGTCTGTCTATCAACCACTGGTTCAAGATCGCCACACGGAGAATCGTGAGTACTCTGAATTCTGTTGCAGCTCAGTCACCAAGATCTGTTGTCGTGGATACATGTTCCCAGAATGCAATTTCCCATGAATGGGGGACTAGAAGACATGATTTATCAAACTAAAATTCTGATAAAACATTAAAAATTCTTACAACCCGCTACATGTAGTACACACAACATCACACACAACATCACACAACATCACACATCACATCACACACAACATCACACACATCACTACATCACACACTTCATCACACACCACATCACACACCACATCACACACTACTTTACACACTACTTTTTTTTGCTTGCCGTAGAAGGTGACTATGCTTGTTGTAAGAGGTGACTAACGGGATCGGGTGGTCAGGCTCGCTGACTGGGTTGAAGTATGTCATCATATCCCAATTGCGTGGATCATTGTTTATGAGATTAATCACTGGATTGCCTGGTCCAGACTTGATTATTTACAGACCGCCATCATATAGCTGGAATATTGCTGTGTGAGTCGTTAAACAAGAAACCAACCAAACACTACATCACAAACTGCATCACACACCGCATCACACACCACATCACACACTACATCACACACTGCATCACACACCGCATCACACACCACATCACACACTACATCACACACTTCATCACACACTGCATCACACACAACATCACACACCACATCACACACCACATCACACACCACAGCACACACTACATCACACACCGGTCAGGCAGTCAGGGCGCACCCATGAATGTGTCACAATGTGCGTCTTCATTGTACTCAAGAGTATTTCAAGATTTTCCACACAAGATATGCAAGTGTTGATCACATGACCAGTTGCCATGGTTACTGTGAAATCAAGATGAGTAATAGAGAGTTGACCACACTGACACCACCAAGGTATATTACCTCTGGCCTCCATTGCCGCCCAGTAACACATGAAAGGAGGTGGACATCTTGTCAGGCCGGCACTTGTTGTTAGTAAATCTGTCAACTGTGCTGCTTCCTGTCCCAAGGGATTGTGGGTGATGTGGGAATCTGGCAAATTTTATTGTTGCAGTAGTTTTGCTGGGATCTTCAGGGACACAGGAATGTGAAGAAGAACCATAGCAATATACCTCGGACATAGCTCATGTTCGTCCTGCACCATGACTGGAATATATGTATTTTATGACAACAAAACCAATCTAGATTCATGTAAAAGCATGTCAAGCAAGCTCCAGCCAGCTCTATAGCCAGCTCTAGCCAGCTCTATTCCATTAAACATCATTAGGGAAATTGTTTTAATTATCGAGGAGAAAGATTTCATAGGTAAAATGTAAGTCTAGGCACTTGTTTACTGCATGGAGTATATTTTAATCCTGCATGTTGGTATGTTTTATGTGTGATCACAATATCTGAAATTTTGCTGATGAGACTTAAATTTTAACACACTTTATTTGTGTGTAGCATTCTGGAACTTGAAGAATGGAATGAATTTCACATCAATTAAGAAAATTAAAAAGCGATGTTATGCGCAAAATTTATTATACTGTAAATTAATTACTTTCAAAACTGGAATTTTTTAATCACAAAAGCAGTTTTAACCCTGCATTTCATGAGATTTTCATCAACCATACTTGAAAAAATATTGATTTGATTTAAGTGGCCATAAATATGGAAATCTTTGATCAGAATCTCAGCAATTAATCTCTTATCAATAGATGGTTACATGTTACCTGGATCTCTGTACCATGTCGGGTACTGTGCCCCTTAGGGTTCCCAGGGTAGCTTACTGGGATGGGTGTTAGCTTGCTATGTGGCAACCTAGTTCTATTCCTAACAGCTACAACTGCACCACTGTCTGAGCAAGGAAACAGTGATGAATGAGTGTCTATATCAGGATTCAGCATGTTGACGCGACCGAAGTAATATGCCCTATCATCAATCCACCGCCATTATCTCAATTACATAGCCATCATGTGTGATGTCTGACCAAATGAGGTGATCCAAGTGACCAGTACAAGGGAGGTAACTCTCCTGATCTTAATCCTGCCTGAACCCTGCCTCAATGGAGGTCACAGATCATACGGTAGGGAAAAGCATTCGAGACGAGGCGGTAAATTCTTAATGTAGCCAGGCTCTGTCAGGCAGAGCTCCGCGGGGAAGTTAAGAGGTGATCGTTAGGTTGGTTACATGCTGCATACAAAACTCCTCAGTGCTGAGAATTAGATGGGAAGTTGGGTTGGATGTGTGAAGCATTGCTGCCGATCGACTTCGCCACGTGCTGCTGTGGTACTTGTGCATTGATCGAGCAAATGAGCAGATAGATGGAAGGGGAGGGAATGAGAGGGTCCGTCAGACGCGAAGAGAGACAGTCACAGACGGGTATAGATCCACTGATAGATGTGCACGAAGCTGCGTTTGTCTTCAAGTCCGGACATGTGATGGCCATTCACTTATGGAATCAGTTCAGATATCAGATAAATGATGGAATAAATTAACTTCAAAGGGGAAAACCTTAAATGAAGTATTTTCAACATAATAATTTAGCCATATGAAAGCATAACATGATGTAATATTTACTAAAATACAGCAAAGTAAATTTCACCATGAATTATTAAATTAGATGCATCAGGATGTGTATTATTTTAGGAAAGTGTGCTCAGATTAACATATATAGAATCTGCAGTTGATAAGACTCGTTCAAAAGGCAGTAGTTGAGAGGCGAATTCTCACTGGAGCAAGGGACATCTTGCAGTGATGTAGTTATCGGTGTAGGAATCAATACTCCTCTCAAGTAGCTTCTGCTTCAGATCTGCTTGTCCGTCTGCTCCACATGCTGAGATGTCTGCTGAAAAGTTTGCCGTGTGAAAATCTCAGTTATATCTGCTATCTGAGGGAAAGATTTGTAACTGAGTCGTTACATATCACATAAGGATTCTGTTGATAGAACTTGTCAAATGATTTGAAATTCCAGATGCATGTTCCAAAGTCTTTTTGTTGCTTTGTGAACAAGTTGACTAGGATCTTGTGAGGAGGGATATTGAGAGTGTTTAGATGAGAGTGGATGTGCATGCCTGGCATTGTGTCTCTGTCAGGATGCACGAGGGGCATGTGTGTTAACACATTGGCTTGGGTATCCCACCTTGCACTTGACTGACAAATTAAAGCTTGTTTGTGGAGCGTGTTTTACGTTGGCAGACCTGCAAGTCGTGTAGGTTGTGTGATGCTTAGACGTCAACACATTGCCAGAGATTGACTTGTGGACACACAGAACAGAGGCCACTCTGTTATCCGCGGTCCCGTGTTTGCGGAGAGGTGTGGAGGTGAGGATCCCGCCTCTGGTGGAAGCTCGAGGGTCGGATCAACGCATATCACAGCGGCAGCACAGAGGAGCAAGCAGTGGGATCACACTCATCGTGTGATTGCGCCAACAGTCGCTAGTAATTTCCCTAATGAGAAGTGGATCAATAAGACCCGTACTGTAATGAAATTTCCAGTAGATGGGTCAGCCATCACCCGGCTCTAGCTGTGGGATTCTCTATAATCACTGTGGGACATATTGGCTGAGGGGCGGAGGAGTGACCTGGCTTCCTCGGAGACACCGCGGGAGGAGTGAGCTGTTACAGTGCATGCACAGGAGGAGGGGATGCTGACTAATCACAGGGGGAAGGTAGGTACTGTGAGGTTGTTGAAGGACCTGTGGAGGCAGTGGTGTGTGGAGAGGGGCAGGAGAGCTGGTGGTGGTGGGAGGGTCCCTTGTGTAGTTATGACGGGGTGGGAGGGTCGGCACTGGTGCTTTTAGTGATGTGCTGGTTGGAGGGTCCCTCATCACAGGAGTAGTGAAGGGGTATGGGGGGAGGGGTGTTGATGGCACAAGGGCAGGCAGATAGTGAGGGTGGGGGTACTGATACTGGAGGATGTGGGTTTGGGGTATCCAAAGTGTGGGTGGGTTTGTTTTTTTTGTGTGGGGGGGAGAGTCCCTTGTAGTGTGGGGTGCTAGGAGTGGGAGGCCACTAGTACAGGGGGGTGGTGGTCAGGGGTAAGAGCAGGGAGGGGGTCCCTATTGAGATTCGTTTGAAGTAGTGCAGGGATTAGTTTCCCAAACCCAAGAGAAAACATTATTTCTTATTTCTTAGATATATTTAAACAATATACGTTATTTCTGGGACGAAATGACACTATGCAGGGATGTGTGAGGGTCCCCATTGTAAGTTGTGGGTAGGAGGACAAGAGCGGTAAGGGATGCAGGGGTGGGTGTGAAAGTGCCTGTGGTGGGTGTGAAAGTGCCTGTGGTGAGTGTGAAAGTGCCAGGGGGTGTGTGAAAGTGCCAGGGAGGGGTGTGAAAGTACCTGGGGTGGGGGTGAAAGTGCCTGGGGTGGGTGTGAAAGTGCCTGGGGTGGGTGTGAAAGTACCTGGGGTGGGTGTGAAAGTGCCTGTGGTGGGTGTGAAAGTGCCTGTGGTGAGTGTGAAAGTGCCTGGGGTGGGTGTGAAAGTGCCTGTGGTGGGTGTGAAAGTGCCTCGGGTGGGTGTGAAAGTGCCTGGGGTGGGTGTGAAAGTGCCTTGGGTGGGTGTGAAAGTGCCTGGGGTGGGTGTGAAAGTGCCTTGGGTGTGAGGGTGGAGGAAGGGAAAGAGGTGCCTTGCCCACATTGATTTATTGGAACACCTTTAGTAGAATTGGATGTTGTCACCATGGATTACAAGGATTTATTAGCATGTTCAGTGTCATGGCACCATTATCTGTGTTCACTACAGGACATGTCCAGGCATCTCCAGCACACTGTTATGTTTCCTTCAGTGTGTGAAGCACGGACATATATACGGGAAGAGTCCTATGACTACGATCAGTAATGAATTGTGTACCCACAGATCACGAGTCATCCTCATGTTGGATACACACCTTGGCATATACGCATCCTGTGGTCTGTACATATCCCAACTCAGGCTAATTGATTTCATACGAGGTGTGGATGTCATCTGTCCTGAACTGTAGACACCCTACCTGGGTCTGAGGGAAATACATGTGATACCTCTGGGATACCTATGTCTGAAGGGAATACAAGCGATACCTCTGGAATACCTTGGTCTGAGGGGAATACAAGCGATACCCCTCGGATACCTATGTCTGAGGGGAATACAAGCGATACCTCTGGGATACCTATGTCTGAGGGGAATACAAGCGATACCTCTGGGATACCTATGTCTGAAGGGAATACAAGCGATACCTCTGGGATACCTATGTCTGAAGGGAATACAAGTGATACCTCTGGGATACCTATGTCTGAAGGGAATACAAGCGATACCTCTCGGATACCTATGTCTGAAGGGAATAAAAGCGATACCTCTGGGATACCTATGTCTGAAGGGAATACAAGTGGTACCTCTGGGGTACCTGGGTCTGAAGTAAATACAAGCGGTTCCTCTCTAAAACCTGCGTCTGAAGTAGATACATGATCATACCTTTGGATACCTCTGCAAAAGGAATATGACTGTTGGAAGCTGCTTCACTCAGCATTTCATACCTTGGCAACAAGTTTATTTTGTTCTGGAGGACCTGTCTTTGTAGAGATGAATATCATCACATCTTTTTGCTATGTTTAATTTCGAGGACATTTTTGTGTCTTTCAGTAGTTCTGTTCAGCCAAGTTATTCTCCCTTCCTCTTTCCCTCCCTCCTTTGCTTTCTCCGACCCTCTCTCATTCCAACCCTCTCTTATTCCGACCCTCTCTCACTCCGACCCGCTCTCACTCCGACCCGCTCTCACTCCGACCCTCTCTCACTCCGACCCTCTCTTATTCCGACCCTCTCTCACTCCAACCCGCTCTCACTCCGACCCTCTCTCACTCCGACCCGCTCTCACTCCGACCCTCTCTCATTCCAACCCTCTCTTATTCCGACCCTCTCTCACTCCAACCCGCTCTCACTCCGACCCGCTCTCACTCCGACCCTCTCTCACTCCGACCCTCTCTCACTCCGACCCTCTCTCACTCAGTATACTGTGAGGAGGCTGTCCAGAAAGAGAGCTGTTCTACCTCCTGAACAAAAACGGAATGTTTCGCATCCCACAAATACTCGATGTACATGTGTAAACAGGCGAGTAACGGGAGCCACAAGTCAGCTACAGCAACTACACTCTGATGGTGGTGGCCCGTAGAAATAAACAAACAGCTCCACCTGCCAACATGATAGTACGCATACCAGCGTTGTAGATGTTGCAGAGTTTCTCACCTGCTGCTGCTGTTGATGCTGCCACAGCGCTGTTACAAGGTGTACAACAAGGTGGACCGCTGAGGCCCCCTTCATCCATTGGGAGGCAACCTTCCTCTTATCAGGCTACATAACACCAGACAAGTAGGAAATTCCATGTGGTTTAATGTTTCTCTTGAAGCAACTCAGTACGCTATCCTCTCTTTGATGCTAGCAACCAATCTGTGTTCTCTAGCACTGCTGCTTGTGGTTAGAACAGGGCTCTGTAAGGAGTGTTTTGAGATAACTCTCAAAGTGGAGACAAATGAAGCAGACAGCTCTAACAACATCATCATTAGGTAAATGATCATGTAATAGATAGATGACTGAGTCAGGTAATAAAGGATATGGTTGAGTAAAGTAATATGCAGTGGAAGAAATGGAGGTGTAAATAGACAAATTAAAAATTGAACCAAAAAGTTAGGGATCGTGAATATTTTGAAGGATATTTTTATGAAATCGTGTGCACCGTCATCTTCATCTTTTTTGTTCAGAATAGAAGATGAATGAATGAATGAATGAATGAATGAATAAATGAATGAATGAATGAATGAATTTCCAGTTGTTAGCTGTCAGTTTTTAATTTTTCAATTCAAGAAATTTTCCAAGCTTTTCCGAAGGCAATGTGAGGTCAAAACCTCTGATCCTTAAAATTAGTAAGTGTTCTCAGATTGGATGTATATTGCCTCAGGGAAGTCAAAAATATCAAAATGGCGCCATAAATATCTGAGTGGAGGCTTACTCTCCTTGCTTACTTTGCCTGAGCTCATAAACAACTTAATCTAAATGAACATCAGCCTGCCTGCAGCTGGGCAAGACCCTCCATCTTTGTTTGGTGCAGACATGCAGTAAAATATTCTACTGGAACATTAAGGATTTCAAGTAATATTTATAGGGTACATCATGTAGCCATGATGGATGTAGTTTGTGATAAATGTTCAGTTTTATCTGTCTGAACATGTCTTTGTGTCAGTAGAGTTGTGTTGTAAAATAAAAAACAGCCTTGTCTGTTTACTTTACTGAAATTGCCTGCTGCAGTTCGCTCACATCACTCACACACCACCCATTTTGCACATAATTTGTTTTTAATAATTTGAGTTTTAACATGCTGTGGTTTACTGGACTCTAACAAGAGGCATTTACTTTAAAAATAGTTTATTAATGAAGAAATATTTCAAACAAACAGTTCAGTAATGAATGCCTGGCTTTTTATTTCATCTTGAATCTGAAAAATATGTTTCAGGTATGTCAGAATATAACATCAATTGTGTTGTTCAATTCAGTCTCGTAATAGCTGTGCACCCATGAGATCATTACTGCCATTGACTCTCCAGATCAAGATGGCCGACAAGGACGTTGCCAGTTGTTCCGCTGTTATGATGTGAAATGTAGAGTTAAATCTCAGTCATTAGTAGTTTTATTAACACAGTCCTGCTCCTTTGGATGTTAATGTAGGCTGAGAGGCAGAGTTGAGCCGAGGTAAAATCAATAGAGTAAAACAAAGATTAATCCTGCTGGTTTCATGGACACACCAAGTTCAGGTGCCAGACCATCATCCTGCCAAGTTCAGGTGCCAGACCAACATGCCGCCAAAATCGGTAGCCTGACCAAGATGCCACTTATCTATATCAAAAGTAAACAAAACAATTCACACATCCATGTAGGAATTATTTCAAGTGGATAAAACCATTTCCAGCTTTAAATGGTCTGTTTATTCTGCATATATGCAAGACAATGGCCACAGCCAGTGTGTTTACTGAACCATTCTTTGTCATGGCCAATACGGTCTCGTATTATCTGTTTTTCATTGCTACGCTATTGAAATGCTGAAGGCAAACACAATTGACCTTTCATGATCAATACAGACTTTATCACTTGCAGAAGATCACGCTTTCCACAGACTAGGTTTTAGCCACCATTTATTATGATCTTAGAGAGCTTCGAGCTTTTTACCATCCGAGTCAATTATCCTTTTGTGCCCTCATCCAGTGATGGCTTAGTTCCAAACTATGGTCACCCCTGCCGCAAGGTGGCACGATGTTCATGAACATTAGCGCCAACCCATGAAAGAAAAGAACAGAGTTCATATGGAAAGAAACGGACAAGCCAGATCTGACAAAGAAAACCCTGGTTTAAAACACACATCCTTGGTATGTTTTATATGATGTTGGATAAAAGGGCCTAATCACTAGGGACGATTAAGAGGATAAATCTCAGCTTGTGGCGGACTGTTGCGACAGTAAGGCGGCATACACGACACACGCAAGATGTTGTTGGGAATTCTGGGTAATGAATGGTTGTAATCGTGCTAATCACCTGCCTGATGCTGACTTTGACAGTGGTGCAAGCTGAAGAATATCTTGATTAAATGTACAAAGCCGGCTTTGACGTTTCTTTGCTGTGCATTGTAGAAACGTTTTCGAAGTAGATGATAAGGAGATAAAACCGAGGTCTGATTGTCCCTTGACAAGATGGCCTGGGTTGAATGACACGGCTTTATGTTGAGTGATTAATCTGAGATCACAGCAGCAAACTTTTGTCATATTTTTCTTCGGATGATTTTTAATCTTTACTGAAACTACTGAATCATTATGTCCCCTCATTACCTGGGATGGAGCGAGGGACAGGAAATGAAGGGCGTGCATGCCAGGTAGGAGGATGTTTTGTCTTCAAAAATATAATGGCTGTAGTAAAAGGTTTACTGTTTTTTTCCAAACGGATTTGATAAATTAGATTTGAAGATGATGATGGTGAACCAGACCAGGGGATAAGGATGATGTTGGTGAACCAGACAAGGGGATAAGGATGATGTCAGTTAACCAGACCAGGGGATAAGGATGATGTCGGTGAATCAGACCAGGGGATAAGGATGATGTCGGTGAACCAGACCTGGGGATAAGGATGATGTTGGTGAACCAGACCAGGGGATAAGGATGATGTTGGTGAACCAGACCGGGGGATAAGGATGATGTTGGTGAACAAGACCGGGGGATAAGGATGATGTCGGTGAACCAGACCAGGGGATAAGGATGATGTCGGTGAACCAGACCAGGGGATAAGGATGATGTCGGTGAACCAGACCAGGGGATAAGGATGATGTCGGTGAACCAGACCGGGAGATATGGGTGATGTCAGTGAACCAAACTGGGAGATATGGGTGATGTCAGTGAAACCAAACCGGGGTATATGGGTGATGTTGGTGAACCAGACCGGGTGATATGGGTGATGTCAGTGAACCAAACCGGGGTATATGGGTGATGTCGGTGAACCAGACCGGGATATGAGGGTGATGTCGGTGAACCAGACCGGGGGATATGGGTGATGTCAGTGAACCAAACCGGGGTATATGGGTGATGTCGGTGAACAAGACCGGGATATGTGGGTGATGTCGGTGAACCAGACCGGGAGATATGGGTGATGTCAGTGAACCAAACCGGGGTATATGGGTGATGTCGGTGAACCAGACCGGGATATGTGGGTGATGTCAGTGAACCAAACCGGGGGATATGGGTGATGTCAGTGAACCAGACCGAGAGATAAAGGTGATGTCGGTGAACCAGACCGGGATATGTGGGTGATGTCAGTGAACCGAACCGGGGGATATGGGTGATGTCAGTGAACCAGACCGAGAGATATGGGTGATGTCGGTGAACCAGACCAGGAGATATGGGTGATGTCAGTGAACCAGACCGAGAGATAAAGGTGATGTCGGTGAACCAGACCGAGAGATAAGGGTGATGTCGGTGAACCAGACCGGGAGATATTGATAATCTGGCTGAAGCAGAACGGGGACACATATACTGTTGTCTGTCAGCTGAGTTGGAGACACGTGATAAGCTGTCATTAACTCCCAGAATTTGTGACAAGAATGTCTTTGTGACGTGATTGTCTTGATATCACCGAGGCCACGCAGATAGACCTGTAATTAGAGACCATGTTACCTGTCACACATATTTATCCACCCATTACCTGTGCTTAATGGGCTGTCACTGTTAAGACTCATGTATAGAGACAATGATCGGGGCGACTTGATTCTTTCGTTCTAGTGTATATCAAAAGTCCCACAGGAACAGCAAACTTATAAGTAACTATGTTATTAAAGATGGAATTGATATTACAAAAATATTTTATGTGCGATTATGTTTCTGGTAAATAATTGACATTGTCAAATACAACCAAACTCTTATGACATAACAATTCACGCCCTGTCTGTTGTGTAAAGGTCTGATTATTTATTTTTTTAAAGTCGTTATTGAGCTGTATGCAAAGGCATGCATATGATAATTAAGTGTATTTTATTCAGTGATTCTGAACACCCTCTAGAATTAGAACAAGATGGTGGTTTAAAAATGGTTAGGTAAAAAACAACAATGTCAGAGGAAACATTAATCTGTCTTGATGTAATAAAACAAGATAATACACGCAGGAAGCTTACAGCCATGTGTGTGAAACGAGCTTGCAATGAGCCAAAGAGCGTGTTCTTCCAGGCATGAAATATAGTAGAGGTTGACTGTCAGAGATAGGTTGTCAGCTGTGAGCTGCCATGGATAGGGTAACTGGGCTTGCAGAACTGACTTTGTGCTGTGACCTCATAGCACAATGAACATATATACACTAGCACGAGTTGTTATTAGGTGACAGTTGACTCTTAACACTGAGACACTTCACAGCTAGTTTATCTTTGTGCCTATCTCTTCTCCTGTGTGAAATAACCTCTCCCCTCTCCCCCCCCCCCCCCCCCAAATCTCATTCACCTGTGATTCGTATGGCATGAGATCTTTTGTAAACTATAAGCTCAAGTTGAAGGCTCCCAACCTAAGTCAGCTGCCAAATCAACATCTTGCATTACCATGGACAGTTGGAACATAAATATTTTCTTTGTCAGTTTATCATTCTTTGACAGACAAGTAGGAGATTACACTCCAACTCATTGTATCTTACATAAATAGTGTTAATGAACAGTATCTTGTAATGTCAGTTGCATTATTCATTAGATTCTCTATTTTCAGGTGCGGAGTTGCTAAATATTTGATGCTTTTATTTAGTATGTCAACAGACCAAACAAGGAGAGCCTTTCCTTGTGAATCAGAGGCTTTGTTGGCAAGTTTACCTAATTTTAATGACTTGTCGCAGTTTCATATTGTGTTGGCACAACATGTTGGATTATAAAGTACTCGGGGAATCATTCTGCAGAATCCATGCCTTTGTTTTAGGTTCAATACATTTGTTGTCTTGAGAAGTATCTCCCTGACAACTACCCTACTGCTGTAACTTGAATGCAGGTGTACAATGGACGTCTCTCTGTTAGCTTGTGTGGATTACTCAGAGACTAGCAGGCAGATTGTTAACCACAAACAAGGATAGTTATGACTTTTGATCACGAGATGTCGGCCATCTTGAAATAAACCTTGCTGGCAAGGCTTGGGTTGATGGTGATTAAATGCTGTATTTATGTTTGTGTGATTGTTTGGGGATTGGGAGTAGGGGTCAGGGTAACGCTATCTGGAGACACTTAGTGTCAACGAAATGTCAAATTACATGAGGGACATTGTAAATATCGAAATTTCCTAACTTAAGTTTTATGATCTTTGTCCTACAATTGAACCAGATTTTGTGAAAAGTACCAGCCGTTGATTTGAGTAATTAGAGGACAACCAGTCAGCAAGGTTATCTCGAAAACAATGAGAAAATGTAATGGCAACTAAATATTTTGTCTTGGCAGGAAAGATAATGTAAGGATGACAACTACTATTATGTTTTGACTGATATATTATTGACCTCTCCAACGGTCAGGACGTAATGCTATGGTAAAATAGGGTGATGAGTCATCTAATCACTGGTGTATTATTTGTTCATCAAAGGGTGATATATCAATGCTATACAATACCTTGGTGATCCATGATATACAATACCTGTAAATCTTAACTGTTAGATCCAGGTTAGATTTAGTCAGCAACCCATGCTTGTTGTAAGGGGCTACTAACGGGATCAGGTGGTCAGACTCGCTGACTTGGTTGATGCTTGTCATCATATCCCATTTGCGTAGATCGATGCTCATGATGTCAATCACTGGATTGTCTGGTCCAGACTCGATTATTTACAGTCCTCCGTTATATTGCTGGAATATTGCTGAGTGCAGATATTAAACAACAAACAAGGAAACAAAACCTATATATCATGAAGGTATATATCCATGGTAAGAAAAGGCACAATAAGTATGACCACTCAAAAAACATGCTGTTAGATCGGTAGGGCAAGGCAGTGTGGTCTTATCGTCATCTCAGAACGAAACAGCTATAGTTTGTCATTAAATTTGATTAAATATCCTTACTGCTATGAATATTTGATCAATGTTGGTGTCATAAATAAATTCAAAGAAATGATAAGAAAGTACAAAATTATTGATTACGTATTGAGTCTATTGACTAGATATGTGCAGTGTTGACTTGATCGCTCAGCGTAGATACAAACAAGTTGCTAGGTCCACTCCAACGTCCTCCTTGTCAGACAATAAATAGACACACTCGACACGTAGTCAATGCTGCTTCGTTTTATCGCTCCTCTGTGCCGATCTTAAAGGCCACTTGTGTGAAGTGTATATGATAGTATTGATACATATTTCATGACATGGACTGACCGTATAATGCATGGAGTCATGGAGGAATGGGAATGGTGGCTGCAGCCCCCAACAGATGCAGGAAATTCTGCTGTGAGTTTGGTTGGTACTCATCATCAGGATGTGGAATTAGATTTCCTGGGGACAGGATATTGAATTGAGGCAGTCTAGGGCGACTGGGGATATTCAATTGAGGCAGTCTAGGGCTACTGTACTGGGGACATTGAATAGAGGCAGTCTTGGGCTACTAGGGATATTGAATAGAGGCAGTCTTGGGCTACTGGGGATATTGAATAGAGGCAGTCTAGGGCTTTGGGGGCATTGAATAGAGGCAGTCTTGGGCTACTAGGGATATTGAATAGAGGCAGTCTTGGGCTACTAGGGATATTGAATAGAGGCAGTCTTGGGCTACTGGGGATATTGAATAGAGGCAGTCTAGGGCGACTGGGGATATTGAATAGAGGCAGTCTAGGGCTTTGGGGGATATTGAATAGAGGCAGTCTAGGGCTTTTGGGGATATTGAATAGAGGCAGTCTAGAGCTTTTGGGGACATTGAATAGAGACAGTCTAGGGCTTTTGGGGATATTGAATAGAGGCAGTCTAGGGCGATTGGGGATATTGAATAGAGGAAGTCTTGGGCTACTGGGGATATTGAATAGAGGCAGTCTAGGGCGACTGGGGATATTGAATAGAGGCAGTCTAGGGCTACTAGGGATATTGAATAGAGGCAGTCTTGGGCTACTAGGGATATTGAATAGAGGCAGTCTAGGGCTTTGGGGGCATTGAATAGAGGCAGTCTTGGGCTACTAGGGATATTGAATAGAGGCAGTCTTGGGCTACTAGGGATATTGAATAGAGGCAGTCTTGGGCTACTGGGGATATTGAATAGAGGCAGTCTAGGGCGACTGGGGATATTGAATAGAGGCAGTCTAGGGCTTTGGGGGATATTGAATAGAGGCAGTCTAGGGCTTTTGGGGATATTGAATAGAGGCAGTCTAGAGCTTTTGGGGACATTGAATAGAGACAGTCTAGGGCTTTTGGGGATATTGAATAGAGGCAGTCTAGGGCGATTGGGGATATTGAATAGAGGAAGTCTAGGGCTTTTGGGGATATTGAATAGAGGCAGTCTAGGGCTACTGGGGACATTGAATAGAGGCGGTCTAGAGCTTTTGGGGACATTGAGTAGAGACAGTCTCGGGCTACTAGGGATATTGAATAGAGGCAGTCTAGGGCTTTTGGGGATATTGAATAGAGGCAGTCTAGGGCTTTTGGGGACATTGAGTAGAGACAGTCTTGGGCTACTGGGGATATTGAATAGAGGCAGTCTAGGGCTTTTGGGGATATTGAATAGAGACAGTCTCGGGCTACTAGGGATATTGAATAGAGGCAGTCTAGGGCTTTTGGGGACATTGAGTAGAGACAGTCTCGGGCTACTAGGGATATTGAATAGAGGCAGTCTAGGGCTTTTGGGGATATTGAATAGAGGCAGTCTAGGGCTTTTGGGGACATTGAATAGAGGCAGTCTTGGGCTACTGGGGATATTGAATAGAGGCAGTCTAGGGCTTTTGGGGATATTGAATAGAGGCAGTCTAGGGCTTTTGGGGACATTGAGTAGAGACAGTCTCGGGCTACTGGGGATATTGAATAGAGGCAGTCTAGGGCTTTTGGGGACATTGAATAGAGGCAGTCTTGGGCTACTAGGGATATTGAATAGAGGCAGTCTAGGGCTTTGGGGGCATTGAATAGAGGCAGTCTTGGGCTACTAGGGATATTGAATAGAGGCAGTCTTGGGCTACTAGGGATATTGAATAGAGGCAGTCTTGGGCTACTGGGGATATTGAATAGAGGCAGTCTAGGGCGACTGGGGATATTGAATAGAGGCAGTCTTGGGCTACTGGGGATATTGAATAGAGGCAGTCTAGGGCTTTTGGGGACATTGAATAGAGACAGTCTAGGGCTTTTGGGGATATTGAATAGAGGCAGTCTAGGGCGATTGGGGATATTGAATAGAGGAAGTCTAGGGCTTTTGGGGATATTGAATAGAGGCAGTCTAGGGCTACTGGGGACATTGAATAGAGGCGGTCTAGAGCTTTTGGGGACATTGAGTAGAGACAGTCTCGGGCTACTGGGGATATTGAATAGAGGCAGTCTAGGGCTTTTGGGGACATTGAGTAGAGACAGTCTCGGGCTACTAGGGATATTGAATAGAGGCAGTCTAGGGCTTTTGGGGATATTGAATAGAGGCAGTCTAGGGCTTTTGGGGACATTGAGTAGAGACAGTCTCGGGCTACTAGGGATATTGAATAGAGGCAGTCTAGGGCTTTTGGGGATATTGAATAGAGGCAGTCTAGGGCTTTTGGGGATATTGAATAGAGGCAGTCTAGAGCTTTTGGGGACATTGAATAGAGGCAGTCTAGGGCTTTTGGGGATATTGAATAGAGGCAGTCTAGAGCTTTTGGGGACATTGAATAGAGGAAGTCTAGGGCTTTTGGGGACATTGAATAGAGACAGTCTAGGGCTTTTGGGGATATTGAATAGAGGCAGTCTAGGGCGATTGGGGATATTGAATAGAGGAAGTCTAGGGCTTTTGGGGATATTGAATAGAGGAAGTCTAGGGCTTTTGGGGATATTGAATAGAGGCAGTCTAGGGCGATTGGGGATATTGAATAGAGGAAGTCTCGGGCTTTTGGGGATATTGAATAGAGGCAGTCTAGGGCGATTGGGGATATTGAATAGAGGAAGTCTCGGGCTACTGGGGACATTGAATAGAGGCAGTCTAGGGCTTTTGGGGATATTGAATAGAGGCGGTCTAGGGCTACTAGGGACATTGAATAGAGGCAGTCTAGGGCTACTGGGGATATTGAATAGAGGCAGTCTAGGGCTACTGGGGACATTGAATAGAGGCAGTCTAAGGCTACTGTACTGGGGACATTGAATAGAGGCAGTCTAGGGCTACTGTACTGGGGACATTGAATAGAGGCAGTCTAAGGCTACTGGGGACATTGAATAGAGGCAGTCTAGGGCTTTTGGGGACATTGAATAGAGGCAGTCTAGGGCTTTTTGGGATATTGAATAGAGGCAGTCTAGGGCTTTTGGGGACATTGAATAGAGGCAGTCTAGGGCTTTTGGGGACATTGAATAGAGGCAGTCTAAGGCTTTTTGGGATATTGAATAGAGGCAGTCTAGGGCCACTGGGGATATTGAATAGAGGAAGTCTAGGGCCACTGGGGATATTGAATAGAGGCTACTGGGTGAGATGTCGGCTGTGTGGGGATATTGAATAGAGGCTACCACCGACCTCCCGCATTCCGTACAGACGCTCTATCCACTACACCACAGAGCCGATCAGTTGTCTTAGATCGAGTTCCACTGGATGGAGTAGCCTTGGACAGGGTTGCACTGGCCTGGACAGAGTTGCATTTGACTGGACAGAGTTGCCTTTGACTGGATGGAGTTGCCTTGGACTGGATGGAGTTGCCTTTGACTCTTTGACTGGACAGAATTGCCTTTGACTGGATGGAGTTGCCATTGACTGGACAGAGTTGCCTTTGACTGGATGGAGGGGGGGGGCGGAGGGGATCTGAGAGGGCGTTTGATTGTGACAGATGACTGTCATGTGGTAGGTCATGTGACATGCCTGAATCAACTGCGCGCTGAGATTACTTGTGCTCGGGGAGATTTGTTTCCGCTAGTTGACAATCAAAGGCACCTACTTCGCTCATCGATTCCCCTGATAAAAGCAGAGGATATTTTTTTCAGACAATTAAATCCGCTCTCATTAATAGTTTGCATCAAAATACAAAAATTTGGAGTTGAGAGCCTGTTTTGCAGTTCAACAGCTAATTTGTAATGTCTTTGTGAAGAGAGCAGCAAAGATTCTTAGACGTTGTTGTTGAAATGTGAAGTGACAAGGTATTAGTGGTGGCAGGGAAAGTAATTGTCAAATGTGGCAGCAGATCGGGGCCAATACTGTCTTCCACCAGTAGGCTTCAGCAAGGTGAGAGGCTGGTTAGAAGCCACTGTTTGGGCCATTGATTAATCATCGGCTATCGACATGGAGACCTGGCTGGGGTTGGTTCTTGGGAAACGAGAACAGACCGATAGTGTGGACTGTGAGGCAAGTGTTTGTCTGTGGATACCTGACTATATGCCGTTAATGATTATTGAACCAAGTGTGTCTTGTCTGCTTTCTTCGTTGGTAATTGCAGTTTTTTCAGTAGTTTTTGTGAGTACTTTTCAAAGGGCTAGAATTGTAAATACTTAAAGAAAAGACATTTTGAGTGACTCCCGGAAGATTTATTGTTTCGTCCACTTATAACAGAGTGAAAGGACCTTTTCTGGAAAGCCCGAACGGCCAAAATTTTAGTTTGGAGAAATATTGAAAAGCATGTGCTGAAAATCGATTCAGTGATTTTCTTCTTTCACTTTTTGACTTAACAACATCAAGTATAGTATTATGACCAACTGTGTGAAAATGGCCATTTTTCAAGGTTTTCGAGGGCATTCGTGTGTTTCAAAATACTAAATTTCTTAACCCAGTCTGATATTTTATAGAAATAGTAATTATGATAATAACAGTGCAAAAAATTGGTAAAAATCTCAATAGTAGTAATCCCTCTTTTGGACTTTGAAAAGTTGATTGTTATCATGTATTTTAGCCATGACTCTAAAATAATAGTGGTTGTTAGTTAAAGATAGAAATGTTTTTCAGAGAAAAAAGTGCTTGTTGTTTTATATAAACTTATCACATTACAAGTTGTCAGCAGTACCCCAAATTTTGTCTCTTCATTTTATATTTGGTATAATGATAATGATAAATTTGATTTTTTCTTGAGTCGAGTGGACTGAATTATCAGACATGGACACATGGAGACATGTTAAATGCCCATGAAAATTTTTTTGGTATTCTGAATTTTTATGATAATTCTAATCATCATGAGGTTTGAGCGGCTCTGAAAACATATCTCTATTGCGACTGTTAAATATCAGAGTGGGTTAACACATTAAGTATTTTGAAACAAGGATGCTCCCAAAAACCTCTTAAAATGGCAATTTTCGCATAGTTTGTTCATAATACTATCTTGATGTTGTGTTGTCTAAAACTGCAAAGTGATAAAAATATTTCTATTGTGACTGTGTTGTTAAATTCTGCAGCAGACGCTCAGTGTTTGACCTAGGCTTGAGGTGCGAGGGTTTCATATTAAGTGATGACCAGATTCATGCCGATTGTGGTCACAGGGCTGAGTATTTGTGGATCTCCTGGGAGGGGGATAATTGAATGGAGGATGGGAAAGATGTTGACCATTACCACAAGCTGGCCGGTACACTGCTGTGGAGGTCAGGCAAGGTCACCTTCAAATCTCTCAGTGATTAATGTTGGTGATTAATGTTTGACAAGAGAAAGGGCAAGTTGTCTGCCAAGCTTGGAAGACAATAGATGTAAGGCAGCAGTAGAGTGCGAGACGGTATGCATGCAGAGTAGCTGACTGTCACTGTACTCTCACAAGAGCTGATCCATCTGTTGTTCGGGTGACAATGTTCAGGAGCCTGTCATAGTTCACTGTCAATTTCCTGTACTGTAGCAGATCCATCTACTGACCAAGTGTTGGTCATGTCAAGCTTGCCATATTGTCACAGCTACTTCCGCATATAATGTGTCTAGTCAGTCTGCCGTGATGTTTGATTATTGATAATGTTCGACCCACCATACTGTGTCTGCTTGCATAACATGGAGTGTATTGTCTGACTGACACCTCATGTCACTCCTGCTTCTGTTCTGTGATCTTCAGCCATGTTAACAGGTTGAACAAATCATGGACCCTCTCAACTCCTGGACCAACTCATTTGTCTACCTGCATCGGCTGCCTTGATCAACCTGCAAGACTTTGCAGGAAGTCATCCCCTGGTGCCAGACATTTGCAGTTCCAGCCTCCTCTTTTCCCTCTCCAGAAGCTCTTTTCCCGGGTAACCACCCACTATAACGCGGCCATACCCGGGTTCCGTCTGTTGGTCTCAAGAGATGGGTACAAAATGTCTGATTGGAATTTTTTTTACCCCAGCCCTGGCAAAAACTATTCAGATACATGTATCAAACAATCAGATCTTCATACACTGAAATTGACTGAAGCTTTATCTTTACTCAAACATATACAAGTCAAAAGGAATGTATGCATCATCAGAAAGAAATGCGAACTTTAGTGACCTGTCGTGTAACCACTGAGCTATAATGAGTTTTGTCATTAAACAATATATCACGTGACTAACCACGGGTCCGGATTGTCCCGTGGTCCTACTCAGCACCCACCAGACCCTAGTACCCAAGTTACCTGTCCCAGCCCCAGTGGGATCAGTACCTCGGGACATTCTTCATGCAGCAAGTCATCACCAGCTATTTATTCATCCGTTTTGTTGTGCCAGAATTGGATGATCGCGAGTTCAAATCCCAGATACACCAGTAACGATCGTCGGTCTGTCAGCCTCATGCTCGAGCATGTTGGTTAGTCCTGTAAGTTTTAAATATTGCTCTCCTCCCACCTCACTTTGACGGGCAGTGATGTAAATAAGATCCTCTTAAAAATGGTATTATGCCAAACTCGCTCATTTCTTGTGGAAACTGTGAGATTTCTCCTCATATTTTTAGAATTTACCTGTAGGGGACACTGCTCCACAAATGGATATGCTTCATGCAGTTTGAGTTACTAGAGTAAAAGAAAGTGGCATTGGAATTCTTTGTCCCTCTACTGCTTGAACTGAGTTG
Source organism: Haliotis cracherodii (assembly GCF_022045235.1). Lineage (NCBI taxonomy): Eukaryota > Metazoa > Mollusca > Gastropoda > Lepetellida > Haliotidae > Haliotis > Haliotis cracherodii. The sequence goes on from NW_027266277.1 coordinate 1,135,340, forward strand.
ACCACAAACCAGAACTGTCACTCAGTGGGAGAAATTTACTTTTCCATGAGTTTGAATATTTCTGCCTTCTACATCCCACAAGACATTTGAAAACATTATATATTTAATATATATTTTTATTCCTGGGGGAAGCTATGATTGTGGGTTTAAATCCTGGTTTGCCGCGATTATGTTTCTAGGTTTGTCAGCACCATACCCGTACTCATGGGTTTTATCGAAGTGGTGAACGTCTGAGACCTGCATCACTTTGGGCTTTCCTCCCACATTAAGCTGACACGCCGCTATATAACTGGAATACTGTTAAAAGCGGCGTTAAACCCAACTCACTCAATTATTCCTGCAGATCTAAGAAACAGAGACACACTGTGTTCTGCAGATCTAAGAAACAGACACATACTGATCTGCAGATCCAGGAAACAGACACATACTGATCTGCAGATCTAAGAAACAGACACATACTGATCTGCAGATCCAGGAAACAGACACATACTGATCTGCAGATCCAGGAAACAGACACATACTGATCTGCAGATCCAGGAAACAGACACATACTGATCTGCAGATCCAGAAAACATAGAGACATGCTGCGTTTTGTTGATCTAAGAAAAGACGTAGGCACATTGTGTTCTTCTGATCGGTGTTGTTCGTTAGACTTCATCCTGCAAGTGTTTCCTCTTAAAATGTGTTGCCTTTCTGCATTCATAATTGCTGTGTAAATGTCTCTTCCTGTTTTTATGACGGCCATAAAATGCGAATCAGTTGATGTTTTGCGTCCCAGTGGGTATATTCTGAATTCCGAATCATGCCAAGTTGTCACAGGGGAGGTGAACAGAAATCTCCCAGCATGCAGTGCATGTGCAGCTCCTGTGGTGGCAGACGTGTTTTATGATGAGCAGACTGAGCGGTGAGGTGGAGGCGTATTGGAGAAACAGACAGCAGATGGTTGTACCACACAGAGCGGCACATTGGTGAGAGAGTCTCAGTATCTACATTGCAATGAGCCAGTGTGGATTCCGGGCAGATCGGGGTCCCTCTTTACCATGCTTACTGATAGGACAAAATGGGGGTCAGGTGGTGGCTCAGTGTGGCCGGCACTTTCATGAGTGATCACCTTGGATGGAGAAAACCCATCTGTAACTCTAGTGGGGGTTTCGGGGCAGAATTATAAGGTCAACTGTATAAATTGCTTGCCTCCCTGTTGGATAACATGTGAGAGAGGTCCCCGGTACTTCATGCTTGTTTCCCTGTGGGGATTGCGGTCAGAATAGACCCAGTGCCTCATGCTTGTCACTCTGTGAGGATTCTGGTCAGAATAGACCCAGTGCCTCATGCTTGTTTCCCTGTGGGGATTCTGGTCAGAATAGACCCAGTGCCTCATGCTTGTTTCCCTGTGGGGATTCTGGTCAGAATAGACCCAGTGCCTCATGCTTGTTTCCCTGTGGGGATTCTGGTCAGAATAGACCCAGTGCCTCATGCTTGTCACTCTGTGGGGATTCTGGTCAGAATAGACCCAGTGCCTCATGCATGTTTCCCTGTGGGGATTCTGGTCAGAATAGACCCAGTGCCTCATGCTTGTTTCCCTGTGGGGATTCTGGTTAGAATAGACCCAGTGCCTCATGCTTGTCACTCTGTGGGGATTCTGGTCAGAATAGACCCAGTGCCTCATGCTTGTTTCCCTGTGGGGATTCTGGTCAGAATAGACCCAGTGCCTCATGCTTGTCTCCCTGTGGGGATTGCGGTCAGAATAGACCCAGTACTTCATGCTTGCTTCCCTGTGGGGATTCTGGTCAGAATAGACCCAGTGCCTCATGCTTGTCACTCTGTGGGGATTCTGGTCAGAATAGATCCAGTGCCTCATGCTTGTCTCCCTGTGGGGATTGCGGTCAGAATTTCCAATGTTGTGATCATGAACAATATCAAGTGTGGGACAATATTTTTTCTTATGACCCTGTATTGACAACATTGATCGGAATAACCTTCAGTTGATAACATTGACCTGAAGGCCTCTGTATTGACAACATTGACATGAAGGCCTCTGTATTGACAACATTGACCTGAAGGCCCCTGTATTGACAACATTGACCTGAAGGCCCCTGTATTGAAAACATTGACCTGCAGGCGCTTGTATTGACAACATTGACCTGCATGCCCCTGTATTGACAACATTGACCTGAAGGCCCTTGTATTGACAACATTGACCTGAAGGCCCCTGTATTGACAAAATTGACCGGAATAATCCTCAGTTGGCAAAAGTGACCTGAGTGACTCTATATTGACAACATTGACCTGAATAACCCTGTATTGACAACATTGACCTGAATAACCCTATATTAACAACATTGACCTGAAGGCCCCTGTATTGACAACATTGACCTGAAGGCCCCAGTATTGACAACATTGACCTGAAGGCCCCTGTATTGAAAACATTGACCTGAAGGACCCTGTATTGACAACATCAGCCAGAATGAATCTGTATCCCCTCCTGTGTCCAAGCTCAAGTGGTATAACCTGGTACAACCGACCTAGCTGCCACACTATGATAATACGGACCCTGTTTCCGTGGTTACATCCAGCTCCTCTTCAGTAGCAGGCAAGCACAGCCAGTAGGTTATCACAATGTTACACATGAAACAATGGCGCATCTAATAGGGCTTATCTATCTCCACACAGTCCCTGCAGTGGGAAGAGGCATCATTGAACACTGCATGGGCTCAGGCAGGCTGGAGTTATCTCCCTTCGCTCACACTCAGTGCCTCTGATAAAAAGCATGTACAGCATTGCAAGGTTTTATGCCACAAATATCAGCTTCTGTTTATATTCTGCAGCCTTTGTTGGCAGATGAATGTCATAGTATTCATTGATTTGTACAGTTATTTGATAATTCACTGGATTTTCTTACTTGTTAAAAAAATATCAGAAATGAATTTTGTTGTTCTTCGAGTTGGCTAATTATAAAGTACATGTATAACTATTCGTCAGCATTGGTTTTTGTTCATCTCTGCTTCATCCAGCCAACATCGACCGTTGCTGAAGCTGTTTAATGAAGTGGATGACATGGAACATTGTGCAGTGAACACTCTTTCATTATGTATAATATATAGGACACATTTCTTTTTTCGCTTCATTAATAAACTAATGAATTCAGCTGTATCGATTCCACTTGGTTTGAAATCAGAGGACATGTAAGCCAATTCCCTGTATCCAGCTCTATCTTGAGGCATGAGCCTTCAATTCAAAGCCTCCGCGTTGTACAAGGCATATTATTCAGGGTAGGAGATTCTATAAAACATGGCCATTATTTTGTCATTTATGCAGAGAGGGATTTCAAATAGCATGCACTTGCATTATATCATCATTAAGCGGGGTGCACTGGAGCTATAAAACATGGAATTATATTGCCGTTATGAGGGCAACCATGATCGTAGACAACTCGCACATTATATTGTCAAATATTGGGTTTGGAAGCAGTTGAATATTCCAAGTGGGAATATTGTGCTGATGAGTTGATTCAGAATGCAGAGTGTGTGAAAGCGTCAACTATCTATAGAGATGCATGCATGCATGCATGTGGGTGCATGTGGGCGCATGTGGGCGTGGCAGAGAAGGCTGCAGATGGCATTGTTGGACTAATGTGGGATCAGATGTGGGGATATATTTCAATACCATTGTTTGATTGTGCAGAAATTACGGTTCATCATATATTCCTTCTGTGTTCATACTTTATGAATATATTTCACGCAAACCACAATATCTAATTATGTTCATTTTTTTTTATGAATAAAATTATTTTTATTAAAAGTAAATATTTAAATTATTGTTAACGACCTCAGAAATAGACTCAGATCCAAAATCATGCAGCATTTAATGAATGGTTCATAGATATTATTAATGGAAAATACGAAACGCATATTCAGTCTTTGAAGTCTTCCCATATCAACTAGTAGTTCTGCAGTACCTTATATGTGAAATTGATGTATTAATCTTTTTTCTGTGTCATTTAGTTTTAGTATTGGCAATAAAGCATTTTCTGTGAACACTTGGCAGCTCCTAACCTCAGTGCTATTTTCCCATTCACTGCCAATTCATTCGAGGTTTATGGGTAATTCAGGCAGTATAACGCACGGGCCAACAGCAGAGCCTATTTCCTCGGACTTAACTGTATTGTAAGCTTATGAAAGATAAAAGGAGGTATATTGAACTCACAGACCTATTTATTTGTTTCGAGTGATAAGGACAGACAGCAAGCTGTGAAACAGACCACAAGAGCAGCTAACTGGGAAACAAAATGTGTGTTTATTGTTTGTTTATTGTGTATCCTTTGGAGCACAGCTGTGGCTGCGTTCAGTCAAGCGGAAATAGGTCCCTGTGTTCAATCAAGCAGAGCAGGTTCTCTGTGCTCTTGTGAGTGAGTGAGTGAGTGAGTTGTGTATAACACTGCTTTTAACAGTATTCCAGTTATATCATGGCGTGTCAGCTTAATGTGGGAGGAAAGCCTGAAGAGATGAAGGTCTGAAACCCACGAGCACGGGTATGGTGCTGACAAACCTAGACACATAATCAGTGTGAACCGGGATTATAACCCACAATCATAGGTTTCTGGCGTGCCCAAGGGATGCAACTCTGCACAGCGAATTGCGGCGCCTTAGACGACTAGGCCACCCGTGCCCCCTATTTGGGGTATGAATTTTACAGTGTTAATGGTGTTATTTCTAAAGAATTTTGTCTTTCTGTAATAAAATCGTGGCCACAAACGATGTTTGTTTAAACAGACAGGACTGAAAACGAGATGTTGGGATATTTGAGGTGTGAATTTCTTCCTGTATATGGTAGTGGCGCTGTGTGCCTAATGTTGCACATTGTTTCAGCTGTCGCTGAACACTTCCAGGTCCCTGTGACCTGAACACCTCCCTAAAGGCATCATACGACATCTGTTACCCACAGACTTGATATTGTACAAGCCAAATATATGGTTTAATATTTAGGAGAAAACATTTCTCATGTATTGAAATTACCTTCCTTGTATTTATGACTTATGGACATTTTTGTAATTAATTGGTTTTATTGGTCACGAAGTTCATTGTGAATAATAATTATGTAATAAATAACTATATATGGTGGTCCATGACTGAGGCAGTGCAGCTGGTGACAGCAGGGAGCCTGGAGCCTGGAGCCTGGAGCTGTGTCATGGTGGAACTGGGGGCTGGATGGGATCAGTGCTGGGATGTTTTAGACACATCAATGTTTTACCGGAATATTGAATCCGAGATGCATACAAATTAAGAGTGGAGGCAAATAATTTCCATTGCAAGTCCCATTGGATGCGAAAGAATATTGACGTTGAAATGATTTAGTAATTAAATTGAAGCCTGTACGTATGATTTATCTGATAGTTCTGTTCTAGAAGGACAATCAATACATTGATATTCGGACAGTCCTTACCAGATTTTCTTTTCTCAAGCTCCACATTTTGATTCAAACAAGAAATCCCCATGTATTATAAGCATAAAGGATCACACATATTTTGTATTTTGTTTGCTGTTGGTACATTGGTTCACGCCCATCCATATAATTGATAACCAAAAGTCCCCAGTATATAGACATGGAAGATCCCTGATGCTACCGGGAACCCACATTTGCACGTCCATAATGCAACCCTGAATTGAAATAAGAAAAATATTTGTCAATATTAAAAAGTGCTCTATTACTTAATTTGAGAGTTAAGCACACTTGATGTTTGTAAAGAGCCTATGATAAGTTAGTTAATGTTCGTTCAGTCTGAAACTTAATACATCAGTAAATGGTGTTGTGCGTCATCCTTCTTGTTGATGGCAGTCAATATCATGTTGTTAATCTCATTTCGTTGGAACTTTGATATGATAAGTAAATATTAACCCATCTGTGTGAAATGTGCATGTATACGTACCCAGTAGAGCGCTACTGACAATATTGCCTGTTGTGATTCAATTCTCTTCATCCATTACTGTCTTGAGCTCTTCAGTACAGAACAGCCAATTAGCTATGCACAAACCTGTCAGTCAGATGTTCATAGCACCTCATTATAACGCAGGATTGGGAGACTGCCTTTGATGTCCATGTCTGTCCTTATAGTGAGTGGCTTAATGCAATATTTCAGCCCTACCTCCTTGTCAAGTTTTAACAGCTTCGATATACTAACACGGAACAATATTCCAGGCTATGTAGAAGGTGGTAGCTTTGAAGGCATATTGCCTTTTAACGGATGTGATTTATTGAGATATATCTGCCTAATAGAAGTACTAAGCATCAAATGAAAAAATGATTACGTTTTATTGATCAGAGGGACTTCTCCTTTGTTGGCGGCTGGTGTAATCACACGGCAGTTTCATCCTTAACTTGTGGCTGCGAGCAGGGTGGCAGGAAGGACCTGCTATTTCCTTTATGAGGCAATAAAGCCCTCTAACACAAGGGATTTGTACCTGAGAAAGCATTCATGCTGGTGAGGTCACGGGTCATGGGTCAGAGGTCACCTTGCCTCAGGGGTCACAGGTGAGAGTGTAAAGTAAAGCAGACGAGTTTGCTGTTGAAAGTCGAGGCAATCAGATAGAAGGCAAGTGGACCAAGCAGACGGGCAGGGATGTTCAGTGGGGAATTTCGCTAACTCAATATATAGCAAGATTGAGTGTAGTTCCCTTTGTCTAGAGACTGGGAGAGCAGTGTTGTGGTAATGAATTGCAACTAGTCGTCAGCTGGGGTGTTTGTGTGGCCCCGTGGGAGGTGGACACAAAGGATCTTGTTGAGAAGGTGAGGAAATCCTGGTCCTCACTGCCCGAGGAGAGTTGCGCTGGCGGGCAGCGAGGTGGGAGAAGGAGTTAATTGCCAGTGTTGACATGGAATGCAGGCTGTTGTACAAGGATACAACTTAGTGGTGGGTCAGTGAGCAGGCAGACAGGCGGGGAGCAGGAGACCCAGGGCTATGCTCAGGACATTTGTGTTGCTGGATTGTACAGTGCTGAGATTCCAGGAACATGCTGAATGAGACTTGCCAGGATATATCTTTATAATTCCCTGCCTCCTGTGGGATACAGCTTGGTGTGAAATTGCTTGCTTATCATTTGCTTGGTGTGGGATATTTTGAGATTGATTGCAAGGTGAGGAAGTTTATAAGTGAGCTGGATATTACCGTTTCACCCAGTGTTAGAAGGGAGCTGGGTATTGCTGTTTTACTCAGTGTTTGAAGGGAGCTGGATATTGCTGTTTTACTCAGTGTTTGAAGGGAACTGAATATTGCCGTTTTGCTCAGTGTTTGAAGGGAACTGGATATTGCTGTTTTTCTCAGTGTTTGAAGGGAACTGGATATTGCTGTTTTACTCAGTGTTTGAAGGGAGCTGGATATTGCCATTTCACTCAGTGTTTGAAGTGAGTGTGAGGTGGCAGAGTGGAACGACAGTTTGGATGTGTGCAATGGATGAGTCCAGAACTGACCCCAGTGTGTCCCGTCCCACGGGGAGAGGTCAAGGGTCAGTCCTGTAGCTCCACACTCTGGCTGGAGTAGCTGTGCTGATAATTACTTGGATCTACTTTACGTGCCAGGATAATCGGGGTTGAAGACAGGTGAGGAACTGTGCTAGGATAATTGGTGTTGAAGACAGGTGAGGAATTTTGCCGTGTCAATGTGGCAGTGTAAGTCATGGCTGGCTGCCTGCCTGATGAGGTGTGGATCTCACTTGCCGTGTTTGTTTGGTTTGGCTGACGTTTGACTTATGTTGCTTGCTGATCTGCTCCCAAGTCCTGTTCTACCTGACTTGGTCCCCGAGTCCTGCTATACCTGACTTGGTCCCCGAGTCCTGCTTTTCCAGACTTGGTCCCCAAGTCCTACTATACTGACTTGGTTCCCGAGTCCTGCTTTTCCAGACTTGGTCCCCGAGTCCTACTATACTGACTTGGTTCCCGAGTCCTGCTATACAGACTTGGTCCCTGAGTCCTCCTATGCCTGACTTGGTCCCCGAGTTCCCATAGACAAGAGCTGGGATTTAGTTTGGTGTTCCCATCTGACTTCATGTATTGATTGGGTGGTCATGCTGAAGACCCTGGTTCGCTTCCCCACATGGGTACAATGCCTGCAGCCCAATTCTGGTTGTCTTCGCCGTGATATTGCTGGAATATTGTTAAAATTGGCATAAAACCATACTCACTCACACATGTATTGATTTCTCAGAAATATTGGCATGGCGTGGTTATTTACACTTTCCGAAAAATTGATAAAATCTAGTTGAAACCGTTTTTCACTTTATTTGGACATACCTGAATCCAATTTTAACATATGTGTTGTAATGTTAATGTAACAGGGACAGCCTCAATTGTTTTGGAAAAAATATATTCACGCGAAATTTACTAGGTGCAAAGAAAGCAATAAAACAAAGTTCCACTGACTTGGTGTTTTGTCAACCCCTGTTGCCATAACTTCATGACAACACCTCTGAATGATATCTTTTGTATGCCCCATATGTGGAGGGTTGTTGTCCCGGAGCAGATGGTGCACACCTGGAGGTGGTGTGTCTTGCATCTGTTCCCCCTCTGCAAGGGAAGCATACCCCTCTCCCCAAGACTCATCCACCGTCTTGAACCAGGAAATGGTGAGCGAGGTTAAAGAAACAGACAGGATATAAAGCTACAGACCTGTTCTCAATATTGCCCTGACATGGACCTGAAAAACATCTGTGCCCTGACATTGACATGTGTATAGTGATGTATCGATACAGCGATACGGTAGCGTATCGTGAGATGTAACACATTATACAATCCTTCCATTTACAACCCCAGTATCGAGATACATGCGATACATTATATTACAAGTTATATTGATGTGAATTATAACAGAAACTGTTCAACAACCAGCAGATTCTTGTATTTCCATGTTGGCTACAAATAGCATAACATTCACAGCGCCCTCTATATTTCTTCCCAACAATATCCCATCTTCGATCTCTGAAATTTAAAAACAGTGATTTACGGTTGGAATTCACCTGCAAAAAGAAAGAATATCAACTTAGGACGTTAAAGTTTTGTGTCAAATTGAATCGCACCCATAGTATCGAGATACGTATCATATCGTGACCCCACCATTACGTGACCCCTCCAGTCAGAGCTGTTCTGAGGCGAGGGACCTGTATCATGTGGAGATCTGGGGTAGAATAGGTCTTCAGCAACCCATACTTGCCGTAAAAGGTGACTATGCTTGTCGTAAAAGGCGACTACCGGGACTGGGTGGTCAGGCTCGCTGGCTTGCTTGATGCATGTCATTGATCCCAATTGCGTGGAGCGATGCTCATGATATCAATGACTGGATTGTCTGGTCCAGACTCGATTATTCACAGACCGCCGTCATATAGCTGGAATATTGCTGAGTGTGGCGTTAAACAACAAACAATCCTCATCAACTGTATCTTGACAGTGAAGTCGTATATTCCAGTGACATAATATATCACACATACTTATGTATAAACCCATTTGCCGCTTACTTCTCAACATGTTTGCACAGAGTGTTGCTTTGAAGCTTTAGTTAACTTATGTAGAACAACGTGTGTTTAGTAGGGCCATGGAGATCAAGATGTTATATTCTGGGCAGAATATTATCAGCTTATACGCCAGACAACGCTGTACTGCAGAGACCTTCATGCTGTGGTATATGCTGCGTGGAGGATAACGGGATGCCTGCTATATGAGCTGTATTGCACATTGTACTCAGTACACAGCTCAGCATGAAGAGTGGGTATCAGTGTGCACCAAGACTGTGCTCAACATCCGACTGCTGAGATCAACTTGTTTACACTCTCTTCTGTCTCTCTGCGAGATAATCAGTTTAGCTTCTGGAAGATAACAAGTGTTATATCCCACGGCATAAATCACTAACTGCTGGATCAGGAATCGTATTATGCTTCACAAATCGAGCCCACTTGCGCCACACCTGATGGCTGTCCGCTGCACAGGAGCTGCATTGTCTGTAACAGCAGTTACCATCACCTTCAGCACAACTCCAACGTGTTGAGTCACAGCTTGGTTTTTATCATGCCGGATCACACTTCTGTCCATCAGTCATCAAGTGGCAATAAAAACATAAAGTCTCAACTCTCTATATTACAGTTGAATCTACAAAATGAATTTGTTGCTGAAAAAATTTGCATTATTGACTATTGCAGTTTTTGATCCTGAACTTGTTTGTCATGACTAGCCATGATGAGCCTACATTACCAGCCCATATGACAAGCCGTGACTAGACCCATGAAGATCCAGGGTAGAATAGGTCTTCCTAATGCCTAAAAGGTGACTATGCTTGTCGTAAGAGGTGACTTTCGGGATCGGGTGGTCAGGCTCACTGACTTGGTTGATGCATGTCATCAATCCCAATAGCATCGATGCTCATGATATCAATCACTGGATTGCCTGATCCAGACTCGATTATTTACAGACCGCCGTCATATAGCTGGAATATTGCTGAGTGCAGCGTTAAACAACAAACAAACAAACAAACAAACAAAGCCATGACAAGCCTACGTCATATACTACATGACTTGCCTACGTGGATTATCTGTAGAGCTCCTTGGCATATTAAACATTGTGGGACAAAGAGCTGGGTTGTAGCGGAGTGTAAGGTTGTTGTTCTGTTCAGTGTCCTATGGTGGAGTAGAATAGAAGGGAGTAAGCATACAGACCCAAGCTGTGAGACCCACTCGCACAGAGTATGTGAGTACAATGAGCTGGAAGAAGTCCTACAATTGGGCAGGGTATAACTGTGTTATAAACCGGGTCTATTATGGGCGTATCAACATGTTTCTCTGTTCATGTCACACGAGATATGTGACACCTGATGCTGTGAGTATACTGAGGTTAAACATCTAGAGGGGGGAATAACAGTTCTTGACATTAACACAGGCTAAGCTGGCTCTGCGTTGGTGGTGGAGTGGAGCTCCCAGGGGTAAGGTATTCACCTTGTGGGTGGGGAATCAGGGTAACAGAGTGATGTCTCAGATTCAAAGATGTTTTGGAAGAACCCTGAAGGTTTATTATTTGTAATAAATAGATGTGTTGCCAAATCTTCACTTTGCATTCCTACGTGGTTTGAGGGATACAATGGCTGGGGTCAGGTCAGGGATGTGTTGATCTTCAATAATGGCTGGGGTCAGATCAGGGAAGGGTTGATCTCATGGCTGGGGTCAGATCAGGGAAGTGTTGGTCTCATGGCTGGAGTCAGATCTTGGAAATGTTGGTCTTATGGCTGGGGTCAGATCTTGGAAATGTTGGTCTTATGGCTGGGGTCAGATCGAAGAAATGTTGGTCTTATGGCTGGGGTCAGATCGAAGAAATGTTGGTCTTATGGCTGGGGTCAGATCGAAGAAATGTTGGTCTCAAGGCTGGGGTCAGATCAGGGCAGGGTTGGTCTCATGGCTGGGGTCAGATCATGGAAGGGTTGGTCTCATGGCTGTAGTCAGATCTAGGAAATGTTGCTCTCATGGGTGAGGTCAGATCTAGGAAATGTTGGTCTTATGGCTGAGGTCAGATCTAGGAAATGTTGATCTCATGGCTGGAGTCAGATCAGGGAAATGTTGGTCTTGTGGCTGGGGTCAGATCAGGGAAGTGTTGGTCTCATTGCTGGGGTCAGATCAGGGAAATGTGGGTCTTATGGCTGGGGTCAGATCTAGGAAATGTTGGTCTCATGGCTGGGGTCAGATCTTGGAAATGTTGGTCTCATGGCTGGAGTCAGATCAGGGAAATGTTGGTCTCATGGCTGGGGTCAGATCTTGGAAATGTTGGTCTTATGGCTGGGGTCAGATCTAGGAAATGTTGGTCTCATGGCTGGGATCAGGTCAGGGAAATGTTGGTCTCATGGCTTGGATCAGGTCAGGGAAATGTTGGTCTCATGGCTGGGATCAGGTCAGGGAAATGTTGGTCTCATGGCTGGGCAGAATCTAACAAAGAAGAGGAAAATGGAATTGTGTTGGCGTTCAATGCAAGCTTCCAGGCAGTGGGGTGCATTGGGGATCTGTAGTTCGTGGTAATGCTAAGTTAGCCAGGCCTTGATTATGTGTGTCCGTGGTCCACAAGCTTTCATTAACTGTTTACAGCACTTGGGTGTATGTTATTGAGCTCTGTTGTGTCTTGAGCATAATCTATGTTTGAGGTCGTATCGGTCCAATGAATCAACTGTTGGCGTGAGAGGCCAGAATTTGAGTAGCCTTAAATCTCTTTGATCTTAGCTGCATGTCATTATGTGAATAGGTTTTTCGTTTTCACTCCATATGTACATTTTATTGATTCTCTCTATGTCAACAGAACAAATATTTTACACATAATTTGAAAATAAATTCCAATCATTTGGAGTATGTGACTTTACAAAAATCGTTAAGCTTAGTAAAAATTGATTTGTGGGAATACAACTCTCGCTCACTAGCTTGGAGCAATTTCCCTAATATGGCATTCCTTTGACTAAGGACCGCTTTATTCGGAGACGCACATTGAACAGGCGATACAATGGAAACCTATTTACTCTTAGGTGATATACATAGGGCTTGTCATTATTGCTTGTGAGGGCACGGGTGGCCTAATCGTCTGAGGCGCCGAGATTCGCTGTGCAGGGTTGCGAGTTGCGTCCCTTGGGCACACCAGATACCTATGATTGTGGGTTCAAATCCCGGTTCGCCCTAATTATGTGTCTAGGTTTGTCAGCACCATACCCCTGCTCGTGGGTTTCAACGAAGTGGTAAACGTCAAAAACCTGCATCACTTCGGGCTTTCCTCCCACATTAAGCTGACACGCCGTGATATAACTGGCATCTTGTTAAAAGCGGCGTTAACCCCAACTCACTCACTCACTCATTATTATTGTCATCATGAAGCTGATTGGTCATTGAAGTGTTGGGTAGCTGAAGGTAGTCCTGGTTTGCTAGCAGCACTGACAGTCTGGGTTTGATTCTCATTTGCCATCTCTATGATCTGCAATTCTTTCTGTGTCAGATATTGAGGTGAAATGTAATTATATGACGGACATTCTTCCAAGTGGAAGCTCATTGATTAACTCCTGTGTGAAGATCCGGGGTAGAATAGGTCTTCAGCAACTCATGCTTGCCGTAAAAGGCGACTATGCTTGTCGTAAGATGTGACTAACGGGATCGGGTGGTCAGGCTCGCTGACTTGGTTGATGCATACATCGTATCACAATTGATGTCAATCAGTGGATTGTCTGGTCCAGACTTGATTATTTACAGACAGCCTCCATATAGCTGGAATATTGCTGAGTGCGGCATTAAACAACAATATGTTGCCTTATAATATTCTTGAATACAAGGAATTGAGCTAAATAGGTAAATTTTGTTTATAATTAAACTGAGTGGTAGTGTTATAAATGAGTGGCTGTTATAACAGAATGAATGTTATAACAGTGGCTGTGTTATAACTGAGTGTCTGTATTATAACTGAGAGAATGTTATGACAGTGGTAGTGTTATAAATGAGTGGCTGTTATAACAGAATGAATGTTATAACTAAATGGTTGTGTTATAACTGAGATGTTGTGTTATAACCGAGATGCTGTGTTATAACTGAGATGTGTTATAACTGAGATGATGTGTTATAACTGAGTGATAGTGTTATAACTTAGAGGTTGTGTTATAAATGTGTGTCAGTGTTATGTTATGACAGTCAGATTATCAGATTATGATGGGGGTGGCAGTCCTGACATGAGTGGGCGTGGCCTCCAGGACTGTCAGGAGGGGGATCACCTTCGTGTCCGCTGTCAGGTGGAGCACAAAACAAGTCCTCACACTTGCCTGTTATAACGTGTAACTACACGTCGTCTGCACCTCCTCCAAGCCAGCCCAAGGTGATAGATCTTAATATACATAGTGATAGTGCCTGTATGAGAGGCTATTTATCATTCTTAGTGATATAAACATCCTAAGGTGTAAGGGTCAGCGAGATACTCGTCTAATCATGTACACTTATACACACCGTCTTATCACTCACAGTTGTTGAAGTTTGACTTGGCTAGACAAATATGGCTGTCTATGCCAACTCCCAGCACAATGACAGCTCACAGCCCCATATTGCTTAGCCAACATAAAATATGTGATCTGGTGTTTGATCTACACGGAATGATGTTATAATTATTCACTGGGGATACACACCCATGTGTGAATTGAGAGCAATGGCAGTCGAGCAAGTAGAACAACACACGATAATCACACAGTCTGATGTGTTCACATGGAACGTGTATGCATTGCAGATACCAAGTGTATTTGAGCAAAACCACATGGTTACAGTAATGCTATATTTTGTAACATTTTGGTGACATATTATTCAAAACAAATTAAGAAAATCCACAATTGGAAGGCTGTGTGTTGCAATACCCACCAGCCATGACAAACTATAGTCATCATAAAATACTGGGAGTTCTTAATTTCTTTTTGTATATTTAGATTATATTTGTGAAAATTTAAAAAACAAAAATGTTTTAACATTCATTTGAAACTTAATTTGCATGTTAAGCTGGTTCTGCAAAGATTTATTGCGCCCTTTCAACCGAAGAAATATTCTCTGTATGGTATCCTTGGAGCAAGTGGATCAGTTGTATTTTGTAGTATGTGTCAGTCCTTCACTTACCCGTGAAGATCTGGGTTAGAATTGGTCTTCAGCAACCCATGCTTGACATAAGAGGTGACATACGGGATCAGGTGGTCAGACTTGCTGACTTGGTTGATGCATGTCATTGTATCCCAATTGCGTGTTTCGATGCTCATGATATCAATCACTGGATTGTCTAGTCCAGACTAGATTATTTACAGACTGTCGATATGTTTCTGTAATATTCTGAGTGTGGCATTAAACAACAAACAAAACAATACTGCTGCATTAATTACAATATATATTTTTAAGATTATGTTTTACTAAAAGCCAAGGCAAATCTAGATCACACTCAACCAAGTCTAGTTTCCTTGATTCCTCAGCAGAGGAGGAAAGGTTCTTTTAAAAAATAATAAATGAAATTGTTTGAAATAAATGTTTTCTAAAACAAGTGTTAATCTAAGTATAGGTATGTTGCTAATGATGAAATTTTTAGTTGAAAAGAAATTCAATAAATAATATATTTGTAAAGGACAAAAATATAACCGTTTTTCCTGCAAGGTACATGTGAAGATGACTTTTGACATTGAGAGTTTGGAAGTGTGTGGCGCTTTATCGAACTGATTAAAGAGCGGAGTGAGATATAAATCAGCATGGCCCTCGGTGAACTACGTGTAACAAGCATGCTTCTGTTACAATATCTCTTCACAATAACACCCTTGTGACCAGCCTCAGTAAAACATACATTATCTTTCTGTTTGTATGACCGTGTCAAAATGCTGTATTTGTGAACCCCTTTAACTGCTGTAGATGTGTCGCAAGCCTCACCTTTAATACCATTCTACTCAACAAGGTATGTTGGTGTAAATAACATCAACTCTACAAAGCTCTGGATAAATAAATCTATTTCTGCAAGACACTTTTATTGCAGTTTATATTTAATTCATCCATTTCTTCAACTGTTGTTCTGGGTTTAAGTAAATTCATTTCTCCATTGATTGATTGGCGGACATGCTTCTTGTGTTGACGCTAAGGTGACAAGCATGCAGGCATTACATGGTCCTTTGTGTGGTAGATAACAATCAATATTGACCGTATATATTGTCGGTTATTGCTCATATCAACATCAATATCATGCCCTTTAGGGAGTGTTCTTTTGCGTTACTTTTTTATATTTCTTTGTTCTGTTATTTGAAGATTCTTTTATGATTTGAAAAGTATCCTGACCTTTGATATATATTTCAAGTGGTACAAACATGGATTTATGCCTGCACTGGAGGATTATAACCTTTTGTGTAGCCTCAGGACAGCCAGGGTTTAAGTCAATATATTTTATAATAAGGGTCATTTCACATCTTCCTGAGGCAAGGGAGTTAACGGACTCTTAAGTTCAGTTTCCACCTTTGCCGAACTATGCTGGAATTCCTGGGCTCGATCATAGAGTTATGTTCCTTTTATATCCCTATTTACCAATCGGATACTATCACTCTCATCACAAGCATTTGCTTCAAATAAAATGGCATCGCCCAGTGAAGTCGATCTGATTGATAATCAACATGTATATTGTAATAAAACGTGTCTTACTTCGCGAAGTGCATCAAATCATGTGAGCACATTGATTTAGAACATGAAAAGATTTTTGGAAAATATATGTTGACAGGAAGTTGTCGGTACAAATGTTTGCAAATCGTGCAATCAACGGAAATCTGTCGATGTCGATTTCGTTACGTGATTTTAATTGGACTATGCATAGACTCGTGAGTCCAGCCAAAATGTAACTCCGTAATGCCAGCCTAGTTCGGCAAGGGTGGAAACTGGACTTTTATAATTAGTTAACTCCCTTGCCTCAGGAAGATGGGGTCATATCAGAGGTTCCTACATGAATCCCTTGAAATAGGCCGATTTACTAGTTGATCATGGGCACTCACAGAGGTAATACCCTTAAGTTCTCAAAAATGCATTTGGAACTTACAGAAACATCCCGATACACTTCTGTCAGCTTACATTTATGTGTGTGGACTTTTTTGGGGAGGGACACTTTGTCCCATTTTCCCT
This sequence comes from Haliotis cracherodii, assembly GCF_022045235.1. Lineage (NCBI taxonomy): Eukaryota > Metazoa > Mollusca > Gastropoda > Lepetellida > Haliotidae > Haliotis > Haliotis cracherodii. The sequence continues at coordinate 1,151,986 of NW_027266277.1, forward strand.
GGCATTTCTTTGTCTGTATTGAGATCACTGCCCAGGGTCTCCTCTTTCTGTTGGGGGTTTCCACCGTTGGTCTTGAAGTAGAATGGGTTAATTGTAGACAGTTAAGAATCACCAAAATGTTGATGATTTTCATAACTTCAAATGGCTATAAAGTGATTATTCGGGTAGTTTTGATTTATTTTAGTGACACTGTCAGATGCACGTTCCCAAAACCATTCCATATACAGAGCTACAGATAAGCTGCGTATTTGCATAAAATACTCCCCAAAAATATTCAAAACCCAATTCTTTTCAATTATCTCGCGTACAGAAACACATGCATTAAATGAAAAACTCAAAGGTATAAAAACAGCACGCATAAATATCCAATGAAGCATGCGTACAACGTAGATAATTTCCAAAACACAATTATGAGCTAATTTACTTTCTGATTCAAGCCTATATATTTGGAACAATTATATACATCTAAAACATTATTTTTTTAAAAAAATCTTAAAATGTTCGCTAATTTCGGCAAAAAAACAATAGAGTGTTGAATGGATGAGTGACAAAATATTGGTTACCCAATGAAAAATGTAATAACCCAATTAAAATAGAAACCTTAGAGAGAAAACTTAATTGCTCAAAAAGTTATCTGGAGCTCTGCATATATCTATAACACGTATGTGTTCCCAAAGGGTCACGTGACCAGCCCTAAAGAATTATGGTCGGAAATTACTTTTGAACCTAGTTTGGACGTGCAGGAGATATATACTTCAAGTCATGGAGTTAATGCGAAAAATGCTAATGCCACTCTCTTGCTTAAATAAAGTGACACATTTTTATGTGGACATATTGAAGTATTTTTCATGTTAAGTTCACTGCACATGGCTGGAAACAATGACATGTATAACAAAGTTTACAATCAATAAACACTGTTATTGAGTGCTAGATTTAGAAAGTGTATTGAGAATAATCTTGTGCGATATGCGATATATATATATATTCACCATTGTGTATCATGTAGAATCTTGTTTCAGGGTTCGTACAGACTTGAAAAGGCCTTAATTTTTATGTCAACCCTGAAAAATCTTGTTATCACCGACAAAGATTTGAATCTGTACCAAATGACATGTACTGTTCAAAAGAGGAGAAAAACAAACGAAAATATGTACTAGTAAACTATGTTTATAACGTACACGCTTATAACGAACTGACGGATATAACAGACTTATTTTTTAGTCTCCGACACATGCTGTATATATGCTTATGACAAGCTACGGTTATAATGAACTAAAATTATAACCGTAATTTACTGTAACATAATAGTATAGTATGTTGGTTTTTATAACATACTGACTAAGGCTAATGCATGACCCAACTTAAATAGCCTTGAAAATGACAGTTGACAGCCTTGAATTTTAGTGTTCCATATCTGTGTGAACCTTGTGTGTGATAGGCCACTATGAATCATGTAGAATCTTGAGTGATACTCTGATATATACCACTATGAATCATGTAGAATCTTGAGTGATACTCTGCTATATACTATTGGGAATCATGTGGAATCTTGAGTGATACTCTGCTATATACCACTATGAATCATGTAGAATCTTGAGTGATACTCCACAATATACTATTGGGAATCATGTAGAATCTTGAGTGATACTCTGCTATATACCACTATGAATCATGTAGAATCTTGAGTGATACTCCACTATATACTATTGGGAATCATGTAGAATCTTGAGTGATACTCTGCTATATACCACTATGAATCATGTAGAATCTTGAGTGACACTCTGCATTATACCATTGTGTATCATGTAAAATCTTGTGTGATACTCTGCTATATAGCATTTTGAATCATGTAAAATCTTGTGATACTCTGCTATCTATCACTGTGTGAATGTAGAATCTGGTATGATACTCTGCTATATATATCACTGTGTGTCATGTGATACTTTGCTATGTACCACCTGTGTATCATGTAGAACCCCATGGAGAAATCAGAACCTAATGATAATAATATATCCACTGGTACACTGCTGTGTGACACGTAAACTATTTCCTATCATATAAATGATGATTGATTGATAGCCTACACGTAGGACTGTTGAAGGCTGCTCATCGCAGAGAGTCACTCAACTGTCGGTGCATACAATCGCCTGTATTTCACAATCAATACTTTTGTTGAATGTTGGTGATCTTCAATATGCCATAAAAAAATAGTTCATGTTTCATAGATGACTTCTTGTTCGATAACCATCAGTAAACTGATCAAGAAGGTTCTTCTGTCGGGACGTGGAGGCTGCGGCTGTTAACAGTCTACATGGCAGCAACAGCGGGGAATACGTGCATTTATGAACGAGAGGCGAGAATGTAGCCGAGTTCATACAGGTACTGAATTACATGTGCGGCACATTCCCCGCGGAACAGTTGCGGTCACGGATATGAGCTGCACCGTCTCCCTGCTAAAGGTGAACACTGGAGTAAGTGGCAGCTGGGAGCGAGTTGAGATTTGTGATCGGGGTCAATAGTAAGTCGACGACGGTGGTGAATGCAGGGCTGAGTTAGCCAAGTGTGTAAATACACAACAAAGACGTCGCTCTCTCGATTAATAAGGTGGCAGAGACCAGGACAATGTCGGCTAATGTTGTGTGGATGTAATTTGTATGATAGGTAACAAGCTGCCTTTAGCTTGCCAGCAGGATCAGGTTCAGGGCATTGGGAGCCGCGAATCAATACGCTGTGATACTTGACAGATAATTGGTGTGTCGACGGGTGGGGTGATATGTGACATTATCATGTGTTGACGTCTTGGATAATGACTCTGAATACGGCATGATGTTTTCTTATGAATTTTGTTGTTGTTTGATAAACCTTAAAATTCAGGAGCAAAGGGAATGAAAGGTTGAAATTTAATCCTCATGAAACTTCTCGCAGAAATCAATATATTTTTTTAGCATTTCGCTCTGAGTGATTCCTCCGAGGAAGATGTGGAAATAATGAGACTATTCATTGTGGACATTGTTTGTGGTAAAGTTGTTGTATAGTTGTAGGATAGTAGCATATAACTCCTTCTTTAGGGGGTAATTAACCAGCTCGTGTTGCCACATGTCTTCTCACGAGGCCTTTGGGAATGAATTTATTACTTCTATTTTCAGAAGTCAAAATAGTCCTTATTACCTCATTCTTGCCGACTAAAATGGGGTTCCCGAAAATGATGCTTGTATCAAATGGACAATTAGCTTATTCCTTATTTGATCATTTTTATTTTGGCCTCTGTTGTTTGGGGGTGGTCATTAGGCTATTGTAGTTACTGTAACTGCTTGTGTTGAAAACACAGGTTCAATCATGAAGATGGGTGAGTCTCCTATGCCCCGAGTCTGGGCATGATATAAACAAACCTCTCACTTGCTGTCTGTTCCTTCGTATCAGAACTACTATTCAAAGCATAGTGAAACAAATTTCATTCACTTACTTTGTACAGATTCTAACAGTAAAATTGAGGAATTTTTGGAAACTTTTATTGAAAGGAAGGAAAGAAAATGAAGAAATGAAAAATATTCTCCTAAAAATGCCTATTAGTTGCTATAACACTGTGATATAAGTGCATGTGATATTTGCAGTGCGTATTAGAAATATGTTTCTACAATTCAAATTTAAAACCTCCAAGCAGGTCTTACAATTCACAAGACTGCAGCCTCCATGGTCAAATGGTAGAGTGTCTGCCCGGAGAACGGGAGGTCGGGAGTTCAATCCCCGGACGCATCAGACCAAAAGAAGTTAAAAGATGGTACTTGTTGTTACCTGCTCAGCATTAAGGGGATAAAATAAGGACTGGTCGGCTCAGAGTCCGATACTGTGTCTGAGTAGGGTATTCATGTTAAACTGTGGCATGGTATCTCAGGGGGCTAGCACTATAAAATCAGGATTAGTCCGGACTAGTACAAGCAGCTACACACACAAATGTGCATGCACATCGCTATATAAGTGCAATAATTGAATGCGACATTAAACCCCATTTCACCTCACCTACAATTCACAAGGTAATTATAAGATAGCAAGAGACCTACAATACTATAGACAAAAGGGTCAGTAGGTTATAACATTAAAACAAAGGAAGGTAACTGTTGGCTGCCCTGACACAGAGTGACGGGCCTTGTTGCGTGTGAGGAGGCCATTCCGTGTGTCGGGCGCCATTACGTGATCAGTGAATGTTGAGATTTATGGCATCTTCTCTGAGCTGCTGCCCCTTGCTGGCTTATGATCAGGTCTTGATGGTCTTCGTGCCAGACACCAGATTTTATAATGAGGCTGGCTAATGAGAAAGTAGTGTTTGCCAGAAAACTGCTTTCAGGTTATTAGCCTGAGATGATATTTCCTTTAAGACTGATGATGAGTGTGTAGGTTGTAATGCAGGCTGGGTTTTGTTGTGATGAACGCTGTTGTGTTGGCGTGGATTACATACAGCTGATATTATCTTTTATATCCTGGCTTATGTGCGTCCGTATCAGATTGATGATTACCTCGGTAATGTAATTACTGAAACATTAACTGTGAAATTACTTTATCTGTTGGGAACATCGTGATCACTAATGTCTTAATGACAGAATTCATGTGATGTTTAAAATACTGGTGTTAAAAAAACCCAATTTATTGCTAAAATATGTATACTGTATATGGTATTTGGGACCATCCATTTAATTCCTTGGGTAGCGGGAAAAGATTTAAGAATAAAATAGTTTGTTCAGAAATATGCCCAAAATGAATAATTTGATGAAAAAAGTGAATACATTGTAGTTTGTTTTGTGGAAAATACCCCAGTGTCATAATTTTGTGTTAATAGTGAAAATATATAGATTGTTTGCTGGTGGTCAGTGAATAAATAGTTGGTTGGATACAGCTGGGAAAAAATAGATTGTTCTAAAAAATAAATTTGACCCTTCCCCAGACAAATGAAATGGAAACGTCCTGATCTTCGATATTTACATTGTGGTCCCAACATTGGCAGTTTTAGTTAAAGAAAAACATGATAACTGAGACTTTCTTTGAGACCAGATATGTGTCTTCCGTACCCCCAGTAAGTTTGTCACACTTCATCCTTCTATCGCCTACCTCAGGCCACCTTGCCATATTTCATGTCCCCACCCAAGAAGAGCATCAGAATTCCCGCCCACCCCACTAGACCCATACTTTCCCCACTGCCCCCGTCTCACTCGACCCCAGTTCCCATTGACCCCACTTTCCCACCCCCACCAACTCCAGTTCCCCATCCCCCTCTGACACCAGGTCCCCACCCCCCACTGATTCCAGTTCCCCACCCCCACTGACTCCAGTTCCCCACTTCCACCAACTCCAGTTCACCACCCCCCATTGACTCCAGTTCCCCAGCCCTCACTGACTCCAGTTCCCAATCCCCCACTGAATCCAGTTCCCTACCCCCACCAACTCCAGTTCCCCATCCCCCACTGACTTCAGTTCCCCACCCCCACTGACTCCAGTTCCCCACCCCCACCAACTCCAGTTCCCCATCCCCCACTGACTTCAGTTCCCCACCCCCACTGACTCCAGTTCCCTACTTCCACCAACTCCAGTTCCCCACCCCCACTGACTCCAGTTCCCCACTTCCACCAACTCCAGTTCCCCATCCCCACCAACTCCAGTTCCCCACCCCCACTGACTCCAGTTCCCCACCCCCACTGACTCCAGTTCCCCACCCCCCACTGACTACAGTTCCCCATCCCCCACTGAATCCAGTTCCCTACCCCCACCAACTCCAGTTCCCCATCCCCCACTGACTTCAGTTCCCCACCCCCACTGACTCCAATTCCCCACTTCCACCAATTCCAGTTCCCCACCCCCACCAACTCCAGTTCCCCATCCCCCACTGACTTCAGTTACCCACCCCCAGTGACTACAGTTCCCCACTTCCACCAACTCCAGTTCCCCACCCCCACCAACTCCAGTTCCCCACCCCCACTGACTCCAGTTCCCCACCCCCACTGACCGCAACTCATCATCCCGAGACTCCAGGTCCCCACCCCCTCTGACCGCAGCTCATCATCCCGAGACCCCAGATCCCCAACCCAAATGACCTCAGTTCCCCACCCCCTATGACTCCCCCCACTAAACAGTTCCCACCCCCACTAGATCCTGTTTCCCTCACCACCACCACCCACTAGAGCCCCACTTCCCACTGCCTCAGTGTAATCACAACTATGGCTATTTCTGGCCTGTGCAGATCTGACCTACTCAGACAGAGGTTGTTATTGTTTATAGAGTTGCCTCCCTTAGTCTGTCAGAGCTGTCTGTTTTTCATGATGCAGTTTGGCCTAGTTTCGTATGAAATCACTCATATTAACAGCAGATATTCATATTTCTGATGTCTTAATTTAGACTTAAGTATTCTGAACAACAAGAATGTGTCTGCATTCTCCCTCAAGTGCCAAAATGTGGATCTGAACGCAAGTCCTAGCTTTACATTGTTTACCGGCTGCCATGATGGTTGAGATTCTGTAGTACGTTTTGTCAAAATCCTGACCTTGGACGCTGGTCAGAGGGTAGGGAGTTACTGGACCCAAGAATTCTGGAAGAGGCTGCATTCATGCACCTCGGGGTCGCCCAAGGGAGCCAGAGATGACCCCATTTTTGTGTGAGGTGGAAATCACATCATCGGTCCTGTGCCCTGACCTTTGACCTCTAATGAGGTGACTGAGATGCTACCAAGGCAGGCAAGACAAGCAGGGAAAGCTTCAGTGAAGGATTCTCGAGTCTCGGATAGCCGTAGGTTTATATGTACAGAGATTAACTCCTGATGGGCAGAGGGTGGTGTACTGATCAATATGCTCCATCCACACAATAGGTGTGAAACTGGGCCTATTAATAGCAGCATGTGAGGGCTGTACATCTCTCTGGCCCAGTTTGACTGCTGCCACTGATATTCCTCTCTTTATTTGGGGTTCAGGGGTCTATTGACCGGACACAGGTCACATGGTCACTTAACCTGACCGTTAGAGGGAGAGTGACCACCGTCTGTCAGGTTGAGAGCCTGTGTTGGCCATGCCTGCCCAGAGAAGGTGAGATTTCCCTGCGATGTAATTATCTCCCTGCTGTGAGGACGTAAACAATTACATGCCCAGCAGGAGGTGCTCCCTGATAACCTGGGGAAGAAGGATGCATCAGCATTGTCTCTCTGTGTGTTTATGTATCAAGGATCGCATTACCTAAGGAAATCCAGGGCATTCACAGGACCCTAGGGCATGTTGACAGGGCATTCATTAGGTGATATTACAGCAGAGTATTGGGTAGCCTAGGTAACACTTTCTGAAGTCATTCAGTAAACCAGTGGTACAAGTGGCAGTGGGTGGCACTGTGGCGCAGGTGTTTGCCTGTGTTACTGGGGGTCACACATAAGCTGTTGCAGAGTTTGGTTCTGTTGATCTCCGACTGTGTATGCATACTCGAAAATTTAAAATCATATGTTTCACTAAAATATGCTTATTTTGAATGTCTTCGAATTAGCTACATGTATATACTTTTTAGGAAATTTCCAACAACCTTGACAGCATTTAATGACTATTATTTTGTGTCATGAATAATGGCATATTGATGATAATATTGACAATAATATTATGAGTATTATCTTTAACAGTAATATTAGAAATGATATTATCAGCAGCACAAATGTCAGCAGCTAGAATATCATCACTCTTGTGTCAGAATTGCAGTTTAAATCGCTGCTGTTTCCAGCGGTGTCACATATGCATGCATGATTTGGTCTCAGGATGGTGGGGTCTTGGCATAGATCTGACTCCTGGGACAGACATTAATGACTTTTCAATAAAGCAGATGCAAGCAATGCATATTAAATAATTGATGCCAAAGTACCGATAAATATTTCATTATCAATTACTATGGCTAAGTTGGTAGACATGTGCTTTTTCTGTTATCGACAATCAATGAATATTGTATTTGTAATATGATAAACAGCATTTAATCTGACTTGCGTATGAGAGCTGCTGCGCTCAGATTTCAGGTTCCTGTGATGAATCTGATCAACACAGGCACCTAAACCAGCCATGAATTCTATTTTTGAGGTCAGTGATGTTCCATCGACTTCAAAGGGAATGACAAATGGTATGATGTGTAACATCCCACATTTTCCAATATCTAACATAATGTTAATCTCTTTCAGACACTGGCCGTGATTCTGCATTGAAAGATCCGTTAGTTCGGTCCCGGGAGCTCTTCATATCTGATGCAACGGATACCTACCCGGTCACAGCTCTACGGTAAGCAGCATTCTTAATATATACCTACCCCCTGTCCTGTAGCCAGTACCCCCTGTCCTGCAGCCAGCACCCCCTGTCCTGTAGCCAGTACCCCCTGTCAGTACCCCTGTCCTGCAGCCTGTACCCCCTGTCCTGCAGCCAGTACCCCCAGTCCTGCAGCCAGTACCCCCCTGTCAGTACCCCTTGTCCTGCAGCCAGTGCCTCTTGTCCTGTAGCCAGTACCCCCTGTCAGTACCCCTTGTCCTGTAGCCAGTACCCCCTGTCCTGTAGCCAGTACCCCCTGTCAGTACCCCTTGTCCTGCAGCCAGTGCCTCTTGTCCTGTAGCCAGTACCCCCTGTCAGTACCCCTTTTCCTGTAGCCAGTACCCCCTGTCCTGTAGCCAGTACCTCCTGTCAGTACCCCTTGTCAGTACCCCTTGTCAGTACCCCTTGTCCGTACCCCTTGTCCTGCAGCCAGTACCCTGTCCTGTAGCCAATACCCCGTCCTGTAGCCAATACCCCGTCCTGTAGCCAATAAACCGTCCTGCAGCCAGTACCCCCGTCCTGCAGCCAGTAGCCCCTGTCCTGTAGCCAGTAACCCCTTTCCTGCAGCCAGTAGCCCCTGTCCTGTAGCCAGTAACCCCTGTCCTGTAGCAAGTGCCTCTTGTCCTGTAGCCGATACCCCCCGTCCTGTAGCCAGCACCCCGTCAGTACCCCCTCTCCTGTAGCCAGTGCCTCTTGTCCTGCAGCCAGTACCCCGTCAGTACCTCTTTTCCGTACCCCTTGCCTTGTCCGTACCCCTTGTCCTGCAGCCAGTACCCCGTCCTGTAGCCAATACCCCGTCCTGTAGCCAATACCCTGTCCTGCAGACAGTACCCCCGTCCTGTAGCCAGTAGCCCCCGTCCTGTAGCCAGCACCCCCTGTCCTGTAGCCAGTACCCCCTGTCCTGTAGCCAGCACCCCCTGTCCTGTAGCCAGTATCCCATCCTGTAGCCAGCACCCCCTTGTCCTGCAGCCAGTGCCTCTTGTCCTGTAGCCAGTACCCCCTGTCAGTACCCCCTCTCCTGTAGCCAGTGCCTCTTGTCCTGTAGCCAGTACCCCTTGTCAGTACCCCTTGTCCGTACCCCTTGTCCGTACCCCTTGTCCTGCAGCCAGTACCCTGTCCTGTAGCCAATACCCCGTCCTGTTGCCAATAAACCGTCCTGCAGCCAGTACCCCCGTCCTGCAGCCAGTAGCCCCTGTCCTGTAGCCAGTAACCCCCGTCCTGTAGCCAGCACCCCCTGTCAGTACCCCCTCTCCTGTAGCCAGTGCCTCTTGTCCTGTAGCCAGTACCCCCGTCAGTACCTCTTTTCCGTACCCCTTGCCTTGTCCGTACCCCCTGTCCTGTAGCCAGCACCCCCTGTCCTGTAGCCAGTACCCCCTGTCCTGTAGCCAGCACCCCTGTCCTGTAGCCAGCACCCCTTGTCCGTACCCCTTGTCCTGCAGCCAGTGCCTCTTGTCCTGTAGCCAGCACCCCTGTCCTGTAGCCAGCACCCCTGTCCTGTAGCCAGCACCCCTTGTCCGTACCCCTTGTCCTGCAGCCAGTGCCTCTTGTCCTGTAGCCAGCACCCCTGTCCTGTAGCCAGCGCCCCCTGTCAGTACCCCTTGTCCTGCAGCCAGTGTCTCTTGTCCTGTAGCCAGCACCCCCTGTCCTGTAGCCAGTGCCTCTTGTCAGTACCCCCCTGTCCTGTAGCCAGCACCCCCTGTCCTGCAGCCAGTACCCCCTGTCCTGTAGCCAGTGCCTCTTGTCTTGTAGCCAGCACCCCCTGTCCTGTAGCCAGTGCCTCTTGTCAATACCCCCTGTCCTGTAGCCAGCACCCCCTGTCAGTACCCCTGTCCTTTAGCCAGTACCTCTTGTCCTGTAGGCGATACCCCCTGTCCTGTAGCCTGTACCCCTTAGTTGTCTATTAAGGCGCCTAAATTCACTGTGCAGAGGTGCGTCCTTTGGGCAATCCTGACGCCTGTGATTGTGGGTTCGAATCCCAGTTCACCTGACAAATTTCATCCGCCAGTCAATGAGTACCCTCCTAGCGCCTCTTTTACTTTTATTTTCTCAAGGTAGTTGAGAAACAAAATAATAATGATGTTACCCGCTTTGAACATATGTCAGATAGCAATATGTTGACAGATATTTTGCAAATCTCTTCATGTTTTTAATCAAGTGCACAAGAAATTTGATGTACTTCGTTGGGTATGACCAGTTTTTTTACAATATAGGTCTTGATTATCGATCAGATCGTTATGACTGCACCGCCATTTTGTTTGAAGCAAATGCAAGTGATATGAAAGATGGAATTTGACTGGTCAATAGAAGGGACAGAACTCGTAATAGCCGCTGGTGGCGCTATGATCGAGCCTGGAAATTCCGGCCTAGTTTTGAAGGGTGAAAACTGGACTTTTATAGAGAGATAGCGCCCTTTCCTTGGGAGGATGGGTTGCACTGTCTATCATGGAACAACAATTGTGATAATTGTTTTACAGCAACAGCCTCAGTCTATATATACCTAGCAACACATTATTCCACTGCGTTTCACACAACTGTACATGAAACAATTTAGAAAATCCCTCTGATTCACTGGATACAATTCAGTTGTTTTGTCAAGTTGCTCCTCCTCCCATACAGCAGCAAAGTTTCTGTTTCAGCGGGAAGTGCTCTGTAGCTCACTACCAGGACATATACTCGGCCAAGGATCTTGAGCCCAAACCCGACCACTTCTTCTACGTTCTAGGATATAATCCTGAGACCAAGAGACTGGCGACAACGCAGGGCGAGATCCGGGTGGGCTCGAGCCATCAGGTGAGTTGACATTGTACACTCTAATAACATCCATATCTCACCATTTTTATTGTCTCCTTTAATAACATCTGTGTGTCACCCCTTGTGTTGCCTCTTTTAATGACATCCGTGTGTCACCCCTTGTGTTGCCTCCTTTAATGACATCCGTGTGTCACCCCTTGTATTGCCTCCTTTAATGACATCTGTGTGTCACCCCTTGTATTGCCTCCTTTAATGACATCCTTGTGTCACCCCTTGTGTTGCCTCCTTTAATGACATCCGTGTGTCACCCCTTGTGCTGCCTCCTTTAATAACATCCGTGTGTCACCCCTTGTGCTGCCTCCTTTAATGACATCCGTGTGTCACCCCTTGTGTTGCCTCCTTTAATGACATCCGTGTGTCACCCCTTGTGTTGCCTCCTTTAATGACATCCGTGTGTCACCCCTTGTGTTGCCTCCTTTAATGACATTCGTGTGTCACCCCTTGTGCTGCCTCCTTTAATAACATCCGTGTGTCACCCCTTGTGTTGCCTCCTTTAATAACATCTGTGTGTCACCCCTTGTATTGCCTCCTTTAATAACATCCGTGTGTCACCCCTTGTGTTGCCTCCTTTAATGACATCTGTGTGTCACCCCTTGTATTGCCTCCTTTTATGACATCCGCGTGTCGCCCCTTGTGTTGCCTCCTTTAATAACATATGTGTGTCACCCCTTGTATTACTTCCTTTAATAACATCCGTGGGTCACCCCTTGTGTTGCCTCCTTTAATAACATTCGTGTGTCACCCCTTGTGTTGCCTCCTTTAATGACATCTGTGTGTCACCCCTTGTATTGCCTCCTTTAATGACATCCGTGTGTCACCCCTTGTGTTGCCTACTTTAATGACATCCGTGAGTCACCCCTTGTGTTGCCTCCTTTAATGACATCTGTTAGTCACTCTTGTGTTGCCTCCTTTAATGACATTTGTGTGTCACCCCTTGTGTTGCCTCCTTTAATAACATCTGTGAGTCACCCCTTGTGTTGCCTCCTTTAATGACATCCGTGTGTCACCCCTTGTGTTGCCTCCTTTAATGACATCCGTGTGTCACCCCTTGTGTTGCCTCCTTTAATAACATCTGTGTGTCACCCCTTGTGTTGCCTCCTTTAATGACATCCGTGTGTCACCCCTTGTGTTGCCTCCTTTAATAACATCTGTGAGTCACCCCTTGTGTCGCCTCCTTTAATAACATCTGTGTGGCCCCCCTTGTGTTGCCTCCTTTAATAACATCCGTGTGTCACCCCTTGTGTTGCCTCCTTTAATGACATCTGTGTGTCACCCCTTGTATTGCCTCCTTTAATGACATCTGTGTGTCACCCCTTGTGTTGCCTCTTTTAATGACATCTGTGTGTCACCCCTTGTGTTGCCTCCTTTAATAACATCCATGTGTCCCCCCTTGTGTTGCCTCCTTTAATGACATCTGTGTGTCACACCTTGTGCTGCCTCCTTTAATGACATCTGTGTGTCACCCCTTGTATTGCCTCCTTTAATAACATCCGTGTGTCACCCCTTGTGTTGCCTCCTTTAATAACATCTGTGTGTCACCCCTTGTATTGCCTCCTTTAATAACATCCGTGTGTCACCCCTTGTGTTGCCTCCTTTAATGACATCTGTGTGTCACCCCTTGTATTGCCTCCTTTTATGACATCCGCGTGTCGCCCCTTGTGTTGCCTCCTTTAATAACATATGTGTGTCACCCCTTGTATTACTTCCTTTAATAACATCCGTGTGTCACCCCTTGTGTTGCCTCCTTTAATAACATTCGTGTGTCACCCCTTGTGTTGCCTCCTTTAATGACATCTGTGTGTCACCCCTTGTATTGCCTCCTTTAATGACATCCGTGTGTCACCCCTTGTGTTGCCTACTTTAATGACATCCGTGAGTCACCCCTTGTGTTGCCTCCTTTAATGACATCTGTTAGTCACTCTTGTGTTGCCTCCTTTAATGACATTTGTGTGTCACCCCTTGTGTTGCCTCCTTTAATAACATCTGTGAGTCACCCCTTGTGTTGCCTCCTTTAATGACATCCGTGTGTCACCCCTTGTGTTGCCTCCTTTAATGACATCCGTGTGTCACCCCTTGTGTTGCCTCCTTTAATAACATCTGTGAGTCACCCCTTGTGTTGCCTCCTTTAATAACATCCGTGTGTCACCCCTTGTGTTGCCTCCTTTAATGACATCCGTGTGTCACCCCTTGTGTTGCCTCCTTTAATAACATCCATGTTCCCCCTTTGTTGGTTGTCTCCCCCTATCTGACTGTTGGTTGTCTCCCCCTATATGACTGTTGGTTGTCTCCCCCTATCTGACTGTTGGTTGTCTCCCCCTATATGACTGCTGGTTGTTTCTCCCTATCTGACTTTGTTGGTTGTCTCCCCTAATGTTGGTTGTCTCCCCCTATCTGAAGTGTGTTTTGTTTCCCCAGGCTCGACTGCCGGAGTATAAGCCGGATGTGCGCCCACCCGACATGCCGGAGAGCTGTGACAAGCATGAAGATCTCAAATGGCAGCCTTTGTGCGTCATGGACGGTGATCTCATCATGTACCTGCGCGCAGCAAGGTGGGTGAAGTCGCAACCTGATCTCCAGTCCTTGGAAGGGGTTATGACGTTGTAGTGCTTATGACAGAGCTCTAGATAAGCTTGTAGTTATTTTACCCATGGGTTTGATTTTGATTGGGTATTCAATTATTTTTTTACACACGTTTCCTTACATTTATATATTTTGACTTGAGAACCTCTTTTGTAACAGTCCCTGTTATTCATTTAAAATCAAATGAATAGAAGTATACACATATTTTACTGAATCTAACTTTTGGTTAATTAATTTCGTGATTGGCAGATACGCAATCATTTTTACGAGAAGTTGTAATATTTGCATTAGTGTTATTAAAAGTTTTTGTTGCATATTTGATATGCTATAGATTTGATTTGTCTGCATATTTCCGTTTTCAACATGTTCAATGCATATTTTACGCAAATACGCAGTTTATCTACAGCTCTGTTATTGCATTGCAGTGGTTATTGCATTGAAGTTTCTCCATTGCCATGGTTAATTCATTGCAGTTATTCCATAGCAGTGGTTATTACTTTGAAGTTATAACATAGCAGTGCTTGCAACATGTTGAAGTTATTACATTGACCTTATTCCATGGCAGAGATTACATATTACAGTAGCTATGTCTGGAGGTCAGTCTGTGTCTTTGCTGTCACATCAGTGGGGACACATAAGTGGACTGATGGCGGGTCACGTTGGTTTGCCTCGTCCACTCACTCACTCACTCACTCACTCACTGTAAATCTCAGGACCTATCTCTACTTATTACGGACCCATGAAGATCCGGGGTAAAATACGTCTTCAGCATCCTATGCTTGCCGTAAAAGGCGAATATGCTTGTTGTAACAGACGACTAACAGCACCAGGTGGTCAGGCTCGCTGACTTGGTTTTATGCATGTCATCGTATCCAAATTGCTTGGATTGATGCTCATGATGTCAATCACTGGATGTCCTGGTCCAGACTCGATTATTTACGGACCGCTGTCATATAGCTGAATTATTGCTGAGTTCAGCATTAATCAACAAACAAACAAACTTATTAGACGTAGTGTTGGACTCGACTTCAAAATCTTTTGTATTTATGGAGGCATAAACATAACAGAATTAGGGGGCACGAGTGGCCCAGTCGTCTAAGGCGCCGCGATTCGCTGTGCAGAGTTGCATCTCTTGGGCACGCCAGAAACCTATGATTGTGGGTTCGAATCCCGGTTCGCCCCGATTATGTTTCTAGGTTTGTCAGCACCATACCTGTGCCCGTGGATTTCACCGAAGTGGTAAACGTCTGAGACCTGCATCGCTTCGGGCTTTCCTCCCACATTAAGCTGACACGCCGTGATATAACTTGAATAACGTTAAAAGCGGCGTTAAACCCAACTCACTCACTCATAACAGAATTATGCAAAAAATATTGAAGTCAATTCATATAAATATATATGTCAACAATAATAACTTCACAGACTGCTTATATTGATGGCCCCTGAAGATCTTGGGTAGAATAGGTTTTCAGCAACCCATGCTTGCTGTAAAAGGTGACTTGTCTTGTCGTAAGAGGTGACTAACAGGATTGGGTGGTCAGGCTCGCTGACTTGGTTGATACATGTCATCAATCCCAATTGCTTGGATCGATGCTCATGATATATTAATCCCTGGGTTGTGTGGTCCAGACTCAATTATTTACAGACCGCCATCATATGGCTGTACTATTGCTGAGTGCGGCGTTAAACAACAAACAAATCAAACCAAACCTCATATTGACAACAGTATGAAATCATCAACAATGTTCAGTACAAAAATGCCACAAAAGCTCGCACATTCTATTATTAACCAGTCAAACAGTTGTCGGTTTGTGGACGTGGCCTTGTGTTTCTTTGGTTTTTGGTAAATAAAGACACAAAAATTGTGCTTGGTTAACCAATCAAATGCCATATAATCACTTGCTATTAATTTTATTAGTTTCAAATGTGTAGAAAACTAGTTCCTAATCAACCATGAAATAGTGTGAATTACTAAGATGGTCATAACCCCATAGCTAGATTGACACTGAATATGATCAACCAGTGAAGATCTGGGGTAGAATAGGTCTTCAGCAACCCATGCTTGCTGTAAAAGGCAACTTTACTTGTTGAAAGTGGCGAGAAACAGGATCGCGTGGTCGGGCATGCTTAAATTGGATGCGTGTCATCGTATCCCAATTTTGAAGGTCGGTGCTCGTGTTGTCAATCACTGCATTGTCTGGTTCAAACTTGATTATTTTTAGATCAACATCATATAGCTTGAATATTGCAGAGTACAGCGTCAAACACACTAACAAACAAAAGAAAAGTGATTCATTGAGTGAAAGATTGAATTTTGGCAGGAAATAACTTAAGCATTGTTTACATGCACACATATTCCCTGAGAGATAAGTTACGTTATGTGAACATGTTTTTAAAATTTACTCCAGGGGGGTGTTAAAAAACCCCACCTCAATAAGCGCAGCAAATTTCGTACCCTCATGGGGTAAAATAAATACCCCTGGGCCAAAGTAGTGCATATAAGCTTGGCTCTTTCTGATTACAGTGACATCAAATATTGATTATAATATCTGTATCAAATGTAAGTATATATGTATTATATTAATATATCAAGGCATATAACACATGAATATATATATGTGAAATATCGCAATAATTGTACTGATATGAATATGAATAGAAATATTATAATGATTATTAACGCAATAGCTCTGTGAATATTTATGAGCTGTATACAGTACCAAGCAAGGTAGTACACAGATGTTGGTCCCAGGTGTGTGATAACAGAGGCTGCCATCTTGTTCTCAGGTAATTTCTGAAGCTGACACCGGGCTTGGCGCTGTAGAAATCTGATACAACTGTCACTCTCGACAGCTATTTTGTTCTTTCATAATTAACGTCATGAATTGTAAGGAGAGTGTATCATGATGGTTGCTTTAAGCATATCCTTTCTTAGGGTGGGTCAATTATTTACTGTCCTTTCATTGTGTTAGATAGTGCCAGGCAGGTAATTGGTTGTGGTAGGCAATGTTTCCGCTGTTCGCTTAATTGATTGCAGCTGACGTGGTTGGCAAAGCAAGGATTCTGTGGAGGATATTGCCATGTGGCTTTTTCTTTGTTTTATCCATTTTGTATAGTTGAGTGTGTGTAACAGTGTGTTTGGTGATGGGGTTATGTGATCTTATTCCCTGGCTGCTCCTGCTAAGGAGGGGAGCTGTCGTTGTTACCTGGTGATACTAGATACATTCCCAGCTTCATCTTGGCTGTTATAGTTTTTTTTGTAAATGTTTACAACAATGTTAGTTCAATGTTCCATTAGATCCAGGGTGCTTCATGGTTCATCAAACTTATCTAGTCATTGAGGTCGTGAATTCACTCCCACATCTAGCCACACATGTCGACAAGGTCATGTATTCACTCCCACAGCTTGTCAGCACATGTCAATGAGGTCATTTAATACTTCCACATCTAGCCAACACATCAATGAGGTCATGTAATCACTCCCACATCTAGCCAACACATCAATGAGGCCATGTCCTCACTCCCACATCTAGCCAACACATCAATGAGGTCATGTATCCATTCCCACATCTAGCAAACACATCAATGAGGTCATGTATCCACTCCCACATCTAGCCAACACATCAAGGAGGTCATGTAATCACTCCCACATCTAGCCAACACATCAATGAGGTCATGTAATCACTCCCACATCTAGCCAACACATCAATGAGGTCATGTATCCATTCCCAAATCTGGCCAACTCCTGAGGTCATGTTTTACCAGACATGTCACGATGCATATGTCTGCCTCTGTATGACAATGTGTGTTTTGTTGCAGGAGTATCGCAGCCTTCGCGGGGATGTGTGATGGAGGCTCCACCGAGGACGGTTGCCAGGCAGCATCCATGGACGAGACAACCATCAATGCCATGGACATTGTGAGTGCTTCTCCAATCTCCTTGTCAGACAGCAACATTTTGTATTAAGATACCCATCATATTGTTTCCCATGTATTATAATGATGTATCACACACACCCTGTGTCTAACTCTGGAGGGGTGGGTGGGTGTTTGTTTGGGTGCTGGGATTTTAAAAAAAATAATTGTTCCACAAAAATAGTGTTGAAAAAAAGAAATTGTCAGCCACAAAAAAATACATTGATGCAAGATGCTTATTAAAAAGTATTTAGGCTCATAGTTTAATATAATATGAATCTGGTTTTGCTGAAATACATTGTGCCACTTTCAGGCTGATGGTCCAATCTTGTTGCATTTTTACTACAAACCATTGTCACTGTACACATTTGTTAATACACATTGGGGGGCACGGGTGGCCCAGTCGTCTAAGGCGCAGCAATTCGCTGTGCAGAGTTGCGTCCCTTGGGCATGCCAGAAACCTATGATTGTTGGTTCGAATCCCAGTTCTCCCCAATTATGTTTCTAGGTTTGTCAGCACCATACCCGTGCTTGTGGGTTTCACCAAAGTGGTAAACACCTGCATCTCTTCGGGCTTTCCATCCACATTAAGCTGACACGCCGCGATATAACTGGAATACTGTTAAAAGTGGCGTTAAACCCAACTCAGTCACTAAGACACATTGGAATATAGTTTTTACTGCCCTCCATTGTCAGTGTGTGTAGTTAATGCACACCATTGTCAGTGTATGCAGTTGTTAATGTACACCATTGTCAGTGTATGTAGTTGTTAATGCACACCATTGTCAGTGTAAGTAGTTGTTAATGTACACCATTGTCAGTGTATGTAGTTGTTAATGCACACCATTGTCAGTGTATGT
Source organism: Haliotis cracherodii (assembly GCF_022045235.1). NCBI lineage: Eukaryota > Metazoa > Mollusca > Gastropoda > Lepetellida > Haliotidae > Haliotis > Haliotis cracherodii. Next base: position 1,170,452 of record NW_027266277.1, read on the forward strand.
AGTTGTTAATGCACACCATTGTCAGTGTATGTAGTTGTTAATGCACACCATTTTCAGTGTATGTAGTTGTAAATGCACACCATTGTCAGTATGTGTAGTTGTTAATGCACACCATTGTCAGTGTATGTGGTTAATTATCCACACCATTGTCAGTGTATGGTCATTGTTAACACACAGCACTTTCAGTGTGTGTTGTTGTTGATGCACACCATTGTCAGTGTATGCAATGGTTAACATAGACCATTGTCAGTGTATACAATTGTTAACAAACACCATTGTCAATGTATACAATTGTTAACATACACCATTGTCAGTGTGTACAATTGTTACCAAACACCATTGTCAATGTATACAATTGTTAACATACACCATTGTCAATGTGTACATTTGTTAACATACACCATTGTCAGTGTATACATTTCTTAATGCACACCATTGTCAGTGTATGTAGTTGTTAATGCACACGATTGTCAGTGTAAGTAGTTCTTAATGTACACCATTGTCAGTGTATGTAGTTGTTAATGCACACCATTGTCAGTGTATACAGTTGTTAACACACAGCACTTTCAGTGTGTGTAGTTGTTAATGCACACCATTGTCACTGTATACAATTGTTAAAATACACCATTGTCAGTGTATACAATTGTTAACATACACCATTGTCAGTGTATATGGTTAATCATCCACACCATTGTCAGTTTATGCGGTTGTTAACAATGTCAGTGTATGGTCATTGTTAACACACAGCACTTTCAGTGTGTGTTGTTGTTAATGCACACCATTATCAGTGTATGTAGTTGTTAACATACAGCACTTTCAGTGTGTGTAGTTAATGCACACCATTGTCAGTGTATGTAGTTGTTAACATACAGCACTTTCAGTGTGTGTAGTTAATGCACACCATTGTCAGTGTATGTAGTTGTTAATGAATACCATTGTCAGTGTATGTAGTTGTTAATGTACAGCACTTTCAGTGTGTGTAGTTAATGTACACCATTGTCAGTGTATGTAGTTGTTAATGCACACCATTGTCAGTGTATACAATTGTTAACATACACCATTGTCAGTGTATACAATTGTTAACATACACCATTGTCAATGTGTACACTTGTTACCATACACCATTGTCAGTGTATACAATTGTTACCATACACCATTGTCAGTGTATGTAGTTGTTAACATACAGCACCTTCAGTGTGTGTAGTTGTTAATGCACACCATTGTCAGTGTATGTAGTTGTTAACATACAGCACTTTCAGTGTGTGTAGTTGTTAATGCACACCAATGCACACCATTGTCAATGTATACAATTGTTAACATACACCATTGTCAATGTATACAATTGTTAACATACACCATTGTCAGTGTATACATTTGTTAATGCACACCATTGTCAGTGTATGTAGTTGTTAATGCACACCATTGTCAGTGTAAGTAGTTCTTAATGTACACCATTGTCAGTGTGTGTAGTTGTTAATGCACACCATTGTCAGTGTATACAATTGTTAACATACACCATTGTCAGTGTATACAATTGTTAACATACACCATTGTCAATGTGTACAATTGTTAACATACACCATTGTCAGTGTATACAATTGTTACCATACACCATTGTCAGTGTTTACAATTGTTAACATACAGCACTTTCAGTGTGTGTAGTTAATGCACACCATTGTCAGTGTATGTAGTTGTTAATGTACACCACTGTCAGTGTATGTAGTTGTTAATGCACAGCACTTTCAGTGTGTACTGTTGTTAATGCACACCATTGTCAGTGTATACAATTGTTAACATACACCATTATCAGTGTATACAGTTGTTAACATACACCATCGTCAGTGGATACAATTGTTAACATACACCATTTTTCATGGTATATGATTGTTATTATACACCATTGTCAGTGGATACAATTGTTAACTTACACCTTTGTCAGTTTATAAAGTTGTTAACATACATCTTTGTCAGTTTATGCAATTGTTAACATACACCATTGTCAGTTAATACAGTCGATGCACACCATTGTCCGTGTATACAGTTGTTAACGTACATTGTATAACTGACACCAGTTTTGCAGTTGTGCCAAGAACTAATCACTGCCAAGCCTGTCAAATAACTAGGTAATGTAATTCCAAGCGCATTCACTTCCACAAATGTTGCGTGTTTGATATACTGCTTGATGCTTCCTGGCATTCACTGAGCTAAGTGTAAACACAGTGTGAAGAGACAAGCCCGAGGCCCTTATATGATAGTCCATGCAGAGTTATCTCCCCTATGTACATCTTCTTCCAAGAGACCAACATGTTGTGGTAATTGTCAGCTTGGGTGGTCCGTAGTGCCGTGCTGGGGTCAGTGGGATGCTCACAGGCAGCAGTGGAGGCACCCTGACAGTCGGTGCCAGTCCCAGGCGGCTCTCCACTCGTGGAGGCTTTACCTTCTCTCAGCCATGTTTTGATAGGAATCATTTGGCAATATTACCCCAGCACTATCGGAGGTTTTCCTGGGTATCCGGTTTCTTCTTGTGATGCCAATGAAGTCATGCTAGGCTCCTTCGTCTTGCGGAGTGGTGATGGAAAAAACTGATATTTTGTGTAAATATTCAGGCATAATATTTCTTGTTGTAAAAGGGGAAACCATTATTGTGGTCTTGACTTGACTGGCAGAGGAATTCCATGACTCATTGTGGGAGATTGGTTCTGATTCTGTGGACGCAAGCTCACTGGCGTGTGTTCTGTGGGGTGTATGTTGTAGACTGGAATAACAGATAGCAAACAATCTTCATTGTTCAGTCGCCTGGTTAACTGATGTCAGATATTATCTGATGTGAGCCTGGACTTCCTTTAGTTATCCTTCCTTGTGGAAGACCATCTCACTCAAGAACATTGATGTGTCTGTTTGGGGAGGAGAGTCGAGATTTGATACATTTTAGGCAAATCAGATCACCCTGAAACAGCTTCTCATTTAGTTGTTGTTTTGAAAGGTGATAAGAACTGTTCGGGATATATGAAACTGGGCCTCTCTTCTCAGTGCTAAGCAGCCTCAAGCTGTTCTAAGCACACAGCTTCAGGAGCTGGTAAGGGGTGGTCGGGTAGCCTAATGATTAAGGCGTTCGCTCGTCACGCCAAACACCTGGGTTTGATTCCTGACATGGGTACAATGTGAGAAGCCCATTTCTGGTGTCCCCCTCCGTGATAATGCTGGAATATTGCTAAAAGCGGCGTAAAACCATACTCACTCACTCACTCAGGAGCTTGTACAGTTTCCATGCTGCTGGAAAAGGGAATTAATATCGTAATAAATTGTGTTACTTATATTGATATATATTAACCAAACTCTTTAACTTGGACTCAATATAGTATGTATATTAGCATCATAACAGGGCCTCCCTGTGGGGATTCTGGGTAAGAATTGGTCCCAAGCAACCTGTGCTGGTCTCCCTGTGGGGATTCTAGGTTAGAATTGGTCCCCTGCAGCCTGTGCTGGTCTCCCTGTGGGGATTCTGGGTTAGAATTGGTCCCCTGCAGCCTGTGCTGGTCTCCCTGTGGGGATGCTGGGTTAGAATTGGTCCCCTGCAGCATGTGCTGGTCTCCCTGTGGGGATGCTGGGTTAGAATTGGTCCTCTGCAGCCTGTGCTGGCCGGTCTCCCTGTGGGGATGCTGGGTTAGAATTGGTCCCCTGCAGCCTGTGCTGGTCTCTCTGTGGGGATTATTCTGGTCTCTGTGGCGATTCTGTGTTAGAATTGGCCCCTTGCAGCCCATGCCGGCCTCAATATGGGAATTATGGGTCTAAAATGGACCCAATCTACCTATACTTGTTGTCAGTCACAGATGGATTGGATGGTCAGACTTGGTGACTTGGTAGATTGCATGTCATTGTACCTGGACAGCGTGGATGGTTCAGTGTCTTATGTTAATGTAGAATATTCGGGGGCACGGGTGGCCCAGTCGTCTTAGGCCCTGCGATTCGCTGTGCACAGTTGCGTCCCTTGGGCACGCCAGAAACCTATGATTGTGGGTTCGAATCCCGGTTCGCCTCGATTATGTTTCTAGGTTTGTCAGCACCACACCCGTGCTCGTGGGTTTCACTGAAGTGGTTAAACGTCTGAGTCCTGCATCACTTCGGGCTTTCCTCCCACACTAAGCTGACACACCGCGATATAACGTTAAACCCAACTCACTCAATCACTAATGTAGAATATTCACTGACAGGTGTATGTGTTAATGTAGAATACTCACTGACAGGTGTATGTGTTAATGTAGAATATGCACTGACAGGTGTATGTGTTAATGTAGAATACTCACTGACAGGTGTATGTGTTAAAATGGAATATTCACTGACAGGTGATTGTGTTAGAAGGGAAAATGCACTGACAGGTGTTTGTGTTAATGTAGAATATGCACTGACAGGAGTATGTGTTAATGTAGAATATTCACTGACAGGTGTTTGTGTTAATGTAGAATATGCACTGACAGGTGTTTGTGTTAATGTAAAATATTCACTGACAGGTGTTTGTGTTGAGTGGAATATTCAAAGACAGGTGTATGTGTTAATGTAGAATATTCACTGACAGGTGTATGTGTTGGAGTGGAATATTCACTGACAGGTGTTTGTGTTAATGTAGAGTATGCACTGACAGGTGTTTGTGTTAATTAAAATATTCACTGACAGGTGTTTGTGTTGAGTGGAATATTCAAAGACAGGTGTATGTGTTAATGTAGAATATTCACTGACAGGTGTTTGTGTTAATGTAGAATATTCACTGACAGGTGTTTGTGTTAATGTAGAATATTCACTGGCAGGCGTATGTGTTAAAATGGAATATCACAGGTGTATGTGTTGAGTAGAATATTCACTGACAGGTGTTTGTGTTAAAATGGAATATCACAGGTGTTTGTGTTGGAGTGGAATATTCACTGACAGGTGTTTGTGTTAATGTAGAATATTCACTGACAGGTGTTTGTGTTAATGTAGAATATGCACTGACAGGTGTATGTGTTAAAATGGAATATCACAGGTGTATGTGTTGAGTAGAATATTCACTGAAAGGTGTTTGTGTTAAAATGGAATATCACAGGTGTTTGTGTTGGAGTGGAATATTCACTGACAGGTGTTTGTGTTAATGTAGAATATTCACTGACAGGTGTTTGTGTTAATGTAGAATATTCACTGACAGGTGTATGTGTTGGAGTGGAATATTCACTGACAGGTGTATGTTGTTTTCAAATAAATCAGCTTGTGACATTCATGAATGTTTTGTCGTTGACTGTGGATCTTTGGTAATTATCCTTTTGAGCACCATTTAGGCAAAATTGAGACTAACAGGGAAAACTGTTCAACAATAAGTCAGAAATTGCCTGGCAAAAATATTAATTGCTGATGGAGTCAAATTATCACCAATTTCAGTCTACCATAAATGTTGCACACATTGATATTCAATACAGTCATAAATCATGCAGTGCTTTGGTTCATGTGAGTGTCTCATGGTTCGATATTTCTGACGACAGAAGTTATGTTTCAGCTGCATGACTACAAGTATGACACCGGCAAGTCATTGCAAGCCCTTGTCCGAAGTCCAGCGCTGCGCAGCATCGAGAAGAAGTGGACAGAGGAAGACTCGGTAAGGCAATTGTGGAAATATTGATCAATGTCCCATATAGATTCCAGATGAGAATAGCACTGTGGTTAAAGTGTTGATTCACCAAGGTGAAGCCCTGGGTTTGATTCCCTACAAGCCTCATGATGATTGGATGGTCACAATGGCTGCCGACTGAGAGAAGTGGGTACCACCAGAGCAGACTGAATCTGTGACCTAGCTGATGTTCTCATACCTTCAGGGGCAATTCGTTGTGCAGAGTTGCGTCCCTTGGGCTCGCCAGAAACCTATGATTGTTCGAATCCCAGTTTGCCCCGATTATGTTTCTAGGTTTGTCAGCACCATACCTGTGCTTGTGGGTTTCACCGAAGTGGTAAACATCTGAGACCTGCATCACTTCGGGCTTTCCTCCCACATTAAGCTGACACGCCGTGATACAACTGGAATAATTTTAAAAGCAGGGTTAAACCCAACTCACTCACTCACTCACTCACTCACTCACTCACTCACTCACTCCTCGTACCTTCACACTTCCAACACTGATCTGTGTGGTCCAGTTCTAATTGCCTGTTTACGTCAAGAACAGCTGTCTACAGGACTGGCATGTGGTGGACATATCCTTGGATCTTGACCAGATACTACTGGTCTCTATGAAACACAACTGTCTACAGGACTGGCATGTGGTGGACATGTCCTTGGTTCTTGACCAGATACTACTGGTCTCTATGAAACACAACTGTCTACAGGACTGGCATGTGGTGGACATGTCCTTGGTTCTTGACCAGATACTACTGGTCTCTATGAAACACAACTGTCTACAGGACTGGCATGTGGTGGACATATCCTTGGTTCTTGACCAGATACTACTGGTCTCTATGAAACACAACTGTCTACAGGACTGGCATGTGGTGGACATATCCTTGGTTCTTGACCAGATACTACTGGTCTCTATGAAACACAACTGTCTACAGGACTGGCATGTGGTGGACATATCCTTGGATCTTGACCAGATACTACTGGTCTCTATGAAACACAACTGTCTACAGGACTGGCATGTGGTGGACATATCCTTGGTTCTTGACCAGATACTACTGGTCTCTATGAAACACAACAGTCTACAGGACTGGCATGTGGTGGACATATCCTTGGATCTTGACCAGATACTACTGGTCTCTATGAAACACAACTGTCTACAGGACTGGCATGTGGTGGACATGTCCTTGGATCTTGACCAGATACTACTGGTCTCTATGAAACACAACTGTCTACTGTATTTTCTTGAGTATTGTGTGCACTTTTTTTCCAAAAAACACAGCTGTGTAGAAGGGGGTGCGCACGGGTGATGAGAAACTCGGTCAGTTCAAATTTTAAATTAGAGACCAAATATTCACCAGACATGTTGATTTACCGTTTAAATTGTATTTTTTTGTGCTGCAAGCCATTCTTTTACATCCAGGGATTAAGATTACCTTGTGTATTTTATCATAAACTAAGCGGGAAACAGCAATCAGCTGTACACACGTTTTCTTGGAATCTACCGGTGATTCGGTCAAGACACACCCAATGATATAACTTTACAGGATTTTAATGCAAGGATCAGCAAAAATTTTATCTGAACCTATTTTTTTATCAGGAATAATATATTCCAATATCTTGTTAATTTAGATGCAGCTTTTACTAAACCTAATTGAAATAATAATAACCCTAAGTGAAGCAGCTGATCGCTATTGCCGGGTATTATTTTTTACATGGAACCAGTCTGACCAGTCACCGTCAAGGCTTCTGTGCACGTGATCGCGCGATCGTGAGAATTATGTGTTGACACAGAATCGTCCAACAAAAACAAATATGACTTTTAACGAGTCACAGTACAGCATTTATGATATATGTATCCATTCTCTGTCAACTAAAGTTTGTTTCAAGGCGTCAATAGCAGCAGTCTGACCGTGGTTGCTGTTAATAACGGTGAGTTGTGCAATCTTCACACACGATTTCGCCGAAATTAATTAAAACAATATTAAAAGGAATTGTTTATACAATTTATGAAATAAGTTACAAACATAAGTTGAGATATACAAAGAGCACTTTTTATGGCCATACTGTGTAATTACATGATTAATTTGCGTAGTTTAGTATGGATTTGTTTACATGGTATTTCCGCTGTTACATGCTCACAATAATGTCTTTCCATAGGGGGAAAAACAACATCAAAACTCATCATCGCGTGTATAATGCGCACCCCCTTCTACACAGCTGTGTTTTTTGGAAAAAAAGTGCACACAATACTCAGGTGCGCACTATACTCAAGAAAGTACCGACATGGGTACAATGAGTGAAGCCCATTTCTGGTGTCCCCCACCGTGATATTGCTGGAATATTCCTAAAAGCAGCGTAAAACCATACTCACTCACTCACTGACTCAAGAAAGTATGGTACATAACTGGCATATAGTGGACATATCCTTGGACCAGATACTACTTGTCTACTGGTTTATTTCAGCATTATTTTTTTCTTGTCCATTATTTGTTTGTTTGTTTGTTGTTTAACACCGCATGAAGCAATATTCCATCTATACGACCGCGGTCGATCCATTCTATTGGGACCGATGACATGCATCAACCAAGTCAGCAAGCCTGACCACCCGTTCCTGTTAGTCGCCTCTTATGACAAGCATAGTCAGCTTTTGTTTTACAGCAGGCATGGATTGCTGATGACCTATTCTACCCCAGATCTTTACGGGTCATTTTGTCTATTATACCAACAGTCTAACCCAATGAATTTTGTCTGTTAATAGTAGTAGTGGTTTATTTAAGTAAATCAGACCACAGGCCCATTTTACAATATGTATTCAAGCATTCAAACATGTTGCGCCACAAGTGCAAGTAGTAATATCAATACTAATCAGTACAAGTGTATCTGAGACCATATACATATGGTGGTAGAATTCGTAGTTTATATAATGGACAACTGCTTGCTCCTCATTTTAAGAGCAAAGAATGTAAACTTGGCAAGATTATTGATTGTGAAAGCATTACTGGTGGTAAATAAAACTTTACATTTATGCTCTGATGGAGATGTATAATAATAACTTGGCAGAAAGTTTCTTCTAAGATTGTCATAAAACGGACAAACTAAACAAACATGGTATTCTGTTTCTACATTTGGAATGATACAAATTTCACAATTTGGAATACCTAACTTTCTTCCCTGTGATACCATAAGATCACTGCTCGACGTGCGAAACTGTGAGAGAGTAATCCTAAATGCAGCAATATTCACAACACTTAAATAATTTTCATATTTGATAGCTTAATTGTTTTATACAAATATAATGAAGATAATTTGTCAAAAGATTCAAAGAGACACTGGTTATCAATATCAATACATCTTGTCCTAAAAGCAGATATAAATGAATGAATACAAGAAACTGATGGTCTAATCCAAATTTCACCATATCCAAAGGAAAATAACAGATTTTTAACTTTCAGTGCCCAGCAATCTAGACCCTTTTCTGCCTGGTCATACTGGTACACATACGTGTGATATAATATATTGTTTTTGTTAACATCAGAGTTAATAAACGCAGCCGGTACTTAATGATTTTTTAAATTTTGTCTGTTGATTCATGGAGTTTGACTGTTGATGCATCAGCATATCAGTTAGTGTGGTGACAACTGAAGGCTTGTACCACTGCTGCCGGTATTGCTCAATGAAATGTCTGAAAGGGCAGGGCCATGTTCAAGTTCACACGGCGGGGCAGATCTTCCACACTTTCTCACCCTGCTGCCCCGCACTGCGACTGAGAAGTGAATGTCACCTCGCGTTTTTTCACAGAGGTATATTCACCACGACGTGTGTACACGGTGACATCAAACAGAGCTGGGTAGTTGTGTGATCCGACATCCTTGTCAGGCAAAGCAACTTGTTTCCACTCTGTGTCTAAGTGGGCGAATATTTTGTCACAAGCCAACACAACAGCATCCGTATGATGTTTGGCTTTGAACTGTGTCATCAAACCTTGTGTTTGATTGGTCAGAATCTGTGTATGCTGCTGTTTGATTGGCTATCAACTGTGTGTGACAACTTCTAGACAGAAGTGGAACAACTTCATCTATGTTAGCTCTCTGTTACATCATCGTGTTGTTTGACAACATTTCATCATGATATGACACCTCGAAGATAATGTTTGTAAAATGTACATATTTTCTGCTAAATGGACAACGATATTTGCTTCTGCTGCAGTGAATGACGGGGAAAATACTGGATACAGTTTCCCGAAGACATGTTAAATAGGGCTGGCAAAATTTAAAAAATATCAATAATAAGAATTATCGTTGATTGGAAGAAATATTAACGATAATCAATATTAAAATAGTGTCATTGATTACATCTCACATAAACAATTGTGATGAAATAAAGTTTAAATTTACCGAAAAAGACTTGTTATAATCATGTGGTCACGTCAATGGCCAAAGACGGAAAGCAGATGTCTTTGTTATATCTTAAACGTCCACAGAGTGATGCATGCATAAATGTGTCACCTCTCACCAGTGGGATGAAGAGTGTTGATTTTTTTTGCATATTTGCTTTCAAATAATTTCCTGATATTAATCGAAAATTTATCAATATTTACTTAATGATTATCGGTCTCTTTGATCTATATCAATAGCCAGCCCTAGAAGTAAGATATAGACTGTTTGTTCACGAGAGATTGGAAATCACAAATAGTTTATCAGAATTATGAGTCAGTGGATAAACTAAATTATCAATTCAACATTCACGCTGTCAGCATTTGAAAATAATAAAAATGATACTAGTCCACATGTTTAGGGACCGACGATTTGATAATAGAGGGTGGGTGCAATAACGCAACATAAGTTCCGCCCACTCTTTTATCAGCCAATAAGAAAGTAGTCTGGTAGTGGGCGTGGCCTAATTCTTTTTGGTTTATGGAAACATAATTACAGAACAGTATTTTGGTTAGCCAATCAACTGCCTTGGAATTGTTTGCAATTCATTTATTTTGTGATAAATGCAGACAGAGCATATTTGTTTGACTTTTCTGTTATTGAAAGTAAGGTAACTGGCAAACAGAAAAGAGCTGCTATTGGTTTATTACCCAGTGAAGTTGGTCACTAATATTGTTGTCTAAACAATATTTTGTTATATCCTCATACATCATTCATTGCATTCTCTTTGTACATGATGTGAGACCCGTGAAGATCCAGGTCAGAATAAGTCTTCAGCAACCCATGCTTGCTGTAAGAGGAGACTATGCTTGTCGTAGGAGGCGACTAGCGGGATTGGGTGGTCAGGCTCGCTGACTTGGTTGATGCATGTCATCATATCCCAATTGCGTATGTCGATGCTCATGATGTCAATCAATGGATTTTCTGGGCCAGACTCGATTATTTACAGACCGAGGTCTTATGGCTGGAATAATGCTGAGTGAGGTGTTAAGCAACCAACAAAACAAAAAACAAAAAACAGAGGAGGGGAACGGTGGAGGAGAACGGTGAGGGAGACAAGTGTTGTTCCCGGGGAAGGTGAGGTCGAAACTGAACCCTCTTCTGTGGAGTTTACAGTGGAGCTGATTCATAGACGTTGCGAAGGCTGCTGCAGATGCCGTCACCGTGGTCACATGTGACACACATGATGTGGATGATCCAGATTTAGCCGCGGCTGTGAATCAGATTGATGTCATTACATCCACAATTGATGACTTCTGCGTCTGTGATCTGTGCCTGACGGCGAGACCACATGAGACCACACGCACCAACACTTGTTAGTCTGGCAGTCATTTGGAGGCCGGTGATTGATGTATAACGACAAAGATTGTTATGTAATTCCTGCTTCTGCAAAGAAGTATGAATGTGTCAGATGTGTTGGGGATCTGAGGAAGCTAGCTTTATGGGCGACTGCGGTCGTGGTTGGAAGTCCTTGCCATGAAGAGCCTAAGAAGTTGAAGTGACAGATTAAACACAATGATCACAAACACAATGTCAGATTTTTCCATTAAAGAGTTACCAGTATCAAGAGGCTTTGTGATGGTGGTAAGAAGTCATAGCAAGAAAATATTCAGGTTCAATCCTCCTAAATGTTTGAAATGTTTACCGTTTGACATTTTGGAGGGGCTGCTACCTCCATTTTCTTTTTTCCACATGAAGTGACTGGAACACACAAAGAGTCTGCCACTTGCACGCTGACTGGTGAACAGTGAAGCCATTGTGAAAGTTCTTGGGAACAAGCAAATATAAATGTTCTCCATAGTTCAAGATGGCGGAGTGTCGACAGTGGACCATGTCATCGACAGTCTTTGCCAGAGTGATACCAATTCATTGTCTTTACGATATCCCATGTGAGATCATGAGACATGGGGCTTATTATAGCGTTCAAGATTGTTGCATTTATATTGCGACGTGAATGTGTGTCTGTGTCTGTCTGTCTGTGTGTCTGTCTGCTACTACTCGTCTGGACTGATGCCGATTTTATGGTGCTAGCCCACTGAGATGCCATGCTGCAGTTTGACATGAATACCCCTCAGTCACAGTATTGGACTCTGACATCAGGGTAACATCAAGTACCATCTCTTAGTTTTATTGGTATGACGGGGGATCAAACCACAGACTTTCCACTCTCCAGCAGAGTGCTGTTTGCTAGACATGGAGGTGATCTATGAGAAGATTCCCCCATATATGCTCAATGACCAACCACTGAACTACTGTCATTAATATGCTTCTCTGTTTTTTTTTCAGAAACGTTTCATCAAAGGCCTGAGGCAGTATGGGAAGAACTTCTTTAAGATCAGGAAAGAATTATTGCCTCATCGAGATACGGTAAGAAATATACGGTTACATTATATGTGTGTGCAGTGGTTACACACATGCATCACCAACACTCATTCACTCAGGAGACCAGCTCTGTGTTCTTACAAACCTGGGCCCTGTTCCACAAAGCGATTAAAATTATCTTAGCTAAAGTTTACAACCGTTCCACAAAGCAATCTTAGGGCGATTGTAACTTTACAAGTTCTTAAGTAGCCGATCTTAACAAAGATCGGAATCTTCAGCCATGAAGATACGAAAGTTTCCCTTAGAGTGGCCTCCCTTGGTCATGTTTAGCAGACAACGCATTTCTTTCACCATGATGAAAGTCACCATCTTTGTTTATATGGTAAAATATTTAAGATCGATTTTAGCAATCCTAAGTTGGTCCGGAGCAACTTAGCATTTTGATCTTAACTTACAACTCTCTTAGTTAGGATTGCTTTGTAGAACGGGCGGCTGATCGTAACAAAAATTTAAGATCGCGTAGTTAGTGAGTTACAATAAACTTAGCCTTAAGATCGCTCTGTGGAACGGGGCCCTGAAATATACTGCTCAACTTTAGATAGGGATACTGAGATATTTCATGTTATTTGCTCATCTATTATATATTATCAGTTTGGCATCCTGAAATATTAGATGTATCCCTATCAAAGGTTGACTAGTATATAGAGGATATTATATTCATGTTCACGTCATAGTGTGTTTGCGACACGAGTGTCAAAATTCTGGAATTTAGGCATGAGTGACGTGAACATGGTATGACATGAACACGAATGTAATTTTCTATTTATAACCGAAGAAGATGTCTACATACAGAGACGAATTTTAGTGTTTACCTATAAGGACAGCAAGTCTCAACAGCAGCGGAACCATAATTTGTCAAATGATATCATCAATCTTCAGCTATGACATCGTTTCTAGTGTGATGTCATTAAAACCGTCACAAGAAGATTAAAATGATGTCAACAATGCCGCCTGGATGACGGAAACACTACACTTGTCTTGTGATGGTTTTTATGAACCCGATATGTTTGCCCTCGTAGGTGATAAGTGTTTATACCATGGATATATGGTGGTCACAATGGCCGCCAATGATCATGAGGGGGTAGAACTTCGTGGCAGCTGTTGTAGATACTGTTGCATGATATATGTATGTTTGAATGTTAAGGGTAGGTAACTACAGACATACACTTCTTGGTCTGTTGGTATGTTTCTGAAATTTGTGTTTGTGTCCCTGCTATTGCCATATTGAAAACCAGTAGCCCATATTCTGATCTGGAACATCGAACTGTTGGTATATTCACATATCTAGGTCAGCATCGAACTGTGGGTCTATACACATACCTAGGTCAGCATCGAAATGTTGGTATATTCACATATCTAGGTCAGCACGTAACTGTGGGTATGTACATGTATCTAGGTCACCACGGAACTGTGGGTATGTACATGTATCTAGGTCACCATGGAACTCTGGGTACATACACATATCTAGGTCACCACGGAACTCTGGGTATGTACATGTATCTAGGTCACCACGGAACTGTGGGTATGTACATGTATCTAGGTCACCACGGAACTGTGGGTATGTACACATATCTAGGTCACCACGGAACTCTGGGTATGTACATGTATCTAGGTCACCACGGAGCTGTGGGTATGTACATGTATCTAGGTCACCACGGAACTCTGGGTACATACACATATCTAGGTCACCACGGAACTGTGGGTACATACACATATCTAGGTCACCACGGAACTCTGGGTATGTACATGTATCTAGGTCACCACGGAACTCTGGGTACACACACATATCTAGGTCACCACGGAACTGTGGGTACATACACATATCTAGGTCACCACGGAACTCTGGGTATGTACATGTATCTAGGTCACCACGGAACTCTGGGTACACACACATATCTAGGTCACCACGGAGCTCTAGGTATGTACATGTATCTAGGTCACCACGGAACTCTGGGTACATACACATATGTAGGTCACCACGGAACTCTGGGTATGTACATGTATCTAGGTCACCACTGAACTCTGGGTACATACACATATGTAGGTCACCACGGAACTCTGGGTATGTACATGTATCTAGGTCACCACGGAATTCTGGGTATATACATGTATCTAGGTCACCACGGAACTCTGGGTTCATACATGTATCTAGGTCACCACGGAACTGTGGGTATATACATGTATCTAGGTCACCACGGAACTCTGGGTATATACACGTATCTAGGTCACCACGGACTCTGGGTACATACATGTATCTAGGTCATCACGGAACTCTGGGTATATACACGTATCTAGGTCACCACGGAACTCTGGGTATATACACATATCTAGGTCACCACGGATCTCTGGGTATATACACATATCTAGGTCACCACGGAACTCTGGGTATATACACATATTTAGGTCACCACGGAACTCTGGGTATATACACGTATCTAGGTCACCACGGAACTCTGGGTATATACACATATCTAGGTCACCACGGAACTCTGGGTATATACACATATCTAGGTCACCACGGAACTCTGGGTATATACACATATCTAGGTCACCACGGAACTCTGGGTATATACACATATCTAGGTCACCACGGAACTCTGGGTATATACACGTATCTAGGTCACCATGGAACTCTGGGTATATACACGTATCTAGGTCACCATGGAACTCTGGGTACATACAAGTATCTAGGTCACCACGGAACTCTGGGTACATACAAGTATCTGGTAACCTGAGGATGAGTTCGACGTATCCTTCGTCACATGATCACCAAATGGAGCGGAAATACCTGTATCACATGTTCAGTTGTACAATTATTGTTTTCTTATCCAACTCTTCTTCCCCCTTTGAAGTCTACTTCTGTTTCATCCAGGTGCAGTTATGCATTACAGTGTGAGGCCAGTGGAGACTAAGTCTTGGTTCTCCCAGCAACATCTACATGAAACTGTTTATTTCAGCTTCAGTACCAACATATATCCCTCCTTTTTCACAAACCTGCACACCACCTTTATCTTTCTTCACCATAGTTATCATTGAACCAGATGATATGCTGATGGAGTGCCGTGAACTATTTCTCCCATTTAATCACTCACTCACTGTGATGATGAGAGTGATCGGTGTGGTCTTCGTGGACCTGTGGTAGACCAGTGATGAGGAGCTGTCGGTCTGGGCCAGATCTAACAGTCAAAGGGAGATAACCCATTCTCTCTGACAAATGAGCAAAAAAGCGCTTGCATAGCAATTACACATTTCTAGATCTTCAAATATGTAAATTGTTTCTTTTTCTTGAACCCAGTCTTTATGTTACACCAAACATGTCTATCATATTCAGCTCAACATGTTACCATGGAGGCATTCTCATTTATGACAGTTGAACATTTGAAATTTACATAAATCAATGTAACAGGCATGGTATTACCATCAATAGCGCCCAGTGTGTGTTCCCTGGGGGCAGTGGGGGGAATAACTGTCATTGTTTGCAGTCCGATGGGCGGAGCAACATGTTGTGAAGCCCCGCCCCCTGGAGGCTGTGAGTGGCTGTGGGCACCCTGTGTGAAGCCCGCCTCCATTACACACCACCTCTGGGGCAGGGCCAAGGATCTGCCTCGCAGTCAACACTTTGAAGAAGACCTCAGATTTCCAACAGCTAGGAATCCCATAAGGAAGTATTATATTGCATTGACAGTTGTGCATGACGTGTGCTGAGTGCTGGGGGGATCAATACATGGGGCTGTCTCAGGGCAGTCTGTTCTCTTTGTCAGTAGTGCCAGGGTCGTCGCCGCTGCTGCCACCTTGTGTAGTCTGGGAATATGTCTTCTTATCTTTTGTGGTGATTACTTGGATCTGCTGTTAGAGTACCAGGCTTGTCTGCTCATACTGCACTTACAATGGAGTGTGTGTGTGTGTTTTTGTGTGTCTGTGTCTGCGTCTGCGTCTGCGTGTGTCTGTGTCTGCATGTGTGTGTGTGTGTGAGTATCTGTCTGTGTGTCTGTGTGTTTGTATCTCTGTGTGTCTCTAATTGTGTGTCTGCATCTGTCTGTGTGTGTGTGTGTGTGTGTGTGTGTGTGTGTGTGTGTGTGTGTGTGTGTGTGTGTGTGAGTGAATCTTCTCATGCTGCACCAGGCTTGTCTGCTCATACTCGAGTGTGTGTGTGTGTGTGTGTCTCTGAGTTTGTATCTCTGTGTGTCTGTCTGTGTCTGTCTATGTGTGTGTCTGTCTATCAGTCTGTGTGTCTTTGTGTGTCCTCGTGTGTGTCTTTGTGTGTGTGTCCTACTCATGCTGCACTTACCTTGGAGTGTTTGTCTTTTTTTCTGTATGTGCGTGTATGCATGTGTATCACAAACCACATGCTTCTGGAGTATCTCCTACAATTTGCATATATCATTTATTTTTATGTGACTCTTGGAAATCTTGTGACACTTTGAGATACCATGGGACATTTTGTGCAGGCGTATCACTGGTGTAAGTCCAGTCTGAAATGCAGGCGACACTGGTTTGTAGTGCAGGTAACTCTGGAATATGATCGGCAGGCTGCGTGTGTGTTATCACGTGACAAGCGGTAATATGTCGTATCGTCTGATATCACGTGCAGGTATTGTGTAGATATCATGGCTGTGTTGACAGTGCCTTCTGCATCCATCATGAACTTGTTGTCTCCTCTGGGAGACCTAGGCCTTGTCTGCTGGTGCTCGGTAGAGAGTAGTCTGTTTGTGGGTGATTGTGACAGCATCAGTGTGTCAGCTTCACAGTGTTGAAAGCATGACAGTGCATCCTGGATGGTACAGTACCACTGTGGGTGTCGATAAACACTGTTGACTTGTGTGTTTTGATGTTGTCATCATGGAGTTGGTGATGTTGCTGTAACATGATCTGTGTATCCATGGATACCAGAGTCTTTGTCATCTGTGATCACAGTCAGATCACTATTGGTGTGAGACAAGCAGAATGGATACTGCATACTTCCTTGGGGTTATTGTACCTCTGATTAAACCACCTGTCTGCTTGTGGATATACTCCATAAGTCCTTGGAATAAGTCTGCCTCTGGTCAGACCATCTGTTTCGGCTGTTTTAGGGGAGAGATCGTCTGTTGTAGGTAAGAGAGTAGGCCAGTAAGTGTCATCTGCTCTTGCAGACTTCTGCTGTTTTAGGGGAGAGAGTAGGCCAGTCAGTGTCATCTGCTCTTGCAGACTTCTGCTGTTTTAGGGGAGAGAGTAGGCCAGTCAGTGTTGTCTGCTCTTGCAGTCTTCTGTTGTTATAGGGGTGAGAGTAGGCCAGTAAGTATCATCTGTTCTTGCAGTCTTCTGCTGTTGTAGGGGAGAGAGTAGGCCAGTCGTCTTCTGTTGTTGTAGGGGAGAGAGTAGGCCAGTAAGTATCATCTGCTCTTGTAGTCTTCTTTTGTTGTACGGGAGAGAGTAGGCCAGTAAGTGTCGTCCAGTAAGTGTTGTCTGCTCTTCCAGACTTCTGTTGTTGTAGGGGAGAGAGTAGGCCAGTAAGTGTCGTCTGCTCTTGCAGACTTCTGCTGTTGTAAGGGAGAGAGTAGGCCAGTAGTCTTCTGTTGTTGTAGGGGAGAGAGTAGGCCAGTAGTCTTCTGTTGTTGTAGGGGAGAGAGTAGGCCAGTCAGTGTCGTCTGCTCTTGCAGACTTCTGTTGTTGTAGGGGAGATGGTAGGCCAGTCAGTGTCGTCTGCTCTTGCAGTCTTCTGCTGTTGTAGAGGAGAGACTAGGCCAGAAAGTGTCGTCTGCTCTTGTAGTCTTCTGTTGTCGTAGGGGAGAGACTACGCCAGTAAGTGTCGTCTGCTCTTGGAGTCTTCTACTGTTGTAGGGGAGAGACTAGGCCAGAAAGTGTCGTCTGCTCTTGTAGTCTTCTGTTGTTGTAGGGGAGGGAGTAGGTCCAGGAAGTGTCGTCTGCTCTTGCAGTCTTCTGCTGTTTTTGGGGAGAGAGTAGGCCAGTAGGTGTCGTCTGCTCTTGCAGTCTTCTGCTATCACCGACCACCACCTACTAATGGGTATAAACAAAGCTGTGCTCTTGTTGTCCGTATTTCCCTCCACTGGTCCAGAGTCGGGGGAATGTTCCTCTCACATCTAACGTTCCCATTAAGGAGCAGGTTTGTCAGCTATGACAAGCGTTAGCAATGCCTGATTTGTCGATCACTGAAAGCTGGGAGACATTTCTTATCTGATCCATGAAATTGAATTTTCAGGTCACTTAAAATCTCAGGTGGACCTATCCACACGGTGGCGAGACAGCTTACTTGCACGAAACCCGTATGTAGTCTGGTGTAACCCTGCAAGCTGTGGCAGGCTGTGCCGGCTAGCGGGGTAATAGTCATGTCAGCAGCAGCTAGCAGGGTAATAGTCAGCAGCTCGGGTGATGAGAAGGGTCGCTCTGCTACAAACGATGTGCTTTATGTGTTTTGAAATGGAGGCCGTGGCTATGAGGTGTGCACACTCCGAGCTGGTAGACAGCACTAAGTGTCAGTCCCATACAGACCTGCCAGAGTCCGAGACACGGATACATGGCATATCATCTGTACCAGGACTTGGAAGGTTAAAGTAATACAATATCCTGACACCGATCCATCAATTTGTAGAAATGTGGTAGAATGGGCTGTATGTGTTTGTGATGTCAACACTATAACCTGGGCCCCCTACGATGTGGTCATCTGTGATCTGTGATTCTCCCCCCTGTGATGTGGTCAACTCTGCTGGAGCTGGGGATTATTATAGTAGACATACGATGGTACACGATACAGGCAGCTTAGGTTGTTGTTGTTGGGTTGTTGTTGTTGTTGTTGTTGTTGTTATTATTATCATACAAAACACTGTGCAAACAATGTTATATAATGTTGTTTGTTCAGGTGGTAGCAGGTTCTGTTGTTGGGTTCCTCGATATTTTATTTGTACATCTTTTGAACAAAAACCTGAACTCAGTAAACTATATCAAGTCCTATGTAATAACGTCAATAAATTTTAATGCGAAATTTTAAACATTTTCTTCACCAGGGAAAAGGTCAAACATGTATTATGAAAATTTAAATATTTAAGTGGAAGTTATCAGTGGCAGGCCTTGGAATCAAGGTAATATCATTTGTCACCAAAAAAAAATATATTTTAAAAGTACCTAGACATTTTCGGTGTGAATCTTTCATGTAAGAACATAAGCCCTGCGGATGTATTGGTTCAAGGGCAACACACATGACATTCACACTTTAGTGTGGGATTTGCAGTATGAATGGATCCAGATCATGGCTTTTGTGAGAGGCCTATCATAGTAAGCATCGTGACGAGGCTCCAACCATAGCTGTGGGATGGGGTTTGAAATACATCCGATGAAGGTATTTGTCCTGGGTATGAAGACACTTGAAGTGTAAGCCCACCCAGGATGTGCTGATTATTCCATGCATAGAACACTGCCCCAACTGATCACATTGCTACCTATAGGCCGGCAGGGACCAAGGCAGGATGTGGCTGAGCAAGGCTTGATGGACTTGAGAGTAATAGTTCTGGCAGTGTGCTTGTAAATATGGGGAATGGTTTATGTTTTCCAATTCACTTTGGTTCCACGCTTTGGTTTCTGATAAGTTTCCATGCAGAGGACATTGTATCTAGTCTTTCGGGGGGGGGGGGGGGGGTTTAGTCTGATTTATGACAATGTCAGGGTGTATAATGTTGTTTAGCTAATAATTAAGACATTTATCTGGGCCTTCCAGACAGGTGCCGTCTACCTTGTGCTCAAAGTAGACTTGCTCCAAGTCTGTACAGAATGATAAGTCCATGGATGTCGTGTAGGGATGTCGTGATTAACCAATACATCGGTGCATCGATAATATTTATCTGATGATATACCCGATACACATTTACCTGTATCAATTCATGTTTTAATCCTGTATCGATTCTTTTGTTAGTCCTCTATCAATTCATAGTTTAGTCCTGTATTGATTCATATTTTAACCCCCTTTCGTTCACACATGACCCTTGTATTCATATTTGATTTAGGTATTTCGGAACATTTGCCATTTAATTTAAAAATAGAAAATACTTGTGTTGACACTCCTGTTTTATCTGAAATAAAGAATTAATTGAATGAGACATTTTTTTTAAAGAAATTAGAAACCAGATATTCAGTAAGTTTCGAGTCTTCTTAATTGTAATTTTACCCAATGAAATATAAAATTGCATGCAAAATTGCCGCAAATTAAGTGTCACGATATGTAGCGTGACATCCCTTATGTATCATGTGATGTATAGTGATTCAATCCGTTTAATGGACAAGTCTTGATTGGGATAACTTCTTATTATTATTATCATTTAACCCAGGAATTGTGATTTAGACTAATAATCCTTTCCTGAGAGACTTGTGCAAGCCAATACTTAGAGACGAGTAGGGTTTTTCTTTTTTGAAATGACTTGGTTCAGTGTCTGTAAAGTACTAACATGTTGTACTAAGATATTACATCGGCATTTTTCGGACTAGTAGAAGCAGCCACACACACGCATATGCACGCACGCATATGCACGCACGCACGCACGCACGCACGCACACGCACACACACACACACACACACACACACACACACACACAGTCCATCCAATAGCCTCAAGATAGTACATTTAATTTACATAATTATATATTAATTATATGGCACTACCCTACTCACCAGTGGTTACTGGGGATCTTCATATGATTAATACAGGTGATGAAATGATACATATCTGACCATATTTAAAAATATATATCCTGCTCCTCATGGAAATATCTAGTCAGTCCCATCTTCTCAATGAGCCTGACATTGGTTTGTCTGGCCCAGAGCCGACTGTTTATTACTGGATTGGTTGGTTGGTTGTTTAACGCCACACTCAGCAATATTCCAGCTATATGACAGCGGTCTGTAAATAATCGAGTCTGGACCAGATTAATATCATGAGCATCGATCCAAGCAATTGGGACCGATGACATGCATCAACCAAGTCAGCGAGCCTGACCACCCGATCCCGTTAGTCTCCTTTTACGGCAAGCATGGGTTGCTGACGACCTATTCTACCCCGGAATCTTCTGGAGGGGCAGTGAGGTAGCCTAGTGGTTAAAGCATGATTTCCCACATCGTGACTATGTTTGAAGCCCATTTTCCAGTGTCCATGACATGATATTGCTAGAATATTGCTAAAAGCAGTGTAAAACCAAACTCACTTTTTTATTACTTGAATAGAGGTGATAAAGTAACAAAAACATCGTTAATTTGAATTCATACACATATAAAATTCCAATTTGTTCTTTGCAACGCCGTTTCAGCTGGAATTGAAGGGTATGATGCACTATCTGTCCGACACAAGGTGCTCCCACGTCCACCTTCGGCTCTAGACTTGCTGGCTTCAAGAATCAATATTTCTTCAGTGATCTTCAACACAGAATATACCTGAATATGACCTGGTATTTCTAATCTGATGCCATAGCAGTGTTTTGAAAAACAAGTAGAGAGATGAAAAAACCGCAAACCTGAGTTCAAACGTTTTCATTTCTTGTTGCATGGAGAACAGAGAGCCGAGTGTTGAGCAGGCTGCTTTATACTACGTGTTTGTCGGCTACCTGGGCCAGCGGAGTGTTTGAACATCAGTTAAGATCCCAAGTGGTTTGAAAAGTCATTAGATAATATACTCCAGGAGCTTGTCAGGCCTTGCTAGTTCATTCCGAGATCCAAGTAAACTTGGCTAAGTGTATTTACGTGTATGAAAGAATCTACCTTATGTCCAGGCTTTGACAGCCTTCATAGATAAATAGGCTGGCAGTTGTAGAGATACTTTGTGTGTTGACATACGTCATGTGTGTTATGTATAAATATGCGGAGTGGTGTAGAGAGCTGATAGCCGGGACAGGCAGGGGTCAAATGTTTTGCGATTAGCTAGTATCACTGGCTGTGTTGTGAGCATGGCATGTCACCTTTGACCTTTCATGACCTTTCGTGACCTGAGATGTGATAATTTGGGAGTCTGGATGTCACAGATGGAAGAAGACTGGGCAGGTTGTGAACACCTTTTGTGTCAATAAAAACTGAAAATAAATGGAAGGTTTTTAAAGATTTTTTTAAATGTTGATATTGTGAGAGGTATGTAGATTTGGGATGAGGCAGATTTGGTAATAATTGTCGTACAACATAGGGGGATGGGAGTACGGGATCAATACCAACCTTCATGTTTATAATGCAGTGTTTACAACCATGACACTTGAGTGTAATTACAAATTTTACAACAAAATGCTGCCTGTATATATGAAGAAGATTGACGTGTAGCAATTGAGACTGGAATACAATTATTGTGACTGGCACAAGGAAAGACATGATGTGTTATTACCCCATTAAACCTTGGGGCGATCTACAATTACATGCTGCGCAGAAAACTCCTACGTGCATACACAGTATTATAACTACAAGCAAATACAGTTGCTGTAAAAATACAAAATAGTCTGAGCTCAACCCAGGGAGTTAACCTAGACTGATTTTTAAAGGATTTATCGGTTTCAAAACTGTTTTTACATTTTCTGCTGTAGGATGTAAACATTTCCTGAACATGTACAGAGTATGAAATATGACACATTTTTAGTTGTGTTTTTAGTTCCTTTTGGGTATACAAGTTGTTAGTATCCCTACCTTGTGTTGCTGAATAAAAAATATTAGTATTAAAAGAAAAAAAGAAAAAAATTAAATTTAACAACTTCATGATCGGACAGTCACAACCTCAAAGGACTTAGGGTCAAGGGTGGGGAGATTCAAAATAATTATGGGGCACGGGTGGCCCAGTCGTCTTAGGCGCCACGATTCGCTGTGCAGAGTTGTGTCCCTCGGGCATGCCAGAAACCTATGATTGTGGGTTCGAATCCCGGTTCGCCCCAATTATGTTTCTAGGTTTGTCAGCGCCATACCCGTGCTCGTGGGTTTCACCGAAGTGGTAAAAGTCTGAGACCTGCATCACTTCGGGCTTTCCTCCCACATTAAGCTGACACGCCGTGATGTAACTGGAATAATGTTAAAAGCGGCGTTAAACCCAACTCACTCACTCACTCCAAATAATTACGTTGTTGTGGCCTTCAGAAGAAAAATATATGCGTGTACAGAGGGATGGGAGGGCCCCAATACACATTATACTGCAGGATTCGTTGCTTCTGCATATTTCACCTTATGTCCATACTTGTCAAAACAATTCCCACCTGCCAATCAACGTCAGTCACCCTGTCAGCCAATCAGATACAAGGTGTGAATTAGGCCTTAGTGGACAACCAGAAGCCCTGAACAGTTGATTGTTTAAACCAGCCTCATATGTATTCAGTTAGTTCCAGTTGTTATCTAGTACCTCAGTGAGTGTTTCATGGATACCAGTTAACTGTGGTACCCTTTGTCAGTATAAGAGAGGTACACGCTATATTTGTTTCGCAGTCATATTCTGAAGTTGTGTAGCCCTCTTGTGTCCCTAGGCACTTTGTTTGTTGGGTGGCCCGGTCAAGTGCAAATTTTATCCACAAATGAACAACAAACAGTGCAGGAAAACAATCCGATATATGTGCCTCTGGTGAATTTAACAAACTTTCCATCTGATCAAAATATGAAGTTCTTAAAAAGGCCTGAAAGATGGGAAAATGACTGCCAAAAATAATTTTGGGATGGGTTTAGAAACATCAGCAATCTGACAAGTTGTATGATCTTACTTCCCTTCGTGACAAAGCCATTTGAAGTTTATCACTTATCTGCTTGCTAATTTTTTCCCTACAATGTCGATATTGTTGACAGAGGCAGTACTGAGCATGTCAGCTTTATAATAGTTGTATCAAAAACACCTTCAAAGCAGCTCTGTGTTTCAGTGTTTGTCATCAAGACACATTTGAAAGGAATGGTACTTTTGAATTTCTCATCTGGGGAAAAAAGGTATTTTCAAATATTTCGTTGTCTGCAACTTTAAAATAAAAAAAAATCAATTTGTAAAGCATGGTGATTCAGATACGGTGATATTATTTTAAATATGATTGGATCGTTGAAGAATCAAAGTTGTCTGAGATCCTCCTGATGAGAACTCTTTTGCATTTATATGCAGATTCGTCCCTTGATAATTCCGAGTAATTAAAAATATATGGAACAAATATCCCCCAAGCAATGTTGTGTGTATTTTGTGTTAATCTCTATTTTGTATGAAGACTGGGGAGTATATTGAAATATTTGCCTGCCAATCAGCGATATCTGCACCCAGAGTGTGTTGTATTGTGGTGCTGTGACACCCGACTGAACAGCATGAATATACCCGACATGTTCCCATTTAGATCTGTCACACATGTGTTTTTGGTCACACGTGTGTCTTTGCAGTTTGTGGAGTTAAAGAAGCTCCATCACAGATTAATAATGTAGACGTGAGTGTCTCACTGGAGCATATCTCCCCGGACATTGTGCTCGCTGGAGCATGAAGATCAACCAAGAGGTGCTCAAGTGGAACAGGCTTAACCCTCCTACTTTAACACCTCTTAAAGGGGTGCTACACTCAAGTGAAATGACAAGTCTAGCAATCTATTGTGACAACACAGCTCACCAAGGTTTAGGATCTAGTTCAATACCCTGTGATGAGGTTTGAGTGGATCCCCAGCAACAGGCTGGTAGTTGATGGATCGGGAAGCTGATTGACTTGGTTGATGCATGTCATCGTATCCTGATGCTTGGGTCGCTGCTCATAATATCAGTCACTGGATTGTCGCTCATTCTTTACAGTCCTGTGATATGGGTGGAATATAGCTGTGTGGTTAGGCAACAAACGAAACCTAAATTTGTTTGATAGGCATTACTTAGTAGTTGATGGATGATAAAGTAGACACAAGTTATGGATAACAACTACTTTATTTACTGTAAAGGCGATGTTTGGGTATAGCTGAGCTTGACAACGATATAAGGATCTATACCGAAACGTTGCCTTTACAGTAAATAAAGAGGTTGTTATCAATAAATTGTTGTCTACTTTGTCATCCATCAACTACTAAGTAATGCTTTGTCAAACAAACCTAGTTTACTACATATAGAACCGATGA
This sequence comes from Haliotis cracherodii, assembly GCF_022045235.1. Classification (NCBI taxonomy): domain Eukaryota; kingdom Metazoa; phylum Mollusca; class Gastropoda; order Lepetellida; family Haliotidae; genus Haliotis; species Haliotis cracherodii. Next base: position 1,195,949 of record NW_027266277.1, read on the forward strand.
ACTATAATAACAGATGACCTTGAATGGACAAATTTTGAATAATGGCTGGCAAGATGGGTGCACAGGTGGTCAGAATAAATCGCCCTTTTGTACAATCCACTCTGCTTTAGCAGAAATGTCTTATGAATATGGAAATGTTTTTTTATGTAATTTGCCTGAGCCAGGAGATCCAGACAAACTGCTCTCTCAATGGTTAATTTCCAAACTACTCACAAATGTTTGTGTGAAATCCTTCTTAAAGAAATGAACTAAAGATGCAGATACAACGTTTGGGAAGATGTCATGTCTTAAGGAGAAACACTTACTGTATTTGACATAATAAGTACCCAGGGCGCTCTCAAAATTAGAAATAGGGGGTTCTTATTAGAATATTATTTTGGTGGAAAAAAACAGAGTTGAAAGATTGTTAATTTCATGGTTTTTGCTGACAGCCTGAAATGATACAAGAGAAAAGTCTGTGCGTATTATACACGACAGATATATTTTCCAGAATTAAATTGCCCATAATTAAGGTTGCATATAACACACAAATGCGTGATATACACAAATAAGTATGACTTGTGTACATTGATCAGTCGGAAGGGGTGCTAATTGGAATTGTTCACTAGCCATTATGTTAGCAAATATTACCGTGGGTGCCTATTAGAGCGTGGCGCTTATTACGTCGAATATGGTAAGTGTCAATATTCCTATGTTCAGGATTACTATAGTGCAACTTATTTTCAAAGCAGTGACACATTTGAAGTCATTTCTTTGCCTAGTACAGACCATGGCATGCTTAGCCGTAGTTCCTCACATATTTTATGCTGGTTGTTTGAAACCATGTTTACACAACATTTGTTTACATTTGTTTACATTTATCCAAATTGATGAACCAAGATCCCCATCACAAGCCTGCTGATACAGGAGAAATATACTCCTAAAAAAGTTAAGGATCACCCGATTCTTTCATATTTCTCAAGTTACCTGTCTTGATGTGAATAAATCAAACTTTTGTTGAGTAGTGTAATAACACACGTTTTTCTCTGCTTTACAGTATGAAGTAGACAAATTAAGCATTTTAACATTAAACGAGTTTTGGTGGCAAGTTACTAAATAGTTAACCATGGAATCAGTCTTACAAAGATGACTCTGTCAACAAGAAAACCGTCATTTTGTCCCCTTGGGGGATCCTGTTTCAGGGTCACCCCAGAAGTATCATTGTTATTTGCCAAACTGACCCTTAATTAATTTAATGGTTACCACGACAACCTGCATTTTGATAGGCTTATTAGGTCGCAGTGTATTGATGGCAGATGGACTGACCAGCTTTTAAAAGAACATTACAGCTTAATTATGCCAGTACTAATAAAGAACAATAGATCCTGTCTGGTGCCCGTCCCAGGAACACAGTGGAGGGTGAAGTCTAGGTGGTGAAAAATGATACATAGTAATTGGTTTGCTGTCCCACATCTATCTGGCCTGACCCCCACCCATTGGTCGGAGCAACCCCAGGGTTAATTGTCTAGGTATCTAGATCAGCTCCCTTCATTGTGGCTTGTTGTCAGGGACAGATCGGGGAGTTTAGCACTTGTGATTCCCATTCACTGCTGGGATTACAGCCATCCTTCGTGGACATCATTTTATTTGGGGTAATACCACAGCTGCTATTCTCAGTTGGATCTGATTTGCGATGACATAAAAGTCAAGTGTATCACCTCCCCAATAGCCCATCCAGCACTCAAGGTAATCAAGTATAATAAATTGGGTATCTATAGATTTAGCTTATCCAGTGTTCTGCTCCGTGCTGTGACATATATCCCCAGTGACTGGTGCAGTAGTGGGTGATATCCCCCTGTCCCGGACTGCCAGCACTACACTTGACCCTCGTATCCACAGGATTTGTACCGCTATCTCTTACAGTATCATTAACGACAATGCTGTAAATACATCCTGGCACACCAATGGTTTAACACTCGTATCCAACACATGGAATACTTGCTATATCAACACTGTTTCCGAATAATGCTATTTTGAATGCCATTACAAAGCCGGAGACTCGCTACGATATGTTCCTCCCAATGAAGATTACAGCACTACTGTAGGGGTCGTCAGCAGCCAGCCCGCTCGCTTTCCAAGCACCCGGTGTATATACACTAGCGTACAGCTTGGCAGTCTAGCTGGTGATAAAACACTATAGAGCTCAGGTTCAATGTGTGACTGCATCAAGACTGCTACAAAGTAAATTCAGCTATGCCACAATTAGTCGTTTTATTTGGCGTAGTTGTCCATTGTTAATATGCCAATCAAGTTAATGTGATCTGAATGAGCCCCCTCGGCCTGAGCCTCAGTGAGTCGACACACCGAGAGCTGAGCAGCCAGCCTGCCTGCAACCAGCACAGCCGCCATCTTGGATCCTGGCTAGAAATAGCAACTAGGCTGTGTTGTGTTGGGTCGGATGAGTGAGAAGTGTTGGGAGTTTACGCACACCGTCCCCTCCCCTCATCCCTGGCGGTGACCCCTCGTGGATGTTGGACACTAGGACATAGGGACAGTAGCAAAAACAGAGGTAAGTCACTCAGTCCCAATGTGGGGGCCACATATTGTGATTATCACCACAACCTGGTACAGTGAGTCGTCTCCATGTCGCTAGCTATCTACCATAGTGAGAAAGCACAGCGATTAAAAGGGCTCCACTTAGTGTGGCTATGAGAGTCGTCCATCTTGTTTGTTGTGTAGGAGATGGTGTGGAGCGTTGCCTCGTCTCAATCCCTCTTTGAGCTGGCATCAATCAAGAGATGACATAACCCTGCTTTATCACACACAAAGACATCACTTACAACTGTCGTCCGCTTCCCTCCGTTTATAACTGGTGGCCATCGTGCTAGAGCCTGTGGGTGGTGTGTTCCTTCTGCCTGGACTACCTGAGAGGTATAGCCAAGGCTACAGCCCTGCTCCCCACAAACACAGGGATGTACAAGACCTGCTACCTTCACACACTGGGCTGGACAACTCCCCTCACAGGACACCTACTGGTGTTTTCTTTCAGAAGATATTTCAAACACCAGATTCGGAATATGTAATATAACGACAATAAATTCTGCAGCATCAATATCCACTAACATAATGCAGGGTCTAGCTGTACAATGAACATTGTTATTTTCTATTCTAAATTTGTTTTGAATGAGGTGAATTGTTTTGGTTTTCCAAACGAAGTGTATTGTGGTTGTATCGTGGTCATTGGTGTGTTGTGGTTTTAACATCATCGGTGGGTCGGGTGGTTGTAACATCGTCGGTGGGGTGGGGATGGTTGTAACATCATCATGGGGGTGTTTGTAACATCGTCATTGGGGTGTTGTGGTTTTAACATCGTCGATGGGGTGGTTGTAACATCGTCAATGGGGTGAGGTGGTTGTAACATTGTCGGTGGGGTGGTTGTAGCATCGTCGGTGGGGTGGTTGTAACATTGTCGGTGGGATGGTTGTAACATTGTCGATGGGATGGTTGTAACATTGTCGGTGGGGTGGTTGTTGCATCGTCGGTGGGGTGGTTGTAACGTTGTCGGTGGGGTGGGGTGGTTTAACGACATCAGTGGGGTGGTGTAGTTGTAACATCGGCAGTGCAGTGTTGAGCAGGTTGTATCTGTGTGTGTGTGTGTGTTCAGCTGACTAGATGTTGGTGTTGTTGGTGTGTCCATCTCCACAGTTGGAGGTACAGCAGCCTTGTCTGTGTTTTGTCTGCATCGGCTGGCCCTGTCAGTTTTCTTCTGGCTGCCATCTTGAGGCAGGATTTCATTGTGGGTCAGTGAGACTGGTCAGCGAGACTGGTCAGCGGGATGTGAGGTCAAAGGAAGAGGTCAGTCTTTGCTAGCAGCTGAGCTGTAGTCTAATTGTGTTGTCCACTTAGGTAGTCCCGTGCCTCCTTTAAGTAGGCCTGTCATCGCTCTGTGCTGTTGTCAAGACAATCCTAGGCTAATTTGACACAAAGCACAAGATTAGCGTAATCTCAAATTGAGTCTGTTTGCATTTCTCAGGTCCTGGCTGTGTCAACACTTGTGATTGGCCACACAAACT